>NC_134352.1:66207387-66841735 GCF_964195595.1 Calonectris borealis | reverse complement strand
GGAGCTGCACTGGCTGCAGGAGCAATGGAGTGGGGGGCTCAGAAATATGCCTGGGGAGGAGAAGCTGCAAGGAGGAGGAGGACTGATGGAAAGTGGTGGCTTACAGCTCCAGGCTGAGCTTGGAGGGCTTTGTAGCACAGTGGGCAGCAAAGGCCCGAAAGCTGATAAGTTGGTGTCTGAGTGCTTTAATGGTGTTTAAGCCCTCTCAAAGAGTAAACGTGGAAGCGAGTGGAGGAAATGTGGGTGAAATAGTTCTGGCTGAGCAGTGAGTTGCTGGGCAGTGTCTGAAGGAGGTGTGTGTATGGGGGATACATCGGAACTGAGCAGAGGAGCCCAGTTCTGCAACTGTTTCACTGTTAATGTTTACGAAAAAATGATAAAAACCGATCTCTGCTATGTGAGGTAACTGTGTTAGGATTTGCCAAACCAGGATAGACAGACTTCATTAACTAATACATAGAAAGCCTCAGCAAAGAAGAAACCTTTTTGATTACCTTTGAAACAGCGGCAATCTTGGCCGAGCTGTGGGGTGATGGGACAAATAGTGGTGTTGGCTTTATTGGGAGGTGAGGGGGAGGATCCGGTGTGGAAAGGTGGATGGTGAGCAGGGCGAGCCCTTGCTCCACTGGGCATGCAGGGAGCACTGTGGGGAGAGCGTGTGTGGACTGCAGAAGGGTATTTCATGTTTGCTCATGTTAGGGGTGTCCAGCAGCAGCAGGATGCTGGCTGCTGTCATTGTCATGTATCAATGTATGTTGAGTTAATGGTTATGCTTATGGCTGGTTTTCCTGGTCTTTGATGGTGTGGGGAATAGCAGCTTGGCTTGGAGCACAGAGAGGGGTCTCTGGGCCTTGCTGCCAGGGCATCCAGCTGTCCTCTTTGCTCTTGAGGAAGTTCTCATTCCCAAGAACTTCTTCAGCATAAGCCTGGTCCTCCTGCAAAGCTCTTCTGTGCCTGGCACCTGGATGGTGTTATTGCCCCCATCATGTGAGAAAGCTTGACCATGCAGGGACAGACAGGTCATTTTATCTCTGGCTTACTTTGGCAAGGTCCTAGTGTAATGTCAGTCCTTGGCCAGGCCAGGTGACCTTCCCCTCCAGCTGCTTGGCCAGGGCCTCTGCATGGTTGTCCCTCAAGGGTGCTTTCTGTGCCTTAGCTCTGTGCAAAGTGATGAAAGTCTGGGCTTCGGGAGAGCTAGAGTGACTCCAGGGAGAAAAGACCATGGTGTGGCTTGAGAACAGAGCTGCTGATGATTGTTTTTGAAGTATCTGATCCCCAAGAGGAAGAAGCTGCTCAATGTTGTATGGCCCAGACCTCAGAGTTATTGACACCAATGACCTAAAATACCAGTGTGACAGGAAGAAAAGTGAATGGCTCCGCGCGGTGTAGAAGCGGTATTGGTTAGCCAAAAGAACAAACTTCCCAATCAATGGTCTAGTTTCTATTTTCTTACTTTTAAATAGTATCTTCTGACCATTTCACTCTTCACTTCCGTTCCTAATAATTAACTTGTTACCTTATGTGTCTCTCCATCTTTCACAATCTGTGGATTCCATAACTGCTCTCTAGCTGTTGCAGATCTTCACTGCATAACCCCTCTAAGGTATAACCTGTTCTGCCCATGTATCTCAAGATTCTTCACTGGGGTTCTTCTCATATGCCCAGCTCTAGAGTCAGCAGCGTCGACTCTGGCCTCAGCATCATGCTGTCCCACCTGACTCAGGGTGATGCTACAGAGGTTCTTCTCCCATCTTTGATCCTCTCTGGTTTCTTCCATGTATCTCCTGCCCCCGATTACATTAAACATGCTTTTGAGTCCTCTGTGATGTAGACACTCCCACTCAATGTGTCACTTTTCACTTGCCTTCAAGAGTATGGCATCTGCCTTTGGCCAGTGATGCTGGATTGTGTCATCCATGCGGTCAGGTTTGAAAAGGGCAACCTTATATTTTCTTCCATGCTGTCTCTGGAGGTCAGTGAAATGTCATTGTTATCTTCCTTCCTAGCAATGGTGTCCAACACTCACCCCTTACCCCAAACCTTCCAAAGTGAAAGGAAACAAAATGAGGAACCTTGTCAACTCAGGCTACCCTGATCTCTGCTTGGCTCTTGGGCCATATTGCATGTGAATTGTCTCTGCTCTCCCATTGGTCTCTTGTAAGCAGTTTCTCCCAGTGCCTGCATGTTTTCCAGTACCTTAAGGTTCTGGCCCTGGATCTACGGCTTCTAACAGGTACAGTAACACAAATAATGGATGCAGAGACTCATAGGAACAATATTGCAACAGTTGAAATTTCTTCCTGAAACTTTCAAAACAATAGGATGTCACTCTAGTGCTGCTGAGAGCACTGGCATCCCCCTAGCTCGCACCTAGGTGTATATTAACTGGGTCTACCCATGTCACTTGAGCAGAAGGGAGGTTTCTAGCTGCGGTCGTGCCTGTGGGTTCCAGGAACCAGAAGAGGGTGCTGGCGATCTTCGGCTGGCTCTGGTCTCTGCTCCTGCTCTACTCACAGATTTTGTGCAACTATTATTAGTTAATCTGGTTTTGTTTTTCTAAACTAGTGTAACTAAGTATTCTAGGTTTTTTTGATACTTTACTGATACAAGCCCCTAAATGCAAAGACAATTTTACTGTTCATAGAACAGTGTAATTTATGACTAGACTCGTGAAACGACTGAAATAACTGCCTGTTGTAGGTTGGAGTTTGGCTAGAGATGTTCTTAAGCAGAACAGCCTGCATGTATAAGTATATCGTAAATCAAGGAGGGGGAATACAGTTCTGTTACATTTTTAGCTAGACAAACTCTGCACATACATGAATATTTGTTTAAAGAAAAGCTGGGAGCAAAATCAGTTGCGTTCTCCGTTCTGCTGTGATTCTCCCCTGAGGTAAATCTCTTATTTGACTGGTTGCATTCACATGATTGCTGGTTGCATTCACATACTGCACTGACATTGTCTGAAACTTTGCAGTTGGGTTTGGGGAAGGCTGATGTTTTTCAGTCAAAACTTGGCCTCTTTTCAGAGGTGACTCTACCAGTATTCAGTGTTCACAATAGGACAGGTGTTTCTTTGCTTAAAAAAATAGCAGTTAAAATGGACAACAGAAAAAGGCTTATTCTGATTCTGTTCATCACAAAAAGCTGATACTAGAGGACAGAAAAGATACATTTATGTATTTGCAGCTAGACTGCTTCTCATCAGGGTTGGGATGAGATGGCTTTTTACAGTCTGAAATTTGCAGCTCACTTAAAGGAGTTTTCTTTTCCACTGGATTTTTTAAAGAAGTTTTTATCTTTCTCCTGCACTGCAGTTCTGATGCTGATGCATGCTTGTTGGAAATGAGCCATGTGCACTTATAACAAGTTTTTGTGGCTTTTGGACAAAATCTTCAAATTTGGGTGGCTAGCTCGAAGCACCATTATCTTGACGTGCAATGCCTCATTTTTCAAAATGGAGAGCAACCCTGTTCCTGTTCATCAGTGGGAATAACAGATACTCACTATGGTTGAAAATGAGACTTCACGACTGGATTTTAGACTTTTAATTAAAAGCAGTTTTGTTTTAACTATCCAGACCTAAGGGAGTTAGGGAATAAGATGTATTAATGTGCCAGCCTGTCTCTGGGATGTGAGGTGATACTCTACCTTTCTTGCTCAGGGAGGAAGACAACACTTCTCACTAGTTTCTTCTGTTGCCACACTACTTGGGTAAGAGATGCTGCAGGTGTGTGTGTCCTGGGTTAAATGCCCTCTAGTTCCTTGGTCATGTTTGTTTGCAATTGTGTGTAGGGAACAGAGGTGTGGGGCTAGAAAGCTGCTTAAGGCTTTTTATAAATGAAAATCAAAGGCTACATATGTAATGGAGGTCATGCACTTTCACAGTACAAAGCTCTTTTATGGTAAGACTTTGGGGATTCATGGAGTCTGCGACTGAAGGAGAGGCTGGCTTAAATCCTGGGAGACTGGTCCAAGTGAAATAAAACTGCCTGCTTCTGTCTCCACCTCTTTGGAAAACAGCAGGAGCCGTCCATCCAAGAGGGGAGAAATAAGTCCACAGGTCTCGTTCTTCTTACTTCTGTAGTGGAGGAATTGTTGCCCCATCTACCCATGCCTCAACTTGAGGCAAGGTAATACTCCAGAGTTTTTGCTATACTTCTGATGCAAAGCTTCACTTTGTTCACCGTTACATCAGGGCCTAGATTTTCACTCCTTAAAAAAAACCAAAACACACCTGCAAACAGTCATTTAAAAGAAGTCCTCTGCCCTCATCTTTCACCACTTCAATTGCTTTTTTTGCCCTGTAACAAGAGCTTGGGCATTTCCGTTCTCCCTTCGCTCAGCAGCAATATCATGCAGTGTTTCAAATCTAAGGATTTCTCCTGATTATGCCAGAGGCAGAGCAGATTACATCTTTCACACATTGATGATTACAGCAATACTGCACAAGTTCGGGTGTGCATGGTGCATCACGCTGCTGTAAGCAGGTAGCATTGCTGTGCGACAGTGCTTGAGTCAGAGCTGCGCAGCAGAAGGAAGTCTAAGAGCTCCAGTCCCATAAAATTATTCTCATTGCCTGTAAGACAGGCCCAAATAATTCCTTTTTCTAGGACAGGACATTTTGTAGCATATGTCGCTCTACAGGTAAAAGCAGAATACATAAAGCAGACCAAAATGTGAGGGATCAGGCTACCAGAGCAGCAGAGTGAAGATACTGGGTGTACTCACCACTCTCTCTTTTCTAGAGTAACTGGACAATAGAGCAAGGTGAAATAAGAGGACTGAGCAACCATCTCATAAATGTCACCATATGATGTGATGTAGGATGCAGTACGTTCTGGAGACGAGAGTTTAAAGTAGGAAATGTACTTTTCTTCAGCTGAAGACTTGAGGTTTTTTCTTGTTAAACCTTTTGTAACTTTCTGTTGGAGATGGAAATCTATTAAAAAATCAAAAATATACGTTGTGGGTTTGCTGATTTTTAATTCTTAGCCCACAGAAAACTCTTTAAAGCCAATGCACATGTGTGTGCATGTATATGCATATACATATAATTTTTTTAAGCTGCATGAGGACTCCAAGAACAGATCCTGTTTCAGTCCTTAGTTTCTTTTTGAACCATGTCATTTTCATTGTTTCTGCCTTCCCTGTAAAAGGACACACTGCTCAGCAGTTTAAAACTGTTGTTGAAAGCACTAAGGCCCAGGTATCCAAAGATATGTAGGTCGCTGCAGCGGGCAGAGACGCAGCTTTTGCTGAAGGTGCCTGGTTTGAAGAAACATGAGGAGGTTCAGAGGAGCACCCGACTGCAGCATGTGCTGCCTTGTGTAAGCAGAATATCCTCCCTCCAGACTGGGGCTACCTCCCAAGGGTCATAGCAAGTAAGCGTCTGTCTGTTACTGATTAAAACCCTGCCTTGGTGAAGCAAATATAAACTCTCTGCTGAGGCTTGAGTGCTCACAGGTTATTTCCAAGTGTGGTAGGTATGGACTGAGTAAGTCTGAGTGAGGACCTGCAAGAGCAGATTAGGGATAATCGTGCTGTCTCCCTCCTGCGCTGCCTGTTTAATAACCCGCAGGTGGCACCTGTGCCAGCATAATAGCTACAGATCTTTCTAAAAACACCTCTTCAGTGGATACTTCCCATGCTGGCCACTATCATTTTTCAGGATATACTAAACCACATGGTAACTTTTGAACATGTCAAGCAATTCTCTGCAAAGCGAGGAGGCTGGTCTGTCCCTCCGTCACGCTATCACCAGGCGTGAGGAGCATCGCAGGGCACGAGGCTGTTGCTGGGAGTCTCTTCTGGGGACACCGTTGCCAAGGGCACCCACCGAGCGTGGGACAAATGGCTCCACTTTTCAAGAAAGCCAATTCTTTTTTTCCTGAAGTACGTGATTTATATTCATGTTTGAGCAGTGAATTGGCTTACTATGCAGGGAAATCAGAGGCAGTCTTTCCAAAGGTTATTTACCATATGTCTAAAAACCACAGTGTGTAACTGAGAAACAGAGAGCTCTTCTCACACAGTGTTTGTACATACAGATTAATATATTCTGGGGTTAAAGCGAACACTTAGTCCAATGAACTCATCATGTTTGTTTGTTGGTTTTATAGACTTTACAATGTGCATGGGTTTACATTTGGGAAACAAAAGCAGCAATCAGCAGCTCTTGGCTTTTGTGTAGCAGATCTTTCCTAAATGGAATGCAAATACACTTTTGTAATATTTAGCTTTGTGTTGACACTATTTATGATATTCTTTCCTAACCATCAGTGCTGGTCACATCAATAAAATAAATGGGTAGGGGCAAAGTAATTTTTTTTTTTTTTTAGCCAGTATTGCTGTAACTCATTACCTGCAGGTGTTAAAGCTTAATTTTCATCCCTTTTTACTGAGCAATGAAAGTAACTCACTTCACGTCTTACTGATTTTGAGCATTTTTATGTTCATATTGATTTGCGCAATTTTCACTTTTCTTTCTGGATCTCACTAGTATTCCTACAGGCAAGTTATGTAAACTGCAAAGCTCCCATGCACCAGAATAATATTTGATTTGTAGCCATGCAGAGACAGCTTGATTAAACCATTTTTCTTTTCTACTCCTCAAGAAAATACTTCCGTTCCTACTGGCCTCTTACTAAAACCATATTTATAGAGAAAGTCAAGATTTTCTTGGACCTAACACCAGCTGGCAGTGTTCATCCAAGTATGCTGATTTGCATTTTATGATTTTTAAAATCTCTTATTGTATTCTTGTTTTACAATCCTCAACAAGAGCACTGGGTGGAGTTGGTCACATGGTAATTTTTCTGAATTTTATATATAGCTGAACCAGAGTTATGCGACTGTCTTCAGTGGGAACTGACAGATCTTAAGATTTCACAGAATGGTGGAAGCTGGCAGGGACCTCTGGAGGTCACCTTGCCCAACCTCCCTGCTCAAGCAGGGCTGCCTAGAGCTGGTTGCCCAGGATCATGTCCAGAGGGCTTTTGAGTATCTCCAAGGATGGGCAGTGGGTTCAAATTCATCAAGATTGCTCTTGCCTGCTGAGGTAACATGACCCTGGGCTGCCTGCAGCTCCCACCTTCTGCTGGGGGGCCATCTCAAGGGCCATGCCACCTGGGCTCCTCTCTGTGGTGGTGCCAGCTGCCTGGTGCCATTGCAGCGAGGGTGCAGACAATTTAAGGGGCTGTAATGGGGCTGTGCATGGCTCCACAGGCTCTTCAGCACCATGCCATGCTGTTGTATGGCCAGAGTGACCTGTGCTACAGGGTGCTGAAACGTGTTGTGCCCTGGCACTGAGCTCTGCTCTACAGAGCTGTGTCCCTGCTGAAGAGAGGTGACATTCCAAGCTGCCAGCCCATCCCGCTGCTTGGAGATTTTCCCTCTTCTTGCTGCAGTAGGGACAGTGTGAAAACATGTGCTTGCCCCAACTATTATCACGCTCAGAAGCCTGCAAAGCCACCCTGGACATTGCAGGATGTTGGTCCTGGCAGCTGCTCTGTCAGAACTGCAGTGGTGCTGGGAAAGGGTTCGTCCCTAATACCGGGTTGTACGAATGTGGCCAGCCTGCTGAGCCCTTGGTGCTTGCTAGGTGCTAAATAACTACTGACAGCTCTCAGTAGAGTTTCACTGCATCAGTCCTCTGTGTTTATCACCAGTGTAAAAGGAACAAAGCAAGGGAAGCAAACTGGAAGCAAAATGGATAGGCAGAGGAACAGGCTTTTCTTTGTCTTTGTGCAAGGTTTGTAGGAAAAGTTTTAAAAGGCCTGAATACCTGGCATTTGTCCATCGCAGTGGTGGTTCCTGTTGCAGATGAAACTGCTCTCCAGGGTCTAGATATTGGACAGTACTCTGTTGTCAGGAGTGTGAGGATTAATCCTTAGGGAAAGGGAGAAATGGTCCTTGGAAAAAACTGCGTAACCCATGTCCAGAAGAGTGGTACCAGCTGCCGACCTGAACACTTTGAGATTATGGAGAAAAAGGTGGATGTCTCTTGGATTCCTTGAAAGGTTCTTGAAAGTTTAACTGCAACAAAACAGGAATGTTTCTGCCAAGACAAACAAGCAAGTGGATATTTAGGAAAGCAAAACAAACCAAAAACCTTCTGGAGTTTGTGAAAAACTTATGAATAGTTGGAATCAGCAGCAGGTGAAAAGCTTGTGTGTTAGTGGTAGTGCCTAAAGACCTAGTAATGTAAAATACTCTTCAAAGAGGGAAGAGGGGAGAGCTATTGTCCCCAAACAGCTTGCAACCATTTATTCAGGGCATAACTCCCTGGAATTAGAACATGAATGATTTTGTGTGCAAGATGTGCTACTCACTTGAAAGCAGCACCAGCGTCTGATCTGAAATATTCAATATTATACACATGGAAGAAGTGCAAAAGTAACTGGGAGGACGAACACCTTAGCTCTGCATTTCTGCTGTGCCAGAGTGTAAAGAAAATGAGCCTTTCTGACATACCTACACAACTTTCTCCCATTTTTCATGGAACGCTCTATCAAAACAGAGTCAGCTGCAGGGTACGTATTGTCTTCAAAGTGAGGTTGTAGGTACTTCCTACCAGCTACATGTAGGCATGGGAAACTGGAGCTAAAGTGACCGCTCACGCGTGTGCTGGAGTTGGTGGTGGAACGGGAAACGGAGACTTTTTTGCTGGCACCTGGGGCCTCTTTGCAGGCGGGGCTCCATCCTTGCCATGGGTTTGTGGTACCATTAGCTGATGATGGGGAACATTGCCAGGTAAATTGGCCTGCGGACTCCTGTGTATTTATTATTCCCATTGTTCTTGTTCCAATGACCTTTGTCTTGCTTAAGTAGTGCGGTAGTTTTAGCTACCTTCCTTCTGGTTTCCAGAGTAACTCTGGCCAACTGTCCTGTGGTAATTCAGTTGCATACCCCTGGCTTATAAAGCTTATAGACCTCCCTTTTCACAGTGCAGGTAAAATCGTGATTAAATCTTTCCGCTTATTAAAATGTGCTTATAAAATTGAGCTTTTTTCTGAGCAGGCCTTAATATAATGTTAACAATTGTACAGTATTACTTGTCATATCGCTATAAGATGGCTTTATTTTATATAGCAGTGCAAAGGAATGGAAAACAGGCAGCAAGTTATTTCCCCAGCCATGCTGGCCTCCCTCTCGCTTGTCCTGCACTCTTTGGAAACAAGTCAGACTTTCCTGAATTGCTTTATTTTTTGTGAATGTCTTTACAATTTGGATAGACTTGCACAGAACTGTTAGTATTAATTAGGTCAGCAATAAAAGGAGAGCTCTAACTTTTTAAGGGTTAAGGTATAGAAGAGATGGAAAACAAACAGGTGGCAATTCTTCTAATAGATGTGTATTTGATGCTCGGAGCACTGTGTAGGGGAACCAGTGCCCAGCATAACTCTCTGCCGGCTCCCTTCCATCACAGTCAATCAGATGTGCATACAAATTAATGAGCCCTTTTTCAAACGAGTCCTTAATCAGGAGCTGGTGCTGTAATAATTACATCCTAGTTCCTTGAGGGCTTGTTGAAGTAGTTACTGATTTAAGGACATCTTTGGCTCGAAAGTGCGTGTGTGAGGGAGTATTTGCAAAGCAGTAAGTAGCTGTAACTTCTCAGAGGCCATGTTTATTTGATTGTAATATAAATCATGTAGCACTGTAAGGTCAGACTCTTCCAACAGCTGGGAAAGGTTGTTCCTCATGTGTATTCTGGTATAGGTGAGCTAAGTTTAGTGTTTGAAGAAGATGCACCTTGGGATGGTCTGCTGTATTTAAGAGTTGGTGTCAACTTCTAAATCAATAGCTTATTTGGGAGCTCGTGCACAGATTTCATAAAGTGTGTTCCTGCAGAGACTGGGGACAAGCACTGCCAGCACATTACCTTCTCAGTGAAGCTACACCACAAGAAGCTGTAGATAATGCATGCGAAAGCTAAAGCTCAGTGATTGGGGTGGAAGATGAGATTTCAGGCAAATGCTAAGCATGAAGAAATCATAGCTCATCAGAAACTGATTAGCTCCTACTGTGCCGGATGTCGTGTTCGATATCTTAATGCTGAAGTGAAATGGCTGATCCTGCAGGCCATCTGCTGTATAATAGCAGGGCAAGTGCTTTAGATTATTTGCTCATCTGTAATTATTTATCCAAACAAAGACAGAGCTTCCCCCAGCCTCATTTAACAGAGGCCGTTAATGCTCAGGGTGATTTCTTGTTCCTTCACCTTGCAAGTCTGGCAATGCTGGTTTTGGGGATCTGTGAGAGATGGTGCATTGCCAGCGTCCACCTGCATGGTTTGTAGGCGGATTAATTTTGTTGTACTCAAAGACAATCAACTTTCTTTTGAAACATGGGGAGTGTTTTCCATACCTTAAATGAAAGAAGTTTATCGACGTCAAACTCTCAATTTCCAGGAAAGATGAAGACTGTTCAGCAGGATTGTATCAACACTGGATTTTTTTTTTTAACCTAAACACTATTTGACTAAATGCAAAAGCCCTAGCAGAAACTGCTGACCTTTTGCATGATTACAGCCTCTGTCCTGCTGAAGAACTGCCAAATGAATCATCCTGCAGTGAAATGTAAACAGGATGCTGCCCTTCCATTGCTGCTTTGTTTACCAACATGTGCTCATCTGAACTGCAATGATATTAAATTAGGTGACAACAGCAGCTCGTAGCAACACAGGGATCCAGGGTCAGAGCTGTACGAGTGGACGTTGCTCCCCTTCTCCACCCCCTTCTTCCAAGCACAGACTGAAATGAAGGAGTTCTCATCTTCCTCTACCAGGTCTGAATAGTCTTGTTTTGAGACTGGTTAGGATAAAAGTTAGCAGTGATGTCTGAAGTGCATGGAGTGCATGATCTGGGGCTCTCTTCCTTTTGTTCAGGTTTCACCTGGAACCACAAAACCTAACCAAGTCTCACAGCAAAATGAGAGTCATTGTCTCTCTCTTCTCCTGCCAGGTTTCTTACCCACATGAAAGTAAAGCAGCAAGATGCCAAAGTAAATCCTAAAAGTTCAAAGAACATGAAACAGGGTAGCCAATATAACTATGCTGGTTTGGTTCACATCCATGCAGGTTGGCTGTGTCTCCACTGCGCTTCCCCATGCTTCTTTTTTTTTTTTTTTTCTGCTCAGTGTGGGTGAAGCCATGGAAATCCAGCTTTGTCTTCCGTCTTCTGTAACAGCAGTAGGAAAGCAACCTGATGGTGGATTGAAGCAAAGCAAGTAACAGCTGAGCCAAAATGATTCAAGAAGGCCTTGGGCGAATTAATGGAAATAGACTGAATACACAAACTCTGATTCAGGAAAGCCTGTAGGTACAAAAGTTTGGAAGCTGAGGTAATGTCCTGAGGAATTATCACTATGGTGCCATTCTTCTTGTACCCGTACTTCTGTTCCTGGCTGCTGGGGGAGGCAGAGTACTCACGTGGACCTAGTCCAAACATTAAATTGTTCTTGTGGGTAGATTTGGTGAGGTTTGGATTCATAACAACAACTTCAGTTTTCTGTGCTGAGTTGACTTAATGATATTTTTGGAATCTATCATGCTTGTGATTAGCATTACTTTAGAAGGGGGCACTGATTTTTACTCTCTGGGCATCCTGCCAGTATTTCAAGGTCTAAGGTTCTTAAAATAGCTTGCATGGTATGAAAGTCAGCATCAATACATAGCAAAATTGTAGTACAGTGTCAAGGCAAATAAAGAGGAGAGAGACCAGTGAAGTCTATGGATGAAAATTATTTGGAGATGCTTTAGGGAGTGAAGAGGAAAAGGGTGCAAGGATATGTTGGTGTTTGTAAAAACTGAATTCTCAAATCCAGTTGTAGTAACTCCTGGGAGCGTCTGTGCCTTTTGCTCCCCATTTACTTGCTTTTGGACAGTCTTGTGTTATATTACATCTGTTTTCATAAGGGAAGATGATTGAAAGGAGAGGGAAATCTGGTTGCAGGTCCCAACCCACAGGACAACCGAGGAGTTCAAAGGTTATTAATGATCTTCCTGAATCAAAATAGCTCATGTTTGGTTTGGTTTATTGAAATCTAAATTGGATAATCCTGGAGATAGTGCTTTAGGATGCTCGAGTTTGTTTGTTGCCTTGCTACTTTCCTCCTTGAAACAGATTTGGCTGCAAAGGAAAATGACTCTCATTTCCAACCCTAGCATAGAATTGAAAGGGATGGCAGGAACTGGACACAGGAGACTGAAGTGAGTCCGAAGCAGTGCTAGGCCAGCTCATGTGAGCCAGCAACACATGCTGATGAGTCCTTCTCTAGACCTGCCTGGTTGCGTGTGTATTTGTTTAGTTATGGACTTCAGTTTGGTTGTTACAGCAGGTGCGCTGAAAGCTGTCTGGTCTCTAAAGGTATCATGGGGTGTACATAAACAGCCAGAATTCCTGGCTGTAGAGTTGTCACTTGCTCAAGAGACAGAAAACGTGGGAGCAGGAGCACAGAAATGGATCTTTTCTCCACTGGATTTATAAAAATGAGCAAGTCTCCACTTCAGGATATCTTTTTTTCTCTGTCTTCCTTCTTGGGATGGCAGAGGGGGAGATCTGTTTGCTTTTTTTTTCTTTTTTACGTAGCCGGATTCTAGGAACCACATTGGATTCTTTGTAAAATATGCTCTATGCTGAGGCTTGTTTACTATCTGCAGGATGAGAGGAATGAATCTGAAGAGTTTTCACTCAAATTAAGGCTTTTTTCTACATTAGTTTTCAAAGTTTGCATGTTCATGTGAACATGTATATGCTATAGACTCCTGCTAGCAAGTGACACTCTTGCCATGCCTGAGAAGGAAAATAATGTTCCAAAAAGGCTCTTTATGTGACTTAGAACGTTCCATTGCAAAGCACACTTGGACCATGAAGAGCTAAGGTCAAGTCTCATATGCCTATAAAAGCATAATTTTCAAGTTTTGGATTTGAAAAGTTTGATGTCTTGTCATGGGATCCTTCTCAAAGACTAGTTAGTGAGCCCTAATTTCTGCAACAATTGAGCTGGGGAAGGAGAGTTCCACCTTGCGCTACAAAGATAAATGCAATTGCAGTTTACAAAGTGACCTTGTTTCTGTTATGTTCATTTGAGAATTCATGGTGTAATTTTTCCCCAGACAGGTCCTGTTGTGCATATCCAATGCTAGTTTGTGCCGCTGTGATTCCTGTTGTTTTTACTCCACGCCTTTTACTCCACCAGAAAACAGGAAAATGGCACTGATTTAAACAGTGTGTTAGAACGGGCCATAAGGATTTGCAATCTGATGCTTACAATAATGCACATCACAGATGCCTTAAAAAACTTGCTGTCCATTTAGTTTTGTCCCTTCATCATTATTTCTCAAAAACAATATTTTGCTGAGAGGCAGCAAGCATCCTATTGCTGTATGTCTGTGCTTTGTGGTAGTGTTTGTTGTGAAGTTAACCTGTGTTAAATACTTCCCAGGAAAATCCTAGCTTTGTGCTGATCATTTTGCCTGGGAACTTCTGGTGCTGCGTGATTAAGCATCCTCCTAGATCAGCCAGACACCGCTGTTAGGAAGAAAGCCCCTTGTCTTGCATCCATTCACTGGCCATCTTTATCTCTGCTAACCTGGGGTTAAGATACAAATTGGGGTGAAGTTTCATGGCACTAGCAGAGCCAATCTAGCCGGTCACTGCTATCAGGAAAGGGTTTTGCTTCTGGGGCAGTTGCCTGCTGGCTACATAGTCCTCCATGCTCCAGTCCCCCTTGAATTGGTTCAGATGTTCTTGACCCCTCAGTGAGCAGATTCAGCTCATTAAATTGGGGAAAAAAATGCAGACGTATTTGATTTTTTCTAAGAGGAGAGTGGAACTGTGTCTTCTGGTGACTGTGAGCTGTTTGCTTGGCCCATCTTGTAAAATGTCTCCCTGGCTTTCAGATAATCTGTTTACATGCAATTCCTGCCACTTTTTTTTTTTTAAGTAAAGAGATTGTTAGTGTAGCTCTGCAACTGAGACTCTTCCAAGTGCTTTCACGTTAGCGTGACCCCTAAGTGTAGCATCTCATAAATCACCAATGTGATCTGAAACAGACTGAGCCAGAAGGAAGCACACCAAGCGCATACAAATAGCGTGTTGTTTGGAAATTGCATGGTTGATGGAAATGAAATGGTCTTTAGTGTGCATCTTATCCTGACAAAGCTATCGCTTGTTTGTTTTCTGCTGTTTTGAGCTAATAGGCTTAAACCCAGACTTTTTAGTATTATGCAATGAAGTAGTTAAAAAACATTAAACAAAGCAAAGACAGTTTAACTATTTTGATATACTCTGCTTTTCCTCTAAATCAGTCAGAGCCCTTTGCAATTTGTGCAAACAAGGTGATTAGGAAAAGTATGTGGTGGGAAAGCAGAGGACAGAAGGACAGCATAGGGCAATTTCTTAAATGTAACTGTTGTGTTTGTGAAGAGAGAGAAAATGCAGGTGAGAACTTGCTGTCAGCCAGTGGAATGGATCAAGATTACTCTATGTTTGCTAGATTTTATTCAGCCTTTGATTTTCCATACCTTCCTCATCCGTTGCCTAGATCTGTGGTTGTGGGGGGCCAAGGGATGGTTTGACCCCCTCTGGCCCTGCTCAAGCCTCCCAGAATCTGTGACTGACCCTAGTGCTGTGCTCGGCAGGACGGGGAGCAGGATGTGGAGGATGTGCAGGAGTCAGTGCTAGCAACAGGCTCTTTTCTGGATGCAGGATCTGAATCCTTCTCTCCTGGAGACTGGTCGTCCATAAAAAAGAACATTGACCTGCAAGCCCTTAGGCTTAGTTGTGAAAATGAAGCGTTGGAAATGGTGTTTTCTAAAAATTTACCTTTTTTTGTAAATAAAGCTCGCACTCATCTCTTATTTTGTCCTGGTTCTGGTGCATACTGGGCTCAATGCAGAGTGTTGGTCCTGCTTTAAAGCTTGCAGCCTGCTGAGTCTCTACACTCATGTTTTTTTTTCTTGTAACACATTACTCATGTTGTCTTAGCTACATTTTCATCTTAATGTACCATATCTGAGCCCTTAAATTCACAACAGTAACTTCTGTCACTACTAGATGACCCTTACTGCACAACTGTACACTGTAAATTGTTTTCAAGCCTAATTCCAGGTGAACAGACTCTCCGAGTTTCCAGTTTTTGGTAGATATATCAGGGTCTCAGAATGCCATGGCACACTTTTATTTTGCAATTTTTGACGTAGTTCATGAAGCAAAGTAGAGATGATGAACTGTTTGGTTCAAATGTGCTTCTAATACCCTCCTCAGGTGGAAAAAAACCATGTGGGAATGAGCAACTTCTGTGTATGCTTAGCATTGTCTGCATATTTATCAGCACACAACTACGTAGCTCTTTAATTAAATCAGATAACAACTAATAGCCCAGAGTAGTTATTTTTCTTATCTATCACCCCCAAGGACACCTTTTAATGAACATAACAGCAAGTTTTGAAGCTGCTGGAGCAGCCTTGTCTCCCAGCTAGTGCCAGGTCACCAGCCATGCTGCGGTGCATGTGCTGCTGTATTCCCAGACAAGGGTGGCTGACAGCAATTTAGCCTCTGCCAGGTTGCAGAGCTTTCTCCTAATCCTTGTGTGCTGCCATCATGTTTTGGCAGGTGCCTGTAAGCCACTCCTTGAGCAACTTGCGATATGGGCAGGCTGCAAGTCTGCCGGTGTCCTGCCGCGCCAGACGTTGCTCTGCTTCTCCAGGTTTCTGTTTCTCCATCCCAGCCTCCGTCTCTGCAGACTGCCAGGAATGCTCTCTGGCTCTTTTGGTGCCTGGCAGAAAGGGACCCTCGGAGCCGCTTCAGGCATTGCTGTAGCTTGAGCGGCGTCAGCTGTGGGACACTGAGCGCCTCCAATGTGAGCTGCAGCTCTTACTCACCTTGGTTACTATGTGCTACTTCTGGTATGCTTCTGTCATTAACTGTTGTACTAAAAACCACCTAACCCCTGTGACAGTACGTGAGGTGACTTGGTAGCAAATGTACAAATTTCTTTATGTGCTCCCTGCCCTCCCCCCCCCGCCTTTCTGCTTGTCATTTGAAAGAGACATTATGTCCATGTGGGAGGACAGTAATGCTCTCTTGCCTATGCCACACACCAGGAGAGGTTAATCTCTTTCTCTTGGGCAAAGCCAGTGAATTCAGAATATGCCAGTGTTGGTGGACAGCAGTGCAAGAGGCCTCTCTGGTCCTGCCAGTGCATGCCCCCCCTGCAGTAATTCCCCTTTCCACAGCAGCAGCATGATTTCCAGCTGCTGAACCTGTAGGCAGGTTTTGAAATATGGAGTCTTTGACCTACCCAGGGCCATTGCTTTAAATAATGCATCTCTGGAGTCCGTACTACCAACAACCTCTGCCTATGATGCTTGTTTGTTTCATAGACTCATTTTAAATGAGAAGGAAATCTTTATCTTTCTGGGGTAGAATATAAGTTAGTTCATATTCCTAAAATCCAATAGAAGTGCTGACATCACTTGCCATGGCTTCTTGGATACCTGAGCTTGCCTTTGCAATGGCACGAGTTCCTCCTCTATAGAGAAAGACAGTCAGTCAGGCCTTGACCTGTTTTGATGAGACCTGGCATTTGCCTAAAATGTGGGAAGGAGCAGGAGAGGCTAAAGGAGTGGGAAGAGGCACAATAGGCAGGTGTGGGGAGAGAGGTAAAAGATGGGAAAGTGCTCTCTAAGAAGGGGAGTCAGGTTCGTGTTGTAGAAAGCCTGTCTCCTCCTTCAGCAGCAAAAAAAAATGTTATTTATTAAGGTTGCTTAATGCTTTCCATTAGAAGACTTTTTAGTTTCTTATTACTTTGACAGACTTCAACTGCCAAGGCTGAAATTATGTGTGTCAGAGTCTGTGTATGTATTTATTTTTGGAGGGGGTTGGTGGAGCGTGGAGAAGGTTTTGCCCATGGCTGCCTGTGAGTTGCAGTCAGGGAGCACTGGATGGGAGGAGACACCAGTGGCTGGGGACAGCAAACCCAGTGAGTGATGGTTAGCCTGGGCTGGGAAATAACAATACCCTTGTGATGAGCAGAGAGAGGTGAAGCAGTGGCTATAAAATGGTGCTAAAGGAAAAGATCTAACTGGGGCAAGAATATGTTGAGTATGGTGGAGAAGAGGGGGTACAACTGGGCAAGATTGGGCAGAAGGGTTCGGGATACTCCTGGGGAGCCTGGGAAGGGGCAGTGTGGATGAGGAACGCCACAGCAAAGCTCAGCGGGAGAGTAACAATTATGATGTCTGAGTGCAGTTTGAAGAGTGGGCAGTAAATAAGACATGAGCTTATGTCCTCCATGAGGAGAATCAGAAATGCTGATTGAGCAAAAATATTTGTAGGGAAAGGGCTGGTTAAACAGCACCATCCACCAGATAGTTCTGGGTAAAAACTTCAAAATTGTCCAGAATTGTCCATTTTTTTCTTTTCATTTAGAGACAAAACTTGTATTTTTTTAATGCAAAACAATTTTTCACTCTAAAGATTTAGTTCATAAAATGGAAAAGGGGCAAAATCAGAAATTTTGTTCTGAAAATATTAAAAGAAAACAATTACTAAGCAATAGTAATTTTCAGAATGTCAGCTTTTTACCTCGAATCAAACTGAGAAGTAATTCCAAAACGTCTTGTCTTGGCTAGGAAAAAGAATTCCCACCTACATTGCAAATGCAACTCTAATTCTGGTGTTTTCCACCTTGCACGTACTGACTTTTCAGTCTTAATAATAGTTTTATCCCACAGTTTGAGCATGAGCTGGAAGCGCACTGCTCAGGTGGAGGTCTGGGGGCTGTAATTCTGGGTGTGCTGAAATTGCAGGGAGCTCCTTGTGGGTTTTGCTCTGTTTTCCTCTGCGCATTGCCACACTTGGCTGCCTTGAGCTTTTCACAGAGAAGGTCTGCTTATCTCTTTTGTCTGTGGAAGAGAGAAACAGAATGGAAGCATGGAGTAGAGGTGGAAAACACTGTGGGGGAGACTCTCGTCCAGGGCAGATGGTAGATAAAGAAAGTCTTGGCCCTGATGCTTGACTAACGAGCTCCTCCGGGAAGGGGCAAAGGGACCTGTGAGATTCCCGTGCTGCGCTCGCAGCCTGAGCTGAATGGGCAGGAGACTGTATTCAGGGACATCTGAGGACTTTGGTGTTGCCATCATTGCTTTACCGTAATAGTTGGTAGCAAAAGCAGTTTCGACTGAGCAGAGGACAATAACTGTATCTGGCCCAACATTCAACTTGCGTTGGGTATTTTAATGAAATACCTTCCCAGGCCGCCAAACTATTCCCCTTCATTAATAAGGTCTAAAGCAATAGGCCTGTGGCTTCTTTTATAAGCCTATGTTTATATTTGTTCTCCTGAAAGAACCTGGTTTTGACATATTTAATTAGTGGTAAGAACCCAGAATAAAGGCTTGCAGGTCTGAAGGATACCTCAGGTCTTTAGATGCAACTACTAAATATTTGCTCTCAGAAACTTACTGTGGTTGATTCTGCTTCAGTTAGTACTTTAGTGTGTATGCTTTCGTCTGCTGGGCTGCAGTCCCAGGAAGCCCTGACCAGGCATGCAGTTTCTAAATCCCTATATATAATGATTGATTTCTGCTTAACTGCAATGCACTCTTTACTTGCTTGAAGCTTCACATGTCTTGGGCCAGTGCTGTATAGCTGCTTGTATATAATATGCATAAAAATCACTGCACCTTGCTGATACATAGTCACTCCTGTAATTGTGCACAGCAGCTGCTTAACCTCGTAGAGTAACACTAAATTTCAAATTAGCATGTGAAAGGAAGAAAAGTAATAAAACTTCAGGAATAGTTCTAAGGCAGGATATGATAAATTTGTATCTTATGTCATTCTAATGCCTCCTGGGAAGTAATTTTTAGTTAAGAAAGGGATTTTGTTTGCTTTGTGGGTTTTCTATTAAACGGAGCATATCTAGGCTGAAGTTGCTGAGATGCAATAAACCCAAACCATAAACAACCAACTTTTATGGAGTCACTTTTCAAGCTAGGACCACATCTTTGAGGAAAATCTGTTGAAATTCGTATTTACCCAATCCATCTGGCTGTGCTGGCAGGTCTTGTGGTAACTTTCATTGGAGATTGTTGTGAAATGTTTACTTTATTCTTTCTCTCCTTCTTTCCACACATTCCTTCCTAACTGCCGCTCCCCCACCCTGACCTCACAACAAAGAGAATAACTAGTATCCACCACAAGCGCTCTGGAACAAAAAGAAAGGACATATTTTTCTTTGTGAGAAGAGAAGGGCGGTGATGATCCTTAGCTCTGGTTTTGCAGGTGTGGATGGATGTAGTTGGTTTCCTGGCCTTTTTGTATGTTAAAAGAGCCACTCATGTGAGTAAAATTAAATGCATACCTTGGTTTACAGAATTGAGGCTATGCTATCAGAGGTTTGTTTGCTTTCAACAATTAATTAAAAGGGGTGGAAAACTGCTTTTAATGTGCCATTAGGCAAAAAGTCATTAGAATTGGTAATCTATAAAAGGCATTTAAGTCAGGGATAATTTCCAGACTGAAATTAATTCTGCAGCATTTTAATGACTGTGTCCCCGGTGCACATTCTGGCAATTCCACTAATTCTATCAGGGCATTCTTGTTTCCTTGTCTTGCTGCTGCTGTTTCTGAAAAAGATTTCCAGGGCGATCACAAGTGATGCCAACATGGGCAGAGCTCTACCGACATGCTCTGTAGGTCATTGAGGTAACAGATGGCAAATGCATTTAATTTCCAATAATGGAATAATAAGCATGAGAACAAATAACTCCTACTTGGTAGCCTTGAATTTAACAGATACGCTATCATTCTGTTATATTAAAGATTTCTCTCCTGGGAGGGCCAGGAGAGACTTGGTAAGATGATAAGCTCTTGTTCCACTGGACTACTACAGAGGAGGGAAAACACGGAATGCTTCCAGACTGCATGTAATACAAATTGAATGCACTGGACTGTAAATCAGAGTAGATACCATCATAGCATATGGCTCAGATGAGAGCTCAGCTACAGCACTTTCTTACAGGTTGCTGCATTGCTTCCTTATCAGCCTGTAACATGAACAGAGGCACAGAAACTGCTGAATAGTATCACTTACATATATGTCTTGCCCACAAGATAAAAGAAAACGTACAGCTGCCCTGCTATCTTTACCCTACCAAGCACTCCTGTTACAGAGGGAAGCACTCTTCCCGTTTTTTATTGTTTTTTGGTGTGGTTTTTTTTTGTGTTGGATTTTTTTTTTAAATTAAAAAAAAATCTCTAAATGATGAACTGAGACTCAATGAGAAATGACTAAGATTTTCTTGCACTGACCAGAGTTCATGCTAAAGTAGGTGTTGCAGAGGTGTAAAATGCTGAGCCACAGGCTCCAGTTCCTTATGCAATGAGCTGGAGAAAGGTGTGCAGGGGGATCCTTTCTGTGTGTATGTTGTGCCTTAGGAAAAAATAACAGCACGCAGTTAAAAGTGAAGTGAGTCTCAATTTGAAGGCCCAGCACATTTGCAGCTTGTATATATCCAGATCTGTATTTTTGGACGCGGCCCCAGAACTCGTGGGAGTGGGTAGCTTTTGTGTTTGCATGAGGTATGTAAAAGTGGTTCAGTGGGCTTTTGTGCTTTTTTTTTGAGAGCAGACAAAAGGATAAACTGTGCTACAAGATCCATTTATGTCTTTGGGTTTGTCTGTTAGTAACTGCAGTGATTTTCTTTCTGTGATTCCATGTGTTGTGGTGTATGGAGTGACGTCCCAACACACTGAAAAGACAGAAATCGTTCGGGGGATGGGGTAGGAAGCTGTCCTAAACAACTGATGCTCTACAGGCAGAGGCATCTTTCTCAGTGCTCCCATTCCCACCTCAGCTAAATCATCTGGGCTTCAGCCAGCACATGGATACCGTGAGGACAGTATAACAACTGACGTGTGAACAAAAAAGCAATCAAGTCATTAGGAAAATGGAAGGCTTAAGACATTTCAATACTGGCCTTGAAAGAGACATTTTCTTGCCAGATGTATAGTCTGGTAGATGCCAAATAACCTGAAGAAGGATGGGTGTGCCCAGAAATTTGTTATCTTTTCCCCAACCATAGTGTTTGATTTAATGAGTCATTATCTCTCCCTGCAGACCTTGGTTGGCCAGATTACTCCTTCTATGATTGATGCTACAACGCCCTTCCTGAACAGCCAGCCCCCACTGCCTTTTCCAAGTTGCCTGCCAGATGCTGTGCCTCTGTCCCTGTGGGGTGTCGTACTTTTGTGGACCTCTATCATTTTCTTCCTCAGTTCTTCCTTTTTCAGACTGAGGAGTCTGAAACAATAACGAATAAAGTTTTTGTTTCTTAGTGGGAAACAATCCACACCTTTGAGCATCTTTGTTGTCCCTTCTCTGAACCCTTCCCAATTCTATTATGTCCTGCTGAAGATGAGAGTAGTGGAACTGCACACAGTATTCAATTTGTGGATAAACCCTGGGTTTATACAGGGACATAATGATGTTCTTGGTTTAATTCTCTGTTCCTTTTCCAATAATTCTTAATATTCAGTTTGCTGTTTTGACTGCTGCTGAGCACCAAGCTGATGTATTTATGGAACTATTTATCATAACCCCAAAATTTTGCTCTTGAGTGGTAATGGTCATCTTGGAAACCATCATCCGACATCTGAAATTAGGATTTTTTTTTTTCCTTTGGGGCTGACTTTATGTTTATCTGCCCTGAATTTCATCTGTGTGTTATTATCCAGTCATTCAGTCTCATGATGTCCTCCTGAAATTGTTGAAGATTGCCTTTTTCAACTACCCTGAATAAATAAGCATCAGCAAAATTTGTCACCACATTGCTGTTTCCAGATCAGTCTGAATTTGTTGAACACCACAAGTCCCAGCACAGACCCTTGAAGAACGCTGCCTGTCATCTCCCTCCATGGCATAGGCTGACTGTTTGCCTCTGATGTTATGGCTGCTGAGTTTCTTTAGAACTTGTTGGTGGATGACCTTGCTGAAAGTGTTAGAAATGCAGAGACATTATCTGTCTGCCATACATCCTCTCTACATGCTTGCTGATCTGTCCAGAGAAGTCAAAGAGTTTTACAGAGGAGTACTTGCCTTTGCAAAACTGTGCTGAAACTTTCCAAGTCTACCCCTCTCTTCCTGTGTTCGATTAATGTACCTCCATCCTCCTTGAGTCCAGCTGCTTGGCTGGGAACCCTCTTTGAGATATTTTCCTGCCTCACAAAAGAGGAAGGCATCCTGTCACTGTGAGGTCAAGGAAATGCTGAGTTGGAGGGGTCAGTTTTGGTGTGGGAGGCTCAGTGCTTTGGTTAATCAGGTCCTGACACCTCCTGCTTCTTGAAGCATATTCTGCTGCTTGTCTCTCCCTACTCCTCAGGTTTGTATTGATAGATTTAACCAGTGGACTCCTATATCCTTTACCCCAAGGCCATTAATGAGAATATGACAAAACATGGTTGCCCTAAGACAAATGCGAGGGGACTGTCCATCCAGAGTGACAGTTCTCCTTACAGCACAGCTTACTGTCAGCTCTCCTGTAGCTGCTTGCAGCTCTCCTGTACCTGCCTTCTTAACAGTTCTTGCAATAATCCCTTCTCCGATTGAGCAAGTAATCTTCCACAAGACGCTAGCTGGTGTTTATCAAAGTTTGTTTCCTTTGCTTGCTTTTTAAGAAGCTTGCTTTTCTTCCTAAGGAAAAATAATACGTTGGCCTGGCTTTGCCTTCGATACACTTGTGTTCTCCAGTTTCTGTTTCACTCTGTCTTTCATTAGGCTGCCTTTCCTAATTTGCTCCAAAACCTTAAATGTCATTGAGGTTTGGCTAACACAGGTCGTTTTGCCTAGTTCACTTTATCTCCCTATTCTTTGAATATGGACGCTAATTTCCTATTATCCACTCATGTTCTGCCTCCACTAATTAGAGAAATTTATGGAAAATATTTGCTACCAAAGCAGAGATTTCATCGAGGAGGGCCTTAGAAGTCTTGAGATGGAGTTTGTCTGATTGCTTTAATCAAGAATGCACAAAATCTTTCCGTTCTGCTTCCACTTTATTTGGGGTAATTTTCATTTTCATACCCCTACTCCCATCTTCCCTTTGCCTCCTGTATTAGCATAGAATCATAGAATCATAGAATCATACAGGTTGGAAAAGACCTCTAAGATCATCGTGTCCAACTGTCAACCCAACACACCATGTCCACTAAACCATGTCCCTAAGGGCCTCATCTACACGTCTTTTAAATACTTCCAGGGATGGTGACTCCACCACTTCCCTGGGCAGCCTGTTCCAAGGCCTGACCACTCTTTCAGTAAAGAAATTTCTCCTAATGTTCAATCTAAACCTCCCTTGGCGCAACCTGAGGCCATTTCCTCTTGTCCTATCCCTTGTTACTTGGGAGAAGAGACCAACACCCACCTCGCTACAACCTCCTTTCAGGTAGTTGTAGAGTGCGATGAGGTCTCCCCTCAGCCTCCTCTTCTCCAGGCTAAACAAGCCCAGTTCCCTCAGCCACTCCTCATAAGACTTGTGCTCCAGGCCCTTCACCAGCTTCGTTGCCCTCCTCTGGACACGCTCCAGCACCTCCATGTCCTTCTTGGAGTGAGGGGCCCAAAACTGAACACAGGATTCGAGGTGCGGCCTCACCAGTGCCGAGTACAGGGGCACGATCACCTCCCTACTCCTGCTGGCCACACTATTTCTGATACAGGCCAGGATGCCGTTGGCCTTCTTGGCCACCTGGGCACACTGCCGGCTCATGTTCAGCCGGCTGTCAACCAGCACCCCCAGGTCCTTTTCCTCCGGGCAGCTTTCCAGCCACTCTTCCCCAAGCCTGTAGCGTTGCCTGGGGTTGTTGTGGCCCAAGTGCAGGACCCGGCACTTGGCCTTGTTGAACCTCATACAGTTGGCCTCGGCCCATCGATCCAGCCTGTCCAGGTCCCTCTGCAGAGCCTTCCTACCCTCCAGCAGATCAACACTCCCGCCCAGCTTGGTGTCGTCTGCAAACTTACTGAGGGAGCACTCGATCCCCTCATCCAGATCATTGATAAAGATATTGAACAAGACCAGCCCCAGTACTGAGCCCTGGGGAACACCGCTCGTGACCGGCCGCCAACTGGATTTAACTCCGTTCACCACAACTCTCTGGGCTCGGCCGTCCAGCCAGTTTAAGCATTTTCCTTAATCAATGTTTTACTTCTGATTTCAATTAGTTTTAGGTCCTATCTATCCATCCTTATGGTATGAGAGCTATTCTGATCTGTATAGCTGAATGTAGCCAATTGTTTATTTTCTGTTACAAAGTCACACTCATCTTAATTCTCAAAAGTTTTCGTGTCATCATCGTGCTTCTTTACTCCTAAAACATTGCTTCCTTTTCAGTTTTTTCTCTTTCTTGCCAGCTTCTTTGACTAACTGTGAAATTATTGATACATAACTCATTGTTTTGTACATGCAAGTGCATGTTTGGGTGGATGCTGACTCCTGCCCAGTAAACTACTTTACTATGTGTTAACTTGGCCTAGTAATAATTTCATAGAGTTCAGTATTTGGTCATGCCTCAGGCTAGTTTGTTGAAGTTCAGCGTTGAGTAATACACTTACTCAGCCTTTGGAGTATGTAAATATTTCCCTTCAGTGTAACTCTATGAGTCGCTCTGGTGGATGGTGAAATTACACAAAAAACGCGTGGTTTTGCACTTCCCTCTAAAAGGACTTAAACTTTACATAGGTCTGCCAGGATGTGAGTTAAAATGTCTTCTTGTTTTTTTCATCTGGGTATGATTAGGAAAGTCCATGTGCTCTTGATTGAAAGAGTTACCTGGTGTCGCAGTAGCAGAAAACAACTGGTCACTGAAGCTGCCCGGGGTTTCTGCTGTGTGTAAGAAATGGAGAGAACATAAGGTTGCTATGGGAGTGCTCCTTCTGCTGCTCGGATGAAACACAGTCAGGCCTGGGGACCCAGCATGCTGCCCGCTGTGAGCGTGGGGGCTCAGGCGAAGCTTTCGTTTTGAGCAGCACTATCTTTTCCATGGTGATACGAGCCAGGGAAGGTCACAACCCTTCCGTGCAGCGGTACACAAGCAAGGCACTGTTGTCAGTGCCTGCTGCAGAAAGCCCTCGTCACAGTGCTAGGCAGGCGTCATAACATTGCGTGGTGGTCTCTGAGATAAGGGCTGCCAGGGACTTGGATAAGATTGCTATATTTCCTTGTATTCAAGGCTAGATATATTATTGTTGTTTTTATCCACAGAATATAAAATCTACTTAGCTGTGTGCGATGCTTTGTTTCAGTAAGAAAATAAATTGAGCTTTATGCCCATGAAGGAGGATGGAGAGGGGGAGTGTATCACACACCTCCCCTGGCATGCCTGACCTCCACCTGTCTCCAGCGGTATGTGAATCCTTTACCTGCAAGGGTAAGGCTCCCATCCACATTGGCAGCATCCAGGCTTCACCCCCAAGGACCACATTTACAAAGGTTCTCGGGGACTGTGTACCCTTTCCACCCACCTTCTTCACTCTTTTTAAGATTTTTTTTGTTATTTGCTTATTTTTATTTTATTCTAAATCATGCCTGTGTATAGAATTGCTAGAAATCTAGAAATGATAGCATAACATCCATTTGCTCTCTGTGTGTATAAATAAATTTCTAGTCCTGACATTCTAGGAAGTGTTGTTATGGTACCAGTCCAGATGGGATAGTTCTGAGCAATGTATAAAATGTACTTCCTTCTAGATCTAGCACATATGTTGCATTTATTACTATTACAGTAATAAGTCATTAAGACAGTCCAAGAATTTAGGTTAATTGCTCTACACCACTAACTTGAAAAAAATGGACTTTTATTTTCCCCATCAGATTATACAAATCAACCCCATGATGTCAAACAAGATATTGATTTGACATCTTTTACCTCAGACTAATTTAAGGTACAAAGCAAAAATATTTGACATAAGCAGTACCCTAGCTGGTACAATGTTTAGACTCAGGCATAAAAAGAGCAAGTAGAGAGCAGAACACGGTGAAAAATGTCTGACAGCTGGTATTAATTTAATTGATTCAGGGGATTATACCAAATTAAGCCAGCCAGAGAAAAACTTTTCAAATTGCTGCTTCAGTGGGGATGTTCAGTTCCGCTCAGGGGTGATGTGACTGAGTGACACGCTAGTAATTTTCAAACAAGAAGGTCTAATCCCTTCTGCTGCTTTTGCTTAATAGTGAAGGCCTCTGTGCTCTCATAGTGCCAAGCTTAGGAGCACCTGTTCTCCTCTGTCCCTGCTTTACAGATTACAACCAAGCCCCCAAAATTAAAGGCATCCCTGCTAGAGAAATGACAACCTCGTTCCATGGTATTTCTCAGGTAATTAATGCTTTGCTAATAGTTCCCAGCTTCTCCTTGGGCCACCGACTCTCTCACTCTGTCACCCATTCTCCAGGGAATGCCATTGACCTCAGCCATTACTACTTAAACATTCACGGATTGCCTGATTTTCTGTTTTATTTATATATCGTAGTGCACTGACACAAAAACTATGTAGAAAGGAGATATTAAGAGATATTAGGGTTGCAAGATTAAGTATTTGTAATGTAAGGAATGCCAAAATGAAGGTGTTTTGAGCAGCCTTATTTAGCATATGCATTATAACATTATCTCTAATTACAAGATGATGTATCCTGCTTCTGGCGCAGGCCCTCTGCCTTCCGCAGTGCTGAGAACCGAGCTGCTCTGAAGCCTCACTGAAGCTGAAGAGCAAGTGAGGCTTCTCTTTCTAGGAACAGCCTTCTTTACATTGCTTTTGGAGGTGCCTAACAAGCAAACCAGGGAAGAGTCCCGACAAAGCAGAGCAGAGTCTCCATCCCTGGGTCAGGCCTCCTGCATCTCATCTGATGGGGTTCTTGCCTCTTCTACCAGCTGGTCCAAACCCTGCTTCTTCCACGCCGTGGGAGGATCAGCAAGGTGGTCCATTGATGACTCCCGTGTGTGGTGCTTAGCGCCTGCCCCCACCAGCCCCTGTATGCTTGAGAGCCCAACCCACCGGCCAGCCCAAGCAATGCCAATTGTTGAAGGCTGCAGAGAGGTTCAGCTTCTCCTGGGGCACCAGCTGGAGCTCTGAGCAGCTGAAGCATATGCAGCAAGCCCCTGGCATGTAAGTTGCCCTAGTCTGGACAGGTTTTTATGGGAACTGCAAAGACATTTTATATGACTAAGGTTGATCCTCCCTTCCTTGTCCCTGTCTCATATTTGGCTCTGACCCTAGATGTGTTCTAAGAAGGATACAGATTTCAAGTGATTTCTTTTTTCCTGACTTCCTTCTCCAATAACTGTAACTGGTTTTGCTGAAAAATTCCGGAAGGATTGTCTGAAAAAGACATCCAGTATGGAGGACTTCAGCCGGAGCAGTCTGTCTGGGAAAGCGTAAATGGGGAGCGTAAGGATTTAGTTTCATGTATGGTTTTCTACAGAAGAGTTAGTATGGTAATTAAGCACACGGTGTGCTAGTAGTCATCTATGATATCTTCTGAGAAGAGGAATGGCAGCTGATAGAATATTGGGATTGCTGTATAAACAGTGGTGATGCATTCTTTCCATTCACATAAGGATTCTTCTAACACCTCATTAATTTATTAAAACCAGATAGCAAATCTTGAATAAAATAATGGCAATGATCCCAGAATAATTAACCGCAGATGGCGAAGTCTGTTTAGTTTAAAAACACACACACAAAACAGGGTACCATTTATTGTGACTGTTGCTGTCATCTCTGAATGTGCATGTTGACTTATTAATGATTTTGGGGCACAGTGAATGGTTATCTCTTCCTGCTATAATTAGTACTTGTTTTCAGCAGCTGTTGAAAGTTGTTTTGTGATACTGAATAAATTATTTTAGAAACAGGAAACATTAACTGTGAACCATCTGTTTTGGGATACATTAAGTTCTCATTTAAGATGATGTTTGAATAATCACTTTCTCATTTTGAACTTTCAAAAGCAGAATTTAGTTTTTAAACCACTGATGGCTCATGTTAATGTTTTGTGTTTCCCCCCCTTACAGAATCAATAGTGTTTCTCTGCAAAAGAAAAGAATTCTGTCACTCTGACGTTTTTCAAACTTTCAACCTTCCCTAAATCATACGTACTCCTCCAATCCCTGTAACGTGAGGTAATACACTTAGAAGGATTGTGATGGGCAGGTGAATAAGTTTTTCGAAGTATCCTTATAATCCTATTACTTTAAAGTAAATTTGATAAAGTAGTTATAAAAATGCAGTGCATTTTTTTATAGACCAGATGTGCCCCTTTGTTAGGGGGGAGGATAACTCTCAGGATTTCCTTCTCATCCGAGCTCGTTCTCCAACAGATGAAGCCAATAAGAGTCTCTCCGTTGCTGCAGGAGTGATTCAGGGTCCAAAGCCTCTGAAAGCCATTCTGTGCGGATATTAGAGCTGGGAGAGCGTGTCCTGTGCACAACATTCCTGAATGTACTGACAAAGTGTAAACCAACGCGTGGTAGGCTTTAAGTACTCCAAAGGACATGCAATTGCAGGACAATCCTGCGATTCTGGAGAAACCAAGTGGCAAGGGAATTGCAGAGATGAAGGCACAACAAGCAGGAACCAACTGCAAGTTAGGATTTTAGCCTATGCAGATCATCTTAGGTTCCCTTTGCTGCCAGTACACAAAGCCAATTCTGTTCCTCTTAAGATACATAGACTGAACTAGCCTTTGGAGGTACATATCCCTCTTTGCTAACTGTGGAGCAAACCTAGGCAACCCTGTTAGACTGGACACTACGTTTTAGGTGACTGTAAACAAAATGAATGTCACCCAACACAGAGCTATTCCACAGCTCTCACCTGTGCAGCCTGATTACCATGTGTTGTTCGGTTCAGCTTCAAGGGCAAGTGATTCTGCTCTTTTTACGTGCCGTTGAAAAACAAGCACACACTGATTTGAGCAGGCAGAGTACCTGTTATCTTGTACAGGTGATATGAGTACCTTCCATGTACAGTGATCTCTATATACCATGTTTCTATATTGCATTCTATTGTGTCTCTCATAATACATGGAAAGTAATAACTGAAATGCAATTTTTTCTATTTACATAATTTCTATAGATATGTAATGTAGAGAGTGCTCCACAGCTATGATTATCCATCTCTTCAGTATTTAGACTACAGCAAAGAGCAAAACCATCTCCATTTGATTGACGATAATTAGGACTGTACCAGATTTTCTTCTTTTTGTTTTTGCTCAACAAGATACATAAGTTTTCAGATAAATTGATTTCATGAACAATCTTGAAACAGGGAGCTTTCATCTGTTTTCTATTTCAAGAAATCAGAATGATGGCTGATGTACTTCAACTGACTACCAGGAAATATTATTCATAATCTACCCTAAATATTTTAGGAAGCAAATGGGCTAGATGTCTCTCAGAATTCCCAGGGTAATACCACATCTTTCCAAAGCAGATTAGCTGTACGTGCTCACTTAAGTCCTATAATATTTCATCATCTGTGGGAAGCAAAGAGTCAAGAAGGTTTGTGATAGATTTTGAGGTAATTTAATCTGCAAAAAATGGAAGTGATCTGCTTTGAACAGAAGCTCTTTTTTAATAGGTACAAAGATTTTTCAACAGTTGCTCTCTCTCAGGCTGTATCTACATGGTAGTTTTAATTAAAGTCTCCATGTAGAGACTGTGTGAAGCAAATATGCAGTTTTCTTAGTCAGAAGTAATGGGGAAGCCCTGGCTGTGTCCAGACTTTAATAAGACTGTCCTGGGTGGGTGAGGATAATATCACTGGCTAAATCCCCTCCAGGGAATGGATTGGCTTTCTCACAACCAGCTGAAAGAAAATCTGAGACTTTGACTATCTCAATAAAAATTATGTCTGGTGGTATGTCCTCCAACACACAGATGATGCCAGGAACAGAAGACATAGCCATCCCCACGTTGGCATCTGGGGAACCTCCAGTGCCTCGGTGCCAGTTGCACATGATAACTATATACTGTAAACCTATCCCTACTAATGCTTTATGGTAAAACTATCATTGAATGTGGTTAGAGATGGCTCTTAAGCACTGAAGCAAACCTGAATGGTTCTCTGAAATAACAGGCCCTATTTCTGAGTAGAGAATGGGATAACGAATTAGGGCCCAACAGATCACTTCCTGCAAAAGAGCAGTCGATTCATGTGGACTTTGAGCAGAGAGCTAAAGCTGTACCAAAATTGTTTCTTTAAAATGCCACAAACTCTTCATTAAACCAGAACATTTTCAAACTGAAAAGATTAAGTAAATTCTTGTTGGATTACTTTTTTGTTGAGAAATACTATTAAATCACAGTAATACATTGTGAATAAACATGTTGCTATCAAACTTTTGTGAATAAATGTTACGGAAAAAAGTTATTTATACTTTCCCGCCAATATGTTTTGAAAAATGTAGGTTTGGAATTTAAAACCACATATTCTTCTGGTTAGAAAGACACTGTGTTTTTAGTAAATGGAAGACATAGGACTTAGAAGACCTGTAGTATACGCATTTTAACAAATTGATGCTGGAAATTACACAGTTGCGAGCTTAAAACTTAGAAGATTTACTTAACTCAAAGTATAAATAAAGACACTGAATGCAGATATGAAGAAAACTACTTTACTGCATAGTGATCTAATCAGTACAGGACACATCAGTGTGGAACCCAGTGTACTCAGACACTGGTCAACACTCCATTCAACAGTGATCCACACAATCATAACATGTTTTTAAGCTTTGTGCATGCAAGCTGAAAATGGAAAATGGTTATTAAAAGATGCCTTCGTACGAGAACACATACAGTGCCAGAGAAGTCTGATAGCCCTTTTCATTTCTCTTCAGTCTTTGCTGTCTTATTTTTCTTCCACTGATGTATTTTAAATACCAGGTTTTCCGTGAGATTTTTGAAAAAGGGTAATTTTCTTAATGCTGTTATTTCCGTATGGAATTCAATTGTTACACCTGAACTTTTCCTTTAAATGGAAAAAGCTTTTGTCTTTGCAATGAGAGTTAATTATACGCAATTTTCTCTGTCTTGCACAAAACTGAACATTATTTTGGAACAAAAAAAAAAAAAGGCTAATGTTTTCCAGATATAACAAATTACCAAAGCTTGGAAAAGCTGTGAATTTGTCAATTTTTTTTTTAATGAGCTCACCCTTAACTGGTGCCTTTTCAGTAGCCCTTATCATCCTGCAAGCATGGTCTCCAGCTGTGTCAGTTCTTACTATATCGCTATGCTTGTGCTTCTCATTTTGGTACCCTCATTAAGGGTACGTGGAAAATGCATCCTGCAAAGGCTGCCCAAAGCCTCTAAGATTTTCAGAATCTGTTCAATTATTCATGAATTAAATTCAGGTTTGCAAAAGTGTTTCAGGCAGTCAGGAGCCCTGAAAGAGATCTCCCTGTGTTTAGAGACCCAAGGCTAGCCCAGAGCAAGAGAGAAGATCACTCTGTAATTGCCCCATTTTTTAAGCATCTATCACTAAATTATAAATCAAAATGGGTTACTAAGCAAGACAGATTTTTACTTTGACCTAGTGTTCACACCAACGTTTGGTGCAGCATAAATAGCTTGGGTCTTGGGAGCAGCGTTTTAGCTCTTCCTTCTCTGCTACGCTGATTCTGTTTTGCTTTTGATTCTTAACATGATTTGGTGAAAACCAACGCTTTGTTGTCCTGGCTTTCTATGACACACAAGCTTTGAAGTAACTTCTAAAGTGCTAATTAGCCTTTCACATTGCTTTTGAACTTTTAGTGTGATGTCAGAATTTTCTAATTGTGTGTAAGGCCTATTTTGGAAGTGCTGAGCTGGGGTCAGAAGGAGTTGCAAATGCTTAGCACTGTGGAAAATCTGCACATTTCGTAGACGGTAAATAAGGATTAATGATGTAGACACCCAATGAAATGATGGAATTCTCATTGCATGCATATTGATGCTATTGAGGTTCAACAAGGCCAAGTGCCGGGTCCTACACTTCGGCCACAACAACCCCATGCAACGCTACAGGCTTGGGGAAGAGTGGCTGGAAAGCTGCCCAGAGGAAAAGGACCTGGGGGTGCTGGTTGACAGCCGGCTGAACATGAGCCGGCAGTGTGCCCAGGTGGCCAAGAAGGCCAACGGCATCCTGGCCTGTATCAGAAATAGCGTGGCCAGCAGGAGTAGGGAGGTGATTGTGCCCCTGTACTCGGCACTGGTGAGGCCGCACCTCGAATCCTGTGTTCAGTTTTGGGCCCCTCACTCCAAGAAGGACATGGAGGTGCTGGAGCGTGTCCAGAGGAGGGCAACGAAGCTGGTGAAGGGCCTGGAGCACAAGTCTTATGAGGAGCGACTGAGGGAACTGGGCTTGTTTAGCCTGGAGAAGAGGAGGCTGAGGGGAGACCTCATCGCACTCTACAACTACCTGAAAGGAGGTTGTAGCGAGGTGGGTGTTGGTCTCTTCTCCCAAGTAACAAGCGATAGGACAAGAGGAAATGGCCTCAAGTTGCGCCAAGGGAGGTTTAGATTGGACATTAGGAGAAATTTCTTTACTGAAAGAGTGGTCAGGCCTTGGAACAGGCTGCCCAGGGAAGTGGTGGAGTCACCATCCCTGGAAGTATTTAAAAGACGTGTAGATGAGGCCCTTAGGGACATGGTTTAGTGGACATGGTGTGTTGGGTTGACGGTTGGACACGATGATCTTAGAGGTCTTTTCCAACCTGTGTGATTCTATGATTCTATGATTCTATTGAAATAGGTGTGTGAAAAAAGTAACCAATCCACTTTAAAGGATTTATCAGAAATTACGCTGAGAAATCAAGTGACTTGCCCAAGGCCATAAAGGAAGTCTGTAGAAATATCAGGAATAGATCCTAAGTCATCTGACAGCTGGACACTGTTCCTTAAAGATGGGAGTATCCCTCCTTTTCCGTGTGCTGCATAGGGGAGCTCACCTCACCGTTTGGATGAGTAGAGCCTCAAAAAATGCTTGAGAAACCATAAGATGACAGGAATCCACACTTACTTTTTCCCTTCTCCATCTGACGTGGTTCTTCTTAATCCCCAAACTAGTAGATGCAGATAGTTTATACTTCGTACACACGAGTCGCCTTTCTTCTTCCAAAGAATACTTCTCCTCTTCCAAAGAATGCTGTAAGCACAAAGATTGGTGGTTTTTTTAGATGAGTTTTAAAAGTTTTGAGCTTGTGCATTTTGTATCTAAGCCCTGATCTTCCTTGGGGAGTTAACACTTCTCACCTGTCTCTCAGAATTCAAAGGGCAGCTAATCTGCTCAGTAGAGGACTGCAAAGTTTTTGCTCCAAGAATGATGGACAAATTTGCGCATATGTGCATGAATGCACGCGTGTGTGCTGAAAGTCCTTATGCCGTTTACCTAAGGGCCTGCTCTCCGAGGTGCAGAGCTTTGCAGTCTCTGAAGCCCATAATTTGGTGGTCTGTAAGTCTGTCCTAGTAATTAGGAGTTGCCCCTTGGTAAGTTTCTATTGACATGCTAAATCCCATTGAGCGGAGATCCTTTTGTGGGGGAAAGGTTTACTACAACCAGTAAAGTGTGCAAGACTCTGCTTAGACCAAGTGGTCTGGTGTTTTGCAACGGCCTCATGTACAACTTTATTGAAATTATAGCTAGTGCTGAGCAATTTTGGTTAACAATGTGCTGCATCTTCTCTTGTTGGAGAGTAACATTTTCCTCCAAAATGGTTCAAGCCTATAATTTCTCTTTGTCATGCTAATGATACTGCTTAGGGCTTAGGGGGGTGCAATGGCATTGCTAAAGAAATTTTAGGTAGAGGTGGAGGACCCCAACTTATAGGAATACCAGCAAATTGTGGGCTGTACATGTGATTTTGTAATTCTGTTTGGATGAATTATTTCCATTTAGAGGTTCTTAGTTGTGAGGATAAAAATTTTATCAAATCAATCAAGGCTGAATTTGGATTTCTTCTTTTGGGGTTAAGGAAGGGATTCATGAATTAAACATCCTTCTTTCATATGTTAGGGACCCCCTAACAAATAAAGAGGCACTAGAAACAAATTATGTGTTCCCAGGATTTAAGTTGTAATGAGTCTGTAAGGAAGTGATGGCTGTTGTGTATAGCTTTATGACAGCTTTTGTCTGATCATAAGGGGGTCATCTCACACACTTAATAGGAAATGTTTGCAAGCTGTCCTGTTATTCTTTGCAAAGTAGACCTAACAATGCCTCTAAATAATATTTTTCACTTCTACTGCTGAATTATTAATATTTAGGTTTTTAAGTGTATGTGCTTTTCTGCCTTTTGTTGGACAATTATAAAGATTGATCAGATTTATTTTAAATAAAAAAATTTTAAAAATGGGATTCGGTCTGTATTACCCCATATGTTAGGGAAGCTTCAGCTAGATATTTGTTTCACAAAGGATCTGTGTGATGCTTTATTTCTGGCAAAAATCGTAGAAGTTATGGGAGAAAACCCTGTCTTTCTTTTTTTTTTTACCAGCAGTCATAAAGGTATTAATATCTGATCTGGCTTATAGTCCATCTTTTCTAAAAGGTAAGAGCAAAGATAAGATAAGAGTACAGTTCTAAAAATTGGCTCGCTTGCCGGAGGCTGGCATGTCTACCAAAGAGGCTTTTGGCAGTGAAGGTTATAACTATGAAAAGCCCCGTAGAGAGAGATAAGGCCTCCCCTGCTTGCCACCAAGGCCACCTGCAGAGGGGCCAGTCTCCACCCGTTTATCTGGTAGCTGTGTGGGACAGGCAGAGTGAAGGCACCAGCCTTCACCAGTGATAAAACCCACAGTCTGGCTATGACCATGAAACAGTCGAGATTTTGGAACCAAGGATAGTGTTGTGTGTGCTCCAACTTGGAATGTGAAAATAAATATTTATAAATTAATTTCCATTAGGACAGAGAAGAGCCAGTAGGCTGAATGCTTTGGACGTCAGGCTTGCAAACAGCCTGTTAACTTGCAGTTAGTTCTTGCCATGTGATTTTTCATAATATAATGTGTTTTCCTGGCAACCGATTGCATCATCTCCACTCTGCAGTAGTATAAACTTAGGAGATAACAGAGAAAATGCAGAGGTGCTGAGATGCTCACAGCTCTGATCTTGTAATAAAGAGGTTCTATTTTTATTTACAAAACAACTGATTCGTTCAGAGATGCTCGTCATTTGGATTATGACACACCATATGTTCAGTGATTCAGTTTCTATCATTTCCATTGTGCTGCCTCAGACGTTCTATTTGTTCTATTAAAATCTTGTATTCTGCTTCCACTCTATCAGATTTTTTGTTGCTTGTCTACGTAAAATATTCAAAGTAGTATTTTGGAGGCAGCTGTAAGCCAAATTGCTGACAGGAGGAATAAGTCTTGACGTCGCATAAGCCACCATCCCCAGGATTTTCAGCCAGGGTGAAAGATCTGATTTTTGTGTGGTTAAAAACTTTACTGATTCAGCTGCCACTGGAATCAGCAGGAGGCTTTTCCAAAGAGGATTGCAGAGGGCCCTCCACCCTCTTTAGGTAGTGGTCTTCATAATGGAGAATTTTACCCCTCAAACCAAAAATGAGATGAGCACTTTGATTTTGATTGAGCAAAACCATAATGAGAAGGGCTGCTGATTTCGAGGCTGTTCTGCTTGATCCAGCTTTTGTCTGGAACTATCAATCTGTAAAGCAGCCTTCATTTAAAATAACTTCTTTTCACAGCAGGAGCTTGGCTGTTGTACCTATGTGGTTGTGCAAGGGCTGTGTTGCGCAGGGACGAGACTGATCATGCGTCCCAGGTCTCTAGGAGCCAGGAGAGAACTTCTGCCTCTCCCCTCCCTTCCCATTGCCAGGCATTCATCCTGAAGTGAGCAGAGAACTAGTTTTCTGACAAAATATATGAGGCACTTGGTATTTGGCGCAACAAATACATTTTAAAAAAAAGAAACATTACAGTAAGATTTTTAATCAATAGCTATTAATTCCAGTTAATTTTTAAAAGGCCCATTGCACATGCTCACAGCTTGCAGCATTTTGCGCAAGCAGGGGGTATTATATCTTCTTGCTGGCCAGGAGACTTAAAGCACAAAATGTTGCTCTTTTATTAAATGTACCACTGGCAAACTTATGGCCAATATCTTTCTGCTCTTTTAGTCAGTCATCCCTAACTTTAATGATGATATTTAAATGTCAGTACTGTTTATTTTACTGGAAAATTCTGTTTGTTTACCCTCTCTGTTTGGACTCATAGGTATTAGAGGCAGAAACACAATGCTAGCTCATTTTTTTTTCCCTTTTGCCCAGGGCAACTGCAGGAGGAGATAAGTCCCATCAGCATTAACTTCTATGCCGTGACATTCTGCTCTCAGCCGACGTGGGAGAGTTTATTATGGCGAACATATGGATGTACAAGGAGGTAAGAGTGCTGGGTCAAAGCCAGGCATCAAATGGGATTGGAAAAGATTTTTTGCATGGGATTTGGAAATTATACATCCTGTTTCCACTCTTGGCCCATCAAAAGCAAACCCCTACGGGGGTTCAGAAAATACCCTGTGGCCTGCGTGCAGGCGCCTGCTGTTGTGGCTTAAGAGCGTATTGTCCTCAGCTGTCTTCCCTGTCCCACTGCAAGATGTTATTGCAGGGGCTGCAGTGTGGGACACGCACACTGTGCTCCAGCCGGCAGTCAGAGCGAAGTTCAAGCTATTGCACAGTGGCAGCCTGGGGCAGGGCTAGTCTGGCTCTGCCTGATAGCATCTCTCTCCCTGTCCCTACCAAAAGAGTAGTAAACTCGGGAGGGGGGCTGCAGACATCATGTGGATGGGTGGTATCTAAAATGGTATGTGAGGAAATATGGCACGCTGCATGCCCTGAAGGACCTGAGGAGTAAGCAGTAGGTTAGAAATTGGCCTGTGCGATGTTATTTTGTGCCAGCAGTCGTGAATCAGCAAATCCAACAGCGAAGGTTGGTCTGTGCCGTCTATGTGGCTCTCTGGGGAATTGCGTCCCAACAGACCACACAGTAGTTAAGGAAGACATTTGTTAAAATATTGTTTTCTTAAGTGTGGTTATACAGAATGTCCTATTTTCAAAACTGTGCTTTGTTTAATAGCAGTTTTGAGCACAGCAATTTGGCATATGGCTTTGAAGCTAGGAACCACGTCACACGAAACTTTAGGCTCTGACTTCACTTTAGCAGCCCTTGCTCTGCCGCCCACTATGCTCAGAGCTCTGAAGCTGTTTCATTATAATCCCTTCTCCAGCAGCTCCATTCAGCTGTTTGAAGTCTGGGACTAAATTCTGCTATATAAGCTTTTTAGCCTAAGGGCAGGCTTTTCCTTCTTCAAAAGGAAGAATAAGGGTAGTAGCATTTTAATGGACTGTGTTTGTTCCTGGTGCAATTTGATGCCAGTGGGATTGTACCAAGCTTGTCTCTGGTAAATAAAGATGCAAGAAAAGTGATACCTGAGGCAGGTTTAAAATGGTGATTGCTAAAAAAAAAAAAAAAAATTGAGCCTGTATTTGGGCTGATCCTATGAGGTGTTATTTACCGCTTAAATGCAAGTTTAATTGCCAGGGAATTGGGCTGGTTTCTGGGTGTAATTGTGGAGGAATAGAAGGTGCCACCAACATACTTATTGTAAATTAGAGTGGAAGCAGACTAGATAAATATATGTATAGGTGCACATAGTCCACACAGGAGGTAGTGTTAATACTTAGAGATCTCAAAGGAGGACATGATGACACTGGAAGTTGTCATTTCCTTTTGTCTCTCTGTGCAAGACATAACTCACTAACAATTTGGGCCTGTTAAAGCTTATCTTCTTCAGTATATTACTACTCCTTGGGACGTAAGGGTGGCGGTGGTACCCTGTCTTTGCTTGCTACCACACAAAGAGCTGGAGGCAACAGGTCTGTGCAGCTTGATCCCTTTCCCCCCATATCTGCCCTAGGTTAACCTTGGCAAGAGAAAGTATAGAAGGCTTGTTGTTTTATGGGGTTGCTGCACAGGCTGGTCCCAAACAGGTAAGGGGACCGGTGGTCCCTCTTGGTGTGGTCCCATAGCTCATGCCTGTCCCTCTGGAGAGCCAAGCACACGGCTCCCTCTGCAAGACTGTGCCTCGTGTCTGCACCCCAGGCAGGGCCTTTAGACTTGCTGCTAAAGCCTGGCTCAAAACCCGCCTGACACTCACTCAATGTTTCCATTAGCAGGCATGCTAAATCTGCGGTAGCACCATGAGCTCAGGTTGCACCCATACCGTATCTTAAGGATCTTAAGCTTCCTGCAAGATAAGAGTTGCTGTCTTCAGTGGAGCTGAAATGAAAGGGCACAGTGTTGACTGCTTTGGCTCTGGTTTAATTTTACTGAGCCCTCTCCTGCTCCCCAAACATTAGGTCCATCTCTGTGAAAACAAATATGCACAACACTAATAAAAAATTTTCTCTGGACAGCTTGACAGAAATTCTCAGAGTGTTTTTGATCTTTGTTTTCTATAATGTAAGCCAAAATTGTCATCCTAAAAAAAAGAACCCCCCTTGCCCCGAGGGAATAAAAGACTCCTAGAATATATGGGGAACCCAGTTCCTTTATTAAGACTTAATTATTGGGCTTGCACAAGCAATAATTTTATTCAGTCTCTCCAGATCTCAGGCCCCCGAGTGCAGGGCCCTTTGGGAGACGGTGTGTGCCTGCAGCTGTGTCCCTTCGGTTTGCGTCGTTCCAGCTGGCCACTGGCGCAGGACTCTCGCCACACAGCCTGTGCCGGGGTGCGGTGCTATTCCGCTTCCCACCCCTCTGAGTGGATGATACGGATTTCTCATGTTTTATTTTCTTTTCACTTACTCAAACTCATGGTTAGTCAGAAGCTAAAGGTATTATTATTTCATGATGCTGATCTTCACACATAAATATTAGATCTAAGGAGCTAAAACTGGAAGGGGGGTAAAAAAGGTCACCTAGTTTCTTGATCTGTTCTTGCTTCCTTTTGAAGTTATTAGGAATTTTGTCACTGTGTCATGGTGGGAATAGGAACAATTTCTTTTATGATCAAATAAGACTGGCTTTCATATAATTAATGCCTGGGATGTGAAAATATTGTGCAAATAATAAGTATGTATATATGCAAAAGCTGTATAAATGCATATATACTGCTTATAAGGAAACCCCACATGTACCGCTTGTAAGGAAAGCACGTATTACACTTACCATTTCCCTTTTTTGTCTAATGGTCATAACTGTAGTTAAAATTATCTTCCTTACACATGCATTTTGCTGGCTGCAATGGGCACCTTCTTGAGAAAAGACCTTTTTTCTTCTGTAACACAAACTACTGAAAAGTGGGATTCATATCTCCCTGGCTCTTCGGTGGCTTTGTATTGTCTGCACAGCAGTATAGTCCTATCAGTAAGAGAAGCAACGTTTTCCCTCCAACTGCCAGCATAAATCTGGAACGCCTCTCCTATGAGGAAAAGCTGAGAGAGTTGGGGTTATTCAGCCTGGAGAAGAGAAGGCTTTGGGAAGATCTTATTACAGCCTTTCAGTACTTAAAGGGGGCTTATAAGAAAGATGGTGACAAAGTTTTTAGCAGGGCCTGTAGCAATAGGACAAAAGGTAATGGTTTTAAACTAAAAGAGGGTAGATTCAGACTAGATATAAGGAAGACAGTTTTTACTATGAAGGTGATGAAACACTGAAACAGGTTGCCTGGAGAGGTGGTAGACGCCCCATCCCTGGGAACATTCAAGGTCAGGTTGGACGGGGCTCTGCTCTAGTTGAAGATGTCCCTGCCCATGGCAGTGGGGTTGGACTAGATGACCTTTAAAGTTCCCTTCCAACCCAAACTATTCTATGATTCTATGATTCTATAACAAATCTCTAGTGCAGACTTAAAATCTAAAACTTGCATAAAACATGTCAATTGTAAGGAAGTTACAACCCGTTTATCCCTGATGCAGTTGTGGTGGTGCAGGTCTGTGACAGCAGGAACATTCAGACTGGCTCCCGGTCTTCAGTGATACTATAGCATCCACATCAGGCTCGTGTACCTGTAATTGTGTGGGTAAAACATCATGCTTGCAGTGCCATTGTTAAACTACTGCAATTTTTTGCTGTAGACCAAGGTACCCGTGACATTAAAGGAGGATGTTAAAGACCAGTCCCTCTGCTGGGGTGAATCTGGGTAACTCCACTTTCAGAGGGCGATTCTGTACAATAGAGGTTGTAGCTGGCTCCTCATGAGGGGAGGGTGTGTAACATAAAAAGAAAATATGTGGAAATAAACTGGCTTACAATTACTTACAATTAAAAATCCCAAACACCTGGGCATTTACATTTTTATTACATTTCTTAGAGTATCTAATCCATATTGCATTGAACAATACAAAAAGTGGTTGCGAAGGGATGGAAGTTTCTCTGTGGTAAGAAGGAAATAAATCCATTTTCTATCCTTAGCTCTCCAGAAAATATCTGCACAGTTTCCTCTTTTGTCTTCTGCTGTTGAAGAGTCAGCCTATTCATCTGTCAAACAAAAGAGAAAGGAAATGTAATACTAAAATCAACTTTAACACAAGGTGGTAAATACAGACCACCCCCAAGGATATAACACCCCCAGACTTTGGGAAAGACGGTAGTCAGGTTCAGATATCACAGCTTAGACTCATTTTTGCTTAGTACTGTTTTTAACTCCCACATCATAGAATTCTGCATATTCGCTTCCTGTATTTCTGTTTTCAGTTCTTCCTATTATCAAGCCCTTTTAAATTTGAGTTTTATTACAATATATCATAGCAGTACCATTCACTTGATGACAGATTTTTTTAAAATCACTTTATTTTTTTTTTTGTGATCAAAGAGCCGCCACAGGAAATCCGATAAACTATCAGAGACTCCTTCCCCTGGAGTCAGTAGCACACTCATATTTTTCATATTCGTATTTGCTGTCATCAGCCACAATTCTGTTTCAGATCAAGTGAAAGAGAGCCTTTTTTTTTTATGTGGGAGGGTAGGATTGAACCCAGCAAACTTAAAATGGGTGCCATTTGTCTTGCTTTAAATCATCCTGGTTTTAAAAATCCTTTAAAGCTTTTCATTTTCTATATGACCAGAAAACATTCAGTTCCTCTCCATGTTCAAAGTGATGAACTTTGGAAGAAGCAAATTTTCATGTGTTGTTAATTCTCTATAAACAATCACATTTCCAGCAGTCAGCTGGCTTGAATTAAGGCGTTATTAAGCTTTCATGTCTAGAAAATGTTACGTGCATTGCTTTGAAAGTATAAAATAAACCCAGCAGTTTTTTATTTTACTTGAATATAAATGCCTTTCCTTTATGTCTATACGTGATTATTTTTTTAGATACAAAGAAATTAAAAAAGGGAGAGGGTTGGGGGAGCCTGCTCAGTCTTACCAGTCTTTACTTACCCTTCACTACACTGTGCCAGGCACCCGAAGCAGCCCCTGGGGCAGATATTTGCACCCCTGGGTGTGTGTATTAGCAGAGCACCATCAGTCTGAAGCCTTTTGCAGCAGGGTGATTGCTGTGCTGGGATTTACAAGCTCCCAGCTCTGGCTTCAAAGGAACATCATTATTTTGGGGAATAAATTCTCGTAGCAGCGGGACTTGACTCTGGTGACTGTTTTGGGTAAGGGTATTTTGCAGGTGTAGGACTGAAACTGAGCTAAAGCCCTGACTATTTTCCTTTAGCTTAGTAAGGCAAATGTTGAAATACTTCCCAGATATGAACATTAAAGAATGACATCTTTACTGTTTATTAGATGTACATTTGTTAGCTAAATGTGGATGCACAAGGAGCTGTTGTTACATGGCACCGCTTGAGGGAGAGGTCTCATTCTTCACTGCTGCCCTCGAGCAATCAGCATGGAATTATCTGTGTCAAAATGAGATGTGTAGCTACAGCTTACATAAAATTGGAGCTGTCTTTGGTGTGTCCGCACAGGCTGTAAAACATTGCTGGTCCTCAAGACCTGCTGTTCTGGGTTAATGGTGTTAGCAGAGGCAATGCTATAGCTATGTCAAGTACCTCTGCTATGCCAGCTTTTTCTTCTTCATACAATATGGCATCCATTACTGCCTTCAGGGAAAATGGAGAAGGGAAAAAGAGTGCAGTGTCACAGCAAATGCTCCGGCTCCAAGGGGGATTGCAGTGCTTCCACTGACTCGCCTTGCCTCAGTTTTGGGCACGAGTGATGGTGGAGCTACCCAGCCAGGACCTGTGACCTGCTTCTCCCCAAGCACTTGGACCTCTGCATGGCAGTGTGCCCTGAGCTCTGTGGCTGCAGAAGAGCTTTGCCTGGCTTTTCCACACATCTCTGCTCTGTTATTGACTCTTTACAGGCACATGGAGCAAAAAAGTGGATGTGTCCCCATGAGGTATTCCTCCCAAAAATCACTATGGCCCCTAGTGCCTGAGCAGAAAAATGACTAACACAATTACAATGTGGTATTTTACGTTTCTGGCTATCTTAAAACCCTGGAATGATTCTGAGAGCTTTATAATAAGTGATAGCAAGCTCTATAAACATCTCCCATAGAAAGCCTCATTTCAAGCCCTGAAGTACACAGGCTAAGTTTCCCCCCAAGGAACCGCACGGTGTTTCACAGAGACTTAAACCCGAGAACCCCAGAAGCTGGGTGCAATTTTGCTAAAATTAATCCTAGTTGCTTTCAAGCTGACTTTAGCTTAACCTCCATCACGATATCCTGTTAAGAGCTGGTCAAGAGATTTAAAAAGAAAGAAAGAAAAAAGGGAAAACTGGCACTTTTTTCTGAATTCAGAGTGATCTGGTATCTAAGTACTCCCAATTGTTCAATATCTAGGCAGACAGGGGAGGAGGGTGGACAATGAGAGGGAAAAACTAGAACTTGGAGACACCAGAGCCTTAGCTCTATACATCAGAGCTGTTTCATACCTAATAAGCCATGCTGCACGCAAGGTAGTTTTGAAAGTCCCTGGTGATGGGAACGTGGTGCAGGCTGTGCCAATTGGGCTTGCAGGGCACCACGAGAGGTTGTGTGAAGAGTACTGGCCGCATTTCCTCTGAGGCACCTTTTCTGCTTCCAGGACTGGGCTGGCCCTGGGAACAGGTAGTTGTGTTTGTGCAGTGGTGAACTTGAACCTGGCTGAATCCATGTTGCCCCTGAGGAGAGCTAGTATACTAACCTTGCAGATACTAACTTCCTCCTTCACGTGCCAAAATGAGATATTGGAAAGCTAATTCAACATCTTTGGGCACTATGCATATGCTGAGGTGAAAAGAGGAGCAAGCAGTATCCTCTATATCTCCGGACTGTTCCACCACACATTTAGCTTCACAAGATGCTTCTCAGTTAAAACAGCATAAGGAAGAGCTTGATCTGAAGAGTTGGGGGAACATTCCTTGGGGAGATAACAGTCATTTCCCAACTCAGCTGACATCAATGAGCTCAAGAAAGCTGCCCCGCTTTGGCTAGTTTGTTTACTCTTACTTCTATTTTTGGAGAAAATCCTAATTTATAAACCTTCAGACTGCAATTGAATGAAATTTGATTTCAGCTCCTCTTTTATTCCTCTTTATATGGAGATGTCTACTGCATCTCCACTTCCTTGGCTTTCAATGTTTTTAATGTAGAAGGTAGCTGAGCAACAAACATGGTCTTACTGCTCTGGGTAGCAGTTGCATTAGAGGGTTTGGAGTGACCATTGTCCTAACCTCATGCCACATCTAGCAAGGCCTCTTTTGTTTGTACTTTTAGCCACTGCACCACAACAGGAGTCACTTTTTTAATCTGATGTGCGTTTGACTGGTCTGGCAAGAGCTTAACAGCCTTTGAGAAGCAAATCCAGATTTTCTTTTTGCAGTGCCTGAGGTCTGTCTGCTCAGTAAGTGTGGTGGCTTCTGCTGTTGCTTTCACACTAAGGAGAAGTGAATGCTGGTTGATTTTTTTAATTATTTATCAGAAAAATAATTTGTTGGCTCCCCCTCTCTTCCTCTGTGCTGTACTTATTTTGACTGTTTGTTTATTCTTACGAATGGATTTCCTTAGTTAGGTTTCAACAGCCTCTCATGCCTTCTGATCACAGGCCAATTTTGTATCAGTGATGGGTTTTGTTCATGGTGACTCTGCTTAGTGGTGGTTAAACAATTTTTTGTTGTTTTGCTACTTGAAGCTCAAGTCACAGGCTTGAGAGGAATTTCAAAACTGCTGTATCTTGGGAATCGTTAAACTGTTAAGAAAGAAAACTGGAGCAGTATGGCATGAATAAGCACATGGGATGATGGTGAGACATTCCTGAGTGCTCATCTGGGCTCTATCACCGAGGTTTGTCTGTGGCTGACAACAACTTGTTTCATCTCCTTGACTTTCTTTGCCATCTGTAAAACAAAAATTTGAACAGCAAATTTTTATTCTACCAACTTTTATCAATTCCTGGAAATAACTGAAACCACTCGAGATCACTTAATATATACTTGAACTACAGAATTAGGTCTTTAGTGACCTCACCATTTTCAACTGGCTCTGTCAGGTTTTTGGCTTCCTAACACTACTCCAAATAAAAATTGTTAGCAATGATTTTTTGACAATAATATCATCAGGACTTGATGTGACTACATGCAGAAAGTCAGTTGAGCGAGAAGGCTTTATTGGCATGTGATTGTTTTTCAGAGCAAACCCGCACTTATTCATTATTCAAGGACTATTTATGTCTGCTTGCAATTTTCTGGAAATGTATCCGTGTTTCTTAAAACAACAGTATTTGTTTTCACGGTTTCCTAAGGGGAGTTGTAGGTTCCTTTGCTCTCATTCAGCTGTGCTTAATGCTGCTACCCCTGCAGTGCCCCAGGCTTTCATCAGAGTATGTCACCTCTCTTCATAAACTGCTGCTGGGAGCTTAATTCATTCTCAGGACACTAACATATTAATTCGCATCACAACTATTTTTCCTCAAGAGTTTGCTAGTTGCTGAAAGACAGCTGCAGTGATTACATTTCCTAACTCAGTTACTTGTCTTCCTGTTGGTTATGGAAATACATTTTTATTAGGCCCCCTATACAGCAAAACTCAAGACTACTGCTGTTCTTGAACCAACCCTGATTTATAACTTGTCATGTTATTGTCACTCATGAGCTAACAGGGTTAGCAATGAGTCCTTCCTTCAGCTCTAAGTGTTTATTTAAGGCATTTGCTGAGAGTAGGACATAATGACAATCCATAGCAAGTTAATTTGATTATTATATGCACCATGAATTAGGCTTTAAATTGATGCAGCAATGAACAGTATGAGGGTTTGCTAAGCATCATTTGCGACCCTCATGTGTTGTAACTCCCCCATGCACCAGTAACCAACTGTTGTGGTTTAACCTGGCAGCAGCCAAATACCACGCAGCCGCTCACTCACTCCCCCCACCCCCAGCGGGACGGGGAGAGAATCGGAAGGGTAAGAGTGAGAAAAACTCGTGGGTTGAGATAAAGACAGTTTAATAGAACAGGGAAAAAAAAGGGAAAATAATAATGATAATGATAAAATATACAAAATGAGTGATGCACAATGCAATTGCTCACCACCCGCGCTGACCGATAACCAAGTAGCGATCGGTACTTCCTGGATCACGCGTACCACTCATATACTGAGCATGATGTCACATGGTATGCAATACTCCATTAACCAGCTGGGCTGGCTGTCCTGATTATGTTCCCTCCCATCTTGTGTACCTAGCTCAGTCAGTAGGCATGGGAGCTGTCCTTGGACTAGGAGGGCACTTAGCAACAACTGAAAACATCAGTGTGTTATCAACATTCTCCTCATACTAAATCCAAAACACAGCACTAGGAAGAAATTTAACCCTATCCCAGCCGAAACCAGGACAGTATCCACCCCTTATTCCATACCATTTACGTCGTGCTTAGGTCTCACATCTTTTTTTAATACATTTCAATTAACCACCACTATCTTTCTTTATATATACACACATATATATATACGCACGCACAGATATCATTCCCTCCGTCTATAGACTATCCCTCTAAAATGTCCATTGAGTTCATTTAGTCCATGACTTTGGGCTCCATCTGTTATAACAGTCTTTCAGGGCCGAAGAGATGGTGTGCGGTGTTGGGCCGTTGCATCCTGAAGCCAGTTCTCATTTCGGTACTGCTGCGCTCGTCCAGTTCTATCATCGTTGCACTTCGCTTGGTTTCATCGGAGTTAGTTCATTCTTCACTAATCTGGGTGATTTTCACTGCTATACCACTGCTATATCATAGAAATAATGATATGCAATATCATATAACAGTTGATATCAAGATTCAGTTCATTGGCTATTTTCACCCAAAATCAAATCCCCTTGAGGTACACACCGGACTTCCCCATCCTTTCGCATCACCCACCAAGTGTACCCAGGTCCTTGAGCAAAAGCAATCCCATGGATGGGTTTTCCCTTGCCAGAGGCAGGAGTAACCCAGACTGTCTTCGCCAGCATATTCCTCATATGCACGACAGGGACTTTATCTCCATCTACAGTACGTAAGAGTCTTGATTGGGCAGGGCCAGCTCGATTGGCAGATCCCCTGGTATTGACTAACCAGGTGGCCTTTGCTAAATGTGTGTCCCAATGTTTGAATGTCCCACCACCCATTGCCCTCAGTGTAGTCTTTAGCAGTCCATTGTATCGTTCGATTTTCCCGGAGGCTGGTGCATGGTAGGGGATGTGATAGACCCACTCAATGCCGTGCTCTTTGGCCCAGGTGTCTATGAGGGTGTTTCGGAAATGAGTCCCGTTGTCTGACTCAATTCTTTCTGGGGTGCCATGTCACCATAGGACTTGCTTTTCAAGGCCCAGGATGGTGTTCCGGGCAGTGGCATGGGGCACAGGGTGTGTTTCCAGCCATCCGGTGGTTGCTTCCACCATGGTGAGCACATAGCGCTTGCCCTGTCGGGTTTGTGGGAGTGTGATATAATCAACCTGCCAGGCCTCCCCATATTTATATTTCAACCATCGTTCTCCATACCAAAGAGGCCTTACTCGCTTGGCTTGTTTGATTGCAGCGCACGTTTCACATTCGTGGATAACCTGTGCCATAGCATCCATGGTTAAGTCCACCCCTCGATCACGAGCCCATCTATATGTTACATCTCTTCCTTGATGGCCTGACGCATCATGGGCCCACCGAGCTATAAATAATTCACCCCTATGTTGCCAGTCCAAATCCACCTGGGCCACTTCAATCTTAGCAACCTGGTCCACCTGCTGGTTATTTTGATGTTCCTCAGTGGCCCGACTCTTGGGCACGTGAGCATCTACATGACGTACTTTTACAGGCAGGTTCTCTACCCGGGCAGCAATATCTTGCTACAATGTGGCAGCCCTGATGGGTTTACCTCTGCGCTGCCAGTTGTTCTGCTTCCACTGCTGCAACCACCCCCACAGGGCATTTGCCACCATCCATGAGTCAGTATAGAGATAAAGTACTGGCCATTTTTCTCGTTCAGCAATGTCCAAGGCCAGCTGGATGGCTTTCACCTCTGCAAACTGGCTCGATTCACCTTCTCCTTCAGCAGTTTCTGCAACTTGGCGTATAGGACTCCACACAGCAGCTTTCCACCTCCGATGCTTTCCCACAAGGCGACAGGACCCATCAGTGAACAGGGCATATTGCTTCTCGTTTTCTGGTAGTTTATTATACAGTGGGGCTTCTTCAGCACGTGTCACCTCCTCCTCTGTGGATATGCCAAAATCTTTGCCTTCTGGCCAGTTCGTGATCACCTCTAAGATTCCTGGGCGACTGGGGTTTCCTATTCGGGCCCGTTGTGTGATCAGCGTGACCCACTTACTCCACGTAGCATCGGTTGCATGATGTGTAGAGGGGACCCTCCCCTTGAACATCCAGCCCAGCACTGGCAGTCGGGGTGCCAGGAGGAGCTGTGCTTCGGTACCAACCACTTCCGAAGCAGCTCGAACCCCTTCATATGCTGCCAATATCTCCTTCTCAGTTGGAGTGTAGCGGGCCTCCGATCCTCTGTATCCCTGACTCCAGAACCCTAAGGGTCGACCTCGAGTCTCCCCTGGTGCTTTCTGCCAGAGACTCCAGGTAGGACCATTCTCCCCAGCTGCAGTGTAGAGCACATTCCTTACATCTTGTCCTGCCCGGACTGGCCCAAGGGCTACTGCATGAACTATCTCCTGTTTAATTTGTTCAAATGCTTGTCGTTGCTCAGGGCCCCATTTGAAGTCGTTCTTCTTCCTGGTCACTTGATAGAGAGGGCTTACGATCTGACTGTAATCTGGAATATGCATTCTCCAAAAACCCACAACGCCTAAGAAAGCTTGTGTTTCCTTTTTGCTAGTTGGTGGGGACATGGCTGTTATTTTGTTGATCACATCTGTTGGGATCTGACGACGTCCATCTTGCCATTTTATTCCTAAAAACTGGATCTCCTGTGCAGGTCCCTTGACCTTACTTTGTTTTATGGCAAAACCAGATTTCAGAAGGATTTGAATTATTTTCTTCCCTTTCTCAAAAACTTCTTCTGCTGTGTTGCCCCATACGATGATGTCATCAATGTATTGCAGGTGTTCTGGAGCCTCAGCTTGTTCCAGTGCGGTGTGGATCAGTCCATGGCAAATGGTAGGGCTGTGTTTCCACCCCTGGGGCAGTCGGTTCCAGGTGTACTGGACGCCCCTCCAAGTGAAAGCAAACTGTGGCCTGCACTCTGCCGCCAAAGGGATGGAGAAGAAGGCATTAGCAATGTCAATTGTGGCGTACCACTTGGCTGCCTTCGACACCAGTTCGTATTGAAGTTCTAGCATGTCCGGCACGGCAGCACTCAGTGGCAGCATGACTTCGTTCAGGCCACGATAGTCTACTGTTAGTCTCCACTCTCCATTAGACTTTCGCACTGGCCATATGGGACTGTTGAAGGGTGAGCGAGTCTTGCTGATCACTCCTTGGCTCTCCAGTCGACGAATCAGCTCATGGATAGGGATCAGAGAGTCTCGGTTGGTGCAGTATTGCCGCCGGTGCACTGTTGTGGTAGCAATTGGTACCTGTTGTTCTTCAACCCTCAGCAACCCCACAACAGAAGGGTCCTCCGAGAGACCAGGCAAGGTGGACAGCTGTTTAATTTCCTCTGTCTCCAGGGCAGCTATACCAAAAGCCCACCGGTACCCTTTTTGGTCCTTGAAATACCCTCTCCTGAAGTAGTCTATGCCAAGGATGCACGGAGCCTCTGGGCCAGTCACAATGGGGTGCTTCTGCCACTCATTCCCGGTTAGGCTCACTTCGGCCTCCAATACAGTTAACTCTTGGGATCCCCCTGTCACTCCAGAAATACAAATGGGTTCTGCCCCTTTATAGTTTGATGGCATCAGGGTACACTGTGCACCAGTGTCTACTAGAGCCTTATACTCCTGTGGGTCTGACGTGCCAGGCCATCGAATCCACACAGTCCGGTAAACCCGGTTGTCCCTTTCCTCCACCTGGAGGCAGGGCCCCTCTAGTTCTGGTCATAGTATCCATCTCTCACTTCTTGCAAACGCGAGTCAAGAATTTCTTCATTACAATCCAAAGTAAGATCAGCCTTTCTACTCTGTCTGGGGAACTGTTCACTGGAAACTGGACCGTCGTGAGACAGGTTTTTCCTGACAACTGGAGCAGCATTTTTCCTGGGAGAACCCCCTTGTGTGATTGTTTTTCCTTGCAACTCACGTACACGTGCCTCTAGGATGAAGGTAGGTTTTCCATCCCACTGCCTCATGTCCTCTCCGTGGTCACGCAGGTAAAACCACAGGGTGCCCCGTAGTGTGTACTTTCTATATCCTCTCTCTTGAGGAGAAGAACGCTGACTCCTAATGGCTGACATACTGGTCCGTACAGGTGGAGAATAGGACATATCCTCTTTGAGTTGCTGGACCTCCCGGGACAGTTTCTCCACAGCCGAGACGAGGGAGGAGGAGATAGTTTCTTCAAAATCCCGAAGTCTGCTAACCACCTCATCCACCGTTGGTGCTTCTTCCTCTTTCCAGCACAGTACTGCCAACGAACTGGCATACGATGCTGGTGCGCTCTGTACCAACTTCCGCCACATGGGTCGGGTGCACTGGACGTCATCTGGATCTTTGGGTGTTCGGGTGTCGTCCAGGTCACTATAAACCACCTCCAGCACGCCTAGTTCTCTCAGGTAGTAGTGGCCATAGTGGTCCATTTGCCTAGGTGATATATAACATCTTCCTTGAAGGGATACCTTTCCTTCACGCCTGACAGGAGTCGCCTCCAGAGGCTGAGGACCTGTGTCCCTTTTCCGATTGCTTTGTCAATGCCCGCTTCCCTAGCAAGGGATCCCAGCTGTTTCGCCTCCTTCCCCTCTAATTCCAGGCTACTGGCCCCATTATCCCAGCATCGGAGCAGCCAGGTAACAATATGCTCGCCTGGACGACGGCCGAAATCTTTCCGCATATCTCGCAACTCATTCAGGGATAAGGATCGGGTGGTTTCCGTCTCATTTATGAGTTCTTCCTCTTCCTCCTCCCCTCCTTGTGATGGCCCTGCTTTTCCGTCATCCTTTTCTACACGACCTGACTTCCGCTTCAAAGATTTCTTCTTCTGTACAGGGGCGACGGATACCAGCGACGGCTGGTCCTCTGGTTCAGCTGTAGTACCTGTCGCGAGGGTTTGGGTAGCTGCAGTGCCTGTCGCAGGGGTTGGAGTATTTGTAGTGACTGTTGCCGGGGTTTGAGTGGCTGCAGTGCCTGTCGCACTGGTTGGAGTAACTGCAGTGACTGTTGGCGGAGTTTGAGTAGCTGCAGTGCCTGTTACGGGGGTTGGAGTAACTGTAGTGACTGTTGCCGGGGTCTGAGTAGCCATAGTGGTTGTTGTGGGGGTTGAAGTAGCCACGGTGGTTGTCGTGCGGGTTGAAGTAGCTACAGTGCCTGTCGTGGGGGTTTGAGTAGTCACTGTATCTGTTGCTGGGGTTGATCTCTGGACAGTATTCCTGAATAGTTGTTTAACTCTAAACAAGGCCTGAACCACATTCAGGAGACATAGCAATATGATCATGCTTGTTTGAACATCCCAAGGATATTCAAAATTCTCAGGGAATATTGTGGACGTCTTCATGAAGAGGATAGAAGAAAAAGGAGTTTCTGAAGATATGGAGGGGAAGGTGAACAAGTGGGAGAAAGTGTCCCATCCTGTCTCCCCACTAAATTCATCCTCTGAGGTGAAGACGTAAGAAGTGTAATTATTAATAGTTTCCAAAAGATAGCTCCCAAAGAACAGGAATGATGGCAGTGCTGAGTACAGGCTCGTGACCAATAATTTTATCATAACATAAAGCCAGGTCATACAGTATAGCAAAGCAATGACCTTAATCCATTTCCCAGAGATGACCAACCCCACATACAAACTGATAATCAGCAGTATAGACAGCCAGTAAGGTGCTACATACCAAAACTGCAAGAACAGATCCAAAAACTCTGAGATCAAATAAATCAACATTGTGAACATCGAGTACTAAACTGATATAATGAATGCTTATAACAAATTTGTTTTAACCCGTTCGGGTCAGATGTGTCATTATCTCAATCCTTCGAGCCCCACGTTGGGCGCCAAAAAAGGACTGTCGTGGTTTAACCTGGCAGCAGCCAAATGCCACGCAGCCGCTCACTCACTCCCCCCACCCCCAGCAGGACGGGGAGAGAATCGGAAGGGTAAGAGTGAGAAAAACTCGTGGGTTGAGATAAAGACAGTTTAATAGAACAGGAAAAAAAAGGGAAAATAATAATGATAATGATAAAATATACAAAATGAGTGATGCACAATGCAATTGCTCACCACCCGCGCTGACCGATAACCAAGTAGCGATCGGTACTTCCTGGATCACGCCTACCCTTCATATACTGAGCATGACGTCACATGGTATGGAATACCCCATTGGCCAGCCGGGCTGGCTGTCCTGATTATGTTCCCTCCCACCTTGTGTACCTAGCTCAGTCAGTAGGCACGGGAGCTGTCCTTGGACTAGGAGGGCACTTAGCAACAACTGAAAACATCAGTGTGTTATCAACATTCTCCTCATACTAAATCCAAAACACAGCACTAGGAAGAAATTTAACCCTATCCCAGCTGAAACCAGGACACCAGCTAATTGCCATTCATTATTACCACCAAATTTAGGATGCACTATCTATGCTTCAGTAATGAGAAAGGTTTTCCTTTGCTGATTTTAGGTGGTGGAGGATGCCCAAACCCATGTAATGAAAGTACTTGAACAGAAACCTGTACTTCTGTTTCCCAACTCTGAATGATTTAATGGCTAAACTTGAGGACTTGGGGATGAAATTAATTCACTTCCTTTTTGGAGCAGAACGCCTGCAATACATGATGCCACTGAGTGTGGCTGCAAACCTAAAGAGGGAGATTTCAACAGCTGATTTTGTTCCTCTTTCTGTCCATGCTGCTATCAGCTAAGTACTGAAAGATGTCACACAGTTGCCTCTTCTCTTTGTTGCAGTGGAAGATGCATGATGATGAGGTCTGCTAGCAACAATTTATTTATGATAGCTAATTGTGTGCTCATGTTAGTTGTGCCCCCTTGCTAAGTGTTACAGATCCTGGACATGAACTTGGTATGCTGCAGTGTTGTGAATAAATACAGGACTTTATTATGGCATTTGGATTTAATGAGGGGGACATGGGCCACCGGTAATTCAAGTCCGTCTTGCAAAACCTTTGAGTCTGAAAACACTTGCAAAAGAGTAAAAGACGTCGAATTTTCCTTTTGCTGTTTGCCCAGTGATTTCTTGTGAAGTCTAGTGCAGCAGGATCCAACCCTGTTACTATGCTACCTCACGTTATTGACTCGAGAGTAAAATGTCATGGCCTTGCCTGCATCCCACCCCAGATGGGTGGGGTGATGTTGCTCCCCTTGGTGACATGAGGTGGGCCACATAATGGGCTACATCTGTGGTTTCCAGTCTCATGACTCTCTTACTGTTGTCATGCTCTGGACATGCTGCTGGAAGTGAAACCATGTGGCAGGACATGTGCTAGTTGGTGTTTTCCTGAGGACAGGGCTACAGGGCGTTTGGGAAAGAGGTGGTGTGGCATGGGCGGGTGAGTTTTCCCAATGGCCTGGGCTCAAACCCCGACCTGTATCATTGCAGCCACTGGATCAGATGAACATGCGGAGAGCAGAAATGGAACTGCAACAACCGAGCTTAGCCTGCTTGTAGATACGTTGTATGGTGGCTTGCTGCCTTGCTGGCAGATACGGGTCTGCCGCTGCAGACAGGAGTAGAGTTCCTCTGCAGTATGGGAGCCTGAAGCGTTATCACTGCTAAAAATGCCGCTGTCTCACCCCCAGAAAGCTGTTGTGCACCCGTTTCCCTGGTTGCATGAGATGGGTCGGAGTGAAGGTCCCTCTAGCCCAGAGTCTTTTCTCCCAGACTCACCTTTGGTGGGTGCTCAGATAAATAAGAAGTTGGTCATGTACTGAGTACTAAGGCTCTCCAGCCTGTCTCTGCACTCAGGAGGAACAGGCAAGAGTTTGCACAGATGCTGGTTGCCAGTTTTTGTATTATTGTGCAGTTCTTATGTAGATTGGTTTCACTAAAATAGCAAAGAAACCTGTACTGGAAACTGTACCTCCACTGGCTACTTTTACTTCTCAGTTTTTATTTCAGCCTCTGTTTTATTTCAGCCTCCATGTTGCAAAGTTAAAGGACATTATTTCTTTTCAGTAGATTCCCAGCGAGTATCGGTCAGCAGAGCTCTGTGGGATCAGTTTGTGCTAGTTGAGCATCTGTCTCTGGAGATTAAAAATATCATGGAGCTCCGAGGCCTGTACAAGCCATCGAGAATAGTTTCTCCAGTCCTGAGTGACGTGTCGAATTGCCCAGTCCAACTTCACAGACAGCGCTACATAGCAAAATAATCAACTTAATCTCGTTAGGACCAGTGTGATGTGAATCTGTATGATTGTACTGTGCTGATGTCTGTGCTCACTGACTATCAGAGTAGAGCAGATGAAGCGAGTACTGATAAGATGCTGCTTCCATGCGCTGCTGCCGCCTCATTGCTGCAGAAGCTTGTAATCTGCATCCTCTGAAGGCAAGGGCCCTAATTAATGTAAATTATACTTAGTTACCATGAACGTTTTTTACTGTTGGCAGCCTTGGCTATTTGAAAACTTTGGGCTTTGCTGTTCTTTTACACACATTTGTAGCAATTGTTTTGCCACTCCATTGCTCACAGCTTTTAATGGGCTGGTGGAGCAGATCCTCAGGTGGCAGAAGTCAGTATAGTTTTTACTAAAGCAGTGAAGCTATATTGACTTACGCTAGCTGAGTATCTGGCTTTTTTTTAACATTAGACTGGATGAAAAACCTTCTGGGGTATCTCAAGCATGCACTTGATTCGGTTTCTTTTTGAGTAAACTCTTTGAGTTGCATCCCCTTTTAGACACAAAATTCACTCCCAAATTATGTTGGCATTGATATATTCCTTACTAGCTGAGTTTAGGCAAATCCAGGTGGATTTTTTTTCCTTATTAGCCTTTTTTTTTTATCAGGCTGGCAAGCTTTTCTCAGCAGACTGACGGCTCCTGCTGTAAACAGTGACAGTGGTGCTCTATAGTGTAAAGGACTGAAAAAAATAACATAGCTGTGTGGTGAGGCTATTGGTGGGGATCATCAAAATACAATGGTATCAGACTGTGCACCAAGGAAAGCGGAGAAGCTACTAGTGTTGAGGTCTCTCTTAACTGTACCTTTCTCCTAGAACAGGGGGAAGGTATAGGGGTAAAGGGGTTGTTGATGGCACTCGCAGGATGCCACATGCCTGTGTGGTTCTGGCTGTCCGCAGCAGCTGGTGGTGCAGTGGGGGTGTTTAGAAGGAGGAAAGGGGACATGGCAGCCATGGTGGCTTGAAAAGGGCGGAGGGCTCCCAGCAGGAAGCACCAAGAAAGTGGTTTTCATAGCTGGCTGTTTTGGGCTTCTTGCTGTCTTTATCCTAGCAGCCGTGCATACTGTCAGAAGCTAACAGCAGCGGGCTAATGGCCTCAGTAAATCCAGCGTTTTCCATTCATGTCTCATCCTTTTTCACCACGTCTCCACATACAGTAACCTGGACTTGACATATTACCAGACTTTCCAACCTTGACTGGAGGTGGCCCTGAAAAACTTGGTCCAACTCTGAAGTTGGTCCTGCTTTGAGCAGGGCATGGAAATGACAACCTCCAGAGGTCCCCTCCAACCTACACCGTTCCATTTCAAATGGACGCCAAAGACTTCACAACCAGTGAAGTAGCAGCAGGTTTCCTTCCACTCTTCAGAACTTCACTAAAATATAGAGAATATTGGTCTGTTAGATGCTCATCTGACTAGTGAAGTTCTGAAAAATGACAACTACCCTGCCTCCTCTGTATAGTCAGGAGTCCTGCAAAGTCTGCTTTCCCTTTTATTTTGATGTTGAGGTCCTAAAGGGTGTATGGGGTCTGTGTACAACTGTGTCAGTGGGTCTCAATGGCACCGGACTTGAGTCCAGTTTGGAGGGGGTCAGGTTTAGGAGCGGGTCGGGGCTGGGTGGCTGCTGAAGCATGGTGCTGTCTCCAGATGGCACAGCAGCTGTGGGGTCGGGAGTGTGGCAGGAGACGCGTGGTACACACGATGCTTCTACCAGGGACCGGCAGTTCATCTAAGCTGTCAAACAGGATCTGTCTGCTAGGCTGTTTTTTCTTGCCGGGTCACATATATGACTGTAATGTCCCTGACTGTTGTACTGATGCACTTCTACATGGATCTGGTTAGTTTCTGCATCTCAGGAGACCTGGCTATAAAAATAATTGCTTTCACTCTGGAGTCTTACACAACAAAATGCTTCAGAATTTCCATGAAACTAATGAAAAGCTACCTCACAACTTAAAAATCACAGTGTCTTACTATAATAAGACTGAAATGCCTTATGTTATCCTTTTTTCGAATGCTAAGCTTCAGTGGACTATGAATTGTGGGTTTTTTACCATCTACTCAGTGCTAGGATCTCAATGAAATAAGATTTTATGAAGCAGAAATCTTTAGCTGAAATGTGCTGGCAAAACAGTGGTCATAATCTGTAAGGCATAAGAACGTAACACCCAGAGAACCTGTTTAGAGGTGGACAAGAATAATAGATTTCATCCTATCAGCCACATCTAATGTCCTAAACCCCAGGGACTATCTTGTATTCCAGACAGCTCAGTTGATCAAAGAGTGAGGAAGTTTTCGTATTATTTTTATAATGTTTTTACTTTCCAAATCTTGACATTTTCTTAAATTTCAAAAAGTGAAATTCTCCTGCAATGAAAAAGTGTCCCAGATCTGCCAACTTTAACTTTATGATACAAGTTTAGGTAAAAGGATTTCATAGATATTATAACACTGTAGCCCTCACAGCTTTCTGGTAGTTCACTTGTTTCTGCTTATTTCAGAGCAACTCTTTTAATTCCTTAATTTGTCCAATAATTGCCAGATTTCTTTTTGAGAGTGTGTAAAAGACACATTCTGCATCTTCATGTACCAAAACAGGGATGTGTCATTCATATCCTTCTACCTACCTCATATATGAGATACTTGCTCTGGACCTATAGGATATCTATTTTTACACTATAATTTTTCCTTTAGTTTCTACTAAGCAAGTTGGTTTGCATGGTACTGCATATTATCTCAGCTGTTTGAAATAGTATCATGTTGAAACTTGGCATACAAGTTGCCAACTTGGAATCACATTAAAAAAAAAAAAAAAAAAAAAAAGGAGAGTATTGCTTTGATCCCTTTGGCCAAACTTGATATATTGCCTGAGGGTGGATTAACACTCTCATGTTCAAATTTGAGATCCACCTCCCACTCCTCCAACTCCAAAGAGCATTGTGGCCTTTTGATATTCTGAAAGACCGTTCTCATATGGGATGAGCAATGTAATATTTGAACAGCACGATCTCTTCCTATGTAGTGGTAACCAGTGCTTAGTGAAAGCAGAGCTTTGTTTCACTGATTGTTTTGCATAAGTATCCAGCATTTCAGATTAGTCCAAATTACCTCTGAACTTCTTAGGGCTGCAAAATTAGCCTAGATAATCTTGCAAGAATAAATTGCCCTTAATGTTTCCAGTAATTTCTGGTTAGGCTTGAATGACTCCGTTAAGTAGTTTTCTCTGAGCACTGTCTTGAAACTCCCAAATCAAAGGCATATCAAAATGAGTAATAATTTATTACAATAATAAAATTGGATAACTGCTGACTGTGTCTGACAGTGTTGTGCACCCACAAACAATCCTCGTCCCAGGAGGTAGCTCAGGTTGTTGGAGGACATGTCTTCTGCCTCTGTCTCTGGAGGAGACGGGAACAGGGCTATCATCTGGCAGAAGGTGGCCAATGCATCTCCTACAACACCTGGTGGTAACTCACCAGTAAAAGGGTAGGGACACCGCATAACAGCTTTGTCATACTCATACTGACGTTATTTTGATATATCTAAATTTTGTATCTCTTCCTGTGTGAAGGCTTTGGCAAATTGTTTTATATTGATTTCTGTGAAAAGACAGTGGGTTTCTACTTACCTACTAGGTTTCAGAGGGATTGCCTGTGACAGAAAACACATATACTCATGGTCTGTACAGTGCTTTGAAAGAAAATAGAAGCAGGGTCAGATTTGGATCCTGCCTGCAAAATGGAAATAAAAGAACCGGCGACGTGCAGCTGGCTTATTTGAGGACTGGTGCCTGAACCCGTATTGACAGTTCAGTAATGAATCAAATTATCTTTGGCAGTCAGCAAGTTTAATGCCATCAGTGGTCCACAGCTCCGAGGTGCACTTGCTTGGGTTGCAGGGGAAACTGCCTGTGCCCCGACATGTACGTCACCCTGAGGACTGCTGGTTGGCATCACTAGAATAATTCAGATTTTTCTCTTGTGCAAATGAGAGTCAAATTTGGCCTCTAGGATTAGACTTATTGAGGCTGCCAAGCCAACTCTTCAAGTATTCATGAAAATATAGGTTGCAAAGATTTTCCAAGGTGACTGGGGAGTTCTCCCTGGAAGTTATCTGCGAGTTTTTCCAGATGAAGGAAATTTTGCATCTCAGCTTTTGCAAAGTGTTGTCCCTACTGTGTGGTCGGACTTTGTCCTGATGTCAGAACTCAAATCTCTGCAGGCCCTTGATGAGGTGGTAGTGGGGACCATAATGATCAAAATTCATGCTCTGTTTGAGCTTTCTTATGCTTGGCAGCTGCTTCCAGACCTTATTATTTAATCACTTTTTGTGGAGGTCTCTGGAGTTTTTTTCAGGCAGATTTATTTTTGGATGAAGGCAAGATTTTCTTTTTAGAAGTATCTTTAATGAAATAAATGATGGAAATGAATTGAAAAGCTGTAATTCAGTCAAGACATTCACTTATGGCATAGCCTGTGATAGCAGCTTGATGGAATTAAGGTTTTTCTGTTCAGTCCAGAAGCAGGTATTTTTATGTCAAGCATAAAATAAAAATTCTTTTTTTTTTTTTAGTAATGACGAGAGGATTTACATATTTTTTCAAATAAATATAATGTAGAAAATAATTTGTTTCTAAATACAGATGAAAAAATAACGTACTCTTAGTTCAGACATGGAATACATAGGTTCATTATTTATATTCTTTTGGTTTTGTGTTAGTGGTTTTGGCAGTACATCTGAAAATGAAATGTTATGGAGAAAATTAAAATCAGAGATCCTTTAAAACTTTATTTATAATGGCAGGATACAAACAATTATTGTGATTGGAGAAATGAAGCTGCTATATCAGAGATGATCTGGCTGCAAACATCTGACCCATCTTTGGTAAGGAGAGTGGGAATAAAGCTCTGGCCAACTGCTGTTAACCATCACCGGACCTTTGTGTGGTGGTTGTGCTCCCCCTGCTCCCAAGACACTTGCGATTTCCGAATTAATTTCTGGTCCCCTACAGATAGTCCCTTTATTTAAAGCATAGCTGGTGCAGGGCTCTTCAGCAGCTCAGGGAAAATGAGATTTTTCTGTCCCAATGTGTGGAGGCTGGCCAACTTCATCCAGGAGAGAAGCTCTGCAGATCTGGGTGTGCTGTTGCAGTTGGGGTGTTGGGCGGGGGGTGCGGGAGGTGCTGCTCCTCACTGGGCCCATGCTCCCTCTTAGCTTGCTCTCCAATTCCTTCCCTGGGTGGCCAGCACTTGGGCATGGAAAAAAATGCCTGTTTCCCTCACCCCAGAAAGCTGCTGCCTGTAGGAGTTGTCTGCTTTGTGCATGCACTGTCAATCCTGTTACAAAATCACATCTGGCATGATTTCTCTATTACAATAGATACCAGAAGATGGCTTGGATCTTCTTATGAGCACTTGGTTGCTCTATCTCCTAACCTTAGATGATCAGCCATTGGGTTTGGCTTGCAAACCGCCAGATAAATGCTTTAAGATACAGTGAAAAGAAAGCACAGAAGCCCACCTATAATCAGGAATGGATTGAAGAGGAGATCCAATTCAGTCTTCCTCACACCAGCTTTATACTTAATAAAGATTCACCAGAATTCCACAGATATTGAATTCCTGAGGTAGAGTTTTGTACAGGCCAGTACGTTGGTAAACTAGAATAAATCAAAAAATAGTAAAGTAGGATATAGATTACATTTCATTTTTTTCTGCTGGAATGCTAAATTTCTTCCTTGGTTTGCCTTTCCATGTCAGTAAGTTTCTGCATTTACTCTATTGCCTCTGTGTTTTGTACCTCGTGTCCTAGATAATCCTGGCAATGTGGCTAATTGCTTTTTAATTTCAATAGATGATAGATTATGTCAATCTGTGGCATATGGAAACAACTGGTTTCTTTTATTTCCCATGCTCTCTGACCAAATAGATTTTGGATGGAGTGGGCAGCTAGCTTGTATCCAGCAGGACTACGCAGTTGATGCTGCTGGGGTATAAACTCCATTCAATCCATTCAAGAATGGTTACACTCACTGCTGCTCATCATAACATTGTGAGTAACTGAAATCCCTTCCCTTCGTTACACCTGGGCAGAGGAACAGATGAGAGAATTGCTGTTGAAAACTTCTTGAAGTCGTCAAATTAGATGTATTTCGGCAAGAACACACTCATTCTTGGTTGAAGCCAACCCACGGACAGCTAGCCAGTTTCTGTGGATTTGGCAGGGAAGCCCCACTGTGGTGGCCATGTCTGGACCGGCCTTCCAGATGGCAAGCAACAGTGCCAAACATTAGAATGCGTTGATTCTGCAATTGTTCTGATGGCTACACAAAGCTGGTTTTAAAATGGAACTACTGACCTGTCAGCCTCACCTCTCTGCCTGGGAAGATCATCGAACAGAGCTTCCTAGAAGCTACGCTAAGGTACATGGAGGACAGGGAGGTGATTTGAGACAGCCAGCATGGCTTCACCAAGGGCAAGTCTTGCCTGACCAACCTCGTGGCCTTCTGTGATGGAGTGACTATATCAGTGGACAAGGGAAGAGCCCTGGATGTCATCTATCTGGACTTCTGTAAGGCCTTTGACATAGTCCCCCACAACAACCTTCTCTCTAAACTGGCAAGATATGGATTTGATGGGTGGACTGTTTGGTGGACAAGGAATTGGTTGGATGAACGCATCCAGAGGGTATGGTCAATGGCTCAGTGTCTGGATGGAGATCCGTGACGAGTGGTATCCCTCAGGGGTCCATATTGGGACCAGTACTGTTTAATATCTTCATCAATGACTTGGGTGATTGATTGAGAGATTGAGTGCACCGTCAGCAAGATTGCAGATGACACCAAGCTGAGTGGTGCGGTTGACACGCCTGAGGGATGGGATGCCATTCAGAGGGACCTGGACAAGCTCAAGAAGTGGGCCCATGTGAACCTCATGAAGCTCAACAAGGCCAAGTGCAAGGTCCTGCACATGGGTTGGGGCAACCCCTGGTATCAGTACAGGCTGGGGGACAAAGGGATTGAGAGCAGCCCTGCTGAGAAGGACTTGGGGATATTGGTGGATGAAAAGCTGGACATGAGCTGGCAATGTGCGCTCACAGCCCAGAAGGCCAACCGTATCCTGGGCTGCATCAAAAGAAGCACGGCCAGCAGGTCGAGGGAGGTGATTCTGCCCCTCTGCTCTGCTCTGCTGAGACCCCACCTGGAGGAGTGCGTCCAGCTCTGGAGTCCTCAGTACAGGAAGGCCATGGACCTGTTGGAGCAGGTCCAGAGGAGGGCCACAAAAATGATCAGAGGGATGGAACACCTCTCCTATGGGGAAAGGCTGGGAGAGTTGGGGTTATTCAGCCTGGAGAAGAGAAGGCTCTGGGGAGACCTTATTGCAGCCTTTCAATATTTAAAGGGGTCTTGTAAGAAAGATGGGGACAGACTTTTTAGCAGGGCCTGTTGCGACAGGACAAGGGGTAATGATTTTAAACTAAAAGGGGGTAGATTCAGACTAGACATAAGGAAGAAATTTTTTGTGATGAGGTTGGTGAAACACTGGCACAGGTTGCCTGGAGAGGTGGTAGATGCCCCATCCCTGGAAACATTCAAGGTCAGGTTGGATGGGGCTCTGAGCAACCTGCTCTAGTTGAAGATGTCCCTGCCCGTGACAGTGGGGTTGGACTAGATGACCTTTAAAGATCCCTTCCAACCCAAACCATTCTATGATTCTATGATGGGGGAAGGGGTTCAGATCTGTTCTGGGTTGCATATTGTGCTCGTCAGACCCGTAGCCCACAAGGAGCCACTCACTGACTCTGATCCTTCCCCTGCCTCAGAATGAGCTGTAAAAGCAGCAGTGATGTTAGGCAGTGGAAAACCCACTCCATGCAGAAAAAGCTTCTTATACCACAAACAGAAGGCTCTCCGTTGCTGGAATACCAGGATTAAGACTGAGACATGTTATAATTAATTCTAACAGTCTTTGTACCCATAAAATTACTTGTTTTTGTGTAAGTTTTATAAATTTAACTCACTTTAAAGAGCTAAAGAGCATTCTCTGCAAGATAAGACATACGATCTGCGTTGTTGATGGATCAGCACCTATTTTTGGTGCTGGTTAAATGACAAATTATGTCTTCTCTGAAGAGTTTTGTTATATTTTACTTAAAAAAATAGATCCAAAGTGGGGTTTGTCATTACAAGCTCATTTCCAAATGTCTGAACAATATATAGGGAATAATTTATTTAATTAGTTACTCCTACCAAATGTCCAGTAATAAATAGGTGAAAAAAGTCCATTATTTGCATGGTGGTATGTTCTTTCTGAACATCTATATCCCTTATTTTGTGCTTACTTTTTGAAATCCCTTGGTTCCCTTCCAACTCACAGATGGGCACAAACATCTCGGCTTTCCACCTCCTGCTTTGCTATTGCTTAAGTATGTCATCCTCATTGCATTCTAATTAATGAGGATATCGCTGGCAGGGGGACAGATAGTAGAACTGGAATAGTCTTTTGCATCAAACTCTGAGTGTTAATAGATGTAAATAGATTGATGAGTATTTTTAAAACTCTTGTGCCAGTGAAAAGCTTGCTGCTGTCTCCTGGTGGAGTTGTTATGTGTCCATGAAATCAATCTAGGTAGCTGATGTGATTTGAAGTCCTTTGGCAGATACAAAGTTAGTTACGGAGTATATACACAAACACACCTTAGATGGCAGAAATGGGAGAAGAGAAGGAACCTCTGGCAAAGGGGGTAGTGGTAATCTGGGAGTTACCACCCCTCAGCAGCTCTGATGTGTTGGGTGCTCTAAAGCGGAATTCAGTGGTAATGAAGATTTCACAGGGCACTGAGGTGCTATTGGGGGGAATTAGCAAACTGTAGGCCTGAGTTTACAACCATGGATCTGCCATGAGGCACAAAGTCTTGGCTGTGCTTTTTCAGCCATCTGCGATCATTTATTAACCCCTGGAGAGTCTTGTGGCTGCTATAATTTATTTTATCATTCATCATGAAAAAAAATCCAATTCTCAGAAGCTATAGGGGAAGATGGAAGACAGAGCTTATATTGTTGTCAGTTTAAGATAATTTTCTATTATCTTTCTATATAAGTTACAGGAAAGATATGTTGTCTTTTTAAAAAGGTTATGGAATTAGAGAAAGTCAAACCACCCCTTTAAAACAGGGGCAGGGGTACGGGGTATAGAGTGTATGTGAAGAGGCTGGAGAACCTCAGAATAATTTACCTTGGGAGGTTGATGGTGTTTTTTCTTTCTCAACCCATTCATACATTTGCTTTCCACCTTCCAATGGCTTAATATTTTCCCTCTTTCTCCCTTCCCCAGTCCCCTAGAGCCAGCTCTTCTTTCAGACGCAGTTTGTGTTTACAACCAGTTGCCATTAACACACCACAGGAACAAAAATACAGGCTTTGAATGAAGACTGTCTAGCTTCTGCAGTAAAGAGCTGGTTGATAATAGGCTTTCTGTAGGGATACCTGGGCCTGACAGGGAATAATCCTATTTAAACTGTCATATTTTCTCTGTCAGGATATTGCTTCTTTTCCCTTGTTCTCTCCCCAAGTGAGTCAGTACTTTTTTTTTTTCTTCTTCACAGCTGACTGAGTTTTAAGAGCTTGACACAGCATTAAAAGCATTTGCGCTTTGTCTATAGCAATAAACATCAGCAAAATTGCCACAAATGCTCCTGTGATACATTGCCATTAAATACAGCTGCACCTTTTTGGATGTGGGAGGGAGGACGGCTACGGCTCTCATCCGAGCTGAGGATAAGCCTATTTGCTTGTGCAGAAGCAAGATGAGGGACCAGATTTGCTCAGCTGTGTTTATCCTCCCGCCCACGTGTGTGCCCATACAAGCATCCCACCAGCCGAATGTCAGGCTAATCAAAACAACATAAAGTCGGCTGAATCCCAAACCAGCTGCGATGAGGTTTGTCACGCCTATACCATTATTGTTGTTGTTTCAATTTGTAAAATTAGCCTCCGCTGATGGCCCTGCCTGCAGCTGCCTCTCCTCCAGCCTCTCTGCATCCCCCGCGTCTCTGGGCCATCCCGCATGTGATAGCTGGGCACTCCCGCTCCGGTGTCCCCCGCGGGACACAGGGCTCTGAAGGAGGGGGGTTCCTACACCGCCTTCTGCCACCGGCGTCTGCTCTTTGAGCTGCAAATGAATTCAAGAACCTCCCTGGGAACAGAAAGGCTTTTCAGCGGATCAAATGGCTGAAAAGGAAAACATAACCATATGCTGCTGTGTGAGCTCGCTGCGGCCCTGCGGGTCCCTTTGCTAAAATTTCTGTGCCCTGCCTAACCCTCGCCTGGCTCCAGATGGGGGGATGGAGAGGTTTTACCCAACCGACCCTGTCCGTCGTAGCCCTGCAGGGCTTGGCAGTGGGTGCTGTGAGACCCTCCACCTAACTTGTGGGCATTTCTGTCCTCCCCTCTTGTGCAGTGTCATCCTGATGGGCTGCTACTGGATTCTCCTGCTGCTAGAAAAAAAATAGTGTTGCTTGATGCTCCTGTGTTGGTTTTTGGTGGACTAACTGGGCCTATGGAGTTCAGAAGTGATGGTATGACTCCTCCTCTCACTGTGAGAAACAGGGAGCACGGTTTGGGGTTTTGAGTACAGAGACCAGTTTGGCCTGCTGTGGCAAGCACACTTCAAAATTCATGCCAGCCTTTTGAAATGTGTTGATTAATTTACAGAGGAGAAAAAGAGTGAAAAGTGAAAAATACAGCATGCTGAAATGGGAACCAGGTGGTGCCCAAAGTGGCTTACTCAGAACCTGTGAACGTCCCTCTCTCGGGCAGGGCTGTTGCGTGCAGCATGTGGTCTGTCTGCTGGTCTTTCAGAGTGGGAAAGAAGGTGTCAGTCCTGCTGTCAGGACCACTACACACTGCAGCCCCTGCTCCTGCTTTTGACAGAAGGCAGAGAAGTGTGAACGGGGAGAAATCTCACTCTCCTGGTGGTTCCAGGATGGGAGGTGCTGCTTGCTCATGCCGGCTGTGCCAGGCAGGTGGGTTGAGTTGCCCACTGCAGCCAGGCGTTCAGGTCCTGGTGCTTAGCTCTGCTATGCGCATTGCCCTCGTCCAGTCAGTCTTCATAGGCTGAGTGGTGCCCAGGGAAATATTGCAACATGCTGTGATCTCAGGGTCTGCTGAAAAGCAGGAAAAAAGTTAGGAAAGAAGGAAGGTGGAAGGGGAAGGTACCTGGAGGGGGCTGTGGCAGGGTCTTTGCTGGCTTAGATGTGATGGCGTGGCACCCTGTGTGCCTGCCAGCGGTTTGATCTGATCCTGATGAGCCTCTGTGGCATCCTGGCTCACCAAAAAGCAAGGTCTGCATGGCTTAATTGCTTTTCAAAGGGGCATTCTACAAGGCTGCTGCACACTTGAAGCCTTAGAGGAAAGCAGAGAGGTGTGTAGTAGGAATAGAGGTTAATGCCATAAACACAGCACTGAAATAACTTATTAATCTAAATGATTGCCCGACTTCTGGCTCCTGTGTATCTAGCACAGCTGCTCACAAGTGTTGCAGCCCCTTCCCTCTCCTCCACATCTCTCCACACTCCTCTCCCACCTGTTTCCCACTGCTGAACTCCCAGCTGGTGCTGTGAACAGACCTCAACCATTTTGCCACGGAGGCGACATGAAATTATGCCTAATGCTTCCCTGTCCCCAAAGCCTCAGCCATTAAATATCACTGAAGGAAAGCTCTTTGTATTGCCTTTCTGACATCCTGTGCACTCCAGTATGGCTCCAGCCTGTGGGGCTATTCTGGTCAAGGGTCTGGGCTTCTCACCTGTGTAACCTGTATAAGAAGTGAGAGGCTACAGTAAAAAATACTTTATTCTGTCCAGTTTGATCTCATGCTGGTTTTACACTAGAATAACTGTGCTTCCTTAGTGCTGCTCTTAGTGTAAGGTTAATTGGTGTATATAAAGCAAGCATGATGATCCTTCACTTAAAAGCACACTTGGGAACTTGCTAATCTCCCTGGAGGTTTGGCCAGGTTTCATCTGTATGCTTCTGGTTTGCATCTGATTTTTATTTCAGACACATGCCGCAGAACCCTCTGGATGCTGCTTAGAAAGCTGCCTGTAATAAAACCATCTGTCTAATATACACCTTATTCTGGAAAGACCTGACTGAAAATATTTCTTCTCTTCCCATGATTTTTTTTTTTTTTTAATCTTCAAAAATACCTTTTTAATCCTATTTTTCTACTTTCTAATTATCATGTGAACTGGATCTGTTGAAACTCTTTCCTTTTCCCTCTTCCTTTTCTAATCCCATTTTATGTGGGTGGTGTTAGTGCTGCGTGGTGCTGCTGATAGCCCTGCCAGCATGTCCCACCATCTGAGGGTGTCCTGGCCATGCACTGCTTCCCATGGCTCTACTGAAGTCTGTGATGGACTTTCCCCTAAAGAGCAGCTCTGTAGGAGAAGGGTTAAATTGGCAGATAGGGCAGGACCTCCTTGGTGATGGTCTCAAAATTGCTTTTGTGACCTGCCTTTGAGAGACTTATGAAGGTAGGCCCTCACCTGCGGCTGCACCAGGAGTTATTCAAGTCACTATGTAATAAAACTACTACTAAAAATCCCACTCTTGTCGATGGGCTTGGATTACTCTTTCATTTATAGTTCTGGGCCCAGAGATGCAATATGTCTGTACCCTGCCACTGGTCCTGAGATGGAGTTGGAGGGCCTTGGTCTCTCCTTTGAGCTATGCTCTCCTCGTCTCATCTGGTGAAGATGGTGTAGAGAGCAAGGCCAAGGCTCACTCATATCTTTTTACTGACCATGCAGTCTGCTGCCCTCAACAGATGCCTCGGCCACCGTTGACTGCAGGTGGCTCCCCGGAGGCTTGTTCCTCAGCAGGGATTTTCTCTACAGGACAGTAGATGGCATCTTCTGTTGACCATGGATTCAGTTAGTGCTGAACTTCAAACCTGCATTTCAAAAATATGCTTGGATGTACTTAGCTTATCTTTATTCTTCCTCTGATCTTTTAAAAATACTTGTTCTTTAGCTATATATAGCAAAGGATAGTCTTCATAGTCAGATCAGCCACACTTTGCTGAGAAAACTTGCTCTTGGGTTATTTATAGAATTAGAGTTCTTAACATCTCTGTCCCTTGCTCTCTTTGTACAAAGCTAGGGCACACTGGGATGATCTTATCCTTTGAGTATGCAGACTGGTCATTCAGAAGTCCTTTTTTTAACAGAGCTTGTGTTCCAAAAGGACAAATTACAGCTATAAATTTCTCAATTCCTTGTGCCTGGTTGGGTTGGTGTGATAAATGCATGCAGAGTTCAGGGGGTTTTTGTTAAATCTTGTAGTAGTTGCACATGTCCCCCATCAATATCATTATACTACTGCTTCATGATCTTCTCTGAGCCACAAAGCTGCTACAATTTTCAAGCAATCTGGCTTTGTAGCCTTTTGGGTTGTGAGGGTAACATGACCTATCAATATGCAATACAGTTATAAACCAATGTATTTTCATTAAACTTAATAGTAACATAGATGTCATGTAATTGATTAAAACTAATAGTTATTTTCATTAAAATATCCACCTACTATGAATAGTCTGTAATCCCGCCATGGCTCTTGCCAGATGACAGAAACTTGAAATATCTCCTACCTGTCTGCTGGCCTTCCCCTCCTCCCAAGTCTTCTTTCCTGATTTCTACAGCACCAGTCTTCAAGACTTACTATTAAAAATCTTGCAGCCCCTTAAAATAACAAAGATCAATGGACATAGCACAAAATTAATTTTTGTATCAAACGAAAAGACCTTAGGAACACTGAACTTCAGTCTGTCATTCACATTATATTTTATTCAAAGAGATATGTCCAAATTTTCACTTACGTGAGAAGGCCACCGATATCTGTGAGAAAACAATGTTGCATGGAAATCTGGTTGCTCCAGGTTTTAGATCAGTCTTGGTGCATTGTACACAAGCCCTTTATTAAAAAGGGTTTAGTGATCTATTGTGAAAGGGAGATTAGGTTCATTACATAGACAAGCTTGACGCATCCTTTTCCCAAACATTGGGTCAACAGTGATAGCACATATAGTTAGAAGTATCATGCACTATGGATTGACAAACTTTTCTATGAAAATTGAAAATGAATGTTAAATACAGTCAGCAGGTAAAGCAAATAAGCCTATTGGACAAAAAATAGTTTCCAAAGGCTTTCATCCAGAGGGAATGAAATTTTCCTGTGACAAGACACTGCAGAGCTCCCCACAAAAACTGGTATCTGCCCAAGCAACACTCTTGGCAATTGCACAACACACCTGCTTGCATATGAAAAGCTTTCTGCAAAATTAATAGCCCACATTAATTCCTGGTGTGACTCTGTCGTGGTTTAACCTGGCAGGCAGCCAAATACCACGCAGCCGCTCACTCACTCCCCCCGCCCCCCCAGTGGGATGGGGAGAGAATCGGAAGGGTAAGAGTGAGAAAAACTCGTGGGTTGAGATAAAGACAGTTTAATAGAACAGAAAAGGGAGAATAATGATAATAAATAATGATAGAATATACAAAATGAGTGATGCACAATGCAATTGCTCACCACCCGCGCTGACCGATAACCAAGTAGCGATCGGTACTTCCTGGATCACGCCTACCGTTCATATACTGAGCATGACGTCACATGGTATGGAATACCGCATTGGCCAGCTGGGCTGGCTGTCCTGATTACGTTCCCTCCCACCTTGTGTACCTAGCTCAGTCAGTAGGCATGGGAGCTGTCCTTGGACTAGGAGGGCACTTAGCAACAACTGAAAACATCAGTGTGTTATCAACATTCTCCTCGTACTAAATCCAAAACACAGCACTAGGAAGAAATTTAACCCTATCCCTGCTGAAACTAGAACAGACTCCAACTGAAATCAATGACCTTACACCACTGATGAACATGGACAAATTGTTTTAACTGTTACCTACTAAGTAGCAGATTAGTGAAAATCACTTTGCACAGCAGGCAAATCCAGTCAGTGGAACATGGCTAGAAATTGTTGCTGAAGGAGCAGGGATTTGGGGAAAGGTGGAGAGAGTGGAGACAAGACAAAGAGCAAAAAAGTTTCTTGTTTTACATTGGCAGAGTGAGGTTTTCTAGGTTTTTTTGTCTGAACAAAGGAACAGATGCAAAGCTATAGAAATGAAGAACTGATGCAAAGACATAGAAATGGTAAAACTTTATTGTTCCAAAGTGGCTGGAGAAAAGCAAGTAAGCTGTATAGGTCCCAAATCAGTAACAGAGGAATTTTGCTTACCTACACTTGGGGTAAGTGATACCACTCTTTGGGAAGATTGGGAGGGGGAAAGTGGAGAATGTGTAAAGAGGAAAGAAAGTGCACAGCAATTAAATCACCATTTTTGAACCTGAATTAATAACATAACTATGGGTCTTGAGTTCTCAGACATACTTCATTCTTAACGGGTGGGGAAGGCGACCGGCCTGGCTGAACGGGGAGCTCTGGTTGGGACTCAGGAAAAAAAGGAGAGTTTATCACTTGTGGAAGAAGGGGCAGGCAACTCAGGAAGAGTACAGGGATCTCGTTAGGTCGTGCAGAGAGGAAATTAGAAAGGCAAAAGCCCGGCTAGAACTCAACCTGGCCACTGTCGTGAGAGACAACAAAAAATGCTTTTATAAGTATGTTAATGACAAAAGGAGAGCCAAGGAGAATCTCCATCCTCTATTGGATGCGGGGAGGAACGTTGCCACCAAGGACGAGGAAAAGGCTGAGGTACTCAACGCCTTCTTTGCCTCAGTCTTTAGTAGTCAGAGTGGTTATCCTCAGGCTACTCAGCCCCCTGAGCTGGAAGACAAGGACGACGAGCAGGATAAACCCCCCATAATTCAAGAGGAAGAAGTTAATGACCTGCTACGCCACCTGGATGCTCACAAGTCTATGGGGCCGGATGGGATCCACCCGAGGGTACTGAGGAGGAGGAGCTTGCCAAGCCACTCTCCATCATTTACCAGCAGTCCTGGTTAACTGGGGAGGTCCCGGATGACTGGAGGCTCGCCAATGTGACGCCAATCTATAAGAAGGGCCGGAAGGAGGATCCAGGGAACTACAGACCGGTCAGCCTGACCTCGGTGCCGGGGAAGATCATGGAGCGGTTGGTTTTGAGGGTGCTCACGAGCCATGTCTGGGACAACCAGGGGATCAGGCCCAGCCAGCACGGGTTCATGGAAGGCAGGTCCTGCTTGACCAACCTGATCTCCTTCTATGACCAGGTGACCCGCCTAGTGGATGAGGGAAAGGCAGTGGATGTGGTCTACTTGGACTTCAGTAAAGCCTTTGACACTGTCTCCCACAGCATTCTCCTAGAGAAGCTGGAGGCTCACAGCCTAGACAGGTACACTCTTCGCTGGGTAAAAAACTGGCTGGACGGCCAGGCCCAGAGAGTTGTGGTGAACGGAGTTAAATCCAGTTGGCGGCCGGTCACGAGCGATGTTCCCCAGGGCTCAGTACTGGGGCTGGTCTTGTTCAATATCTTTATCAACGATCTGGATGAGGGGATCGAGTGCTCCCTCAGTAAGTTTGCAGATGACACCAAGCTGGGTGGGAGTGTTGATCTGCTGGAGGGTAGGAAGGCTCTGCAGAGGGACCTGGACAGGCTGGATCGATGGGCTGAGGCCAACTGTATGAGGTTCAACAAGGCCAAGGGCCGGGTCCTGAACTTTGGCCACAACAACCCCAGGCAACACTACAGGCTTGGGGAAGAGCGGCTGGAAAGCTGCCCAGAGGAAAAGGACCTGGGGGTGCTGGTTGACAGCCGGCTGAACATGAGCCGGCAGTGTGCTCAGGTGGCCAAGAAGGCCAACGGCATCCTGGCCTGTATCAGAACTAGTGTGGCCAGCAGGAGCAGGGAGGTGATTGTGCCCCTGTACTCGGCACTGGTGAGGCCGCCCCTCGAATCCTGTGTTCAGTTTTGGGCCCCTCACTCCAAGAAGGACATGGAGGTGCTGGAGCGTGTCCAGAGGAGGGCAACGAAGCTGGTGAAGGGCCTGGAGCACAAGCCTTATGAGGACCGACTGAGGGAACTGTTTAGCTTGTTTAGCCTGGAGAAGAGGAGGCTGAGGGGAGACCTCATCGCGCTCTACAACTACCTGAAAGGAGGTTGTAGCGAGGTGGGTGTTGGTCTCTTCTCCCAAGTAACTAGCGATAGGACAAGAGGAAATGGCCTCAAGTTGCGCCAAGGGAGGTTTAGATTGGACATTAGGAGAAATTTCTTTACTGAAAGAGTGGTCAGGCCTTGGAACAGGCTGCCCAGGGAAGTGGTGGAGTCACCATCCCTGGAAGTATTTAAAAGACGTGTAGATTGAGGCCCTTAGGGACATGGTGTAGTGGACATGGTGTGTTGGGTTGACGGTTGGACACGATGATCTTAGAGGTCTTTTCCAACCTGTATGATTCTATGATTCTATGATTCTTATTAGAGTTGTATCAGAGTGGAGAAGTTTTACTCCAGTGGACATACCAGTGTACCATGAAGCCATGAAACTATAAACTGGAAGCAGCCCTCAAATACAATACAGTGCAGTTAAAAAAGGAAAAAAAGGAAAAAAGACCCCTCACCCAAACTGCTTTATTCCAAGTCCATTGTATGCAACAATGAAACCTGAGATCAACATTTATCACCCTTTCTATCCATGGCAGCTGATTTTCTACATCTTTACTGGTGCATGTACATGTGTGTGATTTTAAGCTTATCCCACAGTTGGGAGTGGAGATGTCTGATGGACTTGAAAATTAAAGAACCCACAAATAAGAGGGGAAAGATACAGAAAGTACTGGATGAACAACATTACACAGTATCATAGAGGAGGTAAATTTGAAATTCTTAGAAAGTGCAGTATAACAGGAAATAACGCCTCACTACTCTTTTTCTAAAGACCTTAAAGGCCAGACAAAACAAAGGATAATGAAAAGTAGTCTAAATACCAGTGGAGTGAAGCGAATGATGGTTGAATGATTTGCTTTAAGGATACCAGTGATTTTATTACTTTAGTGGAAACAGTGGTTATGTTCAGAATTGCAGAATCAGATCATAGTCATGCAGGTTGGAAGTGGCTTTCTAATCCAAAATCCTGCTCAAAGCAGGTCCAGTTGAAGCAGGTTGTTCATGATATATCTGGTTGGGTTTTGAATATCTCCACGGATGGAGATTTACAGCATCTGTTTCAACATTTGACAATCCTCAGGGTGTAATATTTTTCCCTTATATCAAGTCGGGGTTTCCCATGTTCTAGCTTGTGGCTGTTGCCTCTTGTCCTTCCACTGACCACTTTGAGAAGAGTCTGACCCCATCATCTCTATACGCTCATTAAATGGCTGGTGACAGCAATAAGGTCCCCCTGTCCCCCTTCTCCAGGCTGGACAGCCTCTTCTTGCAGGGCATGTGTCCTGAGCATCCTGGTGGCCCTCTGCTGGGCTTGCTCCTGTTTCGCAATGTCTGTCTGTGCTGAACGCTATGGACAGGCTGACTGATGGCTGCAGTGTGACACATGTGCAGCCATGTGCCTTTGGGGCAAGTGACGAGATCACACCTGAGATACCATTATGTGGACATTAGGAGAAATAGCTCTTCTGGGATCATATTCCCTACTTTTACCAAAATATGGAATTGCACATCTATTGGCTTATTTTTACTAGATTACAGTGATTAATGTAACTGTTTCCATGTAGTCAAGAGAAAACTTGAGTACTTCATTCTTGAGCTGGGGGATCTCCTGGTCCATTTCCTCTGAAAGTCAGTGGCCTGCTCAGATCTTCTTGCAGAGTTATAGTACCTCTCCAAACTCCAGCACACATCAGATGCTCCAAGCTCCTGGAGGGTGAAAGCCAATTGGTTTCCATGTCTCTGTGAGCCACTCTGGCAGATAGAATAGGACTATCAGCTTTGCATCCTGTTGCTACAGGTTCAGCTTAAATTTCTGGTGCTAAATCACGTAAGGTATCAGTGAGCATCTGCAGATCTGAACTCACTTCTTGTGACTGCTTCTTGGGAAAAAAATTGTGCTTATATTTGGTCTTACCATAAAAGAAAGCCTGTTTCAAATTGAATTATCAATATTTTTGGCCAGCTTAGCATGGGAGTACTGATATGACCTTGTCCAAGCCTCAAATTTAGAGAAAGACAGATTTTCTATAAAACAGAACCTCAACAGGCTTTACAGTCTTTGTTTTGTTTTTTTACTTTTTTTTCCTGCCCTTGTGTCGCACAGCACTGGAAGAGGTTTAGGACTTATACCCCAGGGGAACAAACATGCAAAGAAATAATTCTCTTTGCTTTAGGCTGGGGCCCCCTGAGAGGGGTGGTATATCTACATGGACTAAGCAGATGATCACGTGGACTTCAGAAACCTCTCATGGCGCAGAGGGTTACCTCTGGTGTTCAAGCATGCTCCACTTCTTCTAGGGTATTCTGTAGGTTTAATGAAAAGGAGGGTCACCCTGAGTCACTTTTAACCTAGGTTTCCCTTCCTGACTGCCAACTATAAGCTTTCCCCTCTTCAAAACCCAGTACTGTAGACAGTGTGTCTGGAGAAGCATGTGTGTGGGAGAAATGCATGGGTTCAGTTTTCATTAATACATGTTCAGAGCTAAGTCCACTGGGCTTATACTTCGCTTTGATGAAAGGAGATGAGGGCGGCTCTGGCGCTGGGGCTCTCTGAGGGCCCTAGGATCATCTCTCAGTCAATTACTCCTTGCAGGGAGTAATTCAGCCTCTTGTGGTACATGGACTGCAGCATGGTGGCCCATGGCAGGCTGGCAGGTAACCTCCCCCTGGCTCTAAGCCTCCCACAACGCATCTCCTGTGTGCAGCTCCCTCTGAGCGGTCTGTGTTTCCCCTTGTTGTGTCCTCCATCTGCTCCCTGCAGTCCACTGTTGGGTTTACCCTGATTTCCCTGCAGCACCAAGAGAGTGCTTGAGAGTAAAAGAAAGCAAAAATTGTTCTTCAGTGAGATCTGAAGTCAGGCTTTATTTACAGGACTTAAAATAGGTAAAATAAAATGTAAACTTCAATTTTTATCTAAGCCTAGACGTTAAATATTTTCCCCCTTCCTCAGTGTCTCCTCAGAGACACCTTAGAGTTGTCCCAGCTCCTGCAGTCAGGGTGCAGACTTGCTCACCATGGTGCTCCTTTTCTGCCTTCAGGGCAGACCTGGGAAACAGTCACCAGGGATGGAGGAGGAGAGCCTCCTCCAGCTCTTCCTTTCGTCCCCTTGGCTGCCACCTGCTGCTGAAGTGCCCCCGAGGAGCGGGTGGCCTATCTGTGCAGTCATCAGCACTGCGATTATCTTTACCATTCAAAGGGCTTCCCGGTTTCTTCTGCACCACTCATCTGGTCCCCGTTTCCTCCCAGGAAGTCTCTGCGTGCAGTCCCAGACGCTCCTCCCTGCCCAGACCAGGCATCTGGTGAGGCTCATCAGTACTGGGGTGGCTGTGTCCCTGGGAAGCCCACACGTGTCACCTCAATGGCACAGGCGACAGGCTGCGCACTAGGTGCCTGGTCTATCCACATCTCTACCCTGCCTACGCACTTTCAAGGACTTTTCTGCCACAGAAACTTGCAGGCTTTAAAACTGAGTAAATGTGATCTTTTGGAAAGACTTTCAGTTATTGCATTTTGGGCTTTTAGACATGGTCATATTATGTTTAAATCATGCTGGTAACTACAGATGAGGGAACTAAACAATTGTTCATCTGCCAGCAGTGGCTTTTCTTACAACACACCAACTGCTTCTGACTTTATAGAAGATTAAAGTGACTACTTGTACATTTTTTGTGGTTAGGAAACCCCTTCCTATTCACTTAAAGTCATTGCCAAATATTGAAATAATTGTATTTGTGGAGACTTGAAATGTCTAATTTCAGTCTAATAAGCAGATCCAGACTTTTCACTAATGTGCCTAAAACAACATGCTTCATTTTAGGGAGTGTAACAAAAGTAAACAGCTTTAGAAAATTAAATTGCTCCGTTGCTGAAAGCTTTCTGTTAAAGGGGCCATGGCACGAGGTCACAGGGTAGATAATGAATAACATATTGTTCTTTGATAGTGCCTTTAGAAATTTTATAGGAAAGGAATAGATTTGCAGTGGGTCAGAGCAGAACGATGTCCAGAAGTCTTATTTTCTCCTCTCTCTGTGAGAGTCTCCTCACCTACTTCACCTAACTTTTGTATTGTAGCTGTAAGTATAAAAGTTTCTTTGTAAAAGTTTTTGTAAGCATGAGTATCTAACTTTTATATTCTATTTGGACCTTCAAGGTTAATCATGGCACAGAGACATTAAGGGGTATGAACAGATCTCCATGCATCTGGCTTCTCATTGTCTTTCAGCAGCTGTCTTGCCTTAAGACCAGTTTGAAACAGTAGAAAACCCAGTCATTCTCATTCAGTTTTGCTCCACTTTGTACTTGTATTGACCTAGATAAATGCGGCATGCAGTAAAAGGGAGTTGTGCTCCATGTTAATATTAAGAGGAAAAAATGGACAAAAATATCCCTAACTGGTTCACATAACTCAGGTCCCCAAAATTGGACTAGAGCTCTTAAAATGGCAAGCATTTTCCAAAACGTAAATACATTTTTGTTTCAATAATGCTTGAAATGTTATGAGAGTAATTTTTCTCATGGCATTTTGGCCTTTCTACTTGTAGCAGCAACAAAAACAGAAGTGCAGAGACAAGAAAAGTGATTGCTCAAATGAATTCAGCAGCACGTGGAAAAAAACCTGCTCTATAGCTGTTCTACAGAAGAAGAAAGGAGCAGAGGAGATAAAACCTGATTAGAGAGGAAAAGATCTTTGTAGGAGAAAGCCCTGTCTTGCAGACCAGCCTCACTCTTCACGCTGCCCCACTGTGCAGGCAGCGAACTCCAGCCTCCTGGGGACTGGCATGTCTTAGGGCACAGGAACTGCTGCGCTGCACTCCACTCCAGATGAATTGTCTTCCTGCGTGAAAGTAATACAGAAGATCTTGAAAATAACACTTTATTGTTTGGCTGAGGGGCAAAGATCAGGCACACTGGATGCACTGGACAGCTGGAGCCCCCTGCTCTGGAGGGAATGAAGTGACAAATGCAAAGGCTCCAGCATCCTCAATTTAACCTTTTCTTCCAGGTGCTTGGAAAAATAGAAAGAAATATCTGAGCAATGTCTACAGTGCATATTTAAGTTGTAAGGAAAAGAGATGGTTTTCAGGCTCTGTTCTTGTCTAGCTGTAGCACAGTTTGATGCTCGTTTTGTTACAGGAGCTCCTAGGTGTTGCCAACAAATTGAACAGAATTTATGTGACTAGCTGCTTGAGACATTAGCTGTTTTACTGAGGTTATGTACAGGAGTTACTCTTTTCCAAAATGTAAATGCATACTTCAAAAGAAACACCTTTTAAAATCCTTTTACAGCAATTCGGACTTAGAGATGAAGCAAACACAGTGATTTCTCCTGCAAGAAGATTGATATTGATGCAATTGAAGGCCGTTAAAAAACTTCTGAGAGGGATTTAAAAATTTGTATTCAAAATTTGCCCTCATTTCCCCCCCCCCGGTGTTCTTCTGTCACATACTTTTTTATTATAATTAATAGTGGATGCTGCAGAAACAACATGAAGGCTGAATTTAAAGGTAGAGAAGAGATGGCTTTTCAACACAACGCATTTCTCAGAAAGAAATTAATGGGTCATGGTGTCCTTGCTAGAATATGTCTTCTTATCCTTCTTCTTTTTGCAAACAGGCTCCAGAATTCTTCCATGATTCTCTCTCACATTGTTTCATTATTTTGCTTTAACTTTCCCATTCTTTGTCCTGTCTGCTCATTTATTATCCTGGCTGTGCTTCAGCCTGTATGATTGTATAACCAAAATGGTCCCTTGTCTGTTTTGTTCTTATTTTCATTTCCTCTGCTTGTGTAGCCTTTTTTTCCTCTTTAACTGAAATCTTCAAGTCAAAGTCAATTGTGAAGAAGAGAACAGATTCAATTTCTCTCCAGGACAGACTTTCCAGTGTGACCTGTTGGGAGGAGGGTAGAAGGACAGACACAAATCCTCTGGCAGTGTTACAGGTTTCTTCTTAACACTAACTGCATTTTACATATGGGACATGACTAAAGAAGGAAGTGAGGAAACAAAGTAGCAGCGAGAGGGGCTGAGGCAGCAGCTTAAATACAGGGAGCAGATCATCTGCTCCAATGTCTGCTTTTCAATGATGTACCAGCAGGACAGAAGGCTCACACGAGTCCATCCTGGAGCTGAGGACGCACTCGGTAAATGAGGCCTGCTGTAGCTTTACATGACTCCTTTTCATCCAGCAGCAGAGGGTCCCTGGCATCCCCCAGCACACCCTGGGTGTGCCAGCTGCCGGAGGAGCCTCGAGCTGCCTGCCACTGCTGTTGCAGAGGCTGCGCCACTTCAGACTTGAGCTTGTAACCTCACTAAGTACCTTTTAGTCTCCCTTGTTGGCACCACTCTGCACATCTAGATAATTGGTTTTGGACACCTTCCCATTCAATTTTTTGGAATAAAGGTTCTTTGGAAGTATCTAAAAAATGTTTTTCTTTAATTACTCCCACACTTGTTTCTCTTGAAATGCTTCAGCCATGAGGTCCAAGTTCCCAGGGAATGCAATGAACCAGCAGTCCTACACAGAAGTATTTTTTTTCTGAAAAAATGTGCATTTTTTTTCCCCTGCAAACTAGTTTAAACACATTGTTTTACTGAATTCTTATTAGTTTGCCCTTCAGAAAGACCCCAATACTTGAACAGCTGTGTGTACCAGCAGTCTTATATTGTAGACTCTTGTAAGGTCTATCTTCCTATCATGTACATGAACAATAGATAGTCCTGACAGTTGATTAATAGTCCAATATTGCCACCATCACACCAATTAAAAATAGTTCCATCAGCAGCAAGTTATCCTCAGGCTGCATATATTTAAAGTAACTAAAGAATTTAAAGCAAAGTAACACTTTTTCTGCAGTGCTTTTCATAGTCCTGCAGGAACATGCATTATGTGAAGGACAGGAGGGATCATCTCTTTCTTCTTGCTTACACTGACTATCTAAGCTCCCCAATAGCCTCCACTACGGTAGTATTTAAGTGCTCATCTGCCTGTGTATGTGTGCTCAGGGAAAGATGGAGAGTGCAAAGTCGTCAGTATATACAGATAAATGGCAACATCCAAGTTTATAAAAAAGGAGCTTAGTAAAGGAAGGTTTAAGGAAGTCACCTGGGACTACACCAAAAGTCATTAGCAAAAGGTGGTGAATTAGGTGCCTTATGGATCCTAAGTTATCACCTGAATCAGCAGCATTGAGTCTTTCTCTTGGTTGGAATTTTACTGTCATTCAGTAGAAGGTAACATAGGAGTAAGAAAAGCAATCCATACTGTATTAGATGTCTTTTAAGTAGTTTTTCAAGGAATGCAACCTTCCCTTTGTAAAAGAAGGATGGCTCTTTAGCGCAGTGTTGCATGACTTAGCAGGGCCAGTGCAGTACCTGAACCAGGATGTCCTGTTGCGAGACAGCAGCGCTAGGTTTTAGTGAGAACTTCTTGATCGTGTTTCAATAGATGTGCAGTGCCTCTATTCAGCATCTGTATTCTGTGCATCCTCTTTTGTGTCCAAGCCAGAGGATTTGGGAGCTGAATGTAGAAGTCTAATATTTAGTCAACAATTACTTTCTCAGAAACAACATTATTAGCTTCTCCTTAATTTTATAGGTGTTAAATTTTCTGCCAGTGGGCTGGCTTAGCAAGATATGATGCCCCTTGGAGTATCTGCTCACAATGCCAAAAAAAGATGAAGGCTCTGGTGCAGGATTCCCATGCCTGTGGCACCAAGACCCTGAGCTCCCGGCAGCATCTGTGTATCTGAGATTGGTGCAGCCAAGAACACAGGTGAAGATATATTGGTCTTTCGATAGGTGATGCACTCAAACGGGGTACCCCCAGCCTGCATTCAAATCCTTGTTCCACTTCATTTGAAATAGGAACTTGAACCCAAGTGTTTTATTCACTAGGGTTCATCATCTAGTAGATCTATCATCTTGGGTAGGAAACTGGGGTGAACAGGGTTAGGCGTCGAACTCCAGGTTTGTGACTGAAAATCCCAAGCAGACATGAAAAATAGTTTAGCACCCAAATTTGGCACTTTGGTGCTTGATGATATGTATGAATTTCATACTTTTGCAGATCTACTCTTGAGTCCAGCTTTAATTCCATTTGCAGATGCCTGGGCTCTTGGCTGTGAACGTCAGAAGTTTAATCCTAGGGAAGACTAAAGTACTATATATTATGAAGACAGGAAAGATCAGACCCCAACTTGTGATCATCTGGATGCAATTACGAACCTCCAGAATGACTTCTCAGATGTGGATTTCTTCTGCACAATGAGGAAAGATACAAAGCAGCCACATCCTCCGGAATACAAAGGCAACGTTGCATGTCATTCCATCTTCAGCTGTGCTTCATTTAGAAGAGCAGAGGAAATAGACCCTTATAATACCAGCTACTATCAGTTTTCTGAGTAACGGCTATCCAGCTAGCAACAGGGTTAAAACAGGGACTTTGCAATGCAGGAGTCAGTCTTCAAGTCATGTACGCATTCTATGTTAATTTTTGCAGTATTTTGGGTGCTTTGTTCTTTATTTCTCCACTTCATTCTGTACCTCAAAATGCATCACTTTTGAGATGTATTTTATCACAGGAGACATGGGTACCAATTCTGCCTTGAAAACTTTGGGAAATATGATTCTCTCCACTCTCCTCCTTCTGCCCCCAGTCATTTTGTAACACATCCTGGCTAAATGCTTTGCTGAGAGCAGAAAACCAGACTACTTACATGTGGTTGGTAGCATATAGCTGGGATTAAAAAGGTCGAGGGCAATTTTCATACAGTGCAGTCAAATTTTGTAGCTACCACATGTTTTTATGATGCTGCCATTCAATTATGAGCAATGTGTCTTCCACATCTAAAAGTAAACAGAATAACTCTTGATGATTTCCTGTTCACTGTAGGTTGTGAAATGTCAGCATGCCAGAAACAAGCAAATCTTGAGATGACATAGCATGGAGTATTTGAAGTAACAAAGCCACAAGAAACACACATTTCTATCTCCTTCCTGTTTAATATTTCAAATACAGAAATGAAAATAACACTTCATGGCAGACTGTGTTGAATCAGAACAGAGCCGTCCGGCTTTTCATTGCCTCTGCTGAGCAGGACCACTCCAGGGGTTTTGTGCAGAGCAGAGATGGATACCCTCCTGGATTCAACAGAACAAAAAGTAACCAAGTTTTCGACATTCTTGGCATAAAAATGTGCATCTTTGCACTCCTGAGACAAACACCTCGCACCAAAATCCAATTCTGTGTACATGTATTGCCAAACATCTAATCAAAGTATGTCAGTTTTTGAACAAAGGAGAGGAAAAAATAAACAGTTAAAAAGAGGGGAAGGTAGCATCCTCACCAGAAAGGAAAGCAAGGACATGTACGATGAATCATTCCTCCGAATGCCATCAGCAAGATGTGTGTGTATTTTCTTTAGAGATTTCACTACCATTCCTGTACTCATACAGTTAGCTTTGGCACAGCTGAATGTACAAAGCAGTAAGTGTACAAAGCCTCTCAGGCAGCCTCAAAGGAGCTTTGGTGTTCATTTCCAGTGACACATCTAGGAATTATTGTGCAATTGTAATAATCACTTTCTCTTTGCAACTTGCTAATCATAGCAGGTAAAGGCTTGTTCACACACAGGCTGAATTTTCATAATTGTAAGAGCATGGTTAGTGTGTTATATATGTTTTCTGTCCCCATATCTTGCATGGATTCAGCTATAGTGCTGTGAAGGTACCTAATGCTGGCAGACATGTTCCTATGGATAATGAGAGAAATAAGTTACTGCAGTGTATGACACAAAGCTACTTACATCTGTATCCACATGGGGACAGTGCAGTTCTACCAGACAGCCAGCCTAAGCAACTCTTTCGTGCTAGGAAGCATGGAAGATCTTCCCTGCCTTGTCCCTCCAAGCCTCACTGTAACCTGTACAGACCTAGCTCTTTCTGAACATCCTCCCATGCCTCAATTCAACTCACGGAGCAGAAAACCTTTGACTGGTTTTGGTAGATTATGTTTCTGCCAGGGTATTAAATTTAGCTGGGTTATCGAGAGGTGCAACAAGACCCCAGACTGGAGGAAAGTGTAGCAGCTTGTGCTGTTAGTTATGTTAGGTCAGTTCATTGCACTATGTCTTGCTTCACCCTTGAAGAAATGTACTTTATTCATTTGGGAGTTGTCTTTGTGCGTGTAGGGAGGAGCTCAGTATTTAAATTCCCAAGTTAAATCAGTGCCAACTGGAAAAGAGCTGTGGAAAAGCATGGGGACTGTGAAAAGGCAAATCCCCACAAATATTTTGGAGGTTAAATGGGCAACATATTGAGAATTTTGTGAGACAAACTGGAAACTTCTCTATCCCTTGCTCTCACATGTTTAGCATTTTTTTTTGCATTGAGCGTATTATCCCCTCCCCACCCCCCTGCCCCCCCAAACCTTGATGCCCCCCAACAGGGAGTTTTCAATCAAAGAAAAAAATCCATGAAAAAGCTTTTTGTTAAACTTTTAAGGAGCTCCATCGTCTTGAATAGCATGTAATGCTCTACAGGAAGACATTCTCAATTGGACCGTAAGACTAGATCTATGTTAAATAAAGAGAATTGTTTGCCTCTATTCAAGCAAATGTAAGAGAAGCTTGCTTTCCTTGATGGTTTTATAAAACAATGTGTTGTTGTTTTTCTCTTCTCTTGGAGCTGATAGGCTTGCTCATGAGGCAACATTAACCATTAATGCAATAGATATTAGGGCTAAACTTCTGCAAAAAGTGGAAGCCCTGTAAAATAGTTGTGGTTTCTGTTTTCCAGGAATGAACTAAATACTGAATTGAGTTACTTCTTTTCTACTGTTTGCTATGAGAACACCAATCCAAACAAGCCCCAGAAGCTTTGCCTTCCCTTTCTTGTTTTCTTTGGTGCCTTAAGGCTTAAATGACCTGTAGCATCTGAAGAGTCACAGAGGGATGCCATCAATATGAGAGCTGCAAGGAACCTTTAAGAACACCTCCATGCCTGATGCAGCCTGTGAACTTTTGTCTATGTGCACTATTTCAAAACAGAAGACTGTGGGGGGAATAAGATATTTCCATCCTCAGGATACTGTAGGGTGAGCCTTGTGCAGAATCAGGAGAGACTAATATACCACAGATACCATGTATCTGCTCCCTCCAGGGCAAAACACACTGCAGTATCTTAGCCACATCATGTTGCTGATCCTTTTTACGCTCCCTTCTAAAGTGACCTAGGGGAAACTTCTCCTCATCCGAGATCTGCTGTCAATACAGCCCTGAGCCAAACTTCCCTGGCTGGTGTCCGAGAGGATTTTTCACACTGCCTCCAAGCAAAGCTGCAGAGCAGCTAGACATAGGCTCTCCTCTGTGCTCCTCTGGGCGAGGGGAAGGGAGGGAGGTCTCTTTACACACCAGAGACATAATTTCCTTCCTCACCAGCACTGACCTGAAAGGGAGCAGAAAGCTTGGAGAGATCAGTCTGGCCCTCAACAAAGAGCTTCGAGATCTCAGAGAATAAATAGGGAGGTAAGAAGTGTTGTGCCACCTTCCCCAGCCTGTTGTAGAGGGTGCCAGACACTGGCTCGGGTCCTTCCACCTCACTAGGTCCTGATGGACGTCTCCTTGGCAGATAGAGACCATCCCCAGAGAGCCGAATCACCTCCCCATTATAATCTTCAAACAAACAGGAGGAGTTGGAAGCCACCATGCTGCTGGAAAGCTATGACCTAGTTGCCACTACTGAAACTTGGTGGGACAAATGCCATGACTGGAGCATGGTTATTGATGGCTACAGTCTGTTCAGAAGGGACAGGCAAGGAAGGAGGGGTGGCGGGGTTGCCCTCTACTTCAAGAAATGGATAGAGTGTGAAGAGCTGTCTCTGAAGAATAACCACGAGCAGGTTGAAAGCTTATGGGTAAGAATTAGAGACCGAGGCCACAAAGGGAACCTTGTGGTTGGTGTCTACTACAGGCCACCGGATCAAGGCGAGCCTATTGACAAAGCTTTCTTACTCCAGCTACAGGAGGCATTGTGCTCGCAGGCTCTCGTCCTGCTGGGAGACTTCAACCACTCCGACTTCTGCTGGAAAAGTAGCACGGCGAGCTGTAGGCAATCCAGGAGACTCCTGGAGTGCATCGAGGATAACTTCTCATTATCCTCGTAATAGACAGCCCTAGCAGAGGGGATGCGTTACTGGACCTGTTGGTCACCAACACAAGTGAGCTAATCGGTGATGTCAAGATCGGAGGCAGCCTGGCCTGCAGTGATCATGCACTGGTGGAGTTCGCAATCCTGAGGGATATGGATCAGGTGAAGAGTAAAGTCAGGATCCTGAATTTTAGGAAAGCAAAATTCCAGCTGTTCAAGGAGTTAGTCAATAGGACCCCTGGGGACACTGCCCTCAAGGACAAGGGAGCAGAACAGAGCTGGCAGATCTTTAAGGACCCTTTCCACAGAGCGCAAGAGCTCTCGAGCCCCAGGTGTAAGAAATCAGGAAAGGAAAGCAAGAGACTGGCATGAATGAGTCGAGACCTTCTGGTAAAACTAAAGGGCAAGAAGGAAATGCACAGGCAGTGGAAGCAGGGACAGGTGTCCTGGCAAGACTATAGGGATGCTGCCTGGTTGTCTAGGGATGGGGTCAGGAAGGCCAAGGTGCAGCTGGCTGAACTTGGCAAGGGACGCAAAGGATAATAAGGGCTTCTATAGGTATGTCAGCCAGAAAAGGAAAGTCAAAGAAAGCATACCCCCTGATGAGCAAGACTGGCAAACTGGTAACAACCGACGACGAGAAGGCTGAGGTACTCAACAACTTTTTTGCCTCAGTCTTCACTGGCAATCTCTCTTCCCTCACCTCTTGAGTGGATGGACTGCAAGGCAGGGACTGGGGGAGCAAAGTCCCTCCCACTGTAAGAGAAGGTCAGGTTCATGACCTGAACATACAGAAGTCTATGAGACCTGATGAGATGCATTCCAGCGTCCTGAGGGAATTGGCTGATGTAGTTGCCAAGCCACTCTCCATGATATTTGAAAAATCATGGCAGCCAGGTGAAGTCCCCGGTGACTGGAAAAAAGGAAACATTGCACCCATTTTTAAGAAAGGAGGACCCTCGGAACTACCAACCTGTCAGCCTCACCTCTGTGCCTGGGAAGATCATTGAACAGAGCTTCCTAGAAGCTATGCTAAGGTACATGGAGGACAGGGAGGTGATTTGAGACAGCCAGCATGGCTTCACCAAGGGCAAGTCTTGCCTGACCGACCTCGTGGCCTTCTATGATGGAGTGACTATATCAGTGGACAAGGGAAGAGCCCTGGATGTCATCTATCTGGACTTCTGTAAGGCCTTTGACATAGTCCCCCACAACAACCTTCTCTCTAAACTGGCAAGATATGGATTTGATGGGTGGACTGTTTGGTGGACAAGGAATTGGTTGGATGAACGCATCCAGAGGGTATGGTCAATGGCTCAGTGTCTGGATGGAGATCCGTGACGAGTGGTATCCCTCAGGGGTCCATATTGGGACCAGTACTGTTTAATATCTTCATCAATGACTTGGGTGATTGATTGAGGGATTGCGTGCACCGTCAGCAAGATTGCAGATGACACCAAGCTGAGTGGTGCGGTTGACACGCCTGAGGGATGGGATGCCATTCAGAGGGACCTGGACAAGCTCAAGAAGTGGGCCCATGTGAACCTCATGAAGCTCAACAAGGCCAAGTGCAAGGTCCTGCACATGGGTTGGGGCAACCCCTGGTATCAGTACAGGCTGGGGGATGAAGGGATTGAGAGCAGCCCTGCTGAGAAGGACTTGGGGATATTGGTGGATGAAAAGCTGGACATGAGCTGGCAATGTGTGCTCGCAGCCCAGAAGGCCAACCGTATCCTGGGCTGCATCAAAAGAAGCGTGGCCAGCAGGTCGAGGGAGGTGATTCTGCCCCTCTGCTCTGCTCTGCTGAGACCCCACCTGGAGGAGTGCGTCCAGCTCTGGAGTCCTCAGTACAGGAAGGCCATGGACCTGTTGGAGCGGGTCCAGAGGAGGGCCACAAAAATGATCAGAGGGATGGAACACCTCTCCTATGGGGAAAGGCTGGGAGAGTTGGGGTTATTCAGCCTGGAGAAGAGAAGGCTCTGGGGAGACCTTATTGCAGCCTTTCAATATTTAAAGGGGTCTTGTAAGAAAGATGGGGACAGACTTTTTAGCAGGGCCTGTTGCGACAGGACAAGGGGTAATGGTTTTAAACTAAAAGAGGGTAGATTCAGACTAGACATAAGGAAGAAATTTTTTACAATGAGGTTGGTGAAACTCTGGAACAGTGGAGAGGTGGTAGACGCCCCATCCCTGGAAACATTCAAGGTCAGGTTGGATGGGGCTCTGAGCAACCTGCTCTAGTTGAAGATGTCCCTGCCCGTGACAGTGGGGTTGGACTAGATGACCTTTAAAGGTGCCTTCCAACCCAACCCATTCTGTTATTCTATGATCCTATTCTATGATCTTGTAATGTTCAGCAGTTGGAAGAGAGAAGATTGGGAAACAACTTTGAGGTTTGACCTCGTTAGAATGTTTTTATTTTTTTTTTTCCCTCATGTAAAAGCAGGACTTTGTCAGCTGTGCTGAGTGAGACAGGTGGCTTCTGTAACCAGTGCAGTCCATGCAAATACCCAAAGCTAGTGGGGCAGTTAGCTAAGTAGACATCAAATACAAATTACTATGATGGGCAGCTGGTGTGTTAGCTACGCTCGTGGCTTTGGGCAGTGATACTGCAGGAGGCATCACTTGGGCAGTCACCTTGCACTGTAACTGTGTCCCAAATGAAGCACCAGAATCCCATGCAATGCTGCGGGTGGGACCCGTGAAGGCAGACCTGAAGTTATTTTTGTGATTAGGGTCTCAGTGAATCTTGCCCTAACAAATAGACCCGAGTTCAGTCCTTTCCTGGAAACAGGAATGTACACTTGACCCTTCAATGCCCACATAGACTCTCCCTGGAGCAACTGTAATGTCTAGGACACTATTTTTTTGTGTAAGTGGATTATGATCAGTAAAGCTAATTATGCAAATAGCTAATTGCAATTGAAGTCATCACAGCCACCTGCCTTTCAGATTTTCAAGTGCTTGTTGAAGTGTTCTCCTATAGACTGCAGAAGTAAGTTTGTTTCAGATGTGCTGCACCAAATCTGCCTGTAGAAAAGTGCTGTTTCTGGATGTGAAATACAGAAAGTTCTAGTACTGTCTGGCATGGATGGGACAGGAACTTGTGTTTAATAGGAGTGGAATATTTCCTGCTTATTTGGAGAGTTTCATTTCAGTCCAAATCGGGTTTCATATGGTGGAGAGCTAGCCTAGAGTATTTTATGTTCCCATAAAACAGGATTCTGATGGACTGTTTTCCACCACCACTGCAGAAGAGGAACTCTGATTAAATTTGAGCTCTTTGCTTTAAAAGGAGCTCCTTTTAAAGGAGCAATTTGAAAGGAGAATTGCTTTAAATTCTTTGATTTAAAAGAATGCTACTCTTGTAAGAAAGAGCATGCTACTCTTTAAGTAGATCAAAACTTTATGATTGGAGAGCTGCCTGCTATTCTTAAATAAATTTGAGAGCTATTTTAATCTCTCGTCTTAAGCTTACAGCTACACATTTATGCAGTGAGTGGTTAATGAGTACTACATGATAACGGATACTAACATTAGAACAAAATTATTTAATTGACTCTATCTTTTTTGCTTTATGGAAAACATGAACTCAAACACACTGTAAATTGTTAATTTAAAATAAATTACAAGTTACCAGGACCAGCAACGTTAACAGATGCAGTCTCCAAAATACACAAATACTAAAAAGTGTACTTTTCATACTTTTGACTAATATACTGATATTAGTAAAATTTGGCCTATTCATATTGCTAGTGAACAGAGTTTCACAGGGAACAAGCTTACACTGGCATTTCTTCCATGACTTCCCTGGACATTCAGATTAGAAAGAAATTTAAAGTGCTTTTCCCCTCTTTAACACAAACATTTTTGTTTCAGTTGTTGAAGTCAGATCTCAGATTTCATTATAAAGCAAATGTAACTGTGGGAAAACAAGGCTCTACTGAATCTACACAGAGCTGGAGGAGTTTCTGAAGAGACCCCGAATATTCTGGAACCCCAGAACTACTCTCTAAGAAGCTGTTCAGAGAGCTTTACAAGTTATATCTTGTTACCAGAGAAGGTAACTTATTACCTGTAGAAGGCAGTTTTTTAAAGGAGGTGTCTTTAAACCATATGTATATGTTGTAGACCCTACTTTTGCAGGAAGAGATTTTGCATATCACTGGTCAGGACATTGCATGAGGAGGAAAGCAAAGAAAGCAAGTCTTATGTGAGTAGTTACTATTTTTCTACCAGGAGGAATATTGTTTTTGAGAAGGTAAATGTAGTTTGATATGCTAGGTACTTTAATCATACAATAGTTAGCATGAAAGTCCTTTGAGAATTGTTTTTTTATGTGCAATATAGGAGCCAGATTTATCATACCTACAGTAATTTTCTAAACTAGCCCGCTGGAAGATGGAAGAAATGCTAGAATGGAGATGTCAGTCTAGATCAAATACTTGTGCCAAGGTGGGAAAACTAATTGGATACTTATGGAACTTGGTGTCAAAGGCAGAATGTGAAGTTTGCAGGCATGGCTGAATCAGCGCTGCCCCAGATAGTGCCTTGCTTCTAGGTAAGTCCTTGCACATGCTCGTGCTGCACTTTGTGGTGAAATTGTGGTTGTCTCATGGACACTACATGGGAGTAGTAATTTGCATGGGAGACCATGCCACTTCTCACTGAAGTCTATTGCAATGCATTGTCCCATTTGATGAGTAGTTTTGAAACGCTGAGAATGGGTTCCCTAAGCAGATGCAGTATTCAAGAAACATTGTTTACTGTACACCTCTGTAAAACATAAATCCTAGGGCAGATAGTTCAAGTATTACTTTCTACTAGCTGGAAGATTTTTTTTTTTCTTTTTGCTAGTGTAGGAAGTTGGAAAAAACTTGCGTTCAAAGGGATTTTTTGTCTTCTTTCTCCTGATAAGACAAAATGGAATAAAGGAGTCTGATGTCATCTGGAGCAGTTAATTTACATAAACAATTTCTCCCTCGCCAATAAATATTAACAGATGGCACCTTCTTGCGCTACCTACTCAGCTTCTAGCATCTGCGGAGAGTATATCGGTGCTTCTCCTGTCATCAAGTTCAATTATTTGTGTTATGGATATTTTAATGTGAACTATGTTCTCATTTTATTAGCAAGTGCACATGAGATAGGAAAGCACTGCATGCATTCCGTTAGCATTCAAAATAACATAGTTTAATATTGGAAATTATTATTCATGTTCAAATAAAATGGAAATACAGTTTACATATAGTCCAGACAAAAGATAAATTACTTATAGTGCATATAAATAAAAATGCAAAGTCTTGGTGGCTTTTTAGTAAACAGAAACATCCTGATTAACACCACAATAAGCTTTGCTTTTCAAATTGTTGATTTTGACAGGGTTGGTGGGTCAACACAAGTTTTTCAAGTGAGAGAGAGGCTGGAGAGAAAAGGTTTGAGATCTGAGAGTAAGCCAGGTTATCTTCATGTGACCTCTCTTGAGCATATAGGCTGTGTTTTAGCTTAAAGTTTAACACTTGCAGAAAACGCATATCACTTATTTTTCTGGTCTTCTGTTTGTTTTGACATATCTTTCAAAATAGGTGTATGAAAATAAAGCAAACTGGGTCAATGTTAGCAGTATCTGTTCACTACTTTCCCCTGTAGAGTTTGTATAACTCTGTGCTAGCTTTAGCCGGCTCTTGTGATGTCTCAGTGGTGTGTCTTCACAGTTTCATTTTATGTAGTGAAATTTCACCCTGGCCAGAGGCAGCTTTGGACAGTGGGAGGTTGTTTCTGGAAGGTATGTTATTGCTGAAAACCGTGTAGCATCGCAACCTGAAAGGGCCTCTTCTCTTGCTGGGGAAGGGCTCTTCTTGCCTGACTACTGCCTGGCCAGTGGTCTTCATAGGGCACGTTGGTCCAACAGCTTGTAAACTATTATACCTTGACAAGACCAGCATATTAAGTGCATTTTTAAGCACTGTTCTCAGATAAGAACAGGCAGTGTAGTCTCAGCTTACTTTGGCAGGGCTTTGCTGGGTGGGAGCTCAGACACCCTCTGCTTCCTCACTGAGAGCTTCACCTGGATTGCAGCATTTGTTCCCTTCTTTAACATACTTAGATTTCTATATGTGCGATGCAGGGGTGGTCCAGGTTTCCTGCTCTTGTTGTGTGCTTGCAGTGCAATTAGGACCATGCTATGCCCCTGCATTTGGGTGCAGATGTGGGGCAACGGCCCACCTCCCCAGCTGGGGAGCCACAAGATGCTCCTGGGGATTTGTGTATAAACCCGGTGGATACCCTTTGCATGTCCAAAATGGGGATTACAAAGGCAATTCACTTTTTCAACTGTTTTCTGCTGTTCTTGGATCCAGCCGTCTGGAGAGTAGCAGCCCTGGGCAGCAACTGTGCCCACCAGTGGCACCAGTGTTTTGTCCTCACCTCCTAGCAGCAGCGGGAGAAAATGCCAAAATGCCTGAAACCAATGATTATTTAGTAGTGTGCCTGCACACAGGTTACAGCTAATGTGCAGCAAGATGTACCTAACTGCTCTGTGGTGGCTTTGATGTCTTCCCTACAAGCAGGAGTTTTTGTCTGCTTGGCTCGTGCAGCTCCTTGCTCTTGGGCTTCACAGTGGGGCAAGTCTGCACGAAGGTACGCTCGGCCTGCTGGGTGGCAGAGAGGATGTCAACATATGGACCTACCCATGCAGCGCAGACACATCTGAGGGTCTCATGAAAATTAAAATTGAAAAAAAAAATTACAAAATTAGTAGACAGGTTTGTACCCAGCCCAGGAGCCTTTTGCCATTGTGTGTTTCCCCAGCCTGCTTCTCCAACATAAGTTAGGACGTAGCTCAGTGTTTCTATGTCACCTGTGCCAGGCTGGTGTGGGAGCTCGAGTCCCCCAGCTATGCCACCATGTTTACAAAGCCACTCATTTAACCAGGTTGGTGAGTTGATCTGGATTAACCTTTCTCATCTCTTTGCTTTTTGGGAAAGGAAGGGGTGTGCATGTGTGGTTTTTGTTTCTTTTTTTAATTGAACCTAGCTAGTTTCACTGGCTGTATTTACATTACACACCTCAAATCGGTTGCGTAAACCCAATTTGGGGAGCAGGGACAAGTGGGCAGAAGAAACTGGCAATCTCTTAAACTGATTTAGTTGCCAGAGATAGTGACATGAAAAGGTTCATCTTTTGTTGCTGATTAATTCAGATAAATCCCTACTCTTTAGCCCTTTTAAGTGTCTATGTGAAACAGCTGAACCCAAAGTGTATTTCTATGTACCTGCTTTAAAAAAAAAAAGGAAACATTAAAATCCACAGAAGGCACACAAAAATAATGCATAGATGTGATGATAACGTGATAATAATTTTTCTGTGTGCACTTTTACCTGTTCGTATTTAATAAGCACATACCTAGAGATTTTAATCTCCAAAGTGCTGCTTAGATTTAACACTGTGCTTCTTTCAGGTACATACAGGAATTTTATAGGTGAGGAAACTGAGACACAAGAGAGATTTCATAATTTGCCTGAATAAATCAATGCTGTTACAAATGTTTCTGAACCAAGCAGAAACTCAAACCCTTCTCCTGTGGAGAAGAGCCCCTGTGCCAGGACCCTCTTCAGCCACACGTGGGACATGTGGGCTGTGTTTTCCCTGCAGCACCCTGGGGAGCAGTGGGTAGCTCCAGCACTGAGAAAAAACTGTCCTGTTCAGAAACAAGGAGCGTTGGAGTCTGTGTCTGTGCCGGCGGGTGTGAGCTCCTCCGTTGTGCGGTGCGGCACGGGCGGGCTCTGGGAGAAGCTACGATACAGTACAGTGCTCGTGTCCTCACATGGTGTGTGACCAGGTCTTGGCTGTCCTCCAGGTCAATGCTGAAGACAGTTGTGCTTGCCTGAGCAGGCAGACGTGCCCACAAAAATCTTGGGATTTGTTGCTAAGTCTGCTTTTCAGCTGTGATTGAAAGCATGATTGCAGCATGTACAGTTGTACGTGAGCTAGCTTTAATTTAACTAACCTGGATATTAATAGCTACAAAATTTTACTCTAAGCTATAGACATCCTCCAGGGAACCTGGCTGATTACATAGTACTGAAATTTAGATAGGTGTGTGTCTTTACTGCTAACTCCACTGATGATAGCTTGAGTACAGCTACAGGTGCTGCAGCTGTATCTCCAGTTGGGGAATAAACATTACCTTAGTCTGAGCAGGGTTTTTGAGCTTTAGCAGTAATACATGGGTTATCCTAATTTCTGAAGTGAGGTATAGTATATTTGTTCTGTATATGGTGTTATACCAGTATATATACAGTATATATACAGTGTATATATATATATATATATATATACTGTTACAGCAGTAAGGAGCACAGGATTTTGAGTCTCTTCGGTTGTGTCTACAGTAATTGCCTCATCAAGGGTAAAGTGTGCTATGGAGAGCTGCTGGAATGTGCACTATGCTATGCTGAACCTGAAAAAGGGGAGATCGAAGAGATGTTCCTTCATCCTGGAGCAGAGATCACAAGGTTGTGATGGTTGTTAAATACCTGGAAAGTTCATGTCACTGACTTGGACTAATTCCAGGAAAGTTTGTCCTTGTCCTGTTTAATGTTTGTGCTAGAAAAGCTATGTGTCTGTGAGAAAAAAAGCTGTCAACTATGGGCTTTTAGATATTGCCTAGACCTTTTGCATCTTCATAGTTAAGATTTTGAGTCTGATAGACAATTCTCCCTCTTTATGGAAGAAAGCAGAGGACAGGTTTGATGTGTTAATGGTGGCCAGTGATACCAAGGGGACACTGGTATCACAAAATTTTTGTCACTAAAATTTTCATGCCCTGGGTATGTGACATTGCTGTTTTTGAGAGGGGCCTGGAGGTACAAATAACCAATGCCTGATTGTGATTTGCCAGGATGGAAAAGGATGATGCCTTTCTCAGGCAAGCGAGCATTACTTGCAAAAGCTGATAAGAGGGAACCTGGTATCCCAAGAACTACAAAAGCACTCTTAAATGATAAACTGCACTTTGTTGGACACATGCTTGTAGTAAGAAGAGACTGATCCCTCAGTTTAAAAAATTAGCTGTAATCCTTTTCTGTATCTTCAAGTTTGAATTTCACTTTGCTCATCCCACTTCTCTGTTTTTGCCTTCTGTAAATTAAATGTCTTAGCCAAATAATGAAAAGCGATGGTCCAGATATTCTAAGCCATCTGTTCCCCCTTTCTTACACAGCAGGTTTTTCTTCGTAATTTTTAAAATTATTACTTATGATACAGTTGCCAACACCAAATGTCTACCACGTAGAAAGGAAGAAAAAGTAAATATAAAAGCTGCAGTTGTAGGTGTCAAAGACCATGCCTATAGAAGCATTTCTGGGCCCAGATGAATATCCTTTATTCCTCCATTTTCAAGCTAAGTGAATTGGTAAAAACAACAATAATTTCAGAGTAAAAGCAATATGCTTAATGTATTTGTGTGGCAAACTATGGCAGAATTTACACAAGTAGGAAAGCGGTTGGCATACAAACTTTTGTGGTAGATAGGACACATCGCTCCAGAAATCAGAAAGGCAGTCAACAGAAACGTGGTTACATCCGTGCTCCCTATGCTAAGAGAGTTCCCCCCCTCCTGAGAAAGGAACCACCAACCCTCCCTTCTTATTTTCGTGATGTCTAAGGTAAATGGAAGAGGATATCTCTGAGTGATTATCTCTACCCTGTGCTGCGCACCGTGCTGCACTTCACACAGGACGGAGCAGGAGGAGGGGAGCCGGGGACAGAGCAATGGTCCCAGCCGTGAGGGAGCCGACTGAGAATGTGATCCAGATTTCTGTTCAGGGCACACGACTATGGAAATAGGATGTAATGAATGAAGCAGACTGTTCGCAGGCTCTATAAAACATTGCAGCAGAAGGACCTCTTTTTATTAGTGTGGAATAACTCTACTGGTAAAATTTAGGGCAAGAAATTCAAGCTAAGGGCCCGAGGTAGTTTTCCTAAATGGGAACATATGATACTATTAATCAGATAACTAAATACATATATACATATATGTAGACATAAAAATGACTTTTTTTTCCAATATTTGCTGGAGTCGATTGTTTCTTTAATGTGCTTTCCTCTGCTGCCTCCATCTGATGCCATCTGTTGCCTGTTTTTATGTGTGAGGTTGATTTTTGAAGCACTTCAGGCAGTTATGCATATACATATGCAGAATAATAGAGCAAAATAAAGTTATTGCCTTTTGCTGTTGGTAAAATTGTATTCTGTCAGTATTATGTATTTGATCAATCAAATCTAGTCCTTCTATTATAGTGAAGAGGGTTCTGGGGGAAGAAGCTTCACTAGGATTTTCCTCCTGTTAAGTAGCTTATGGAATATCAGTAGAGGTTACCACTTAGGGTAACACTGTGTCTCCTTTTACGCTGCATCGGTAACTCTTCCTAGCTAAGTGTTTTAGGAAGAGAGGCCCATGGGCTGGAATAAACTCGACATTTAAAATACATGTGCTATTGATGGGTTAAAGCTAAAGGGAGATGAGATTTTCATTTAGTCTAACTGCAAATTGTGGAAGCACTAGAACTCCCTCTTTCATATAGCTGTGACTTCCTTTTCATGCAGTCCTATATTGTCATGAAAAGCATTGCTATCAAGAATGGGTGCTTAAGCTTAAGCTGAGGGTAAGTGACGTTGGGCCCAAAGAATTGTCTGTGATGTTTGCTGGGAAGTAATCAAATTTTCTCACTATGCTTAGCCTTAGTCGTCTTAGCCTTATTTGTTTTCTTTTCTTAATGTTGTGAATTAGGGACCAAAAGCAGCAGTAAAGTAATGCTAAGAAGTCACTAGTCAACTTCGTGCCTGGCAGGTCAAGATCTTACTGCATCTGATATATGCAAACCTTGCCAAGCCTACTTTAAAAAGTCTTCGTAGTTGTTTAAATGTTCCTTTTTTATTTCTCTTTTTTTTTTCCTCCTTAGTTGCCTGACAGAGTGTTTGTATCCTAGCAGTCCAACTTTGGATGCTGTTTCCTTATGTAAAAAGTATAGGCATCCTAAATTAATAAACTAGCTTTCGCATAATTGTTTTAGTAAGGAAAGTGGGTCAGTTACAAGGTCTTTGGAAGAAAACCAATGACTACTACTTTTACCAGTGCATTAACATTACTTTTTGGAGACCTTAATGTGAACAATTACTCTTAAGTTTATTGCCAATATTTATCAGTTTCCTTTCATAACATTAACTTCTATTTGTCTGTGGCCTTTCTAAAATGGCCTAAGGTGACTCTTACACTCTTCAGTTTTAGGCCTTCACTTATTATTACCTGTGGGTTTTTGGTTTTTTTTTTTTTCAGGTCATCTCCTCCTCTTTAAACTCTGTGACTAATTACCGCAATTTTATGTGTACTGCTCCTTGGACTCTTGCTCTTCATTACAAATATTAGTGTCTTACTGAAATTGGCAGCCTGTGACTGAGTGTCCTTAATGAACAGCAAATCTTACTGGAGGCCTTTCAGTTTCCTTCAGCTTGGAGCTGATGAAGACCTGCACCTCTCACCTTTCTCAGCTGGTGCAAGTCCTCAACTGGTCTCTTAGGGGATATGTGTTTTACATAAAAACTCACAAACCTTTAACCCTCAGCTCTCACAGCCTACCTGTGTGTTTGTCACCATTAGTCTCCTTCAGGAGCATGCTTCTGCAGCAAAGGCAGGCTTGCAGAAGGTTGAAGTGGTAAAATGAAAACAGTCAGCTTGCAGCCTCAGGTTAGAGTTTAACAATTGTGTCTGGAAAACACAGTGTCCCGGTTTCGGCTGGGATAGGGTTAAATTTCTTCCTAGTGCTGTGTTTTGGATTCAGTATGAGGAGAATGTTGATAACACACTGATGTTTTCAGTTGTTGCTAAGTGCCCTCCTAGTCCAAGGACAGCTCCCGTGCCTACTGACTGAGCTAGGTACACAAGATGGGAGGGGACATAATGAGGACAGCCAGCCCAGCTGGCCAACGGGGTATTCCATACCATGTGACATCATGCTCAGTATATGAATGGTAGACGTGATCCAGGAAGTACCGATCGCTACTTGGTTATCAGTCAGCGCGGGTGGTGAGCAATTGCATTGTGCATCACTCATTTTGTATATTTTATCATTATCATTATTATTCTCCCTTTTTCTGTTCTATTAAATTGTCTTTATCTCAACCCATGAGTTTTTCTCACTCTTACCCTTCTGATTCTCTCCCCGTCCCGCTGCGGGGGGGGAGTGAGTGAGCAGCTGCGTGGTATTTGGCTGCCTGCCAGGTTAAACCACGACACACAGTCATGCCCAGGAGTGGTCATTGTGAAGTCTGAGTAGCCTCACATTTGATTGATGCAGAGAGCCATTGTTCTCCACGGATGCGTGTCCTCACGTGTGGTGGCTGAATGCCCAAAGGGTTGTATTTTTTCACAGCCCAGTGAAATCAGAGACTGGTGCTGCTGCGTTACTGATGTAAAGCTGAGTCCAAAGTCAAGCAAAAATGCCTTTCCCAAAGTCTTGAGCTGTGGTCGCCTGGATTTCAGTGTGGTATCTCGTGGGTTGTCGCTGTATCTCCAACACCATGCTGTGTTACACCTTGAAAGAAAACTAAGGGGAGCAGAATTAAAAAAAAAAAAAAAAGAAAAAGGCTAGATTTCTCAAATTATTTAGGGAGGTAACGCTGAAACCAAACAAGTCAACTGAGATGTACCTCCTTGTCAGACTGATTGGAGAGCCCAGTTGCCACGTTCACCCCGAAGGGACTGTGGGTGTCACTGTGGATGTGACTGAATGTGGCTGGGTGGGTTGCTCTTTTCTAAAAATTACTTTCATTAATTGCTCGGGCTTTTCTTTTCGGACCAAGGCCCTGTAAGTTTTTGTGTCCATTTGCATATGTGCTTCCAGGCTTTTCTTCTAAACTCCAGCTGCCTTCTTTTGAGTCATGCCATATCACCGGTGTGAGTTGTTTGAATGGAAAACCATGGATTGGCTCAAGCTTTTTGTGTTTGCCATCTCCCTCTTTAGGGCTTGCCACAGTCACAAAGGCACTGGCAATGTTGCTGGATTTAAAGAAGCATTAGCATTTGGGTTGTGTAGCACCAGGCAACATGAAATACCTGCCTTTACCCCACAGCTCTGATGCCAGAACTGTGTAGAGAAGCCTAGGATGTAACTCACAGCCACCACTGCATCACATAAGGGGGAGCTAGCTAGAAAGCATGGACAGGTGCATAAAGCTGGACAAGGAAATTGGGGAAGGGTTCCTTGCCAAGGAAACCTTGCTCTGAGGTCATTGTAGGAGAGGAACTGTGTCACTCCCATGTGCAGTTGCTGCCACTTTAGGTACGGCAAGTAATTTTGCTTCTTTATAAGATTTCACTTCTTTTGAAATACATGACATTTCCACATCCCTTTTTTTTTCAGATGAGTCTTTGTGAAGGAGTTTCTGTTGAATGCAACTGAAGCAAACACAGCCTGGTACTATCATACAAAAACCCCAGAGCCGCATGATGACTATTGCTAGAGGTAGTTAATTTGCCTTGAAGAGGAGGTGGAGGGAGAGAGGCAGAAAAATTACTATCTATTTCAGCTTTCATTATTTTTCTTCAGGGAAAACTCAGCAGCAATCTTTTTTCTTTGTGTTCTTGCTCTTGTTACATTAAATTCAGTTTCTTTTTTTTAAACAAGAAAGAAACGGTCAAAATTAAGCTATTATTGCATCAAAGAGCTGGCTAGTTGACAATTTATTTATTAATAAGCAGTATTTATTTTAATTATGACCAAGTCCTAACTGCCTATGCCACACTACTAATTACTATTCTGGTTTATAGGTGCGGTAAATTTCATAAAGGAATTTTAATTAAAAAGATGTTTGAACAGTGAGTAGGTTTGTTTGCTTGTAATTTCAGATAACTAACACTGCAACGTGGTCTGATGACGTTTATTAGTCTATTATTTGAGAAAGATGGTCCCACTGGAACTTTGGGGTTTCAGCTCCTCAGGTGCAAAGTCAAGATAATTGTAGTTCTTCATGCTCAGGACCATGAGATGACAGTGGTAGCAGCATGAATGTTTATGTTTTAGTGAACGATGGTATCTTCCTGACCATTCAAGATTTGGCATGCTTGAGAAGTACAAGTTTCAGATTTTACTTAATAGATTTTTTTTTTAATAAGATAAGTGACAAGATCAGCTAGAGTTTCTTCTGTATGAAAAAATTACAAGAACCTCCTTTCAGAAGGGAAAATAAAACAGGATTAATATAGATAAAATTATTCACTAAGCAATAGATGACAGGTAAGTGCAAACTACCACCAGCCAAGGCAAGATGAGCTTTCTAGAAAAGGCACAGAACAAGGACCAAAGTCTGGGGAATTTTCTTTTTCTGACTTTCTTTGCATTGTAATATCGCACACAGAAATAACTAATACAACGAGGAGAATGGAACAATATAGAACTGCTCATTATCCCTGCATTCACTAATGATTTATCTTTCTTTCTCTCCCTCTCCCCTCTCCAGGGCTGTTCCTGCTCTCTGCCTTCCATGGGGGACATCCACAACTTCTTCCAGGACAGCCCAGGGACAGCTTGCTCAGCAGGCTGGTCACCGCCTGTGGCTGGGATCCCTCCTATCTGAGGGATGGTACAGGGTCTGTATCCACCTGTGACTGAAGTGGTAAGTGACAGGCAAGTCAGTGCTGTGGACACAAGGAAACACCTCTGAGACACATGTGGTAGTCCTGGTCGTGGCTCTGTGGTTAGAAACCTGTCCTGGTCCACAATCTTGCAGCACTGCTCTTTAGTGGGTTTAATCTGCTCCCAGCATCAATGGTTGCTCAGCTTCTCCATCTGCTCCAGCACTGGGGATAGTCCCACTATCGTAAATAAGACATTATTTACAAGAATCCTAGCATGCTGCTTTGTCCAGCTAAGCCGCACATGGGGAGGCTGCCTTGGGCTTGGTGGAGTAGTTAGGTGGCTCTGAGAGCCTGCACACAGGTGACTGAGAGACGAGTGGGGCAATGGCGTTGGCTGACAGCTCCCGGAGAAGGAGAGCGGGGCGAGTTGCAGTGTGGTGTGAGGGGATGGCTCCTGGCACATCTCGGGGAGGACGGCTACGAGGAAGGTCTAGGTCTCTCTGGCACTGCACCTGTCAGTGCTCCAGCCCCGCTGCCTAACGCAAGATGGCAGCTCTATGAGGTGCTGCCTGTATGTGCCAGGGCTGGCCATAGCCATGGGGCACTGCACCACGCTCTGCACCGTGGGCTGCACCTGCCCTGGGTTTTATGGCAGGGGAATGCAGCAGTGGGGGCAGAGACTGGTGGTTCTTCATGTTGTACACCAAGCTCGATGAAATCTGTTCTCCTGTGGGGCCTCTGGGGGTTGCTGCTCTCTTTTAATGCTCTTACCAACAGTGTGGGCTGCAGGCTTGGGCGAAATATCTCAGGCAGGTATTTTGGAGTTTTTTTAATGGACAGTTTAGAAAGAAAACTTTCTTCTGAGAATTTTTCTCTTGCCTTTCCCTTCATCTTTTAAAGCTAGAGGAGGCCAGGTTCACTTAACCAGAGCTAGTCACAGAAGAAAATACTTATGTTAACAAAGTAATTATATTATCTATATATCTAATTATACATTCAGATGATGACACATTTGCAGTTTCAGGCTTCTTGGAGGTCGCTGCCTTTGTCCATGAAAGAGGACAGAACTGAACTTAGAGTTTGTTTCCCACATACGTTTAGAGTCTTAGACATGTCTGCAGTCCTTCTAAATTGTGGATGCTGGCCTCTCTGAAACAACAGGGGATAAAAAATGCTGCCTGAATTGTACAGTGTTGCAAAATGAGGAAGATGGAATGGGGCAAAACTTACAGTTATTCTTTGCTTTCATCATATTTAGTAGCCTGTTTTGGGGGAAATGACAAATTCACTAAGCAGGGGCAATTGTATGGTGCTCCAAAATCTTTAAATTAGACTTGCTCTAGTAGACTCTTTTTCTTGGGTTGAAAGAAGAGCTGGACTCTACTAGGAAACTACACAGCTCTGTCTTCTGCGGTAGAAGAGGTGGGATGTTGAGAACATGGGGAAATTCTCAAAGATAAGAGGACATGCTTTCCATAGCTTTCCTGGAGGAAAAAAAGGATGGTTTCAAAGAAACACAGTGAGTAGACTTACCCCTTATTTTTATTTTTACTAGAACTGGAAATCTTCAGATTTGTTGAGGGACTTCTGACTTTCTCCTCAGGGCACTCCAAGACACTTTTATAGCAACAGTTCATAAAATGCTACAAGAAAGGACTGTGGATTGGTCCAATCCACTTTTCCTTTGTGATCTCTCCTGCAAGCTGGTTTTTTTTTTAATTTCCTTTGAGGCTGTCTTCCTAGATGACTCTACTGGAGTAAGGTTTTATGGTTTCCTGGGCTGGAGGCAGACTGTACACTCTTTCACAATAAATAATGAGCTTTACCAGCTGCAAAGCAGATCCCTTGAGGACGTGTAAATGATGACCCTTCCCAGAGCACCTGAGCACAGTTTTTTTTGGGTTTGGTGGTTTTTTTTGTTTTGGGTTTTTTTTTGTCTTTTGACATTTCTGCTTTTACCCTTGTTGAAGAAGACATTTTTTCTCTGAGCTCAGAGGCTCAGGCCTGCCCTGAACTCTGAGTCCATTACTAAAACATGCGAATTTGGTGTTATGTGGAGAGGAAAACCATGCTGTATGGCTATCTGGACTGGAGGCAATATAGAGGAAATGTGTTAAACCTGATACACACATAGGGGAGAGGGTAGATGTGAGGGAGGGGAAAATCTGAGGTGCAGCTTTCCTCCGCAAGAAGACTCCTAATTCATCTGAGAGAACAACAAGTGTATGGTTGGTCTTCTCTGTTCTCTAAGGGCCTGGATGGGTATAACCTCTGTGGCTGGATATAAGCATTGGTCTTGGTTTTAATGTTGGTTACCTTTACACTAGTTAGAAATCTAGCAATCTATTCATGGCTGACACAGAACCCTCTCCTTCGTGCTTGATGATCTGTATAAAATGCTCCCCGCTCCCCACTTCTTGTTTTAGTGCAGTTAGTTCATCAGCAGCACCATTAGGAAAAAGCATCACTGCAGCTGATATTGACTGGCCTCTGTGTTGCCTGTCTCGTGGGGTGCCTGTAAGCCATGCTGCCTTCACATGACGGAGGGCAGAACAGACAGTCGCACTTACGCTGTTGATAAGCAGGGGACTTGATTTCCCAGGCACATTGGCCCTCGGCACTAAATGCAGTTGCTCATTCCAAGCATTTGTTACAGCTCTGCTTGGAAAGAAAGCTTTTGCCAGCTTTCTACTCTGGCAAAATTACTAATTATATCAGTGGAGCAACTCGGTACAGTCTGTGCAACTAGTATTTTGTCTCAAGTTAACTTTGACTTTCCTGATCCTAATTTTGTGTTATATATGTTCAAAGACGCAGTTTTATTGTTTTCAGCAACTCCTTAAAGATATTAATGGAATTAAATGTCCTTAGTAGAAGAGACAACTCGGAAGGCATTGTATTGGCTTTTGCTAACTGTTTTGCTCATATTATGCCAGCTTTCATCAAATCCTTCAGCCACATGGACAGAATAATTATTAGTTATTCCTTAGAACCCAGCGTCCTGGTAAATTAACAGATTCAATATCGTGGCATAAGGCTTTAGACGTTATCTCGTAGTAGCAGTGCATTTTTACCTGTAGAATACACTTGAATTTTTTTGATAAATCCCATTCAAATAACTGCTGAAGCTTTGCTACTGGTTGCAATACATGAATCATACAATTTCCCTGTTGCAGTCTTTGGATAAATAACACTACAGTGCCTTAAAAGAATTTCCTGTCTTTTTTGGAAGCTAAATCAATCAAACATAGAAGGCTCCTGTCAAACTCAGAGACAATCTGTTCTCTCATAGGAGCTCAGCTTGTTTATCGTCCAAGCCGCAGTCGTGTTCTCCTCAAAATCAGGGTCTCTCATCGTGAGGCATACTGGGATTAATCATCTCATGTTAAGAGGCAGCATGATTCAGATGACAGCTCAGAGTAACTACAGGACCACGCATTATCTGTACCACAGATTCCCTGCAAAGCATCCTTGGCTGCCTTATGATGATGCATACAACGGTCTGCAGCTGTAGCTGTGCATCACTTCAACTCCACATCTCTGAATCAGTCAGGTGGACATTGGCGTGTGCCCTAGTCTTTACTCTCTCTGAATAATGAAACGGATTTCTGAGTCAGAAATTTTCAAGGCAGACAGATAGGGTTTGCTCTGGAGCAGAATTTGTAACTAGCCTGGATGACAGTCCATTCCCATTCGACTAAATTTTGTTAAATAAATAAATGAGCACTTATAATAGCTAAGAATATGTGACAGCGTTGCCTGTTTGCTTGCACTGATGATTGCGGTTAGAATCATAGAATCATAGAATCCTTTAGGTTGGAAAAGACCTTTAAGATCATCAAGTCCAACTGTTAACCTAGCACTGCCAAGTCTACCACTAAGCCATGTCCCTAAGCATCACTTTTAAATATCTCCAGGGATGGTGACTCAACCACTTCCCTGGGCAGCCTGTTCCAATGCTTGACAACCCTTTTGGTGGAGAAATTTTTCCTAATATCCAATCTAAACCTCCCCTGGTGCAACTTGAGGCCATTTCCTCTCGTCCTATTACTTGTTACTTGGGAGAAGAGACCAACACCCACCTCGCTACAACCTCCTTCCAGGTAGTTGTAGAGCGCGATGAGGTCTCCCCTCAGCCTCTTCTTCTCCAGACTAAACAGTCCCAGTTCCCTCAGCTGTTCCTCATAGGACTTGTTCTCCAGACCCTTCACAAGCTTCGTTGCCCTTCTCTGGACACGCTCCAGCACCTCTGTCCTGGTTTTAGCTGGGATAGAGTTAAATTTCTTCCTAGTGCGGTGTTCTGGATTCAGTATGAGAAGAATGTTGATAACACACTAATGTTTACAGTTGTGCTAAGTACGTTGTCAAGGACAACTATCCTCTGCTACCAAACTAGACTGGGAGGAGGGAACACAGCCAGGACAGCTAGCCCAGCTGGCCAATGGGGTATTCCATACCATGTGACGTCATGCTCAGTATATGAATGGTAGGCATGATCCAGGAAGTACCGATCGCTACTTGGTTATCAGTCAGCGCGGGTGGTGAACAATTGCATTGTGCATCACTCATTTTGTATATTCTATGATTATTATTATTACTTCCCCTTTTCTGTTCTATTAAACTGTCTTTATCTAAACCCACGAGTTTTTTCTCACTCTTACCCTTCCAATTCTCTCCCTGTCCCTCGGGGGAGGGGGGGCGGGGGAGTGAGCGAGCATCTGCGTGGTGTTTGGCTGCCTGCCAGGTTAAACCACGACAACCTCAATGGCTTTCTTGTAGTGAGGGGCCCTAAACTGAACACAGTATTCGAGGTGCGGCCTCATCAGTGCCGAGTACAGGGGCACGATCACCTCCCTAGTTCTGGATAATGTTTTTACACTAGTCATTTCTATCTTTTAGAAAAAGATATTAACTGTTCTTTATTTCCAAGTTCCATAATCCTTTTAATGAACCTTGGGGAATTACAGAATGAAATTTGTTCACACTTTGTAGAATGGAGTTTCCACGCTCAGTGAAAATATGGAGTGGGTGGGGAAATATTGATACAGGAAAATATAAATTTTCATAAGAAACCTGGACCAAGTGGAAAATGAAACCTCTCCTCCAAGCAGCATCCTAAAAATTTCCTGTACATATGCCAGAGGCAGATGTCTTTTCTTCTAGATAAATGGTTAAAGAGATCATGGTTCCTGGTCTTCTTTTGGGTTTTTGTGGGGTTTGTTTTGTTGTTGTTTTTCTGGGTTTTTTTGAAGCATGTACCTTGCCAGTACTTTGCAATTTGCTTTGTAATTTAACAAAGCTGGATCCTGTTTGTCTGTACAGTGTTGGTCATTATGGCTGTGATCAGCAAGGACAGTGAATAATACAGGACACGCTGCGCTCTGTTGATCGTTACTGTATATGGGTCAAAGCCCTTGTTTTGTCTTTTTTTTATCTTATGCTGTCTGAGTTCATTCATGCTTGATTACCCTTCTTGGTTTTGACCTATAGCCTTGAAAAATGACAATAAAAAGAAAAACCCCTCAAGCAAATTACCAATAAAAAGCAACTCATCAATAAAGTGCAATCTTCTTTTTTTAAAAAAAGAAAATCTATGGGAAACCAAGTGTGCCTGCATGACCTTGGGCAACTATCAGTCCATCTTGTGTGAGTAGCTGTCAGCTGTATTTCTTTCATTCCAGATAGGCATTAGACTGCAAGCTGAAACGGTTCAGAGGTGCTTTCCATCACGTGTGGACTTACCCCTGTTTTTATGAAATACTCCAACTTCCTTGTGTTGATATATGGGGGAGAGGGGAGAGGCGGCCTCTTGCCTGCCGGGAGGGTAGAGGCTGTGCAGGTGCCTGGGGCTGCCCTCTGCGGCTTGCTGAGCCCCTCTGCTCTGAGTCTGGGTGGCAGGGGCAGGCATGCGGGCATGACCCAGGGTACTGTTTTCACGTAGGATTTAAATTCCTGTCTATTTACCAAAAAAATAAAGCTTCGTATGATAACTACATATAATGCAGCCATCTGCAGCTCCAAGGGCTGCTGCTGCAGGCACCTCTCTGCCTGAAGAAGCTCAGGGGGAAACGTGCAAGCTGCTGATCTTGGCAGTGTGTGGGCATGTGTGAGTGTGTGTGCCCCCTCTTTGGGGCCCTCACTTCCCAGCATCACCATCTGTCTGCGTTTTCTCCATCCTCTCGAGCCCCTCTCTCCTTTCATGGAGGTTAAATAGTCCTGGTGCGATACGGTGTTATACAGAGAGAAGAGCCCAGTTTCGAAAAGAACCAGTTAGGTGATTGATTGAATCCAGACATGTTAGCACAATTTGGGCTCATTTAACCTACTTTTAATAGCTGAGCTCTATCAAAGCTTGCCTGGATGTTTTTGCACAGTGCTGCTTTCTGCTCTGTGGACTTACTTTGCACTGACAAGCACAAGGTCATTTTGCCAGAGAGCAACAAGAAATGTTTCTCCCTGCAGGACTGTGCCTGTGTGAGGGAGATGAATATGAACCAACCCCGGACATTTGAGAGCGTGCTTCAGCTCTGTATTTGATATGAGGCCATGTGGCATCAGGGCAGTGGGTACTGTTGTCCCTGGGCTGCCCTTGTGGGTACCAGCTCTTCAGCACAAGCCTCGAGCAAAGCAGAGCAGTGCACTGTGCCGTATGTAACATACTCATGCTCTGGAAGGAGGGGCACCTGATGGTTTTCACCATCTCCCTCTCTGCTTGTAAGCACTTGTGGCTGTCTCTACCTCTCTTGGGAAGCACGCTGTAACCCTGCCTGCACGTCCAGGCATACCCCTTTGCTGAACTACTTTCCCCTCTCAAAAAATTGTGAACATGTAGTGTCTCTTCAGCTTTCCACAGGAGTGTTGTGGGGAGGAAGGTGGTCACTGGGGTGGAAGTGTGTCCCCTGTGTGCTAGCTCTAGGAATAGTGAGAAGTCTGTGTGTGTGTATGTGAACTTCAAAATATTGGAAAAAAACCCTGCAGTGCACCTAAGTTCCAAAGTAAATTTTTCTAATAGTACTAGGCTGACTTATGGCTGAGCAGGGCTGAAAGGGCTCACCCCTAGTGCTGGCAGCAGAGCTTTTGGGACTGTGAGTTTAACTGGACCGCCTCCTGATAGAGCTGAACACTCATCTTAATCCTTGGTCAACTCAGTCAACAAAGGGCTGAGAGTAGAGACACTCTCTCTGGAGACAGCACCATCTTAGAGAGGCTTGTGCTGCCGTAGAATAGCACTGCAGCCTTTCCTTGTTAATCTTTCTTTGCGGGAGCAGTAATGAAATCTCAACTTGCCTGGTGTTACACTGGGCAGAAGGAGACGCACCAGCTGCTTAGTGCTTCTTGTAGTTCTGTTTCACCATTCCTAAGGGTCCAATATTGTATGGATGCAGCATTAATAACTCGCACCTGTTTGCCTGTCTTCACCTCTCTGTGACTAGAATCGAAGAGTAGGGACTGAGAGAGAGAGCTGTAGGCAACCATCATCGCATCGCACCAACTTCCATCAAAGTCACGCAGTTAGGAAACAGCTTTTTGGAAGGTCACTCTCAATGAAATAATGTAATATCTAGGATACTGCCTTTTCTTGTGGAGAAAGCTGATGTTTTAACCCAGCATAGTTGTTACACTGCCCAAGAAACTATTCTGTCCTCCTGCTTATGGTAAGTAAAAGCACATATGGGGCTGGTCTGGTGCCCCATCACTGTAGAACGACTGGGGTTGTGCTCTGCGTTGCACAGCACCCAGCACAGTCCTGCTTTAAACAGAGAGCAGCACAAATTAAGATGGGATCAGGGTGGCAATGAGCACAGAGGAGAAAACTTGCTGAAATAAGGCTCTGCTGTCTGAATGTTAGCCAATGCTGTACCCTCTGGAAAACGCTGTCTTTCCCTTGAGTCTTTTTGTAAGTTTGTTACACTGACATAACTGCCTTACCACCTGCCTCCCTCCCCCTGCTCCAGTAAGGTAAAGCTACCTTTACTTTCAAAGATGATCAAATTGATACGTATCTAATAAAACCGTGATAGTTTGTTCTCAGCTTGTACTTCCATTTGCAATCTTCTATTTCAGATACCAAAAGGAGCTTGTCTACTCTTTGAGCTGTACAGCTTAGTCTAATAAAAGACACCACTGCTACTGCAATGCTTACTGAGAGATTCATTCATCTGAATTCCATGGGGGCTGAGCCTTGTTCTCTCTTCTTTTGGGTCACAGCAAAAGTAAGGCCTTCATTTGAGTAACATACATCAAAATGGAAAGAAATGAGTCAAGCACAACCCACTGCAAACCACTTAACTCTATCAGCAGTTTGAAATGACAGGGCTGCAGCCCTTTCCATTCTTGTGCTCTGTGCTAGGTAACAATGCATTGAAAGCCTGAATAATTGCTATGAGCCTTGAATGTTTTTTTTTAGAAAAATCCATTGGAATTGAAGTGACTTTGGTTCAATGTGTTAAACTACTTGCCACCCTACTATGGTTCGCAGGGCCCTGGTGGGGATTTCTGAGAGCTGAATAGTAAAATATAGAGTAGTTGAGGTGATAGCTTTGCGTGTAGGTGGTGGTGTGTGTATAAATACATTTAATCACAAAGAGGTAAGAAAAAAGTGACAGAGAAGATGATAGTTTTTCATTCTCCACTGTGTGGCCTTAGTATGTATTGTGTGTCACACATAGTGTCTGGCACCTGAGGAGAATAGCAAAGGTGACAGTTGTTTTAGGACCCTGGCTGCAAAGGGAGTGCAGGGCTTTGCTCGGAACCCTGTTCCAGCTTGTGGGCTCACAGCTGCCTGAGTCTCAGAAAACTGCAGCCAGTAGCTAAAATGTCACAGATAATGGGATCAACCTACAGGATGCTCTTTCCTGAGGTATCCAAGATTGCATCTGCAGAGACAGCTGAGCATTATGCCAGCTCTGGAAGCTGTCTGCCATGCTGGCATAGCATTGCATCTGAGCCAGCAAGTTGCTCCATGGGGCTGTATTCTAATGGGCTGTGCTGCATTTTGGTGACTGGGGCTGGCTTATGTTTGTCTTTCCAGCAAACAGTACAGAGGCATTCAGATCTGTCTGCACTTGTTGGAGTAGATGGACATGCCCTAAGGCTGTGACTGAGCAGGAGACTGCCTTTTCCCTGTAAGCCTTGCTCTGTCAGATTAAAAAAATTTGCTTTCTCATGTGAAGCTCTACTTCATTCTTCTTTTAGCTGAAGATAAAATCTGTTTTTGGAGTAGGCTAGCTGAGAATCCCTCCAGTTGTAGGGTCAGTTCCTCTGCTTGATCCCCTCTTCATGTCCTGTGCTAGTCTGTAAATGAAATTACAGTATACTGAACACTACACTAACACAAGGCTTCTTAAGTAAGTAAAGCTGCAGTAATGTTTACCTCTGTCCAAAAGGTACATGGGTTGTGAGACAGCTCTTGTAAGAGCCATGTTTCTGGTTTCGGTTTCAATGAATCCCCAAGACTCTTTGTAATTCCTGTTTCATAACCTTTCTCCTTCCCCAGAGTCTCAGTAGTGCAGCTCCAAGAGCTGCAGGGGCATGATCTGTCATGTAGGCTGCCGGTGACAGTGGGAGCTGCTAAATAACCTACATAGGCTTTTGAAGATTGCTTATATTAAACTTCAGGGGTACATTAAAATAGGGATCAATGGCTTTAAAGTTATAGGGTGATGTGGTGTATGGCCTGGCTGTGGTGTTGGGAGTCATACACTGGATGCATCCTCTTCTGTGGATAAAGACTGGAGGCCAATGATGAGTGCAACTGCTCTGTGCTTTTAGGGGAAACCTTCGAGGCAGCTTCTGAAACGTCTGCTCCAATATCTAGCTGCTAAAAGGGATCCTTGAGCCTGGCTGCCCTGTGTGCATATCCAAACACAAACCCATGTCTCTTTCTGTTGTTTTTCTCAGTTTCTCAGAGCTGAGCAAACTCCAAGGCTGCAGTTTACAACTTGTGACTTATTTTCTTTGCCACTGAAACACAGCTGCCTCTGACAAGTTCATTTCATAAGCACAACTGAAGTGTGAAGGTGGAGGTGAAGTGCTGCATTCTTTCGATTTCATATTTGTAAACTTCTGTTGTATTCACTGACGTGTGTCAGTGGTACCCAGAACTCTGAATGGGCACCGGCTCAGGGACATTTTTAGTACGGAAACCTCATGAGCCAATATATTTACAGTGGCAATGAAGGATAAATTTAAACTGAGATTACAGGGGAAAAGTCCAACAGGAAAGCTAAGACGTGAATACTTAGAGGGAATTTTGCTGAGAGAGTGGATTGCCTCCACTTTCTTGCAGATAAGATAGTCAAAGGTCTGCACGATGTCAGTTATTCTATTTCACACTCTTATTTTAAAATCTCCAGCTCTTGTGGTGTCTTTTCCTCTCTTCAGTGTATTACTGGAAAGAGCAGTTTTGCCTACTCAGTTCACGTGCCTATAAAGGATGTCTACTTTGACTGCTTTTTACCTAGTCAGAGAAAACTACACATCCCTTTAATCCCTTTAATTAGCATGTTTTCCTCTCTTAGCAAATTGTCACTGCGTCAGGATCTTTTGTGAAGTGACATGTATGGAAGGACAGTTCAGGTCTGGGAAGAGACTCTGCAGGGTCTAAATACGAAGTCACTGCAAAGCTGCTTGTTGTGACACGTGTGGCACAGAGTGGTTTTTTGTATATAACAGTAATCCTCCCTCCTCAACAAAGTACTGTTCCCTGAGAAGAAATTTCCTGTAGTTTTATATTCTAGATGGTTAAAAGATAATTCATTCAGCAGTATGTGTAAGCGCTCTCTGGGAAGGCAGAATAACATTGTAGCTTCACAGACTTGAGGCCTACCAGCATTATGATCATCTTCTCTGGCCGTATTGTGGTTTAACCCCAGTCAGCAACTAAGCACCACACAGCCACTCGCTAACCCTCCCCCTGGTGACATGGGGGAGAGAATAAGAAGAGCAAAAGTAAGAAAATTCATGGGTTGAGATAAGAACTGTTTAATGCTTGAAATAAAATAAATTATTATTATTATTGTTATTATTAATAATAATAAACTGTAATGAAAAGTAAAACAATGAGAGAGAGAGAGAAGGGAACAAAACCCAGGGGAAAAAAAAAAGTATTGCAACCGCTCACCACCTGCTCTCTGATGCCCAGCCAGTCTCTGAGTGGCGATCGCTACCCCCCCAGCCAACTCCCCCCAGTTTATATACTGAGCATGACATCATATAGCATGGAATATCCCTTTGGCCAGTTTGGGTCAGCTGTCCTGGCTGTGCCCCCTCTCAGCTTCTTGTGTACCTGGCAGAGCTTGGGAAACTGAAAAGTCCTTGACTAGTGACTTGTTGCTTACTTAGCAACAACTAAAACATCAATGTGTTATCAACATTATTCTCATACTAAATCCAAAACACAGCACTATACTAGCTACTAGGAAGAAAACTAACTCTATCCCAGCCAAAACCAGGACAGACTGCTCTAAAGGAGTGGCCATGTTTGTCCAGTGGTTCCCGATTTGGGCCCATAGCTTCTAGCAGTGTCACCGAGTGTCAGTGCAGAGAAGTCTCGAAATAGCAGCAGAAATGCCAGCTTGCTGCAGTGTTGTTTTCTGCTTGTTGTTCTCATTTCAGTGCTAAAGCTGCCCAATGCTTTGGCATGACCATTGCTTAGCTGCACTTGGTGTTTGGCTTCCCAGCTTTGCGCAGAAGCCAAGCTGGTGGAGAAACAGAGAAATAAAGCTTTGGTGCATCGTTAGACTTGAGATTGAAAGGCAAGGTGTGCATGTTGCTTCTGCTCCATAGTCAGCCTATGGGGTGAAGCCAGGTCCTCAAAGAGAGGACAGTGCCTGCTGGGTGTGCAGACAACTTCATGTCAGAAGTGATGAAAGAGGAGTGGAGCAACCTGCTCCCTCCCCGCTAGCGGAGGCATACCTAGAGGAGAATGTCCTGCTCCAAAGCACATCAAACGCAGGGCAGGTCTTCAGCAGGATTTGCTCAAACAGCTCATTTCACTCTGGTGTGGTTTTCTTCACCAAAGTACTGTTTTTCATTTTTTCTCTGTCAAGGCACAGAAAGGCTGAGTCTTGGCATCCCATCTGCTGGGGACTATGGGCCATCAGCATGGCCTTGCACTGCCCTGCTGCTCTCCGGTTAAGTTCTCCTCTCTGCCGAGCAGGCAAGTCACCAGCTAATTGCCAAAGCTCTTTGGAAGGGAATCTCTTTCTGTGCTGATATTGCCTTGCTTTCCCATTCCTGCTTATGCTGATCTTGCAGTTGACTGGTTTCTGTAGTGAGAGGATGTGCTTTGACACCTTTGTTTTTGATTGATCCGGTGCTGTGACAGTCCTGGAGACCCGCCCCTGCCAGGCATGGCTGCTGCAGCTTAAGGCTTTGCATGGATATGGGTTGAATTTTGTTCTTTTGTTCCTGCTTAAGTTCGAAGAGCATAGGAGGTTCCAGCCTGCAAAGGAGCAGTGGTGTGTACCAACAACGATCATGACAGTAGCAAGGAAATGTTAAATAATATCTGTGTGCACTTCTGTAGGACTGTTTGATCTACCATGGGTTAAAGCATCTTGCTGAACATAGGCAGTAAAACCACTATTGTATGAGCAGATATTGAGTAGCACACATTCAACAGTTTGGTGGAAAACATGCTCTTTCTTAAACTCCTTAAGACACTACCACTTATGACTTTTTGCCACCATGTACATTTTTTAAGATAAATCAGACAAGTTGCTACCCAGGAATGTGAACTGGTCTGATACCTGCATTTGCCCAGGGATGCTGCTCTTCAAGACTTTGCAATGTAAAGTGGATGCTGCAGGCAGAATCCCTTTGGCAGCATGTTTGTTCTAGCTCTTCCTTCTGCTATTGATTTTAAAGCTTTACCATTAATTGCTTCTATCAGAATCTGCATCCTTTTGTGGTTATAGTAGGACCCTTCAACCACTTAAATGCAGCAGACTGATATTGAGGGAGCAGATTCACTAAATGGTAAAATAATGGCACATTTCAGAGCAGATCAAACAGCAGGACACTTCCTGTTACCGGCATTGGAGCATTTTTCCAGGCAAAGCACATGAGATAGTGGCTCTGCGGTAGATATGTACATCACCTTAACTTGACCTTGGGTGCTGGAGGGGCCTGGAAGTCGGGTGTCTGCTATGTCTCTGAACATAAGCAAAACAGCAGCAAATTAAAAAGGGGAATAATATATGTCTTTCATAGCAAGGGCTTTGGAGACCATTTCTGTTACTCGATGACTTTAAGAAATGCCTGGACACATTTTTAAGCACAGTCTAGACTGAAAAAAAAAAAGAAGAATTGGAGGATTGGTATAAGAGTGACAGGCCAGCGCTGTGAGATTTTGTGGCTGGGTGTTCTCCAGCTTGCAGACAGAAAAGCTGCATATACTGATCAAAAGACTGTCTTGTCCTGTCTTTACATTTTCCATTATTTCTGTCTGCAGCTTCGCCCTTCCCTCTCCTCTTGTTGTACTGCGTTTCTTGGGAGGGAAATCAAATGGATTGTATTACTGTCTGCCTCTAGCTAACTCTTAATTGCCCTAATTGCTATGGGAGAGCCAGGCATGGAAAGTTTGAAAACAATTGTGAAGAAAAGAGGGGAAAGACAAAACAGTCTTCTGAGGCTGAGGTGTCTTGTGGGGAGAGCCTGCTGCATAAAACAAATGGGATAGCAATGTAGTTTGCATATTTTACTTCTGGTAGTATTGCTGTTTTCTTTTGACTGCTTATAAGACGTGCTTATTTTGGGACTTTTCCCCTTAGATGGCAGACAGAAAAGCAGTCATTATACCTAGAGAAGAAAAACTCTGATTCTGAGAAAGCCAGACTCGCCCCTGCACTGCAAGGGAGATCTAGATGCATCCTCAGAGTAGTTTTTCCTGGTTCTGACAAAAAAAAATTTCTTTGGCTGTAGTCTTGTCTTTCCTTGCACGACGTGCATTGGTGGCTTTTTTCCTGACTCAACACACTTAATAAAACTTGCTTTTCAACATTTCTTTAGGCAATAGTGTCTTCTTGGAATATTGCAGCAGCCGGAGTTCACATCTCTAAGGCTAGGTTTATTTATACTCCTACCTGGAAAGCAGAAAACCTTTGATAGCTTCCACAGTACGTATTTCACTTCACCGAGAATGAAATTTTAAAATTGACTTGCCTTTGAAATTGAAGCTAGCAGAGGTGGTGGAACAAAGATTGTGTTGGAAGAGAGAAGGGAGAAGTGAATCAGTCAGCGCTGTTAGCACAATGTTTACAAGGTTAGCAGAGAGTCTAAATGAAGAAACTCACCTTCAGAGTTAACTAAGTTTAGGTATTAATCAGGGATGTGTCTTGCTAGTAAGAGAGTAGTAGATCAAAGTAGGTTATAATGATTTTTCTGAATGCTTAGGACAAATATTTTACAGCACTTCACCTCAGTCTTTCAAACATGATCATGTCAAAATCAATATAGAATATTTTGAGAATGAGAGAAGTGGAATAATTTTCTTATAGTTGTACATAGATACCTATTTAGGACTTTTCAGGATTAAAAAAAAAAAGGAAATTATTAAAAAAAAGGGGGAGGAATGATTGAAAATTGTGGGCATTTCAGGAATCCATAACTGGTAATTTATTCCATTACACTGTTGGCAGTATATATAAAGAAAAAGAAAAAAACAATCTGGATGTAATGATACCTCTGTGCGGCCATTATAAAGATGGAGACTGCAAGTGTTATTAGCAATTTGCTACCAGACATGTGGTGAGCAAATTAAGCCTTAGCTCATCCTTATAATCTTCAGTTTGTTGTCATTCTATGGCTACTGCAATTTGAGGTTACTGGTGGAATATAAAGTTGCTTCAATCTATCAATTTTCTGTTTAAATAATACGGTCTTGATGCACCTCTGCGAAGCTTATAAGTAGACTGGCCAATGTTTGTTAAATATATGAGAAATCAAGATAAAAAACTGCACTGTACTTTTTAATGTCCTGTTTGTGTGGCTGAATCCAGGCAGGCAGATGACCAGGAGGGAAAACTGTTTACTCCTACCAGAGAAAGTGAAACCACCAGGTTTTGTTTAGTACACAGAACATTTTATGTTAAGAGTATCAGATGTCTGTGGTATAATCAGCTGTTCTTCCCCATGCAATACCTCCACAAGAACAAAACACTCAAGCTCTAAGTTCCCTGAAAGGTAAAGTTTATGTAAGGTTATTTCATATTTGATTAAGACACAGATTTTTTTTTTTTCATGTTAAGGAGACAGAAGCTGTGTTTTTATAAGCATGTGCTTTTTTAAAGCTGTCTGTTTTTAACCAAGATACTCTAGATAAGACTATAATTGTTGCAGGGGAAACAATACTGTGCTCCAGAGGTTTGTCTGACTGATAGATGTGGCTAGAAAAGAGACTATAGCACCCTGGGAACTGTAAGGCACAGGAGAAAGCTATAACAAGGCACTCACACATGCTGGAGTGTCTAATTATTCTGTCTGAATGCAACTAAAGGATTTCATTAGTATATAGGAGGCAGCATAGCAGTGGAGTCTGCCTGATGACTATTGATTTTTAATAAGCCCAAAATAATGAATTGTCTTCAGGAAAATATTATCATAAATTTATTTCCTTTGAAGAATTAAAGAATTAAGACAGTGTGACCCTGGGGCTTTAATTTTAACTTGTTTTAACTCCCTCAAGCCAGATTCTCTTCTGATTCTTGCTATTTATGGCTTTTTTTTTCTTTTGTTTTTTTTAAGCTTCTTTGCTGTCATTATCAAGACTGCTCAGCATTTTCACAGATACTCCTCAATTAGCCTTTTTTATGTCTGTTGTGCCTGTGGAGCTTTTCTACTGTGGATACAAAAGTGTACATTTGTGTCTTGTGAAGAGTAAAGTGCTGCTCCTTTCCGAGGGAGTGAGAGTACAGTTTTGTTTTTGCATTGGTCCAGCCTCATCCCAAGGGTGTGTGGCTGCTGGAGTAGAGGAGCAGCTGGTCTGCATTGACTCTTAATGCCCACAGCAGCAGGAACTGGTAGTACCTTGGGACTGTTGCAGTTTGGGTATCATGGGAAGCTCTGGCTCCTTTGAAGGCAGTAAGAGTTTTGTCCCTAAAATCTGTTTTCTGGTGGAATGCTGTCATGCTCTGCCAGAGGAGTTTGGGGAAGGCTCCAGCACTCCCTAGATCAGCTCTCAGCAACAAGACAAAGCTGTGTGAAGACACTTGCACTGAGATAAAAATAAACAGTAGGAGTCTGAAATTTTTCAGGAACACAATCCCTGGCCATTTGGTTGTGAGAGCAATAGCCACAGGGAAAAATCTTTGAGAAGGTGAAATGGCTTGAGATTGTTCAGGGTTTTCTGAAGGGGTGGGGAACAAGTCTTCATTGAAACACCAAGAGAAAAAGAAAATAGATAATCTGGTTTCTAAGTTTGCAGAGGACAGAGCAAGAAGTAGGGGGACTCCTGCACTGGGTTGGAGATGCCATGGGACAAAGTGCCTGAGGATGTGGTGGAGGTTTTTAGGAACTGGTTGGACAAGCACCTGCCGGGAGCGTCATCAGCGTCCTGCCCTGGGCAAGCAGAAAGACGAGATGACCTTTTGTGATCCCTCCCAGTCAGAGAAATGAGATGACGTCTTCTGATCTCTCCCAACCAAAGAGATGAGATGACCTCTTGTGATCCCTCTCAGCCTCACTGTGTCGTTCCAGGATGAGTGGATGCAGGATGGGAGGGAATGCTGCATGTTGTGGCAGTGCGGAGTGCAGGAGAGACTCAGAATCAGCTCCTTCCCCCTGCAGAGTTGGGTGCTCCATTACTCCATGCAGGATCTGGCAGTCCCATCCTGCTGCTATAGGTCCCCTAAGAAGCTTCCTTAAAGCCCGTGAGACCCCCTGAGCTCCCTGCTGTGGGGGAAATGCAGCATAAGGTACATCCTTCATGTTGCTAGCGAGGAACGTGGGCTTTGAGACTGTAAGGGTGGAAATCCTGCAAATGCAGGATACCCAGCAGCAGCGGGGAGGGAAGGGAGCTTTAGGGGGAAGAAGCAACTTGTAGCTACTGTACCCTATTTGCTGCCATTTCAAGCACTTTAGTTGAACCGGACGGGTGAAAAGGCTGTGTTGGTGAATAGGCTCTCAGCAGTGATGGGGCTGGGAAGATGCATGTGCTCTTCTACTGCTCTGCAGAGACTTAATCCAGCTCTTCCATGTCTCTGTACAGGGTTTTGTTATTGTGGTGCTTATGAAGGTACAGGAAGGAATGTCCTTTGAAAATATCTATATTTTCAGGCAAGTAAACTGAAGTTATCTGTGTGCAAAAAAGATGGCTTGCCACTCCATGTGCTTGTTTTAAAATTTTGCCATTTTTTATTTTTTGGCATTTATGGACTGTTATGCCAAAGAGTGACTCCGCTGAGGAAACAACTCACAGCCACCCTCACAGTAGAAAACTGCACCTCTGAGCTATTCAGAGGCTAATATTTAGATAAACTTGTGGAACACAGGATCAATTTGTGAAATAATTCACTGAAAAAATCCCCATGAAAGACACTGACTACCAAGTCATTTTTCATGGTGTCTTGATGCACCTGTTTTAGTCTGTTAAGCGCTTGTTAACCTGAAAATAATTTTTTTGGCTGACACTTATGACAGAAAGGAAGTCTCTGTAGTGTTACTCTGCCTGTCGCTGCTCTTTAGACCTACCCAGCTCCTGCTTGACAGTGACAGCAGCGTGCCCCCGCCTATAAATGCAGAAAGTTTTAGTTCTTGTAAGCCCCACTTTTTTCTATTCTCTTTTCTTCAGGAAATAGTCACAAAACACCCTGACTGAAGACACGAGGTAATAATTTCTCAGGAGGCTTCCTGTCAGCTTGGCCAGCCATCTCTGGCTTTTAGTACTGCTTCTCTCTTTTACTTGCTTTCCTAGGCAGTAATTTGACATGATGCGACCTCTTAAAAGAGTAACAGCCTGTAAAACTTACCTTATCCCTTGGGGAATAGAGTTTTACTTTCCCTCCTGCTCCTCTCAAGGGCTCCAGATGTGTGTATGTCAGTGTGAAGTTGAATATTGACTAATATAAATTTTCTTGTTAAAGGATGGCATTATTAGTAGATGGCATGTTCACTTTTAATCCAAACAAGCAAGACATAAGCAACAGCCAGAGGAAAGTTTGGTTTATTTTCTTGTGGTGGATTTGTAAAATCACCAACTCTGGGTGGGCATAGGGGATTTTTGTAGTCTGCATAGAGGAATACATTATTGTGCGCCTCTGGACTTGCCAAATTGCCATCAGGGTGTTACCAACAGCTACCGTCAATAGCAAAAGTCTCTCCTGACAGCAGTTTCCTACTTGCTCCTGGAGATGAGACAGTTTCTTACGGCTGAGATGCAGCATGTGAGAAAAGGGACAGGTCGGGCCTCTTGTGTCCTGTGGGGAAGATACTGCGTTTCCAGAGCGAGCCAGTTTAAATAGAATTTGCACAATATATACTAATTAACAACCCTAGAAAGCTAAGTTATGACAAAGGCCCATTCAACTCCGCCAGCCTCAGCCGCGGGAGGTACCCAAGGAGTCTCTCCTCGGCACCCGGCTGCCGCCGCGCAATCCTCATGGCCCCCAGCTCGCGGCAGATGCGCAGGGACGTTCCTCTGCCTGTGACTCGGCTCTCTGCTTCCAGCCAGGCCTCTGCCCATCAGGACTGCCCCCTCGTGCTCTTGGATTCGTTTCATTGTTTCCAGGCTTTCTTTACTTTCCCCTATTTCTCTTGGCAGCACACAGATGCATGCAATCGTGTTTCAGCCCACTCTAAAAACCTTGTATTTGCAGCTAGTTCCCAGAAAAAGACCTAAATCTTTAGCTGGTTTGAAGGCTTGCTCAAGTCTCAAGTGCTTGCTGATCTGGGCGGTGGATTCCTTTGTTTAAACTACCCTGTTGCACAAAGGAGCTAGTTCTCCCTAAATGGAGGGAGGAAGGGTGACTAAGAGGCCCCCTCTGCTCTCACAAGGTCTTTTCGTTCTCATGGGTGGAAGAGGGCTTGGAGGTAGTTACTTTCTATAACAATACACGTATAATTAGACTCTCCGACTAATCTTGAATGAAATGCTAGATTAATTCTCACTGCTGTATTTTCTCTGCTGCATCAAAGGATTAATATTCCTTTTTAAACAAATGAAGATGTTCCATGTATAAAAGACCTGAGATTATTTTTTCCATGAAGGAAAAGTCCTGGATATGGTGATGAAACATGACTTTTCTCATAAATGTTGTTACTACTGCATATGGAGTTCAAGAACAGGGTATGTATGTTTGATGAGTGGTGATGACTTGGTTTAGATTTGAATATACAAATATGTGAAATGGCAACCAAGCCCCATGCCAAAATCTAGTGCAGTTTTTGAATTAAGTTGTTTGATGTTGTTTGATGCTGATGACATTTATTTTTTGGCCATGACCATAAAGGTGTGGGCTTTTTTCAGTGAAGTGTCTGCTGTTCTGTTAATACTGCATTGATTACTGGTCTTCTCTAAGAGCTATCTCTTTTCTTGACCACTAAGTAGTAGACATTGGCTAGTTTTATTCAGTCTATTATGAGTTCTGTGTTTGTACATGCATAGAAGATATTGCCAAATTACCACTATAACGGTCAAAAATGTAAAGATTTAAATCTTTGCTTCAGTTGTTGCAAGACATTTTCCTACCTCTGGAAAACCATCACTGGACAGAGCTGTGTGTACCAGTGCTTTAGTGGGAACTTAGAAGCAATCACTGCATCTTGTAGAACTATTGGCAAGGACACCTCACATGTAAAGTCATAGTACAATTAAATGAGGATTATCCCTGAGATTTACTGAGATTTTATTACTACTTTATTCGTTACCACTAATTATAGTTTGCACTGTGTAGTTGCAGGATTTTTTTAAAAGACTTAAAATCTGTTTGCAAATATGTTTTACTTCTCATGCTTTTAAGAGAGATCAAACAGAAGGTAGATGTTACCTCTGTTGCAACCTTTTGAAGTTTCATAGCATAAACCTTGTTGAATAATCTATAACATAAATTTACTATAAACTAATTGGTGTCTCTCAGCTTGTTCCTAATAGAGTTTGTCTTGACAAAAACATAGCAGTTTGTCTTCATATTTAAAATCCTTGCTGCTCCTCCATAGTTGAAATTTATATTGCATGTGAAAATTGACTAATTGGAACTGTGTAGTTTTCTTCATTGAAAGTACCTACCTGCCTCCAGTGGGGTAGGTAGCATTGCAGTAGGGCTGCTGGCACCTCACGCAGGACCTGGGAGCATGTTGGGCTGCATTTGGGATCCCTGGTAGTTGGGATCAGGGCTGCAAATGTCCTGTGCTTGGACTTCTCTTGCAGCCAGAGAGTTGACTCCCAGATCTTCCTTTTTTTTTAGAGGAATCACTTCTGTTGCTGAGCTCTCAGGACCTGATGTCATACATACTATTAGTGACTATTTCTGTCGCATGTCATGATGGGACAGCATTTATCTTGCATGGAGTGTTTTTTGGTTTGGAAACAAGTGTGTACAAATAAAGAAGTCACACTTTTTTCTTTTTTTTTTTTTTTAAATCTGAAAATAACAGCTGTTACGGTCTCGCACCCACCCCCAGCAATGCGGCTTAAGGGGCCCTGGACCGTGCGGTGTTGTGGAGGGGAGAGCGAGCCTCTCCGCTGCCATCAACTCTCTGCTCCCAGTCCTCGGGGTGGCCCTTTTGATAGCACTCCTCCTCTGCAAGTCTTGGCGGATGGTCTGTGTGGTGTTGCACTGAGGCTATGGCTTTCCTGAATGTTGCTCAATTTAAAGCATGTTTTAGGGTCTTTTTCCTGAGGGGATGTCACCTTTAGGAGATGCTCTTGTGGGAGGTTTCCGCCTTCCGGTGCGTCACAGAGGAGTAGGGTAGCTCGGCTGTGCAGCAGGAGCAGTGCACAGAGACAACAGAAGAGATGCTCTTTCCTTGTATTTAGAGGCTTAAGGGTGCTATAGGTTAATATAGTTAACACGTAGTCTGAGCTCAAATGTTCCTAAGGTGAGGATCTTTCTGCCTGCTGAAGATTTAATGCAATAAGTTTTGCCTATCCCGTTTTGCAGCTGATGTGGCAGAATCCATAGTGCATTGAATAACATTGGTTGCATCTCCTCACCTCTCTCCAGGTTCTGATCTGATGGTCTCAAGCCAGGGAAAAATTACCACTAATAGGTATGAGTTTTTCCAGAGGCAGAAAGTACGTTACTTAACAGTTTCGTATCATTAGGTCTACATCCTTCTGTGTGAACAATTTGAAAGATAGTAGGGTGGTTTCTGGATATTACCTTTGCAATGGTCTCTGCGGTCTGAAGGGAGATTATCAGCCACCATCTTCAAGTGTGCCAAATACTGATTCCACGTTGCTTTTCACAGGTGATGTAGATATCCGAGGCTCTGGGAAGCTTAACTGGAAAGGAAGTTATTGGGCTGAGTTCTTGCTTAAGGACTAGCCAAAAAGAAGAGACATCATGTGTAGAGATGCTTCCTCACCCTTCTGCGGTACGAGGGAAGAGGGAAAACAAGATATGTCTGCTAAACTGGTGATATTGAATATTTCTAGTGACTAGATCAGCACTATAAAATTTCTACATTAGCAACAGAACCTGCAGCAAATTTCTGTAATCGATGGCCCATACATTATTGCCTATGGCTAGAGCAACATTTTAGAAAAAAATGAAAATATAATAAAATAGGAGCAATGTCCATATGAAATACGAAATCCTCATGGTGCTGTTAGTAGGAATTGGGTGCAAAAGAAATACAGCAAACAGAAGTCATTGCTGCAAATGTATAAAGCAATGATGTCACTGTTCTGGTGGCCAGTATCTAAAATACGTTGTTCCAGACCAGTTCTATCCTTTGCTTGCCAAAAGAAGGCATGTTAGGGTTTCACACTTAGTGTGGTGCAGTTGTGAAAGTGATTCAGGAATTCATCTGCAGGAGAAAAAGCAAACTGCATGTTAAATGGCAGCTCTGCTTCAAATGAACTTCTAGGTCAGGGTAAGTGTGAAGTGACATACCGTGTAATATATTTTGGCAAGGTACTTGTCCTTTACTAAATCAGAGACTTTTTGCAATTGAAATAAATTGCACATATAAAAACAAAAATATCCAGTTCTGATCTGGGTACGTGCTGAATGCACGTCAGGTGCTCAGTGCCTCCCCCTGCATTACCTTGGAGCATCTTCTAGTGCCAGGCTCTAATTGGTGTCAAACAAGATGGAATGTGGCTTGAGAGAAAGAGCGTAAGCCAGGAAATAGGTTCTTCAATAACCGCACCTTTCTTGGTGCTTGATGAGCATGCAAAAAGCAAGCTTCCCTTCAAAAGTCTTAAGATAGGCATTTCCAGTCACAGCTTATTTCTGAAAAGCTTGGCCTATATATATTTATGTGTGTATATTCATATGCAGATACTTCTTATACACACACAGACACAGATATATATATAAAAATGCATATTTATATCACATGGCATTTATTTCACAGCAACCTCCAAATGGAATATTTTTCTCCTTTTTGCCAGTTTCCCTCTCCTGTACCGTTCCCCTGTCCCTGGCTGCCTCACCGTCTATCCAAACTACATCCTGTCTGGCATGTACTGCCCCTTGGGATTTTCTGGACTGAAGCTCAGTCCTGCTCTGTAGGCTCACCTCTTACCCTTTCAAATCTTCACTGATGACTTGTATCAGGTCTGTGACCTGTTCTTATCTCCTGAGCTGCTTACTCCTGGAAGAAAGGGATTTTGTGTACTCTGCTCGAGCAACCTTGGGCTGGTGAAGACAGCCATTTCATCTGAAATGAGAGATTTGGGGTGTTGTGATGGTGAACGTGCATTGTGGTTGTCTGTGGGTTGAAATGATCCTAACTGGTGGATATGTGTCTCTCTTTTTTTTGTTTTGTTTTGTTTTGTTGTTTTTTTAAAATGCTAATTATTCTAGTAGTCAGGGAGCCTCCGGAGCCACAGCCTCATGTTATTAGTTCATACATGGAAGCAAAGGTGAAAACTTTTGCTCTCCCCTTCCTCCCTGTTGGACTCTGTTTTGGGCTTGTGAAGTGGCACCTCCTGAGTGGACTTTGGTTGCTTTTGCTCCAAAGAAAGCCTTAGCAAAAGCAATTACATTTTGCATGGTTTGGTTTTCAAACCCTAAACTGACCCTGGTTCACTTGACATTCCTTGCAATGCTTTGAGGACTCTCTAGACCTTCAAGCTTGTAATGCAGTTGGTATGAGGTTGGGGCCCTGTCTTCTGACGTAAGGACTACTTTATCCAAGTCCAGCAGAGCACTTTCGTACCTATCCTATTTTAAGATTACAAATAGTTCCATTACAGTCAGTGGGACTATTGGCAGGCAATAAGCTACAGGCGTGCTGCAGGATTAAAGCCTTTGTGTGGTTTGGAGACTACCGTTTCCTGCAGCTTGATAAACATTTTAAGTTTGGATTGAGTTTAGCAGGGCTTGAGGCTTTTTTGACTGTTTTTGTTATATCTTCTTGCAGCAGGAAAGAAAGTAGTTTCATCAGTTATAACCTATTAGTAGTGTAGTCAATACTTGTAGCAATATTTGCAAACTGATACTGGACAGTTATTATTCCAGAAGATGTTTGCATACTTAATAGGCCATGAAGAGGGAAAGAACACAAAAGAAACCCCCTTGAGCTTGCCTTTTCTGGTCTTGTAGTGGTTGAACATCCTTCTGGCTATTAACTGTCTTTATCTTAATCCAACGCACAGAGATGAAAGTATGATCAGAAGCCCACCCATCCAAGCTTGAGGCACAGCCATTCAATATGGGCTCTGTTGAAGAAGAAACTGCTGTAGCACACAATGGCAAACAATTACCCTTTTTTGTTTATATACCAGAAATATGAGTTTAAAGGGCTAAATGAGTGATAATGATTCTGCTTGAACATCCACGCATTGGCACAAACACTCAGGCAAGTTGGGGTGGAAAGGGAAAGAATTTGTTGCTTTTGAGGACAAATGTGTTACAGATGAGCTAAACTGTCAGCTGCAGATTTGTGCATTTTTATTTAAGGATTTTTGAAGAAAGGAACATGAATTAAGAGGGAAAGTGAATGTGAGGGGCAATTATATATCATTAATTTTAGGGTGGTTTCCTTTTCCAGTGGGCTTCACAAGATGTAGAGAAGTGTCTCATTGCTCTTTGTTTCTTTTGTTTTGTTTTGTTTAGAGGGACCTGTGCTTTTATATATTGAGGCAATTCTGAAGACTATACCTCTAGTTTTGGGACAGACTAAATATCTTAGTAAAACATGTAACATTGTGTCCTGAGGAGTCACCTGAAGCCAGTTGTTAAATTCTACTTTTTAATTACAGACCATATATCATATTCATCATGAAGATCATACTAAAGTTCCTGTTCCTTCCCTTTCTGTTCAAAATATTAAAGGGCACTTGAGTGAACACTCTTGCTTATTCATTCATGTTCCCATAAATTGAGTAGTAATGATTTTAGCTGTGAAACAAGAGATTACAATCCATACATGGTTAATTGTTATTTTGATAGTCAAGTCACCAAAATACAAAAATATAATGAAGGATTTAAGAAACCTATAGCTCCTTTTATAGAAGTGCAAAATGCATGTAATATTCTTGTTTTCTAGTTGGTGTATAAGAACTAGGAGTGAGCAACAGCTGTTGTAGTGTATTCAGTGGTAACACTGGTAGGTGAGAACCCATTTTGTCTCAGTGAAATTATTTAAAACTGTATTGGAAACCAGTTTTTTCCTTGTCAGCAAAGCTGAGATTTTATGTGGAAACAGTTTGTCTTTGGAAAACTTCACTGTGACAAGAACTTTGATCCTGCTTCATGGAAAAAATAATCTCAGGAAAGCCTTGTAAGTGAGGAGCATTAATTCCTTTTTATAGGCTGAGACTACTAACTTTTATACTGAGCACTTCTTCACAAAAGTTGTGCAGCGCCTCATTTTTCTAAGCCACCAGAGACTGTGAAAGGTCTCTGGAACTGTGTAATGATTTAGATGAAAAGTCTGTTTTGTCTCATCCAGCAGGAAGTATGCTTATCAATGTGGCTGTTAAACTGCGAATTTTCTAGGGAATGCTCCATGTACAAGTTGATGATCTTGATCCATAAAAGTGGGCTCTTAGACATGACTCATAAACCTGTCTGTGATTCTAATGTGCTCTTCAGTTTTGAATAGAGTTGTCCAATGAGTTAAACAGGCCCCATCGTGCTTTTATCTACATCCAATGTATGGTGTTAACCCTGTGATAGGTAGTTACATTGCACATGGTGGACAACTCAGGTCAGTCCTACAATAGCTGGCTCAGGAGTAATGTTACAGGAGCAGATACTAATTACAAAGATTATATTTATTAATATGAATAGGTATCTTCCCCTTTAGTTTTCTGGGAAAATTACCACAATGTTGTAAAAAATAATTTCCCCCATGTGCATGTAGTGTGTTGATTAACAGGTTTAATGACTTTCAGTATTTTTATAACCTCTAAAGTCTTATCTGTCTTCCTGGCTTTTGTGCCTTTTCTAGTCATTTAGAAAGTCCCAAAAGGAAGACAAAACAAGGTCTTTTGAGACACTGAAGTGAGACAGCTGATTAGTCCTAAGGAAGCTTCAAAGTAGATAAGCAGACTAGGTCAGATATGTAGTGAGGAGAAAGATAAATAATTTAAAAAGATCATTCGTTCAGGGGTACAAAGCATTTGACTGGAAGATTTATGAAACTTTTAAAAAAGCATGCTCAGAAACATTTGGATTAATAAATAACACGGCTGAAATGCCTGGATGTCTTCAGTTTATAGTTTGCTCTTGAAAAATGGAGAGTTCACTGAACTATGAAGTTCTGAAAAGATTTTTTGTTTATCTTCTGCCATCCCTTTCCTTTCTGCGTGTAGGATTTTATTTTCTTTTTGAATAACTTAACCAATATTTTTTTTTTTGAGATTAATGAGCTGCAAAGAATGAGAGATGATGACGTTTTTTTCCACAGTGTGCACATGCTTTTCAGCAGTTGATCTGTGCTTGTCCACATCAATAATATAGTGAGTTTGTGGGTTTTTTTCCTCCTCAAACCACGTCTCCAGTTGTTCACCCACTGTGGTTAGGGGGCAACCACATTTTTCAAATGTTATTGCTGAGATCTTGCCTCTCCTCCCTGCCTTAATGGCAGTGAGTGCAGAAAGTGCCAAGCATCTTTCTCTGCAAATCTGACTCTTCAAGCAGTAAGATAGATAACGTCTTATCTCACGAGTCACCTTTCAAAATGCACATTGATAGGATTTTGCATAAGGACTTTCCTTTGAATTTAAGGAGCAAGTAACAGGTACAATTTCACCCCATCCACTGAGGCAGATGCTCTACATAATACAAGATTTTTTTTTTTTTTTGCAATTCTTTAAAAATCAAGTCTTGACTAGAAACTAGATTATTTAATTTTTAAAAGGCATTTTAATTTGCCAGATGTGATTCCTTCTCTTTCATTCCCACTTCAGACCCTAATAGTCTAGGTAGATGGATTTTTCTTACTGCAAGCTGATCTCCTTACCCTTTGTGCCCCCCACAAAGGTCCTCAAAACAAACAGCAGATAAATGCATTAAAACCCAGAAATGACTCAACTATCTGAAAGTGGAAGGAAAACATGTGTGCCATCAGTGACCTTTATTTGCTGTCTACCAAGAAGAACTGTGTATTTTTTTCCTCCCTTGATGACAAACACACTGTGAGTTATTAAATCTTCCATTGCAGACAGAGTTGTGTTTTGTGCAAAGATACTTGCCATGGACAAGCTTTAACATATGTGTTTTCTAAGGGAGTAATGACCTACACTGAAACTGTGTCTTTGAAAGGACAGCACTCCCACCTCTTCATAACTCACTGCACTTCCTTCAGTGATGTTACATCTGTTCTGTCTTCATTTGAAAAAGAGAGTGTCTCTGAGAAAGGTATTAGCTGTGCTTAATCACCACTTGTATATTTTTTGATGAGGATTGCTCGGCACATAACATTAGACCAGGCAAATTACATTTATGTTAACCGTCACAGCATCAACATCAGATGGGCAACACTTGCCTGAGGGTCTGTACATGTACACATGTGCACATCTGCATCTGAGCTGGTCACTGCACTCCTTTTATCATCAAAGGAGGAAAACAAGTGTTCGAAGGTATGGTGACTTCCTAAAGTTGATGTCTACAAGAGAGTATTTTTTTTACATCTGCTGTAAAAGTAGTCAAGCATGACTAGTGCTTTAGGTGTCTAAATTACAGGGAGATGAATCCCATTCTGCATGTCACTATTACCCTATACAATTACGCTGGGAATACTGTGGTATTTCCACAGACTGCAGTTCACTGAAATATTTTTGCAGAGTGTTGTTATCATGCCACTACAAGAAAACCTTTTCATAGCTAAGGTTGCAGCAAAAATATAGTTATATATGTGACGTTCTTCCCTGTGTGAGTCAGATTACTGGATACTGTGTGTAACCTGAGTGAGATCTGACTCTAGTCATAGGTGAAGCAGGCAGTTACAGGCAGCAGTGCTGCCTGCATCACTGGGTCATGGTTGTGCATCCTGATCTGTGCAAGCCAGAGAGAAGTGTAGGGGAGCGGGCATGGTTCTGCAGAGGGCGCAACACAGGCCCTCTGACCCCTTCTCCCCAGGGTTTCCCCATGACCTCCTTCCCACCCCATCACTCCTGTCCCCTACCTTACTCCTGAAGCCAAGCCTAGCTCTTGCCTCATCACTGGGGTGGCAAAACTGAGTTTTGCTGACAGCAAGCACCTGAGTAAGTTCTTTGAGAGGTGAAACAGCTTTTAAACGAATTCTTTCCTGGAGCTATTTCTTAATATTTTTCTGTTTTCCAGTATGTATGTACTAACATGTAAAGCCTGGGATGTAAGACATTTCTCCAGAAAATCTAGGGCAACCTTTTTGTTGCTATTCCTTTAAGGGATGCTGTTGCTCTGATTCACTTTATAAAGAGCATAGTTGAATGATAATGTACATAACTCTTTTCAGATAACTATCCGGACATATTTCAAATGCTTACAAATGCTCTTCAGTACCTTTTCAGCAGATAGGAGTTGTAGGATGTTAGAAAGCAGGCCAAAAAAACTTCCTCCTTTGCTCTGCAAATGAGTCAGAGCTTCTGTAAGCTGGCAGACCTCCTCCTGCTGATAAAGTGAGGCCATTCAAGCCTGGAAAGGGAGGAATGGCACTTGATTTACAACACTGTTTCTGTATCCGAGCTTGGGTTTTTATTTGAGTGTTTTTTTAAGTCAAAGGAACTCCTAGCCTTAAAGAAGTCCAAGGACTCTTTTTATGTAGTGTTGTCCTCATGTGTTTTTTCTGACAGCTAAACAAGAATGATGTTACCAATTTTTAATTATTTCTTATACTTAGTCCCCCTCATTTTATTTTCTTGCCAGTGTATGTGCATTTCTGAGGGAGATTTGTTGGAGGACTCCTTGCCATCTTGCAAACAAACCAGGTGTAGTCCAGGAATCACCGCTAGACAGATGCTGGCATGGATGATCATGCACTGCACTTTTTCTAGCAGTCTGGGATGAATGAATCTCAATCAGTCGGGGGGGGTTACACAGTGTATCTGCACTTACCAGTGTGCCTGTGAATAACTTTGGGGTGAGAAGAGGGAACACAGCTTGATTTACGGAATAAATTGTTCATTGTGTTCTTCCTCCACTTCCCAGCCCAGAAATAGCAGGCAAATTCAATGTGCATACCATTCCCCCCCGCTTTCTTTCTTTCCTCTGTGATAGCTCAGCTTCTCTTTTATGTTTTTTCTTCAGCTTGTAATTTCATACATATGTGGTCAGAAATATTTTATAGCTCACTAGAGGGAGGGAATTCATTGTGCAGTGTATTGGGAAGAGGGAGGGGGAGAAAAGGACGAAGAAGAAAGAGGTGTTGGCATCTCACCTGTACAAGAAGTGCCAGCTTTCTAAGCTGCTATAGTGGAGACATAAGGAGAAACAGATTGTTGTTGCTTTTTGCCATCTGCTCAGTATGCCACAGATAGCTTTTATCAGCAGGGAGCTATTATCACCAGTTAAAAACCATGCTCTCTTTAAATACTCTCTCTCTCTCAAAAAAAGTGTAACAACAGAAAGATAATTTTCAGCACTTAAATTCATTTGTATATTTTTGTGCTTACAGAAGCAGCTCTGTCCCGTATCACGCTCTGGGTTGTCTGTCCATGCCTGTGAGGGATGGTGAGACCTTCCCAACATAACCCAGCCAGCCCACCCAGCCCGGGCAGGGCTTCTGCTGCTCTGTGCCAATGCTGCTTGTCTTGAGAAGTGTCTGCACTAGCCTGTAGTGTTGCCGCTATATAATTCTGTAGGATTTTGTTTTTATAGCACTCCACCAATCTCTAATTTATGAAGTGAGCTGTGCTGAGATCACCATGCAGGCATATTTCTGATCCAACCTGTTCTGGAGCTGAAGTTACCAAAAGCAAAAGGCCAAGATTTATGCAACTGAAATGTGCATAAATCTGTTCCCTATTCCCTATTCTTATCACAGCAGCTGCAGCAGTTAACACCCGCTGCGATGCATCTCTCCACAGGTATGTCTATGCCATTTCCCATGAAATCTCCTCTTAACTCCCACCTGTCACAGCAATGCCTGTCTTCATTTTGGGGAGCCTGAAGTACTTTACTGCATGCTTTCAGTAAGGCTGTGTATTCATTCTCTGGGACACTAAACTGCACTTGAATATAGCTCTTCCTCCTGCTACTCTACATTTTATCTACCTGGGGCAGTACCCAGCAGCCTGGGTCCAACAGAACCACCTTACACCAGGCACTGACTCCATTTCAAATTAGACTGGTTTTCCCTGCACCAAAAAGTTTTCAGTTTTAAACATCTTATTTTCATCTTTGCACGTATTACGTCAGATGCACTGCCCCACCCTGAATTTTTAACTGAATCCCCGTGTAAATCTTCTCTTACAGCTTTCTTCTTGCTTTCCACATATGTACGCTAAACTTGGTACACGTGTACTTTAGCCTGTGTACCTTTTAGCAGGTAGGTTCTCCAAAGCAGCTACTGTTTCTTTTCCAATGTTGTAAGTGCTGGCCCCACCCCATTTTGAATTGTACAATTATAAGTAACATGTTTTTGAATGAAAATGATATTAACTATAGACAAAAAGAAGGAAAACATGGTATTTGCTGAATTTTTGACAAGACCCTCCAGAGATTAATTGGTCTCAATTCCAGTTGCTTTCTCTTGCAGGATGGGATCTTAGACAAAAAAAAAAAGGAATGTTCATTGCTCCTTGTCCTAAAAATCAAGGCATGTTTTGGTAAAAATCTTTTATTTAATCTCTTGTACCTGTAGTCCTTCTTCAGCTCTTTTGGAGTGCCCTATACTGGGCATGAGATTCCAGCCAATACAATAGAAAGCAGTCTTCCCTTTTTTCCATCTCTTTATGGTGTCTAGCTTTCAAAGAGTAGGAAAGATGAGGGTTAATGTTTTCTGCACAAAAGATAGCTGAGGTGTAGACAACAGTTCTTGGATGGGTGGATGAGGCAGTTTCTGGTGACATACTTCAGAACATAAAGAAAAGGAAGAGGATGAGAATGAAGAGCAAAAAATGGCATTTAGTTAGGAGAAGGTGGAATAGGTGATGGATCTGTCATGAGTGATGGGACTAGATGAAAAGAATTAAGGGCTATGAGACAGTTTGTGTGTTTTGTTTGTTGGCTTTTTTAGAGGACAGTGTTAGTAGGTTTGATCTTATCTATGTGGACTAGCCACTAGAGACCATTTATACTCCATGCAAGGTTTTTTTTTAAATGTTAACCCCCTCCCCAGTTTGAACATTCATCAAAGGAAGTTGCACCATGCAGCCAAAACGAATTTCTATACTAGTTGAAATCAGTTGGACAATTTAGTTCTCATAATAGCATAGGCCCTGTCCCACTGGAACTGCTAATGCAAACCATAATAAGTACTTTGCAGAGATTCATTTTTGATTGGTCTCCTCTATTCCATTGCGGATTCATGAAGACTTATGAGAACATATATTTATTAGGAACATACTTCTAGGAGATAAGATTTTTAGAGATTTTACCCCCAGTTATTTTTATGTTATGTATTTTTTGGTGTGGTTACTTTTTTTAAAAGAGCAACATTAATTGCCAAATGTGATATGAATCTTAAGTATATTGACATTAAAATAATATGTTGCTGAGATTAGAAATTTGTCTTTGTCCAATTTGCAGGATATGTATGTTGGATTACTCTCAAGCTTCTTATTCATGGCTTTTTATAAACATGAAAATAAGATACTTTTGATGGTGAAATAGTATAAATGAATTGGTGAAGATCCTCTTTTGAAGGAAATTCAAGGGTAAGAAGTATGTAACACAGTAAGGTAGAAGGCAAAAGTGTTCTGGTTTTGTTTCTTGATTTTGACGCATTTCTGCAGAAGACCAGGACCTGGGTACAAACAAGAGCAGCCTGAAGACTACTTTTGTATGGGCAGCATCTGGCACCAGTGTGCCCAGATGGAAGCCAAGGATAGTTTTGGAAAAGAAATGCCTTGGCCTTTAGGCTGATGTAGGATGTCTGAGTAAGAAGCTTCCTCCTCTTTATGCAAACAGTGATTCTGCCTGTGATAGATATGCAACTGATTCGGAGAACCAGGACTTGGCTTTCACAGGGCAGATTTCGTTGATAGTTTTATATTCTTCAGTCAGAAAGTAGGTGGCTGATCTAAATACTGCCTTATTACTTTTCTGCTCATCTCAGCAGATGTGATTAATTTGTAACATATGACTACTATAGTGGGAATAACACTAAAACAAAACTTTCTCATTGCGAACATGGCAATTTGGTGTTACAAAGCAAAACGTTGATCCTGCTTTGACCAAGTGACACACCAAGGTCTTTTCCAGCTTGAATCATTCTATGACTCTATGTATTTATTTTACTTCGCAAGCGGTAGTGGAAATAGCAAATGCCATATCTGGCTGTTCAGCTAAGCCAGGCATTTCTTGGTTGCACCACTGTTTGCTATTTCTAGAGAACCTCTAACTTTGGCTGACCAGTCTTTGTAATTTATTCTGATATTTTCCTCGAGGGTGCTACCAATATGTGAGCTGTACTTTTCCTTGTTTGTAGTTGTGAGTCCTGCAAGACAGATAGAAATAAAAATTAAAACAGCACTCTGCCTTGTATCAGTACTGTCTTTGCCAAACTCTGTCCTCCCATTGCATGTACCCTTGCTATTTCCCATTATCTGCTGATAAGAGCTGCAAGGAGGCTACTATTGATTAGGGTCATGTGAGAGAGTTTCTCTATACAGTCTCTAAGAAAAAGCTGTTTTGCCTAGGTGGTACAATGTTTTTGTTTAGTTCTTGTGATCCTGTTTTCATAGTCTGTTAACAATCAGATTATCTATTATACCTCTGACTTTAGAAGCCATTGCACCCACACATGTTTAACTATTATTTTGAGGGTATTTGAGACACATGAATTTTTTTTTCTGCATTACAGTCTGTTCTCTCTCTGATTTTTATCTGTTTGTTTCCATTGACAGTTCCTTTTTTAAGTTACACTCTCTCTCAATAGATGCCAGAGTTGGTCACACTATGCAAAACAAACTGAAATACGGCAGCGTTCCCTCCTCCTACAAATGAGCAACAACACTGAGAGCAGATATCTATTCCATTCCACACTCCTCCCAAATCATAGAATCATAGAATCATTTAGGTAGGATAAGACCCTTAAGATCATCAAGTCCAAAATATGCTGAGCTTTCTCCTGAGTCTCTGGGATGGTTTGCAGCTGTGCCAGCAACCATGGTTGCAGTGCCACTAGGCAGCTGGAGCAGTGTTTTGGGGCTCAGTGCTCAGGTCATTTTAGGACGGGCCTTTCAGGTCGATTGCGCCAAACGTTGGCTCTTTTTCTGCTAACATAAAGAACATGTTTTTTCAATAAAGTATTTATAAGTCAGATTATATTTTGTCTTCACATGAGACAGTAAAATATTAATCCTGCCTCTGTGCTGTCAGAGTTGAATGCGGCTGTCAAAATCGTTAGGGCAGAACTGAGGAGAAGGCTGACGTAGAGCCCACCGGTGCAACGGGGAGTCGCCCTGCCCTGTCGTGGCCTGGCCCCAGCAAGGGCTTTCCAAACTCTCACTGGTGTGTCTTGCAGTCGCTTATATTCCCTTTTGTGTGCCCCTGAGGACGGAAATTGTTTTACTGAGTAGTTTGATGTAGCTTTAGTAAAATTGCAGCTAAACTAATGTCTTCTCTCTGGTTGGCCTGGTTCTGACGTGCCATCACATCTTCTTATTCTGTCTAAACTGTAATGTTAAAATGCATGGAGAGCTGATGTGTATGGCAGCATCCTTGTCTTTGGGTACTTTATAGGAGTGGTGCCAGGCATCCCTTACAGCTTCCATCCTGCCCTGCCGTTATGTCTCTGCAGTGCTACATCTGAGTCTGTTTTATATACCTCCTATAAAGGAGGAAAAACAGTCTGTTAGCTTTTTTTTTGGCAAAGACCTGACAGGGTTGCTACTCATCTTAAATCCTGGAACTTTTTCAGGAATGGTAAGTGTTGGTTTTGGGCCTCAGGAGAAGAGTTTTGTTCTTTTTAGAGGGATTTCTCAGTTTTGGAGAATGGAGATAATAAAGTGGGAAGAGGAATTACTATCCACATAACATTAACATGTGTAAGTCCATGTAAGCATGCAGTCTGTGCAACTAGACGTCAATATCGCACCATCATGTCTACCCAGATAAATCTCTGGCGGTTTCTCAGCATGTCTGGCAATCTTTGCTGTGCTGCCACTGTTTTCAGGTTTTAGCAATGCCATGCAAAGCAGCTTTTGGGCTGTGAAAAGGGAGGACTTGCTCTCAGATACACACCATAATCAATTTCTGGCTGCTATTGTTGGTCTGACTGAGCTTTTGACTAAACAATTTCAGGGAAGATATTTTAAAACTGCCTAAAAAAGAGGCTTGTGAAGAGGGAGACCACAGAGAGTTAAAGGAAAGAAAGATAGGGGCGGGTCAGAGGAAAATAAGTTGAAGAAGAAATAGTAGAGAGGACTTGCTGGGGGTTATGGAGAGGATTAAAATAAAGTTTCAAACAGTACCATGACAAAAACCTTCCAGATATTAAAGAGTTTGACTTCAATGGACTGGTACGTGCTTGAGGGAATAGCAAAGACAGCAAGACATTGCCAGATCCTAAAACTCATTGGAACAGATGTCCAAATACAAGCCCTAATAGGCTTGTATGAAGTGGTGTCTGCCTGCCCTGTCCAGTGAGTGCTGGTACTGGTGCCTCATGTTGGGGTGTCAGGGAGCAGTGGGCCTCCATTCCCTGCCTCTGGGATGCTGCTCTGAAGGGTCCTGCTGGGTCTATTTTGGTCTTTCTGTTTTGACAGATTTTGTGAGTGTATTGCAGTAGTGATGCCCTGTACCACAAATCCGGCTCAACGCTGCAACTAGGACCAGGCTTGTAGGAAAGCCCAGTTCCTGCTGAGTGGGAGGTTTTCAGCAGCAACATTTCTTTCACTAGATTTTCAAAAGGATTTGGCATACAACCTGCTTTTTGTCATTTGAAAACAGGTCTCAGCTGTACGTGCTGAGTCTGACTGAGAAGGAGACCCTGGGGTCCTGTGTCATCTTCTCTGTTTCACCTCTGCAAGCCACTGTCTCTGGGCTGACATCTCACCATCTGTGTCTTCTTCACAGTTTTCACTTCCTCGTCAGCAGGTCTGCCTCTGCTTAAACACTAGACTTTCCTGAATTTCACCCTCCTTCTCCCTACACATGTAGGAAGGGAGAGTTTTCTGCTTAATGTAAAAGCTGAGAAAAGCATATCTGAATTAAGAAAAAACATAACAAAAAATTATGGTTTGTGTGTGCAGTGGCTAGAAGAGAAACAGATGATCACATGAACTGTTATTATTATGCTCATTCTTTTGTTCTGATAATTATGGGAATGAACAGCCAAAAATAATTCTGGTGCAAGTTGTTGTGCTAGGGCCTACAGCTGCTCAACTGAGGCTCTAAAAATCTCTCAGTGAATTTAATGGGACCAGAATTTTATAGAGTGGAAGAGACTGACCGAGCCTTCAGCCTTATGGCTGTGATGGATACAGGTCAGGAGGTCTGTGCATAGCTGACGTGATGAATTGGTCGCAAGGAGTTGCCCAGTGCTCCTCACCTTGGCATGTGTGATTCTTCTGTCCTGAGTGTGACGCTTCCCAACAGAAACCCAAGGAATACCACACCTCCAGAAATAAAAGCCATGTAGTCTAGAAGACTAGCCCCTTAACTCCATCCCCTGCAATCTCACTGACTGTGGGTCAGTGGGAGCTCCAGACATTAACCCACAGTGCATGGCCACTGCTACTATTTTAGAGTAATATTACTCCCCATGTTCATTTAATTAATTGCTTGTTTTGTTTAAAGAATTATCTTGGATTTTTCTTCAAGGTCATTCAAGTATCTGTCATCATCTGGCTTTGTATTTGAGTTTTTTCTATGGAGAAGGTCTCCATCTGAGTTTTTTTTATGCCCTGATTAAAAGTGGCTATTGACTTTGTCATTTAATACTGGTGATGAACACCATCAGGGTTTTGTTAATCCAAAATTTGTATGGCAAAGCCTGTTCTTCAAAATCTTATGGACATACATTTTAAGAGCTTGTATGAGTACGTGGTATGGCAGTGCCAGCCTCAGCATTCTGATCTTCCTGTGCTTCGATAAAGCCCAAAGGCTGCGGCCTGTTTTTTGGCAGCTCTGTGCCTTGGGCCAGATGGTGGGTGTGAGGGCCCATGCTGCTGGTCCAGGAAACGGCAGCGTTCTGGCAGATGAATGCAGTCCCTCTTCAAAAGCACTGCCAGCCAGACAGTTCAGACAACAGCCTAAGGAGCTGCTGTCTGCATAAATTAAGCTGTGATCCTTAACCTTTCCAGTTTTTGGCATCTTCCAATCCTGCATGCCCTTCTTTGCAGCACCTCACTGATTAGTTGCCTTCCTTGTGCTTTCTTCTTAGACCTTCTTGCACCTTTCCCTAATCGCATTTTGCTCCCAGAAGTCTTCCTGACTCCCATGCCTGTGAGAACATTAGGCAGCTGCTTGACCAAGCAGGCACTTGTTTACATTAACCTGTGTATAGTTATTCCTCATTAGGTGGTGGTTAATGATCTTACACATACTTAGGACATGAATTTGCAAAGACACTCCTTTTGGTTCTGATATTGCTCCTTTGCAACTCCTGGATGAAACCTACTGAAAAAGACCTCCATACCAGTGAAAGGCAGCATCTTGTGATTCCTTCAAGAAAGACTTGAAGACAATGTTAATTTTCCAAATTAATTTTTAAATCAGTTTTTGACTTCCCTCACTTACTGTGCTAAAATTTTCCTTTGAACATGAGAACGCTTGCAAGTCTGTATTTCCTGGACATGACTTCTTGGTGGTAGCTCTGCCTACAGATCATAGTCTGAAGCTTCAATAGTTCTTCCCTTAATGTGACACAAACATATTTAGTATGATGGGAGTGTTGAGACATGTCCAGAGAGTTCAGGATCACAAGCTGGAAAATGAGCATCATGGAGCATTCCTAGCGGTATGTCTCACCTCCAGGCATTGATAGCGGCATGTTTGTCCTGTTTCTTCAGCCCCCATGAAGCATTTGACACTTTTTTCCCATGCTCAGACATTACAGATGAAACACCTTTTTTGTACCTTTTTTTGTCTAGACGGTGTCACAACTACGAGAAGAATTCAGGGAGGTGTCCAATCCCTTCATAGATAACCAGATTTCCTTGCTAACAACTGCCCAGTAATGTGCTAAAAATGTTTTTGAATGTAAATGGTAAACGGCACAGAAACTTCCGGAAACAAGCTCTGGCCTCAGTGATACCAGCACCCGTGGGACTAGGATATGGAGAGGTAGAGAAATGCCACTTTCCCCTCCGAGTCCCTTAATATTTCTGCACAGAAAACATGGATTGTCCCATTTTCCTTCAGTGATTTATGGCTGGTGATAACCTTGATACATATTTCAATGATAATTTGCCATTCCTATTAACTTCATTAACTTGTAATGCATCAGTGATACCTGTGACAGTCAAATAACACATACTAATAGCTACAGGACATTGTTTTTTCTTTTATTTTCATAAAAGCGTAAGGAATTTACAGCAACTTACTTGGTTTGCATGAATTTGAGTGTTTCAAAAGTTAAAAAAGAAGCCAGTCCAAGACCAAATGAGAAGCTTAGACTGGATGTTACGAGCTCATCCTTAGAGGTCAGCAGTGCTCCTACAAACTGTCTTGGTGCAGGTTGGTGCTGTGGTGGTCCCTTGTCATGGCTGGAGGCACTTGCTGGGTCATGCATCTTCTGGAGCTGTGTGTCCCCAAAAGGCCAGGTGAGCTGGACCTGGCAGCAGCTGAGGGCTTTTGCTAGAAATGAACACATTTCAAAGGGAACGTGGTAGAGCTGGAGGAGGGAAAGAGAGACTTGTTTAAATGGTGTAGACCTTCAAACTACACTAAGCAGTTAAACAGCCTTACTTAACTGTTTCCTGCACTCTTCGATAAAAGATGGAGTAGGGTGACAGCATCAGCTGTCATACGATGGTGTGTGAGCTACCTCCAGGACTCTAAGGGATTTTCTAGAAGAAAACAGTCATCAACATGTAATGTGACATTTCAGGCTTTGCAGAGACTTCTGAGGAGGAAATTGCTGCCCTTCTACCTCAGTTGTTTTCTTTGAGATGTTTCCATTCCCTTTTGCTTTTAAGCTAATTAGAAGCATTGCTAGCAGTCTGTTGAAACCTCACTGAAATGTCGTGATGTCGTCAGAGAGACTGATAGGCTTTTTCCCAGAATGAGGTGGCTCTTGCAGCCCCAGAAACATTTCTCCCCCTGTAGCAACTATTTGTAAAAATCAACGTGCACATAAAAAAGAAGCAGAAAAAGAGAAGCAGAAGTACAGCCCAATTTCCTATAAAAGAAGAAATATATCCCAGACAAGTATTAGTAAGGTGGCCCTGAAAACAAATTAGAAGAAGGGACTTTTAGGCTCAGCACTGCCAGAAGGGAAGTTGGAGCTGTGAGCAGCCGGTTGTTTGATGCTTGCCGCCTTAGAAAGTTATCAGGACTTCCTACATTTTCCATACAGAACTAGGATTGCAGGAGTGAAATGCCTTGAATCCATCAGTTTTTCCTCCTAAACCAGCAATGTCTCCCATTTAATTATGTCCAAAGGGCTGAAAATAGGAATGTGCAGTCAGGTGTGGAGTGTAGCAGGGAGGTTTCAGATTGAGCTCTATAAAACTGGCAAAGCACTGTCCTGCTCTCTTTAGAATAAACATAAATAAATCATTAAGTCAGACACTCCTGCTCACCTCCCCCAGTTTGCAGCACAGCATCTTTCTCAGAGCTGCCTGTGCTGTGCCCAGCATGGAGCACACCTGGGGTCTGACCCTGCGGCCGCTGATGCCCTTCTGGTGCCTTCAGGTGGTGTTGGTCCATCTCAGGGCTTCAGCACTGGGACCAAAGTGCCCAGTGGCTGTGGCAGATGTTTCTTGTTGCATTACAGTTCAGAACTATCAAGTGTTTGTTTGTTTTTAACCCCGTGTGGGTTGACTTGCATGAGAACGGAGTGGTGTCAGCACCGCTGCAGTTCTGCCTCGTGGGCAGGAGTGTCACCTGGGAGAGTGCATGGATCCTTCGTGGAGACAATGTGCATGGGCTGAGATTGCTTACCCTCCTTGCTGTTATCCTGTCGATCCTAGCCCTTGCCAGATTGCTGGGCAGGAGGCAGGGGTGAGGGGGGCTCAGCTTTTAACCTCTGCAAAATTCTCTGTCTGAAAGTTACCATACGAGCACCGTGCCAAAGTGCGGACCTGTCCTCACGGAGCGGTGTAGACTCAACAGACAAGAAAAAAGAGAGAATCTTGGTCAAATTTGGAGTCTACTGATTTTTCTGGTGTCTCTAAAGTATTTAATGTAGTAACCCATAGTGTATGTGGGCCTCATGTCTCATCTGTGCTTTAACTTGCAGCCCAAAGAATTTCCAGTTGATAACTGAAACCACATGCAAAAGCAGCTTTTTTACCTCCCTATAATCTAAAAATGAGCTGGGTATGTATAACATAATCTTTTCAAATCTTGCTGATAATACATTGCTTCTGGCTTGACTTTTCTTATGCCAAAGCTTTGGGTCTGAGACATTTTTTCAGCCAAAGCTCTAACCTAACCCCATTAAAAATTTGTTTTAATATTGGAAACATTGAGCAAATCTGAAGGCAAATGACACTATAGTGCTGCGTTGTATTAGGAGATGATGAAAAGGTTTTTTTTCATAGTTTTATTTTCACATCAGAATTACATGTGAAATTCTCTATAAGAAAATAGACTTTTTATTTAAATAGAAAAAAAAGTATTCAGGGCAAAATTCTGCTGTGCTGTCCTTGCAAGCCTGAAGTTAATGGTATTGTTCTAGAATTGCTCCCCTTGTGTGACTGTTCCCCAACTGTGTGTGTACACAATTTATGCTCTATGCATTTCTAGGCAATGTTTCCTAAAAGTTACCCGTAAATATTGATAATAAAAACATTTCTGGGTTTAATATAAGGATTAAAAAAAAGACAGTTCTCCTTAGGATTCATAGAATCATAGAATCATAGAATCATACAGGTTGGAAAAGACCTCTAAGATCATCGTGTCCAACCGTCAACCCAACACCACCATGCCCACTACACCATGTCCCTAAGGGCCTCATCTACACGTCTTTTAAATACCTCCAGGGATGGTGACTCCACCACTTCCCTGGGCAGCCTGTTCCAAGGCCTGACCACTCTTTCAGTAAAGAAATTTTTCCTAATGTTCAATCTAAACCTCCCTTGGCGCAACTTGAGGCCATTTCCTCTTGTCCTATCGCTAGTTACTTGGGAGAAGAGACCAACACCCACCTCGCTACACCCTCCTTTCAGGTAGTTGTAGAGCACGATGAGGTCTCCCCTCAGCCTCCTCTTCTCCAGGCTAAACAACCCCAGTTCCCTCAGCCGCTCCTCATAAGACTTGTGCTCCAGGCCCTTCACCAGCTTCGTTGCCCTCCTCTGGACGCGCTCCAGCACCTCCATGTCCTTCTTGTAGTGAGGGGCCCAAAACTGAACACAGGATTCGAGGTGCGGCCTCACCAGTGCCGAGTACAGGGGCACGATCACCTCCCTATTCCTGCTGGCCACACTATTTCTGATTCCATGCAAAAACTGTATGTGTTCATGTGTAACTTGTCAGACACTGTATGCAGTTATCTATGCATGTGTAATTTTCTGAATTGCAGTTTGCTCACAAGCCTAAACACCTATTTTCTCTTAAAAAAACCAAAGTTTCAAATGGGTTTTTGCCACAAAGCCCTTGCTCTCTTGCAACTTATAAGTCACTTCCAGATTCATTTTTGAAGCTGAAGGACTTTGCAGTTGAGCCATTTTTTAGCACATTTAGCACATTTAGCAACTGATAGTACGTACAAACAATTGCAGTATGTTGTAGAGTATAAAGGTAATTTGGGGTATAGTTGCTTCAAGAAATATATAAATGGACACAATGCTGGAAATGCAGTGTTTAGGGGTAATTGTTTTCCTGGGTGACTAAACTGATTAGTATTGTAGAGTTCAGCTAGCATGCCCTGCAAAAGCTCTGATAAACATATAGTCGCTGGATGTTTTTTTCAGCCTGATGATCCATCTTTTTGATTATAGTCCCTTATAAATTATATTACCTTGTGCACTTCAGTTGTATCTGCTAATAGTGTTTTGGCTCCTATGGTAGTAATCATTTTAAGTTCCTGGGGTTTTTTTATGAATATTGAGTTATGAAAAAAATTTTCTCTGAGTTAAAACAACTTTAAAAAATCCAATAAAAAGCATGTGCCTCTCTAGTCCCAAATAAAATTAACCTAGAAATGCCTGTAATTTAGGCAGCAGGCTGTCCTTATGACCTTTCAGTCTGAATCTATGAGATGTGATACAAACAATGCAAGAGGTAGGCACAAATATAGGGAAGAAGACTGCAAATTTGGGGTGGAAGCGGGGCAACAGAAGTGTGGCATTGGGGAAGAAGTCCTGGAGGACTGAGAGGTGTTTTAACTGAAGAACAAGATAATTGTTTTTAGTGGAGATAGCCACAGGAATAAAAACGCAAGCTTAGCTGAAAGAGGCGACAAAAGTAAGATGCAGGGTGTGCAGCCTGCGATAGAGAAGCGCAAGGGGCACACGGGCAGATTTCCCGTCTCACCTGTGTGCGAGAGCGTGAGGCGTGAGTGTGGAGGATGTGCCATGTGGGGGATGCATGGGGAGACGGTGCTGGTCAGGAAGACGTGACCGCAGCAGTGCAGAGCTGAGCCCCGACCAGAGCTGCAGGTTGGGCTGAGCAAGGTTTGTGGCTGCAGGGTGCAGTCCTGTGAGTTTCGGGGGCCTGGGGGACACACAGGATTAGCTCAAGCCTGCTGTTATGTCCCATGCAGATCTCATCACCATAATGGGCTGGTAGGGCACCGGTCTAGTATGAAAGAGGTGTTTTCAGCTGTCACTTAAAAAAATAAAATTGGCTTTAAATACAGGTAGGGAAAGGGGGTAGGGAGAAGTGAGAGGACAGGAGATGCGGCAGGATACCGTACAGGGAGGGTGTGTGTGTGAATGAATAGAAAAACAGTTGTCGAGAACTGATGCTGAAGAGATGACCCTACTGTGAGCAAAACTGTGGGGCAAGCATTCCCCTACTGGGTGTGCCTGTATTAACTTGCTCTTTTTGTTGAGTTGAACAGAAACACAATGCTAGTGTCTGTGTCCTGCTCAAAATATGCATTGGTTTCCTTTGAAAGTGCATTGAAATGAACAGAGATTATGCCAATGTGTTGGATTGTATTTAATGAAGGCAGGTATGTCTTTTGGAATGTGAAGAGTGAATCTGATACCCTCATCTCTCCCAAAATGGTAACAGGGAGAATCTCACCACGTTGGGTGTCTCTTGAGTGTGCAGCCCCACTGGGCAAAGTCCCAAGATGGGGGGAAAGGGCAAAAATAGGATTGGTCACACTGACTGAGTGCTTGGAAAAATGACTGATTTTGAACTGGTCTGGAACAAAGCTGCGAGCCCAGAATTAGAGGAGGAAGGCTGCTCTCTGGGCTTTGACAAGCTCTGTATTGTGCATTTTCAGGCTGTCCAGCTTTCCTGCCTGTAGGCTTGCAACAGCCGCTGCTTGCATCCCTCTCCACTGGCTAATTAGTGAAACAAAAAGATGAGATCCTCTTCGAACGATACGAAGAATGAATGTCTGTTATATGTGATGGAAAGTGTTTTCTGGATGCCTTTGTATTTCCCTCTCCTCTGCTACTCTCTGTGCAGAGCAACAAACTAAACTGCCTATCTGCTTTCAGTTCTTCTTGGAAAGTAGGGAAAGGGCCAGAGGTAAGGACAGATGCCAGGGGTACAGAGGGAAAAATATAAAAATCTTAGAAGGAGAGGTGAGGGCCAGTGCCGAGTGCAGCTAACGGGGTGTTAGATGCAGAAGGAAACAAGTGTGTCAGTTCCACCTACGTTCCTGCTGATCCTGAGGCTTTCAGTGCATTGGCCTCAGAGGGTGAGTGTTTAGCCAGAAATGTGGATTGGAAGGGAGGAGAAAGAGGAAAATAAAAAAACAAACAGAAAATTGTGCAATTCAGATGATGCCCCCAGAGGGCCAAATTCTACAGGTTTTCTTGTTTCCCAGATTTCCTGGTTTAATTGGAAATGAGGAAAGCACTGGGGGGAGGAACGGGGCCATGACAATTATGGAAGTGTGGCATTAAAGAAGAAAATTGACGTGCGCTTAAAGAAATAGTGAGTAATAACAGGAAGTTATTTTTCAAGGACCTTAAAACTGAGGTGTTTGATTAGAATTGCCATGGCAGTCCTAAACCCGTACTATTTATGCAGGGAAATGGAAATGCATATGAAATACAATATCGCATATACCTGCCATGTTTCATTGCTGTGTATAAGAGAACTACATTATAGCTGTTGAAAAAATCACAGCTTTTGCATTTTTTGTCTCAGTGTATTTTAAATTCATGATGTTTAATGCAGGTCTTTTTCTGAGTTGTGAATTTTAATGGCTCGATCTTAATGTTGCTGTTCAAAACCCATGAAAATATAATACATTTTCATGTGTATTTATCTTTATTCAACAATATTTACTTTTTTCCTTCATTTCTTTGTTTGCATCCTTATCCACCTGGCTCTTTTTACTCTAACTTGGGCTATGATTCATATCCAGAGGAGTGAAAATGCTATGTAAAGTTTTAAAAACCTTCATTTGCTACAGTGGCTGTCATGGCATGTAGTCTAAACACAAGACAGATCTCAAGCTTCAGTTAACATCCTCTGATCTCTATCTGTGAAATGGGAGCAATAATGCTTATCATCCCAAGGAAGCTGTGAAAATTACCTGGTACTTGTAAATATGAAGATTGAAACCCTGCACAAAATCTCAAGGGAGTTCTCTGGTGTCTGGGTGGGCCCTACATGTCTGTAGGTCCCAACCTATTGGAAATGGTTTCTGCACAGAGTTTTTTTTTCTATGTCGGTGACTATATATGTTTTTTAGAAGTAACAAATGTTTTCTAAGAACCTAGACATTTAATAGTAGCTTTCTTCCTCTTCCTCTCATGGTTATTTTATTGTTTACGGTTCCCTACACAGTCATCTTGAAAACATGTGGCTGTCACTGTGGACTTAAGGTGTGTTTGTCTTTATGGAAGCAGAAAACCAGGGAATCAGCACAATATCCTTTGAATCCAGTATTGAGAATGATTGCTTGTTTCCTTTCCGAAATGGTTTTCAATAGAGATGGAAAACATCTGGATTTTGATGACTACTATTTTGTATAATGAAGAAAATGAAAAGAAGACAAAGAAAAGGAAAAGGTAATAGGAAAATTTCACTGAACCCCAAAAGGACAGTATATGATTCTTCCTTCAACTGCTTAATGTTTTCAATGGAATATTTTGGGGATGGGAAAAATAATTTTCCCATTACCAGCAACCGCATTCCCTTGGGAATAAGCTAGCTGTGGCAGCAAGTATCTTTGCCTTCCAGTTGTGAATTCCATAAAGCAACTTAATTTAACCTCATCTGGTTATTAGTCTAGCATTAAAATAATTCTCCACCTCCACACTCTCAGCCCATAGCTAAACGCTGGTGCTTTTTATTGCTAGTCTTTTTTAAAAAAGAAAATAAAAACGTCCAGATGTTGGAAAGCTGCTGCTGCATAAACATCTTCCTCTTCCCCACTTTGTGTCAGCACCAGAAGAAGCAAAGGCAGAGTGAGGGTGGCAGTTTTGATGGCATTGATGGCACGGGACAAGGGAGAGCCATCAGCTGGGCTGGTCCCACAAGCTGCTCCATATCTGTAGCACACAGGGTAGACCTGACCTTCCTTGAAAAGGGAAGCCCTTTCCTTGGGCAGACTGCACTCACCTGGGCTTTGGTGGCCTTTAATGTTTATCACCACATGCAGCATTTCAGGGTGGCATTTTAGTGTTCATAAAGGCTGTTCATTGTTGCAAAGGAAAAAAATTGTAATTTTTTAATTTGGCATGGGTAACATCAAAAATGCTATTTTCCAACCCCTTCCCTACTTCAGCCAAAGGAGAGGTGAGATTGGTACCTGGAGAAAGGAAGTAAACAGGGATTGTTTTCATGTGGGAAGATGGACTAAGAGAGAGGGAGCGGTACAAATATAGGGAATGACATGCGATGCAGAGGGCAATGGACAGAAACAGTGTTTGCGGCTGAACAGTAGATTGGGCATGGGAGCTATAGAAGGGTTGTTGACTGGGTAGTGCTGGAGGGACAGGAGTCCTGAAACCCACTGGTGTGCACCACCATCCAACAGAGAACGGTCGCCTGAGACCCCAGAGCTGGCATCCGAGAAGGGGAACGCAGATTTGTCTTTCATCTGCTCAAACAGTTGTGCACCTGAGATTTTCTCTTGTTCCCATATCCTAGATGCCAAGCTCGTGGAGGCACCGGGGCGCAGAAGCTGCTCCCATGCAGCCTGTGAGCATCCCGCTTTCTCCGCCGCGGCGCTGCCCTGCCCTTTGAAGCCGGGTGGGAAGCAAGTGACAACAATAACCTGCTCCTTGATGCTCTTTGATCTCCCGCTCCAGCTGAAATTCATCTTGGTTGGGGAAGCCTGTGTCAAGCTGTCTGCTCCACAAATATTCTTAACACGGTCTTGGGCAGGCTCTGGCCCGGTAGTGAAGGGCTCTGCATTGCAGCTGAAGCTAGAAACTCAGGGTTTTAACCTTTTCATGAAACAACCTTCACAGATGAAATCATAAATTTTAGTCTTATCTTCCCTTTTAGTCTGGAAAAAAGGCATTATTTTAATCACTCAGTTCATCGTTTGGGTCACTTCACTAGACTTCAGGAGGATTCATAATTAATGACTCAGAGCAGGCTTTTTTTTTTTCCAGTTCATATTTTTGCTTTGAACTTAGCATTTTTTTCCTATTCCAGACAGCATCATTTACATAATGAACAAATGGCATATTAATCATTTGATGTGGACCCATCTTGTTTATCAAGTTTCTCAGATTCTTAAACCTGTCTGTCTTGTCATGTTTTTAAAGATATTAATACTCTGCAGAGAAAAAAATCATGCTTTGCCCCCTGCATTCTCTTACCCATATGGAATCACGCTACATACTTATCATAAAATCCTGGTAGGGATAATGCATTATAATTGCCTTATGAGGTAAACTGGTAAATCATGGCATGTCTAACTGATATTTCATGGTAGGTCTGCAGATTCCTGTCCCTGGTTATGGTTTGATTACTAGCTGATAATTAATTGCACAATAGTTTCCTTGTAAAAAGCACAACCATTCTGGAAGTGAAAGCTTAATGTTCATAATGAGAAATACTATAGAAATGTTTGCATTGAACTGGGACAAAATTTTGGCTGCAGCCACAGCTTCTCAGATTTGTTTGGATTTTTGAGTACTGTTTTTCATGCTGCAGATCCTTCCACAGCATTTTGGAAAAGTAATCTCTTTTTTCTGTGATGGGCTAACTCTGTGTTGTCCTCAGAAATGTATTATTTCCCTCTTTTTGGACAAATGTGTCTGTGCATCCGTGACTTGAGTGACGTGTGCTTATTTCAAGGAAAGAGGTGTATGCTGTGGTTGGCTATTGTGGCAGTAGCCACCTGCCTGTTGTGCCTCAGGTAGGTGAGCCCATCTTCCATGTGAGCAGGAATAAGCACCTTTTGGTGACTAAGGCAAAATCCCAGTTTTCTGGAAGCCCAGATCCATGGTCGTGTTTTGGCATAGATACATGCTACTTAGTTACTCGCTGGCCTGTGCTCAGGTACCCTAAGACAGTGACTTCTCTTGTTACCTTTGCCTGCAGGATATAGAGGAAATAAAGGAAAACCAAAAGAAAGGAGGGTTTTGTCCTACCTCCAGCCCATTGTGGCAGATACCTTCTGCAGGCAGCTCTTCTCCGTTACATGTCTCAGGAAAACAGGCACGGTTGACTACACGTGGCCGTCAGGGAGGAGAAAAGAAAGAGTCATAATGTGACATTCTTAGGATCTTGCCAAAGGATAACTGAGGAGGAGCCCAAGGATCGTTACTATTGCCAAAGCGGGTGGTAGATCTAGTCAGACGGTCCTTTGCCAACAGCGGATACTGCTATATTTCTTCAAAGTAAAGGTTTATCTGCCAGATACCATCCAGTGGCTCAGCTTCTTTCTGTCCTCAGACACATAGTGATCACTTTGTGTCACGAGGAACACAGACTGCTGAGGTCCCTCAACTCTTGTCATTCTCTTAACTGCAAATTTTATTAACAAGATTCACATAAATTTCTACTTCTAAAAATCTTGCATTTATTTATGTATTTATTCCTCCTTTCCAGCAAGCTGTTTAAAATGAGTCTTCTAGGTCAACTGGTCTTGTGAATTCTTAAGCTTGGTTTGTTTTTTTGAGTGTTTAAGTTTTGGTCTTTAATTCCAGTAAGTGCATTACCAAGGACAATGAATAGGGAAGAGCTCAGTGACTTTCTCTGTAGCATAGACTATTAATGTAAACTTTTCTCTCCATATATTGCCTACCACTTCCTATCCTTCCCTCCTTGCACCCATGCACACACTTGGCCTATCTGCAGGAAACGAGTATGTGGGAGCAGATGTAATAATCTGTGTGCATGTTCAAAGGACAAATATTTCTCCTGTTTCCCACAGAAAAGGCAGTGTTGTGACAGACTTTCTTTAGCCTGTTTTCTGTATCTCTAGTTCATTGCACACAACAGATCCTACAGGGTAATGCAATAACTAGCACAGGTGAAAAAAATGCTATCATAGTATTTTTAGTGCTGGTTTCTCTCAGTTCTTCATGAAAAACCTCTGTTTCAGTCTTTCAAGCAATACGTTACCATAAACCAATGCTCCACCTGCCAAACCAAGGCCAGAAGTGTGGAGTAATTACTTCTGCCACATAAACAGGCTGAGTTAGAGACAGAAATGTCATTGCTGCCATTGTACAAAGCATGCTGGTCTTCATGGTGGGTGTGCCCTGCTCAACTATAGACCAGCTGATAAAACAAGAGCTGGTGGGTGTCAGTATGGACTTGTATATGGGTTGGTGGAGGGACATAATGAATACTCAATGAACAGAATTAATTCTAGTATTTAAAGGGCTTAAAGCTGCTGCAAAAATGAAGAAAATATTTTCCCCTTCAGACATTTAACATTTCTAAAGATCCCCAAAGCAGTTAGATATTTTTTGATTTTCTGGAGCATTTCAGGATGCTTAAAATGCTGTTAAGAACTGTTGTAGACATGGCAGCCCTAACTTGAGACTAGGTGTTGTTTTGTTGCCTTACAGCAGAGTTGACTTTAGGATTGAGAAAGAAGAGTTTGATACCTGCTTTGTACAAAGGAAGGTGAAAGGTTGTTGGATTTTATTTCTGAATACTTCAGAGGCTGGATTGTGGTTGAGTCTCCTATATCTATATTTACATCCAGCACACAGTTGTAATATACCTGATCAGTCCCATCAGACATATGTAAGGATTCTCACATGCTCAAATCAGCTGAACTACACTGAAGTGATTGAACACAATAGATCAGTTAGGATGCATACTTGTCCCGTGATGTCTGGAGGTTAAAGAAACCCATCACCATATGGTTTGTTAAGTTCTTTGGGTCTCTATATGGCTACAGGACTTCTCCTGATGCCCTCCTTGAATCTTGTAACATCTTGATTAAAATGGCTCTCATGTTAATTTTTTTATATTATGATGATTCTTAAAAATTTTGTTTTGAAATGTTTATTTTTTTGTCTTTTTAAAATCCCAGGAGAAGACAGTATATTTATTTGTACAATGTTATTCTTTACTGTTGTATCAGAATCCTGTGTTTATTGAAATAGAAGCAAATATTTGTCACAAAGCTAACGTGGTTTTTTTTTTTCTTTTTTTCTGGAGAATTTATTACAGGCCTATTTTTACCACTGAATGTCATCACACAGATTTTGTGCCATCTAGATGATTCTGACTAAAATATCTTACCTGCCAAGGTAGTCTTTTATCTCTTTTGGCAAATCCTAATATCCAAAACCAAAAAGTTTCCATAGACATAGACAAGATTTTCTATCTCTGAAAAAGCAATCAGAGCTCCAGAATGAAGGTTGATTTTTTTTTCCTGAAGGTCTGTGTAAGTTTGGGAAGTGATAATCTTCATTGTTTCTTACCTATTCTTTCGCTGAAGGGTGTTTCCTAGCAGCTGGAAAATGCCAGCTATAAAGCCACTTATCCAGTCCCTTATATCTGTAATGCTCTAACCCTGCCAGGTCCTGAAAATCCACAGCCATTTAATTTGCTCCTTTGCAAAAAACCCTTATTTGTTGGACCTGTGTTTAGCTTCAGTAATAGAGCTTTTGGCAGTCTGACTGCTATATTTTAAAATCCTTTAAGGTTTTGCTTACTTTGAAATATGCTGTGTTCTTGTTTTTCGTTCATCTGGTTGTTTGGGCTTTGTTTTACGGCAGTTTTTGTCTTCCTGGGGCTCAAAGGATACCTGTGGCATTTGTGGAGGCCTGAGCAAAAGCAAGGACAGAGGAGGTAGTCAGAAGCCTCTCTCCCTTTCCTTCTCAGGCACCCCTTCCTTCCGGCAGAACGAGGGGTACGAGATGGGGCTGCATCCCAAGGGAAGCCTGCAGGGACCAGCCTCTTTGTGCCTTTTCTGCTTTGCTGCGTCTCAAGCTTGTTTTGCCCAAAGATACCCTGCCCTTCCCCTCAGAGCTGGTGGGAGTTGCAGAAGACATGGAAAGGAAGGCTCTTGCCTGGCACTGGTTCAAAAATAACAGCTTTTATGGGAATACAGTAATTACTGGCACCTTGTCAGTAAATGTTACCATTGAAAATCTTCCTGTTAAAGTCAATTCTTCCATCAAAGTAACTTCTTCCACAGTAGGCATGGCGATATGATATATGAATACAATTTTTTTCAGACAAAACCCAGCCATTTTTCATAGGTGTCTGGACTCAGTCCTCTCTCTCTTCCTTGCCTCTCTCTTGCTGACAGTAAGTCTGACATGTGTTAATCCACTCTGGTCCTGTGGTGAATATGTTCACACCTGGAGTAAGTCAGCTTCCTTGCCTAGCCGAATGCCTGAACTTGGGGAATTAGCGCTGAGAGCTGCCCACTCGCTGTTTATGTGTACAATGGGTAGAGGAAAATGATCCTGAGGCAGGTTCAGTTAGGGAAGGCGCAGAGTTGTTACCTGTCATTCATTCCTCACTTGAGTGAAGTCAACAGCATCATCTTCGGCACGGCGACCCCAGTATCGGGGCCGAGTTTGTTTCAATGTTGCTTTGTGGTCTGGGGCCCTGGCTCTCTGCTGTGGTTTTTCCTTGCTGTTAAAATGGGCCAATAATCCTGCTTTATCTAGCCTCAGAGGGCATTTAGAGGATTAAGCAAGTATTATCTGTGCAGGGTTGGAGATTGCATACACAGAGGTGTGCAGGCAGCTGGTAGCACTGGATCTATTGCATAAAATAAGAAAAGGAAGAAAAGAAGTATTTACTATCTACGTGAAAGCAAACATTAAAAAAAATAAAGAGGCCTCAGGAAAGATAAGGAAGTTAAATACCACATGGCCATCCGATACTGGCAAGGCAATGAAGTGTGCAGCCAGCCAGTCTTCAGGGAAGCATGTGTCCGTGCTGCCTGCTACAGGTGGTGGGAGCCACCGAGGTAGCTGTATGTGAAACCATAGGATAAAAACCTGCAACATGGTGCTGGGTTATCCAGGGACCCAGAAGAGCAAGTGGTCTTGCACTGGGGAATTAAAAAGGCAGAGATAACCAGAGCCAGCCTGAGGTTTCCAGCCTGGGAAGGTTTCCAGCCTGGGAGGAAGGGGCTGCCTTTCTCTCTTAGGCAGAAAAGTCCTGTTTTGGGGCAGGAAGGGTTGCTGACGGTAGGAAGGGATGCCCCCTCCCCTGCTTCCCAGACATCTGAGGGATGCTTTGAAACTTTACAGTGAACTGTTATGGCATGCTTTAGGCTGGCTTGAGGTGTGTGCTGAGCCCTCAGTGCCCTTCGTGCCACTGAAAATTAGGCTGGATAAGGCATAAGTTAACTCCCTGAGCCCTCACTAGAATTAGTTTTAGTATCTCCGAAGTACTTAGTATTCACACACCAACAGAGGAGATGGGGTCAAGCTCTCATCTGGCACACAGAAGCCTTGCGTTTAGTGCCTGAGGCATCTGAGCATCTGTGCCTTGGGCCAAAATCTGACCTAGTGTGAACGGCATGACTGTAACATGACTGGTTGTTATATGTTATGCACATAGACTTGACTTCACATGGGAGTAAATGGCAATTCATGAGGAAATCTTTGTTAAAACAGCCTTCTCCATCTTGCCGATGAGGCTGGGAAGTTGCACAGTCACTGCTGGTGCTGGGACAAGACCTGTGTCTCTACATCTTTGTGCTGTCCTCGAGAGACCCTGAAGCTGGTTGCTCAAGGCATGATCACCAGCTCTGGGGCCAGCAGGTGCTTTGCCTTGGCTATTCAACATGCTGATTACTTGCTGACTTCCTGCGCAGAGCTTACGTGGTACAGAGGACTTTGTCCCAGCCTTCTACGTCAAAAGGGAATTAAATTTCAGTGCAAACACAGGTTGCATACTTGAGCCCTTAAGCCTACGACAAACTGTACAGTTTAATGTGCTGCTGCTGTAGACAAGCTATTGTTGTTAAATAGTTTAAATTTAGCTGGTAGAGCCCTTGAGAGATTATTTTTGGGACACATCCTGTTTACTGATCTCCACTAATCGTGTTATCTATTAATTCTGGTGTTTAAGAGCTCATGCCTAGACCTTGTACTGTGTTGCTAATTTGTCTCTCTGCTATATGAAGCAGAGACCCAAGGAAATTAGAAAATTACTCTGACCGTTTCTACCAATTCTCTTTATTAGTGCTTTGAGCAGTAGATCAGATCTACATGGCCAGCCTGAAACCTGGCTGACCTTTTCTTCGCTCTGAGTTTACAAACACGAGGAGGAAGTTTGCTTGCTGCAGATATGCAGTTCGCTGGATGCACTTGCAAATGCCAGCAGTCTGAGCTCCCTCACCGCTGCTGCTCAGAAGTGCCATGCTGTTGAGTGGAAGATGCAGTGCTCAAACCACGGTGGTCGAGAGCACAACTCTCCCTGTCCTCTTCGTCCCCTACTGTAGCCCTCTTATGTGAAAGGGTTTCTTGCTGGAGCAGCCCAGTGATTTTTTTTTTGCTTTCTGCCCTGGCAGGGTACGGCAGCCAAAAGGTGAAACACTGCCCTGGAAAGCAGGTGAGGATGTCATACATGAATGACCAGGTGCTGGCGTGCCCAGTGTTTCTGCTCAAGATTTAGGCTCTATAAACTATCCCTGTGATGGAAAGAGTGTTGTTCTTCAACCCTGCTGGTCTGGGAGACAGCACTGCATAACAGGGCAGTGCAAGCAAGGCCAATGAGATTTTGGAGATTAGTTAATAATGAGGATTTAGTTATGAACTGACAACCTGTCACAGGATAGATACGCAAGTGCTGTGGTCATGCTGCTGCTACTACAGCTTGTGTGTTATGGCTTGTCCTGGGATGGTCCTTTGAAAAGCCTCCATGCAGCGTTACATACTCGCATACTATTTGGGAAATTTAACACAATATACTGTCTCTGTTTAAGGTGCCCAGTTAAACATAAGTTTGAATTCCCAGTTAGACTACCCCAGCCCTTCTGAAAAAACATCATTCTGGTTTACTGCAGAAAACAAAACACCTTGGAGATTAGTAGTACTACAGTAAAACTACCTTAAACTCCTCTGTAAGTCCTTTATTCCACTTTTATTGTCAACAGCACAATGACCGCAAAAATGTATGTGGCAAAAGGGAAGAGAGGGACAGACTATATGAGGGGAAAATGCTCTCACATGGCTTTTTAATGTATGGAAAATATTTCTGTGGATACATTCTCTTGCCAGCTCTTCTCTGAGTTTTCTTGGCAGGCTGTGGAAACAAAACAATCTGATGCCCGAGTACATACAGGGATGTGCTGCGTTGTTAGGGCACTGAGCGAAAAGGATCTCTGTGGATCTGATCATCACATAAAGTAGCTTTCTGAGCAGGGCAGTGTCAGGAGGGTGGGACCCGGTGTCAGGAAAGCTGTTTTCTGCTTGCCCTGGGGAAGTTATCTTGGTACAAGTGATACAAGTGAGACCAATAAAAACCTTGTCCAACCACTAATTCTATTATTGGATAATATTCCTTTAAATTCTCTTTTTATTATAACTGAGGAAGTTTCCCTTTCCTAAGTGCTGAAGACCAAAGGCATTTTCTATTTGCAGTCACAAAGCTTTTCCTTTCTTTACGTAGCCTCTTGTAAAAGGTTGTTCTAAGACTGCTTTATGCAAAATTAAGAAGTGATATTAACAAATGAGTTTGCACAAATCAGAAAAATTATAGTCCACAGCTCCTTACTGGCTGATGTATTTTTATGGAAAAACTTTAATTTATCTCTTCCCCTTCCAGTTCTTTTACTTCTGTGCTATTCTACTCTCTGCGTAAGATTGTAACTCTCTCAACAGAGCACTTTCCATGGACAGACTTTGATGATTGCAGAGTATTGTGGTGACGAGTGAAAAACATAAGTCTGAATAGGTGCTATTTTATCTGGAGAGAGACGACTTCCTTTCATCCAGAAGATCCGTCCAGCAAAAGACAGGGCTTCAATGGGCTTAGTATTCAATTTCCACCATGGAGAAGTATCAGTAGCAGTGCCTCCAGGGACAGATGTTTTCCAACAGCATCATCAGTGAGGTGAGTGGAGTGAACAGTGAAGTCTCCATGCCTACAGGTGATATTAAACTCTTGCAGGTAATCAAACATGCTGATGAAATGGGACTCCAAATGAACCTTGCAAAACTGAGTGAGCAAGCAAAAAGGTAGTAGATGAGTTTCAAAGTAGATAAATATAAGGCATGCACCTAGGGAAAAACAATCTTAACCATGCCTACATGATGCTGAACTTGGGGTCACTGTTGAGGGCTCTCTGCAATTATCTTTGAATACACAGCAGCAGCAGCACAGCCAAAGGAATGAACAAGATATTGGTCAGCATTAGAAGGGTGATAAGAACAAGGAAAAAGGCATCCTTTTATTTGATGCGTGCACACAAGTGCTTTGTGCAATTCTGATCTCCACACTGCAAGAAGAACTTAGAAGAAGGCAGCAATCAAGATCAATATCTTGTGAAGAGGTGTTAAAATGTGGGATACTAAAAAGTCTCTTCACCTTGGAGAGGAAGAAGCTGGAAAGCTATGCCTGAATTCTACAAAATCAGAAAAGAGGTGGACAAGCCTAATGCAGAACTAAATCCCCCAGTACTGGGACTAGGGGGACCTCAATGAAATTGGTAGGAGATCAGTTTAAATCGGATAAAGGCACTCCACTGTGTGGGTAGTGAACTTGATATTGCAGGAGACTGCAGAAGCAGATGGCATCAGCATATTAAAATACAGATTAGACAATTTCATGGGTAATAAGTCTGGAAAAAGATACTTAAAGGTCTAAGAGACACAAAAAGAGGCATGTATCTACATATCTAACAACCCTAACACAGCAGCTGAGGGTGCTGGAGGAGGGTGTAGGAGAATGGAACAGGAAAGCAGCAGGGTTTGCATGCATGACTGGCATCTCCCATTGCGCTGCTGGAGGCAGAGCATCAGGCTGGATGCACACGTGGTCTGACCTCTCAGTCTGTACCCAGCTGTTTGGGTGGCCTGCGTCCAATTCAAGACAACAACTGTGGCCAGCACTCACAAAAGAGCAAAAGGGGATAGAGAATTAGGACCTCACGCAGCTGGCAAACACAAAGCAGCGCCAAACTAGCTTTCTGGTTTGAAAGGAACTGGTTGCCACTTAGCGCAGCCAGAGCACTGCCATGAGGCTGGGGAGGGAAGAGATGCCTGACCAGCGCAATGGCTGGACTTCTTACGGATATCTAAATTAAAAGGCAGATAGTTGGGCTAGGCTAATTTAAACTTATCCTTGTGTGCAAGCAAGATGAATCTTTAAGTAGGTCCTAGGTTTACTAAATTAAGGTAAATGAAATCTAAAACATTGCCTCCTCTCTTAACAAGAAAAAAAGGGGTCACAAGGATTAGACTACTACATATTGTATTTATGTATTAGTTTTTATTAGAAATGTTCAGAATTTTCCTTTTTTTAAACAAAAACATTTTTCTTTAAACAGAAAATATTTGGTTCTATTGCTAAGAGCTACACTTGGTGCTTTCATTTTTTAATGGAAATGTTTATGTTTTCAAGAAAAATTTTTTTTTCTCTTATGAGAGGCTGTGTTTTGTGTTGGAAGTTTTCAGGAAAGTCTTTGGCAGAAGTTTTTGTTGTTGACTGTGTAGGTCATGCTCTGGTCTGAAGTGGTTGTTTCCCTCTGATATGCCAAAGCTGAGGGCATCTGCCACTGGGACAGATCTGTTGTGTCACCTGGAAGCCTCATGGGGAGCTCTGCAGTGCTGGGCACCCACAGCAGCTCTTCCCCTCCTGCCTGCCCGTGGGCTTGGGGCTAAGACATGACTTGCTGAAAGGACTCCATGTGTGCATGTGCACCCCCCCTCCATCCTTAAATGTAGTACTTTAATGAAGTAGTCTTCAAGTGGCAGTTTTCAACTAAATGTTGTTTTATAAATGAAATGAAATGAGGGAAGATTAAAAACAAAGTAAAACAAAACAAGTGATCACAAAAATACCCCAAGAAAACTTGAAAAGCAGAATAAGCTCTGCTTATTCTGTAATCTACTGTGACTGCCTAGGTGGCCCAAGAGCTCATCGGTGAAGAAGGAGGCAATGGATTTGACTTGAATGTGCCACTTTTGGGGAATGACTGAGCAAGAAAAAGCAAGGAGCCTTTCTGTCTTTGGCCACAGCATCACCTGAAAAACTTTTCCTATCAAAAACTGGATTGAACTGACACACTCAGTTTGACTCACAGGAGTGATTTGTCAACAGAAGGTGCGTTTTTTTTGCATTAACCTTGTTGGAACTCATTGCTATATCATCTCCATCTGCTGTACTGGTCAAGAGCAGACTAAACTTAAGTTAGAAGGTGTGGCAAAGGTTTGTGAGTCTTTTGGCATGGACAGGAATGCTAATTTTCCCTCTAATCACAAATTGTACCTCCAGTTTAAAAGATGAAGACTGATAGGAGATTTCAACAAAACCATCTGTTAAAAGAAATAGTCTCTTTATCCTTTGCCTAACTTTTCTCCTCTTAATTATGGTGAGACTGGAATATGTTCCTTTCCAGTTTCTACATTTGAACTTCCCTCTAGCATATTCTGTAGCACCTCTCCTGTTGTAATGCCTCTCCTGCTGTAGCAGCCCCTGTAACATCAGATCAGTGGCTGGCTGTCACTTCAACAAGGCCTAGACCCTGCAACCTTGACAGTTGTGTTTGCTGGAGTAGAAAATCTGGCAGATTCTTCCAGCATTACCACCTTTCTTTCTGTTTTTAAACTTATTTAATCAGAATTGCTTTTTGTATCCTCATGGTGCTGCTGAACAAGAGCTGGCTGGGTGGTACAACCTGTGTCTATTTAGGTATCCATACAAACATCGTTGCCTCCCACTTTTTGTTGCTTCTTGTCGTCTCTCTAAGACCACCAGCAGCTTGAATGGGGCCAACATCTCTGTTGTAACAGATGCTGCTGTAACAGTGGCAAAGAAAACAGCAGCAACAGAAAGCAAAAGCTACAGTGGAGCCAGTGGACCTGAGTATGACAATATAATTACTGATTTAATGTGGCCAATATGACAGTGATTTCATGGCTTTCATCCTGGCACGCTCTGTTGGTACCTGTAGTGGTTTTCTTTGTTTTAAACTTGTTCTTTGGTGTAGCTTCTGACTGCAACTGCTATGGAAGTGAGCACAAGTTCCTCCTTCACAGGCTTAATAGCATTCAATACTGCTCACAGGAACCCAAAACACATACAGCTAACTATAAAGTGCCAAGCTCCTGTTCTTTTTTTTTTTTTTAAATCCAGCTAATGATTTTTTTAGTCTAATTATGTTTAAACATAAAAATGGCTTGGCTTCCTCCTTGTCAATCAAAGGTGTCCTGATTTACCCATTTTAATCATTATTAAGGAAAATTAGCATAATTTGACTTTATTAAAATAAAGCCTGCTATAGTGCTGCTATCACTAAGGTTGTATGTATAACTGGGAGAGATACAGCTCCACCAACACAGGCACAGTTTACCATTTCCCAGGTTTGAGGGCACAGCGTCACTGACCAATGTCACCAGATTCCCCGTAATGAGCAAAGGATGCTGCTGGCATGGTGATACTAAGAGTCACAGAGCAAATACTGTTTTTCTAGTGGCACAGACCTCCGGAGGGACTGTGGTCATTCTCTTCCCTGCCTGGAGTTTTGCCAGACTCATGTGGTCAAGTGTTGATGTGCTAAGGCAAAGCTTTCCTCCCCTGAATGGAGGCCACTTGGAGCTGTGGGTCACTTCAAACTCCTTTCCTCTTCTGTCTTTGCAGACAGGGTTCTTCATAATCTTTGACATTGTACACCCTTTGATTTTACCAGCTCTGGTAGTGGGATGTAGAAGGCAGAACTGAAATGATCTTGGGCAAAGAACAATAAGTATTTGCACAAACATGGAGCTGTTGCATTTTCAGGATCAATGTGTTGTTACTGATGTGAAAACCTCGAATGCTATGTCTCCTAGCTAGCACTCTCCTTTGTTAGTCAATCTTTGTGGCTGGATCATCTTTTTGGCTCTCTGGATGAATACTCATTGAGGTAATTCCTGGGCAGTCAAAATGTATATACCTGGTTCTAAAAGCGTAAGGACTTTTTTGCTCAGCAGAGCCAAAAATGAGATGTGTGTCAGAAATGTTTCTGGAGAGCAATTATTGAATTTTTGAAACTGTCCTTAGGGCACTGAATGGCACCATGAGGAGCTCTCTGAGCCACTGTTTCAGATGAAAGCTGCTCTGTGGGCACCATGTCCATGGACATGTATTTTTAGCCTGTACTGGATCTTACAACTTTGGCAAAAAATTATCTCTGAAGACGAGTGGCTGTTTGTCTCAGTAGGCAGATAAAGAGCAGATACACAGAAATATGGTAACTTTGAGGTTGTGTGGGTACAGAGAAGGGCAGTATTGCCCTGTTTCTCTCTTAGACCCTACCAAAAACACGACTGGGAAGGCTGAAACTCTTTCAATCTGATGTGGAAAATGCTCCATGGACTGTTGTATGTGTAATCTTTAGACAGAAGCCGTGTGGACCAGATGATGAGGTGAGAATACCAAAACTGAGTTTTGCATTCTGCATAGAAAAGCAAATACTTGTCTCTTGTTTTCTTGGAAGAGGGATGCAATGTCAATTTTCAAGGGAAAGGAAAACTCACTTTTTAACACCCTGGATAAATAATTGCGAACCCTATAAACTTTTGGCAGATAAATTCTGTCCTTTGAGTGTCATGGCACACTGTGATTTTCTACTGAGGCACATTGATTTAAATCATCATTATTAGTGAATTTTTTTTTTCTGGTATCATTTACCACAGTGACAGGTATTACAGAAAATTGTAAAACACATAAGATAACCTTTGGCAGATGCATTTATGGAGTTTCTTGAAGAATCAATTTTTTTTTAAAGTATTTAACATTTTATCAAACTGTTTAAAAAACTTAGATAGTAAGAAGTAGAGTAGCAAGAATTGGCTTCCATCACATCATGAGGACACTTCACATTCATAGTGTTGCTGGTGTTTGCAGCAACCTGATCTATCTTATTCTCCACAGCTCATTCTAAGAATTTCTGGTACCTGTCATCATCAAATTCACTTCCCTTTTATTAAAGAATAAAATTGGATATATATGCATGGTTTGTAATTGCATAATGAGCATGCCTTGCTTTTGGATTTTGGCTGTCTAATTCTTACATGGTCTTTTGAAAGCAACCTGTCTTTAAAAGTTTTGAAAACAAACTCCATCTGTCCTAGCAACTATGTCTTGTCTCCTTCCTTGATTATGCCCACTATCAATTTCTTTTCTTTTCAAATAAAAACATAGATGACTAAATTCTCCAGTCACTCCCTGCTATTCCCTCTGACTGTGAGTCCCTGAGCAAACAAGATTTCTCATGGGTGGTTTGTAAGGAAATGGAAGACAAGGGAGAGAAGGGGAGAATTTGTCAGAGTTTCTAATTGAAATTATTGGCGTGATAACATTACAGCTGGAAAAGCAATTTGCCAGAGAAACAGCGGTGAAGGTGTCTGCAGAGAAAGTATACCCTGGTTATCACCGAAACCTCTGCAGTCGACTGAGGCCGCTCCGTACTCCACCAGAGCAATTCAGTACTGGGTGGCAGAGCAGTGGGCTTTCATGGCAGTTGGGATGTCTGCAGGAAGGATCACTGGACATGAGACATGCCAGATATCTCTAATCCAAACAAGAATAATTTCAGATTATTTTAGCTATTGAAATAGATTCTTCCCCCTCTGCTCCACTCTCGTGAGACCCCACCTGGAGCACTGCGTTCAGCTCTGGGTCCCCCAGCATAAGAAAGACATGGTCCTGCTCAAGTGGGTCCAGAGGAGGGCCACTTGAAAAAGATGACCAAGGGACTGGAGCACCTTGCCTATGAGGACAGGCTGAGAGAGTTGGGGTTGTTTAGCCCGTAGAAGAGAAGGCTCCGGGAAGACCTTATAGCAGCCTTCCAGTACTAAAATGAGGCCTACAGGAAAAAATGGGGAGAGACTCTTTATCAGGGAGTGTAGTGATAGGATGAGGGGTAATGGTTTTAAACTGTAAGAGGGTAGATGTAGATTAGATATTAGGAAGAAATTCTTTACTGTGAGGGTGGTGAGACACTGGAAGAAGTTGCCCAGGGAAGTTGTGGATGCCCCCTCACTGGAAGTGATCAAGGCCAGGTTGGATGGGGCTTTGAGCAACCTGATCTAGTGGAAGATGTCCCTGCCCATGGCAGGGGGGTTGGAACCAGATCATCTTTAAGGTCACTTACAACCCAAACGATTCTATCTATGACTCTATGATTAATGGAAGGGCTTTTTTTCAGCACTTAAGTCTTGTCCAATGCAAGTCACTGGTAAAGTATTTGTTATCTATATAACTTATGTTTGATCGCCTATGGTAATTCTACCCTAGAAGAACTTTTCTCCAAAGTCCTATTTATTTAAACAAGGCTAAGATCAAAGCCTCTTTCTGTAACTCACAGAGCATTTTTTTCTGAGTTGTTGAAGGAATAAGCCTAGTTGAGTGAGATTTTTAAAAAGCTATTTTCTATTTTATTTGAAAGACTACTGTGTGCCTTTAGAAATTCAGAAGAAAAGTGCCTTGTCTGAAGAGTTTTAATTTGCAAACTTTTTTTGATTCTGAGAATGACTTTCATTGCCTTTTTTATTTTTTGCTTCTCCCTTACTAAACAAAAATGACCAAAAAGTGAGAAGGAAAACATTTAAAGACTGTTTTAATCTGGAGAGCAATGTAGAGAGAAGGAAGAGAAAGTATGTATGGAAATTCGGAGGTAGGGGATGCGGAAAAGGGAAATAAGTGTCTCGTTTTTTTTCTTTTCCCATTTTTTCCCATTGCAGGGGGGGAATGACAGTAATCCGTGAGTAATTTTTCACTGTTTTTTAAAGCACCTTTACTTTTCTTTTTCCCATTAACAATTTTTTTCAGTGAAAACGAATGTAGTATTAATCTAGCCACTGGAAGAACTGCAGTAAATTTCACTTCTTCCATATTTTCAAATGATGCTGTAGATTGAGATGTTATACACAACTGTTAGACTATATGGTGTGCAACGGCTGCCATTAAATGGAAAAGTCTTGCTGCCTTTGACCTCATGGAAACGTTGTTGATGTCAGCAGAGGAATGATAGGAATCAGGTAGAACTTCTGTTCTAGAAGTCATGGACATGCAGTAAGGAAGAAGGTTGTGGTTTTACAGCAGCTTGGGGAGTGCCAGTAATTCAATATTTGTTTATACTAACCCGTGCGTTTCTGAGCACCTGGCAGCCAGATGGGATCTGTAACAGTAGTGAGCACACAACTGCATTGCTGTTGCGTTAGTAAGTGTGCATAACGCAGGCTGTGCCGGCTGTTTGCTGGCGTGGGAATAGAGGTTATACCTGACCTGGCAAGGTGTTTTGGGGGCAAAGTTATCCTTCCAGGTGTTTTGGAACAAATCTGCATTGGCAATAGTGAGTTTGCACCAATTCAGCAACTCGCACCATGCAGCTGTAACAGTTTCTAGCTGTGATTACAGATGATGGTCTATGTAGTGATCAGAGGTGCCAATACGGGGCTTCTACATGTCTATGGCTGTAGCTGTAAGCTGTTGATATGGAAGTACTGAGCTAGATAAAAGGCCTCTGCAGAGCTACTGGTGGCAGGGAAGCTCCTTGGATGCTATGTTTGTGCTCTGGATGCCAGAGGCTTGCACAGCCAGTGCCACTGGGGTTTTCTGGATGAAAAAAAGGGCTGTTCAGGTGTGGCTCGTCTGCTGCAGACCCATGTGGGCAGAGCACAGGCTACCCTGGGAGACCAGCCCTTGCCTGCACGGGAACGACTTGCAGAGGTTGCACGCACCCTCCGTGCAGGGGAGGGGAGCATTAAAGCACACGAAACTGTTTTGTTTGGGGATTGGCAGAGGAGTGGCCTGTATGAAGTTTGGTCTCCTGAGATAGTACAGGTAGGGTGAGTTTTAAAATGAATCTGCTCTTGTCTCATGAAGTAATTGCATCTGTGTAAGGTGTGTTCAGATCTCTATCTAGCTTATTGGATCACATCTGTTCAAAAATTTGTCTGGTGTTGTGCATTATACTAGATAGCTGTTTTGCATAGGAATCATATCTCACAGAAATGCATCAGTTCCAGGGCTCTTATTGAAGATTTTGCAGAAAGAGTGCAAGTGATTATGGTCACAAAGGTAGTGAGTCTTACTCCATATATGTAATAAACACACTTCCAACATGGATTAATGTCATCTTTTATAATTCTTTCCTGTTTGTGCCATGCACCTCTTAATACGTTTTGGATGTAATATGTCTGTGGTTCGAGTAGCAACTGATGTACCTGGATAGCTGTAGTAAAATCCTTACTTAATATGATCCACTGAACTTAAACTTTGTTATAGTTCTACCGTTTTTGTGGTTGGTAACACAATGAACACGCAATGAATCTAAATATCGTCCTCAAAGAGACTCTCTTCCCTTGAAAAGACTTGGTTTGGGCCAATGCTGATGCCAACCATAAATCCTAATTGCATCCCAATTTGCTAGCAGGTTTCAGTTTGTAGCTTTAGTAAAGAAACTATTCCCACTTCCATGTGGGAAAGATATTTTTCCAATTAACTATGTGCTAAGTCCAAAGTTTGATTTGCACAAGTATTTGTGCAAACAAAACCCCTTTCTTGCTTGGATGCTTGTGCAAAGAGAGAATAATAAAAGGAGTATGCATGGCAAATCTAAACTTAGGGATGAAATTTTGTGAACTTGTTTGCATTCACTTTTTATTTTCACAGCTCAATTAACCTCAGAGGAGTTGCTTTGTATTTCAATAAAAAAAGAATCATAACTTGTTGACACAAGTTGATGGTGTTTTTTTTCTTTATTGGTTCATTCAATTTACAAGTGGCTGAAGAGTCAGCATCTGTGAAGAAAATATAAAAATCATGCATTATTTTTATTTTTCTCTTGTGTTTTGTGGTTTTGGTATTTTTGTTCTGTTTGGAAAGAATCAGGATGATGTATTCAGGTCATACAGAGGTAGAAAACTGCCTTACAATTTATTGGCAGCAAGTGAGATGTCTGAAGAATGTGTGTTAGAAAATTATTTCTTTTTCCTTTGTTCTAAATAGACTGTTCTGGATAAATTAGGCCAAGAATCTTGAAAATCCTGGCTTGGCTGGTCTTTACTTGACTGGTGTAAAATGTTCTTTATAGTTATGAAGAAGTCATGCATCTCTTAGTAATTGTTGATCTAGTATATACTGGAAATCTGAAGGAGTACTAAAATTTGGAAAAGTCAAGTGTAATATCCAGTGCTTATAAGTCTATTGTCTTGTCATCCCTTGCAAGGAAAGAAAAAGGAAATATGGGGGTTCAGTGATAAAGAGATTAAAGGATTCGGAATGTATTTAATGGAAGCCACCATGATTTTGGATGAAATTAATCATGTCAAGAAACCTTCATTTGATTCTGTTTCATTAAAATGCATAAAAATACAATGATGGTATTAATACTGCATAATCTCTAATTTAAAACTAGCACACTATGATATCAATAAAGCAAGTACTGCATGGATTAAAAGTTGGACCAAAAAAGAAACGTCACCAAATGGAAGTATTTCTAGCATGTGCCGTGTCCTAGATTATTACCAAGCCTTACACTATTCTGTGTTTTCATCAATGATCTAGATGCAAATATTCTCATACTGTAATCAGCAGTGATTTTATGTTATGAAGATTGGCAGAGTTTTAATCAATGATGAGGACATAGGAGCTGGAGGGAGGAATCAGGATGTCTCAGTATAGGAGGCCTATTTACACACAGTTTGCTAATACAAATACAAACTTCTCTATTTAGAACCAGGCAATGAAGGTTGTCCCTTAAATAGGAAATCCAAAGCAGTGAGTCTGGAAAGGCTATAGGGACTGATCTGTCCCTTGCCATGCCCTGGGGTAAGGGAGGTTGATACTGTTATCAGAAGAGCAATGAAGACGAGGAGGGAAGGGAGAAGGGGGACCGATGCTGCAATATGGTTTGCACATCCAGAGTCCACTTAAAACGCAGAACAACTTTGAAGTTGGTGATGACAACAGCTACAAAAGCCATTGCAGGGCTGAAGGGACAGCCTGTCAGTGAACAACTTAAAATAACTCAGTCTACTTAACTTAGCAAAAGAGGGCTGAGAAGTGATTTATTTAAATTTTGTAAGTATCTTCAAGTAATTTTTATTTGCCTGTAAGTTACATGCTTTTTTCATGGAAAGCAAATAGCAATAGACTGAATTAAGAAGGTAAGAATGGAAAATTTCATTCCTTTAAAACAATACTGTTCATTTTTACAAGAGGTAAGCTTCAGCTGGAAAAGTTATGCTTTAGTCAGAATCATGCTGTTGGGTTCAATACAGGGTAATTGAATGAAATTTTATGGTTAGTGTTTTATAAACAAGCAGCCTAGATCCTTGAGTGCCGTTTATTGGTCTTCTGTTTTACAAATCTAGAAACTGGAAGGAAAACCATGGATAGTACAACTGCATCTTAGCTTGCCCTTGAGTAAGGCTGTAATGCGTTTTGGACAGCAGGCTCTGTGAATCTTGGCTTTCTTTCAGATACTACAAATAAATATTTGACTATATAAAGCTCACGTAGGTACCAACTTGAAATTTCTATTCCTCCAATCCACATAAAAAGTTAATCTGCAATTGATTGTTAACCAAATTGCAATGAAGGCAAATGAAATAAGTTCTGAAATGGAAGAGACTTGAGCCTGTTGCTTGCTGTCTTAGGTTGAAGAGTAAGCAGAGATGACACTGCTTTGGGGAATTTTCCCTTTCCTCTTGCCAGCGGAAAGCTTCTTCCTCATGTGCTCGTTCATTGCTGCCATTCTTCAGAGGTTGCTCCATGTGCTGAGGCTGTGTCCCTGTGTCCTGGTTCCTCTCTCCATTGCGCCGGCTGCCTGGGAGCAGGTCATGGGCCCTGTGGTGAGCAGAGAGGCAAAGACCTCGTCTGATGCCTCAGAGCTGATGGGAGGAAGGTAGTCACCAGCAATGCCCTCCCTTTGCTGTGTATCCACATTATCCCAGGAACAACACCCTGGCTGCTCTGCCAGGCAGCCTGTTAAGCTGCCTAGTGGAGCTAGAATAAATTGTGAAGAGACCACAGGGTGTTGCAGGGTGAATGCCGAGCTGGTGCTACCTGCCTGACCGGGAAATGCAGAGAGTGGGTGTGGAGCGAGGCCCTAAGAGGACCAGTAGAAGCTTAGGATACTTATGTCTACTAGTTACCTAGAGGAAGCCAGTACAGACCATGTCAGTACAGCACTTGAGGCCAAGCTAATTAAATCCGCTGAGAGAGATAAAATGCAATGGCAGGTATATTACCTTGAGCTTCGTGCGATGATAACATGGTTACATTACCCTTTTCAGGCTTGGAGCATGGGCAGAGCTGGCCTGCATCTGCCACAGTTTGTGTTGTAAACATCCCCAATCCAAACCCAAGCACAGGTGCACGGGCTTGGCCATCTTCATGATGAGAAATCAGCAGTTGGGCACTGCTCAGAACGCATCACTTCCGTTGTCCTGGGCCAGCATGTCCATGGGAACATGCTTTGAATCCACACCTTATGGATAAGGGTTTTATGCCTAAATGACTGGGCAACACTGTATAGCAAAATAAACTGTACCAAATCTTAGAAGTATTCTATAATCAGGGTCTACTCAAGACTATAATCTAACTTGATGCGTTGCTCATCTCTGTGTTGCTCTGCGTGACCTGTATTCAGCAAGGATGGGCACCCACATTAAAGATTATTCTTCTGGGAAATATCTGAAGCCCTATCCTGCAGAAAACATTTGGTAAGTGGATTCTTGCACGCTTTCAAAAGGACTGTAAGATCTGCAGGTTTTTGGCAAAAGTTTATGTTAGGATTGAGAGCTGAAATCGCACAACAGAAGAACTTGGTTTCTTCTCAGACAGCTAATTTTGTGGCAGAAAGGTCTGGAATAGCATACTGAAACCTGTTCTGCCTGTCAGATGATTGTTATATATCAAAGAATACAATAGCAGCCACTCCCACGTAAAATTAGCTTTGTTTGTGTATTGCCTACCAGAAAAGTATATTTAAGCACAAGAACAAAATGTATCATGAGGGTTGAGGATTTCTATGGTTTGGTTCTGCATCTCCTCATTTGACATTTGTGTAGTTTGACTGATTTCAGTGTACTTACACTGATACAAATAATATCAGGTCTTTAGTGTAGAATCTATTTGAAATGATGCAGGTTGTTTTTATATTTGTGCTCTTCGGTTAAGCTTTGTTTTTAAATGTGGGCTCCATTGCAAAAATGAGGCTGTGTCTGCACATGTTTTTTTATAAGTAGGATGTCTTTGTAATACTGGAAGTCTTAAAATAGCTGAGCAACATGATATCCTCACACATTCTTTTCTAAAGCTGATACATCTGTGGTGGGATCACACATTACTTGGATATAATTTATTAGCAAAGCAGGGAATTTTTCTCTGGAAGTAATCTCTCCCCACCCTCCCCAAAAAAATGCAGTTCTGAAAAATAGGGAAGTTCCATGGAAAAAAATCAGTTTTGCAAAAAAAAAACCCCTACCTCGCCTGATTTTCTTCTCCCCATTAAAAACATTAAACCAGGAATTCCTAGATGCATTTCTCCTGGGCAGACCACGATGAGGGTAGCCAGATCTCTCAGATCTGGGCAGGTCTCCATAGTTGGTACCTAGCAATGCACGACTCAACCCATGTTGCCAAATAGTGCAAGCTGCCACCCTTCATTTCCATGCTAAGGCAATTTACACTAGCTTTATGGCACGAAAATGTTCTTCATCAAATGTCTGAAGGAAAATGACAATATTTTTCTCTTTGTTTGTGGGGAAATATCTTATTTTCCAGAGAGCTGTCTGTAAGCCAGTTGACTGGACAACTGTAACAGATACATCTGTTCTCCTAGAGGACTGTGATTCTTGAAACCACTCCCCTAGTTTTGATCTTAACCTGCAACTGGAAAATGTTCTCCAAGGCTGGGTTTCTGTGTTCTGGTTCTAAAACATTTCATGTAAAACCCTGCTTGAAAATTAATGTTTTGGTCTGGGTTTAAGATTTTTTGGGTAAACAGAGATTTTCTTTTGTCACGCTATTCCTGCTGCATGTGAAGCATAACTCAGTTGATGACCACATGTGGATGATTTCAGACTACAAGGATATTTTAGTTATGTTCATAGTTATGTTTAGTTCATAGACATATGAACATATTCAATGATTTATTCTTTCACAGGCATTGAGTAACTGATTCAAAATTCAGTTATGGCTAGAAATGAAGGGTGGAAACAGAGGCAACAAAGGTCAAACGAGGTCTTTTGACTACTAGCAGCAGCTACCTTTGGCTGAGGCTACATGGTGCTTTGTGCTTGCACATGGCAAAAGGACCGCTCTCTCTGATAATATCATCTGGCAATGTGTCCTCAGAACCTGCGGTGAACATGGTGCTTAGATGTACTTAAAATTCATAGTTTTTTAAACTTGTCAGAAAAGACTGTTAGACAGCTGTCTTAAAAAAGGGGAGGGGGGAGGAGTAATGAAAAATATCTCCGTTTGATGGCTATGTTTATACAGCAGAGCCCACATAAATAATGAAGTTCCCCTCTCTTCTGTGCTTTTGGGTAAAGAAATAATTGCAGGCAGCATAAGGGCAAGAGTATTTGCTTTGGTCCTGGCATTTCTGGAAGACACTTTGGACATAGGACAGTAGTGCAGTGTCATAGCAATCTTAGTTCCTGCACCAGAGACTACACTGTAGGTTTGCAAAAAGGTTTTGATAGGCATGACACCATCTGCTCCTTCATATCCCCTGTGAAGAATCAGCTGTACATAGAATTATACTGGTTTTATACCAACATCTGAGAATACTTTGGAGCCTTTTGTCAAGGTTCAGAGTCAGAAGTTGCCAGGAGGCCATAAGATCAAGTAAGATATCAAAGTCCTTCTTCCCTAATAGTTGCATAATGTTGGCATGACATATGAGGAATAAGATTGCCGTCCAGTTTACTATGGCTTTTGCTGGACAAATTTCTAAACAATAAAAAATCCTTCATGAAAGACCAATTTATGTGGTAAGGAGTGTGCGGTCAGTGTGCCAACATGAACTGCTTGCTTACATTGACTGCAAGGAAGGCAAATAACCAGGGATGCTATCTATCAAAGCGAAGACATTAGCCTGAAATGGAAATATTATTTACTTGAAGGGATGAGGAGGTTAAAAGACTCTCGAGGAAAATATGTGGCGTAACTTTGAGAGACACTTCACTGCTAAAAGTCAGTATAGGTTTTGGGAAACAGTACAGAGAATGTAGAAACTGAAAAGAATATAATTTATTTTTATCTGAGGGGCTGAAGGGCAGAGTTTCAAATGAGGTTTCCTTCTCCTTGGAATTTTATGGGACTTTTAAAGAGGAACTGGAAACTGATGTGCACAAAAGCTTGGGTCTGTCTGTGATCAAGCAACAGCTCGGCCAAAGGAATGGCTTTTTCTAGAAATCTATTTGAAGGTGAACAGAAAAAGCTTCTGAGAAGTCATTAGCATCCCAAGTACCACAAACCTGGGGTGGAGGATTGTGGCAGGCTCTGTTTATTTTTGATGCAGCCAAAGGAAACATGCCTTACAGACTATTCCTGAGTACTTCACATGTAAAATAAAACATAAATAGGAATATTAATATGATTAGGACCTGGGTTATAGCATTCATTCATCCTTAGCATTTATTTTGTGCTCCAGCAGAAGTAACAAAGGAATAAAAATTCCTTTTGTGCTCTCCACTTGCTGAACTGCAGGACCTTGCTGGGTTACTTCGCCTTTAAGGAGCAATTGAGGGCAAGAAGTTGGGCTGTGTCTTTGGTGTGACCCATTGTTACTACTTTGTTTTTTGAAAAATGGTATTTGCATGCAGTATTTGCTGCAAAGGGTATTTGCTGGAAAATCGACAACATGCTTATTTTTCAGAGACCAAATTATTAGCCTAAATGCTAATAAAACCACTTTCTTATTCTATTTAGTGATGTGAGGTGGTGACATCACTATGATATCATATCAATATGATATCAACTCCGTGCTAATATCATGTATTAAGCTGTATCATCCTGGTTCTTGTGTGTTGCTGTCTTTAATCTAGATATGTTGTTTGGATCTGTTTTGCTTTGATTGTCTACAACATATTCCTCAGTGAGTGAATTAGAAATACACGATTAAAGTCTTAATGAAAATTTGATTTATAAATTTTTATTTTGCTCTCAGAATATACAGGAAATGACAGATGCAGTTTATATCAGTTCTGAGTTTGTGGAAGGTTCCTTAAGGAGACGAACCAGTTCATTTATGAGATGAGCAAGTTGATGGAGCAGGGCAGCACTTAGGACAAACCTTAGCATCCCTTTAACTTTTTAAATAAAGTCCAAAGACTGCAGAGTCTCCCGCTTCTTCTCCCCTTCCTTCTCCCGCCTTCCCCAAAAGTGCTCACTGCGGTCTGGAGTTTCTCTTGCAAAGGTGGAGGCTGCCTACTTCATACCTTAGATATAACATTTCCCAGTGTGTGCTAGTGTCCCAGAAGCGTGCAAGACAGCGACACGAGGAGCAGGGAGGCTGCAAGCCCTGGGAGAGAGATGCAGCATCTACTTCCAGCTCCAGCCTTTCCCCCTGGCATGTGCCTGGCTTAGGTGCAGGATTTGCCCATTGCCACGGGCACTTGTCCCGATCTCAAACGTTGCACCTGCATGCCCTTTCGGGGTGGCCCTCGGTGGTGGTGCTCACACCCTGCACACACAAAGCAGAATGGACCCCTGTGTTTTCATCACAACAAATGCTACCCAGTGAGTTTTTCAAAGCCCTTTGCCAGCTGGTTGATGCAGATAGCAGAGCTATTTTGGCAGCTACTGGAGGCAGGGAGGATGCAGCCAGGTTGTTTCCAGGGCTTACGAGCCTCCTGGCCCTGGGAAGGGTGTGAGCTCTGGCTGCTCTCTCCTCTATCAAGATGAGTTATTGTGAAGGTTTGAAATTGGTGTCATAACAAATGTTCAGGCTTGGGAAAAAGTTTTGAGGTCAGACCTGAAAGGAGGGATAATGCCCTTTTCCCAAGACTGTCTCTTTCCCACAGGTGCTTGTAGATAACTATATGATGCTGAAGATGATAAGATAATTAAGCTGCTAAAGGCAGGCAGCATTTGAGAATAAACCTGGCAGCTGCTCTGTGAAGTGGCTTTGGTTGAAAGCTGTGTCCTGGTAGGGTGAGCTGTACAAACTGTGCCGCAGAACCAACAAAAAACACCTTTTTGGCACAGAGAAGAGTGTCGGACTGATTCACAGGATCACAAGTAGGTTGTGGCCTGACAATCGCTTTATTAAGCAAAGCTGTCAAAGTGGGAGCACGTTTCTTAGGAAAATCAATTGCCCAGATTCAGGTTATATCAATCCCAGAGGGCAGGTTTCTGAGCAGCCCCACAGGCAGGTGGCTGGGAAGACCAGTGAGTTTGCTGGCAGCTGTCCACCACGATTTCTTTGCAATCCCAGCCCTATTCAAAACATCTGGACTTTCATAAATAGGTGTTTTTCATTGGGAAGATGTTCTCCCAGAAGTTCTGAGTTATTTATCCATTGTTATTTAACTAAAATAATTGCTCCTAACAAGGGATAGCCAAAACCCCAGAGCTGAGTCAGCACTCCTTTAGGAGCAAGCAAATAACTCTCTGTTAATTCTTTAAATATCCTCCACTGCTACTTAGTGCTTTCCACCTGAAATACTTAGTCTGAATAATAAGAAAAAAAATGTAGCATTTCATTTTCTGAGCAAACATTCGTGTAACCTAGATGAGAGTAACTCTGGGTATTTTTAGGAGTTGCTGCTCAAAATTCAGTCCTGTTGTAGAAGGTCAGATTTCACGGTGTGTTTTACTTTTAAGAAGTCTAGCAGCCAGATAGGAGCTGAATGTGTTGAACTGGGACATAACCGCCTAATATGACTAGTTAACCAGCAGTGTAGCTCTGTCTCAAGGTTTGTTTAGATGTTGCCTTTAGACTGATGATGAAAGTTTATGGTTCAATATATAAGCATGCCTAAATCTCAGACAATTGGCATTCTTGAGACTGTGGTAGATTCCTCTAGTGCACTGCCTTGCAACTACTTTGCTAGGAGACATCTTAGTTTGTGGATTAGCTCTGATTTTAAATCTGGCTTGTGTTTAAAATAAAACATTTATTCTTATTTTGTTGAACTGGAAAATAAGAAAAAATATTGTTACCTTAGGACTTTTTTTTTTACATTTTTTAAATTATTCAGTGTTATGTTCAGAAACATTTCTAAACAAAGTTATTTTTAAAATGAAAAATCAAACCATTTCTTAGTATTTCTCTTCCCTTCTCTCCAGGCTTTTTCAGCTGAAACTAATAAATAAATCATGTGCCTGTCTGCAAATAGTTATAGTTGTACCCAAATCTGCATTTTTGCCCAAAAAATTATTCAACTGAAAAACCTTATCCTGTGTTGTATGAGGTAATTCTGCTTCTTCAACTCTTTGAAAGAAATCAGCACCCCAGTGTAAACACAGAATAGGCTGTGGGATGTTATTCTGTGTACTTTTGTAGAAGAAACTATTTCCCTGCTAGTCAAAGATCATTTTTCAGAGCTGTGTGGGTCTGGTAAAACTAGAGTTATATACCCTTGACTTTTATTGGTTCAAAGTATAACTAAATAGAAATGACTGGGTGCATAAAGCATATCGATGGAATTAGGATTTCCAAACAATGTTTTGAAGAACACAGATGTTGAGAGACACTGCCTGACAGAGCTGTGTGGGACATGCATGAATCATAGCAGGAGCAGGGTAGAAAAATCAGCTTCTGTCAGAGAAGAGCAGCCTATTACACTGAGAGGAAAAAATGGTGCTATTGAAACTTGACTTGTTCTATGTGCCATGGAGCCTTCTAGGATCACGGGGTAAAACCAAAGGTCCCTCTGGAAACTGGAAAGATGAGAGGCAAAACCTGACCTTTGGTTGTCCCTTTAGGAGAATGGGGAAAAAGCTGGCTTCTGGTGGGTTTGGTGACTGAGAAGAGCATTACCCTTGTGCAGGTTCCACAAAATGGTGATTGCTGCATTGATGGGAGGTTCTTAACAGAAAGTTTGTTTATTTTTGGAAATGGTAGTTCCAAAAAGAATTAGGAAAGCAGAGGAGGAGTCATTTTTGAAAGTTTCAGTATGGTTCAAATTATTTCAAGATGGTGGGACTTTCTGAAGTAGCAAACCTGGCTTAAACGCATTGCATGGAAATCTTGCCCTATTCCGAAATCTCTGTCCAAAGGCTCAGCTTTGGTGAGTGGTTCCAGGGCAGAAAACCTGGACCTGCTGTTGTGGCATCAGTGCTGGGAGTAGCAGGGTGGTTTTCCTGGCGTGGAGGTAACGTGATTCCTTTACAGAGCTGTTTTAACAGGATTATCTCTAACCCCCATCATTTCACTCCTCTGGTCTGTCAGGCAGCCCTATACATGTGAGGGGCAGGAATGGGCAGCTCAACGGGAAGCTGTGAGCTGGCTCTGCTGCTGATGGGAAAATGCAGGAGGAGCGCTGGCCTGGGGTACAGGAGAGGGGGAGCACAGGAGCCTCAGGAGAGGCCGCTGGGCAGGGGGGAGCAAAGGGCGAGGGGGGCACTACAGGGCATGGCTAGCCTGGGTGGGGAGCAGCGGGTTTGTTGCCAGTGGAAAACTTGGACTGTACTCCTTTTCTGCTTGTTTTCGAGCTTGCTTTGACCTCTCGAGCTGAAAGAGAGACATGGGAAGGAAGAGCTTTCTTGTGATAAGAGCAGGAGCCTATGCTGCACGTTCCTCCCACGGACCAAACAGGAAACGTTTGCCGACAGCATCCCCTTATCCGTCCTCATTGCTGCTCTTCCCAGCCAGACGCTTCGAAGGTGTGTTCTCGCTTGACCTCCTTGTTGTCAGGTTGTCATGAGGTTAACACAAACTCATTATCCCATCATTTTTGTGGTCGCAAGGGGATTTACACACAGGCTGAAGAACTGCAAAATAGATTGAGGGGAGGGGGTTAGTGTAAAGAATAATCCTGCCAGGCTTTAATTTTTCCTCATTTAGCTCCTCAGTCCCTTCTCCTTTTTTTCAGTGGATCAGTATCCAATTTTACTCTTGAGCTTGGTTTGACCAACCCAACCTGAACCCTCAGTATTTTACCTCTCCAAAATCGCTCACGGTTTCACCTATCAATGCCTGTGTGGTTACAGAAAGAACCATACTCTGGACAGGGCTGCAGGAGCACTGAGCGGGGGAATCACCCCTTCCCTCAGCCTGCTGGTGCAGCCCAACCAGCCTGCCTGCTGTGGGGCACTGCCGGCACCTGCTGCTCTCCTCCCCAAACTTGGTGAGGGTGCACTGCATCCCACTGCCCAGGTCACTGGGGAGGATGCTCAATAGCATCGGCCCCAGCAGGCTCCCCTGAGAAATGTGACCCTTAACTGGTTGCCAGCTGGACTGTGTGTTGCTGACCCCTGATTTTTAATCCTGAATGTCCCTCCAGTATCCCAGCCCACCCTGTGGTTCACTCAGCCTGTCCTTATTTCTAGTTTGGATGCAAGAATACTGCATGTGAAACGTCTTGCAAAAGTCAAGGTATACATTACTATTGCTAATCTTGACATTTGTTCTTTTATACATTTTTTTTTTACTTTTTAAAACACCTAGATATTTAAAAATACCAGCAAAATTTATTTTAAAAAAACCAGACTCAAAATGTAAAGGCTGTACCAAACTTTGATAGCTTTCTTGCAAGATATTTTTAAATACTCTTACTTGTAATTCTCAGAGGCTTCCATTAAAAGTTTGAGACAATAACATCTCTCCATGGTGGCTACTTTTATATCTGCAGTACCTAGTGTTACTAAGCAAGGGATAAAATTATTATTATTGCTATCAGAGTACAGCCTAGAAACAACCAGGGGAGGTGGGGCCCCAGAAGAAAACGCAGAATTACTGAGACTTGCTGTTGTTTGGTGGTGGTGATGTTCAGCTGCAGAATGAAAGACAAAATGTGAAATTATATTTTTAACAAAAAATAAAGTAGGCATAATAAAACCAAGTCAAGACAAAACAAGAAAAAGGTCAGTATTGATTAAAGATTGTTATGAGTGAACTTTTACTTAACAAACTACCAGATGTATAAATACTATGTTCAACTTCAGATAACTGGAAGGGTAAATTTTTCAGGGGGCTTTGAGGCAGAGAGCATGGAAATGATGATAAACAAGACTTCAGTCTCTTTGTAATTCTGTGCCAATTACTGTCACACCAGCTTTTCTTGGATCATTTCTAGCCACAGCTGGAGCCTTTGGAGGTAAGAAATATTCCTCATACCACTATCCCTGGGACAGCAGCTCAGGCTCCAGCTCAGCAAAGCACATGCCTGACTTGAAGTCTGCGTTTCTGATCTGTGAGGCACGTGAATGCTGGCTGGGAAGTGCCTCAGCCCCAGGATTGCCTTAGTCCTGTTATCAGCAGCGTGAGTCTTGGCCATGTGGAGGGGAAAATCCCACGTCTCTGTTTGGATTGTGGTGAGAGGAAACTGTGAGCAAAGGAAATCTTCCCCTGCATGGGGCGCGAGGAGCCATGGGGAAACCTCCCCTGCTCCTCGCCCTCCATCCCGGCGCAACCAGCAGCCCGCAGCTTCAGGACAACATTGTTGTGTTATCAAAACATGAATGACTACTTGTCATTTATCTCACCAACATATTTTTAAGCCTCAGCCTCTGTCAGCGCTCTATACTGTCTGGGTTTTAATCTGCTTTGTTTGTACTCTTACAAGCAGGTGACGGAGGCCCTCTCCAAGCAAAAAGAAACACTGATTGCTTTGGTCTCTTCCACTGAATGGTTACATTTTGGCTTTGATTCCTTTTCCTTTTTTAAGTCACTCTTGCTCTTCCATTGTTTTTAGTTTGCAATGTACATTGTTGGTGTAAAGTTTTCTCCAGATACATCCTTCCATACCTCCTTCTCTCTCCCCCCTCTAAACTATGCTGTCAATATAAAGCCATATAAATAGACTCATTAGTCAAAATACATCTTCCCAGCTTTTGGTAAAGCAGGGGATGATCCAAGGGGTTTTTCTGAGCTTTACAAATATGGCAAAGCTATTTTTTGTGGTGTGTTCTGCATGCCATTTCCACATGTGATAGCACAGACTTTCTGCTTCATCATGCAATTGAATAAGAACATTTTAAGCACCTCAAATATAAATAGAGGGCATTTCTGGAAGGTTGAAATAGGATCATACCAACTGAAACATGTCAGTGTTGGTTTGCTTGAAGAGGGAAATGTTTGAGCAGTGATTAGATTCTTAGTGCTAGCTCTTACCAAAGCTCACAGTCAGTCAGGTAGAGCTGGGTAAGCACCAAGAGCAAGTTCCAGCAGATAACACAGAAATCAGTGGCCATTGTCAGTGTTTCCAGCAGCACTGCTGTTTTCTTTACTTCAAGGCAAAAGAAACAGGGCTGAGTGGTAGTTTTTGTTAAACTATTTCCTGGCAGCGTGCAGGATAAGCTTATTTGGAAACAAACATATTTTTCTAATCCCTGGCTAAGAAAACTTGACATCTATCCCTATGCGTGGCATGATTGCTCCAGCAGGCTTTCCCACATGTATTGTACCCAGACCTGTTACTGCACACATTGTTGTAAATATATTGTGGTGGTGGTGGTGGTCTGTTTCTGTTTTTCTTTCCTTTTTATTTTTCCCTTGTTTTTTTTTCCTTTCTCTAGTATATGTCTTGCCTGTCTGTAGAGAAGAGTACTAAACAGATGCATGGAGAGCATGGGGTACATACATACCTATTTTTTAACATCTTCTGGTTTATTCAGGTCCTTCCTTTCTGACCCCCAGGGAAATCTTCCCTGTGTGAAGACACCTGCCTGCACCTGAGAGAGAGTGTATTTTCTGGCACTGACCAGGAAGCACCAGGAAATTTGAAAAAAAATTCCTCCTCATTGCCTTCCATGACTAAAACTTTCATTTTCACAGACATGATGTCAGAAATTGGATTCTACAAGTTTTACTCACAGTTATAAGATATTGTTATGTGTATAAAATGAAGATTCAGTTTTCCTTTCCCTCTGGGAGCTGGGCTAAAACACCAAAACCAATAAAAAGCTAGCTATAGAAAGTAGAGAAAATGCTTCGCTTTGCAATAGCCTGTTCTCACAGCTTTTAATGTATAAACCTCTAACAGATAACAGGTTTTATTTAAAATGCACATTATTGCATCAGCAACATGTATGGTAATTTCTTAGTCTACTAGAGATGTCATAATTGCTTCTTTTCTTTAAATAAGTTTGTAGAATAGACCTTCTTACTCTGTCAACATGTTCCTGATGAACTATTTTATTAGCTTATCTTATTGTTGCTTTGTACTTGATGGCTTGGTAAGAAATACATTTACTGTCTGACTGCATTAGAAATAGATTTGCAAGGTGGAAGTAAAGATGGTCATTCATGGGCAGCATGAACAAAGGAAATCTACAGCAAGCTTTTACACAGGGTAAGAGCCAGAGAGCTGATGGACCGTTACCTCTGTGGCACTTGCTTAACAACTTGCTTAAGAATAATCCATTGACTTTAGGTGCTATTGTTTTGGTGCAGAATTGGTCAGACTGGCTTTGTGCATTCTGACCATGAGAAATGTTTGCAAAAAGATATTCTGGAATTCCACTCGTCTGGTTTAGTTTTGAAGCAAGGTTCATAGAAAGGGACAGCCCACCTACTGTCTGGATGGGTTTGGGCAGGTCAGCAGTAAAGCGAGCAGCAGGATGTCAGAGGCGGGCCTGAAGATGGTCATGTGAGTTTACCTGCATGCTGGAGTCGATGGAAGGTGCTGGCATGGCAGGGTGGAGCGCAGTGCTGGGTGCTTGGTGTTGGGCTAGCCAACAGTGCTCAGTATTTTTCACTAAAATACACAATGTTTTTTATCTGGAGTCTGTCCATCATGATGAGCAGTTGTGAACGAGTTAAAGTGCTCTCTGCTCTTATTTGTCCAGGTTATCAAACACTTTCAGATGCAGAAAGGAAAGCAGTATTTAAGAGCTGTTGCTATTGAGTTATCATGCAAGACGTACTGGTAGCTGGGTGCTCCAATTTCAGCCAGGACACTCCAAGAATTTGAGGGTTTGTGGGATGCCTATGTGTGTATGTAAATGCCCTTCCCTAATCCTAATCAACCCTTCCCTCTTCTCCACTGTCAATGTTATTTGAGGCATCTGTAGTGCAGAGGGGGACCATTTCATGAGCTATAAACACTGTGTGTATATTCCCTATATGTACCCAGACCCTCTCTTCTGCATACTCAGGATTTGAACATCCTGCATCCTCAAAGTACTTGGGGAGTTTTTATAATGGGAAATGAATAATGGTTAAACTCGGGCGCATGCTTCAGGCTTATGCTGAACAGCTCTATGTTACACGGCCCAGCCAGTGGTGCTGCACATATGGGTCAGTCTGTCATGTATGACTATGGGCCTCGTTGTTCCCTCTGCATGAAATGGTTATTCCCCCAACAGCCAGCATCCCAAGCTGTCATATGTTCTGAAAACTCTTACATTTCCATGAAAACATGGGAAAAGCTGTGTCCTGTCATGGGTGATGAAGGATTTAAACATAAACTACAGGAAATCTCGGACTGGCAATTGCATCAGCAGCTGATGACCCTTCTGAAGCTGAAGCCTGCAGCTCAGAGCCCCATTCCTCAAGGTGGGGATATGCCTTGCATTATAGCTACTTGTGGTGCCAGGGAATGGGAACAGAAATGCGACAAGTGAGCATATGATGGATGCAGAATTTCTTTGTTCTGGATTTTTTTTTCTGAAAAAATAAATATACAGGGTGAGAATGTATGCATTTCCATTTAAGAAGAGAAGCACAAAGCTTGCTGGCCAGTGTGTGTCTGTGAGAGAGGGAATCAGGGTAGCTTTTGCCTGCCTTGTTAGTGAGCCATTTTATGATTTTTGACATATGTTAGGTGTACCTAGAGACTTGTGTTAAGGTAGCTCATCTGAAGCTACTTGTGGACGGTGGTGCTGTCAGTAGCCCAGGGCTTTTTGCTACCTCCCTGCTTAATAGAGGACACTCCCTTTCTCAGTTATTCCCTGAAGGAGATCTTCATAGCTTTCTCATGGAAAGCATGCCTTTTCCTCTGCTGTCAAGGAACTAAAACTCATGTGAGCAGTGCATTGCCCATCCCTGCAGACAGCTGTGCCTGGTAGTGTGCTCGGCAGGTCCTGCCCTGTCCTGGGTTTTGCCCATTGATTTTTGCCCACTGTGTTTGACGGACTCTGCGCTGTATTCCTCACTCCCAAAAGCAGGTGCAGATTTTACAAGTGCGATACACAGATGGTGTTTCCACGGCTTCGGCTCTCTCTGCACAAATAGCTCTTTCCCCAGGAAGGGTGGACAGGATCTGTTGCAGCAGTGGTGGCAGCATGTCCTGGCCACTGGCTGTGGGCTGAGACACAGCACGAGGCGAGACGTGAGCCTCTAGAGGTCACTGACACACCAGGGCTGGCGGCGAGAGGGACAGGGCTGCTCTGGGCAGGGTGTGTGCAGCAAGCTGTGTGTAAATAACAACAAAGAGCAGAGCAGATTTTGTGCTTGAGATCTGCTGCAAAGACATGAATGAAATGAGAGGCAATGGCTTGTCCAGAGGAGATGCCTGAGGCCCTCAGGGGCACTGTACCGCTCTGTGGCTGATATAGTGCCATGGGATGGAGGTTTAATTCATCCGGCAGCACAAAACTACCATGGAAAGTGCTGCAGCCGTAGGGCCTGGGCATGGGGCTGATGTCCTGAGGAGCGGACAGGGGCGGGGGGAGCTTCCTAACGACAGTGACCTGTGGGTACCATCGCAAAGGCTGCCAGGTTTGCCATGTAGCCATTTCCCCAACCTCACCTGCCACGTGGTGATGCAGAGTGCTGTTGCTACATGTAAGCAACGCCTGGGTTCCCAAAATCACCAATGCGTCAGAAGAGGGAACGATTAATTCGTTTGTAGAGTGCCTTCTTGCGCCTCCTTATAAGAAACCCCAAACGGCTGGGAGAAACCAATAACCTGCTGACGCCAGCCCAGATTCACCCCGTGTGTGTGTAACCACCCCGTATTGGTGTTAATGGTGAAAAGCAAGGAAGAGTATAGTCAGGCAGGGAACTCTGCCCAGGGGTGGAAGAGGGAGCTGTAGTAAAGGGGTATTTGGGCTGGGTAGGACCTGGGGTCCCTAATGCCTGCCATGGAGTCACCACGCACCTAGCTCAGGCACCTGAAACGTGCTGCAATAACTGCAGGTCTCCTTGGAAAAGAAAAACTGTCAGGGATGTCAGCCAAGGCATGTCTAGTAGTAATGCATAAGGACTGTTTCCTTTGTAGTTTATCACTGTAAGGTTTAAGTAAATTTTATCTTCTAATGTGTTTCCCCTTGAAGTCACCAAGTCGGACAAGAAAATAAAGCTCCGTAGTTCACAACTGTGAACGCGTAAATGTTATTGAAAAGCCAGGACGTGGTGGGGGATAACACTGACGGGGAACTGTCCATCTCCGCTGACCTGGGCGTAGTCGCCCTCCTTTCTCAGCATTGTTCCTCCTGCACTTTGAGCTGGGGGGAGAGGAACTCCCACCCTGCAGCTCCCACTGCCCGTGGCCCCCCCGCCCTCCTCTCCTTCCTCACCCACCCTCCGCATGAGGCTGGCTGCCTTCGGTCAGAAAATCTGCTAGGCTTTGCACAAACGTCTCCTAATGTAAATATCAGAGCACTATAGAAACCCTCTCTGTTGGTGCCGGTTCTTCTAAGCTGTGCTTTCAATGTGCTGACTGCGTTGGTTCTTATCATAAGTCAGTCTCAGCAATTAAGTTTCTTTTGATCACTTGGGTGTGTGTGGGGTTTTTTTTTTCTTTTTAAGTACACTTTTAATAGTAGATGAATGTAGTGACAAAATATACAACCGTAAGATTTTTAATTTAAAGGAAATGATAGTTAATTGCTTTGTAAACTGACCAGACATTATCATGCTTCTCCATACAAAAGAATAGTTTTAAATGTCAATTTTATAGAGGAGAATACTAATGAGGAATATTACTTTAAAACGGGCCATTTATGTGCGTGTAGGAACACGTGAAATTTGGCATACAGATTTTGAGTAGAGTATGTTAGTCTGATGTAGTTTACTATGCTGTTTCACATAAACAGCTATATGAGTGATTGGTGAAGTTTCTTTGCCCATATAGGTATGGTACCTGGGTGCTAGTGCCCCTGAATGTGTAGCTAATTAAATATGGCCAGTTCTACACCTTGTTTCTAGGACTTCCTGACAGCCCCATGCCACCATCAGTATCTGCTGTTCAGTCCCAATGAACACAGAAGTGTTTTTCACTCAGTAGCAGACAGATGCTCAATGGGACTCACTCCCTGAGTTTTTGTGTCCTGGACTTTTCTTTGTCCCTCTTGACAGCATTGCATGTTGCGGAATGTTGCTGTACCACCCCAGATGCGTTCTGCTCCATGCAGTATTAGACCTCTCCAGAGTGAAATATAAGGGAACAAAATTTGAGCTTTTGTTTTAGTGTGAATTTTAGCGCTTGCTATTAACGATTTGCATTCTACAAACTCTCAGCAGACTAGAGCATGTCCCATCGCTCACAGTAGCTGGGAATGTCTGTGGTCTATTTTGTTGAGCAAAATTACATTTCTGGGGCTAGCTCTCGTGAGTCACAAGACATGATTTTTTTGCTGCAACTACGAATATTCCAAGCAAATCCCTCTCATTTTAGGGAGTTAGATCACAACCTTCTTGCAGCATACGTGCAGGCTGCATTTTTAACATAGCATGTGACAGAAGTGTTGCTGTAAACTTTTTGATGAAGACGTGACCAGAATGCTCAGCTTTTCTTGCTGTCAGTGGTAGTGCAAGGACAGCACTGCATTTGCTGGTACCTATCCCAGTTGGAGCTCTTGGTTACATTTGCTTTGTACATTGCATTTGATACGTAGATTAGTATTTTTGTTATTTGATGAAGACTACAAATAGTTCAGACTCATATAATTAAAAACTAGGGGTTATTTATATATAGCACCTCCAGTGCTCCTCCTCGGAGAGCTTTTGGGTGAAGCTGGGCAGGTATGACTATGGATGTTCCATAATTGCTGAGGTTCAACCCAGACATAGGGCTCTACTCAGGTGCTGCTCACTGTAAAAGGAGGTTTCTATCATGCAAAACTCAGGGTTTCTTTTCTGTAACATCTCCCTCATAAGCATGTAATTTGTAGCTACTGTGAGATTTCTTATTCCGTCCTCAGAAAATTGCCTCTCTTGTTTTGGGTAGCTATACAAACTGCAAAATATGATTTTGTAGCATGCTTAATGGTGGCAACTCACAAGTGTTTTCTTACACCATGGTAAATGCAATGTAATTTAAAACCAGAAGAACTTATGTATGAATCAATTGAAGGTCCAGCCAGCCCAGTGTCCTATTGCAAGCAGTGGCCTGCTTAAAGAGGAGGATGAGGAACAGGGGATGTAGCAAGTGATTATCCTCACCTCCAGTAATTGATGGTTTAAGAATTTCCTGTGCTAAAGTTTGCATCCGGACCATTGTGTCTAATAATCACCAGTGGGTTTATCCTCCACAAATCCCTTCTTTTTTTTTTTTCAATTCCTTTTATGCTGTGGCCTCCACAACATCCTGTGGTAATGAATTCCACACTTCAATTAAGAAGTTATGTGGAAAAAGCATTTCCTTTTGTTTAAGCCTGTTCATTTCTTTGGGTGACTCCTTATTTTTGTATTGTAAGAAAACATGAAAAATCATTCTCTACAAACCTTCTTCATGGCATTTATAATTTTGTAGTCTTCTACCATATTCTATTCATGGTTTGTTTTTATAGTATTTGATTTTCATTTACCTCTCTTCTTGAGCTTTGTCAAGCAGTCCTCTTGAAGAAACCTAAGACAAACTTGATTTAATCAGAATGACAAACTAGAAAGGTCAAATGAAAAAACAAATTAATTTAGTCTCTCCTTTTATAGAAGCTCTTCCAAACCTGCCATCATCCTGGGCTCCTCCACCTGTACCTTTTTAGTTTCTACATATACCGTGAGGTGGATTGGTATGAACTACCTGCAGAGCAGAAAATACATCTGTGTCATTGCTCCGAACAAAAGTGTAACTACATTATCCACTTTGACCTGTACTGCTTTCATAAAATTTCTTTTATTTGTTTTGTTTGATAATCATTGAACTCTGATGTTTTTTGTGTACTAGCTTTCCCACATGCTTTTGGCTAACATAGTCTATCATTATGCATATCTACTTAAGATTATTTTTTCACCCACATATATTATTTTGCACTCACTAGAATTTCATCTGCTACTTTCTTCAGGTCACTCTGCTGTTCTCTGCTTTGATGTTCTTCAGCACATGCCCACAGGCAGTTTTAGGCTGGATAAGCCTATTTTAAATCAGTTTGATTATTTTGAAAATTCAGGTCAGAAATGCTGTAAACCAGCCTCTTTACTGGTCTGCTGAGTGTATGTGGGCAGTGATAACAAGTATGATTTAAACCATCACTCTTTACCTTTTTGATACAGACTATTCCTTTAGCTGTAGATTTATATGAAGACTGTAAAGTCTGTGCTTGAACAGAGAAATCATCTGAAACTTGTCTGCGCTGTTCAACCAAGTCTTAATACCAGCTACTGCTTGAGTGAGCCAGAGAAGTGATATGAATGCAACTTTCCCATTTCCAGGCAATCTGAATGCAGACAAGGAATTTCTCTCTTGGAATGGCAAAAATCTTGCAATCCTGAACCTTTTCAGTGGAGAGGACAAGCATCCAGCTCTGCCCAGCTCTGGCTATGAGAAGCTAAAGATTTGATGGGAAGAAGGATGTTCGTACTCCTCCTTCTCCTGAATTCTGTAAACCTTCATAATGCTTTTCACATCCTACCACCCCATTTTATTTCTGAGTAATTGTTTTAAAAGCCATTGTACCTGAGTTCAGCCCATCATTCCGTGCTGCTCTTCTGGGTTATTTTTCATAACACAACCTGTTTGTTTCTGCAGGCAGTGCATCCAAACAGATGCCTTTCCGTGCCACTGTCTGTCCAGAACAGAGGACCAAGGCCTGCCATTGCAGGAAGATCTCCTGCAAAGGTAGAAATGAGATCTTTGAATGCTCAACTGGGCCCCCAAATACCTTCAGTTTATATTGCTGTACAAAATGTGCCTATGCTGTACAGAAGCATATGGTCTCTTAAAATGAAAATTGTCTTATGATCTGTGTATTAGCTCCTCCAGCATAGAGGGCACACACATCTGTTGTTCCTAAAACTGTTTTTGTAGCCACCCTTCATGTGAAAAAGGTTGTTTTCCATAACTGGATTAGACTGAGCATCATGCAAAGCTGATGTATGTGCATCTGGCCAGCCAAATAGGAGGAGCTGCAATATAGCATGATGACTCTGGCTTTTTTATTTGCTTGTTTACAGGTAGCTTTTACAACCTGTCATTATGTTTGTGGCTGACTTTTGGGAGTATGGGTTTTAATTTACTTCCCTTTATACATGAGAATGCGATGGTATGGCGGGCACATCCTTTTCTGTAAAACATTAACATATCCTGGAATGGGAAGAAGTAGTAGTTCTGTCAATATTAATACACCTACCTTTCCTCTCCAGAGGCTTGCATGCCTAATACATCATTAAATCCAGTAAAAGAAAAGCACTGGCTTCTCTCTTTTTGAGACCAGCATATAAGAGAAGTGATTCTGAACTCTCTGTCATGCTGAGACAGCATGTGCTGTTAGAAGTTACTATATTTCAGCATTAAAAGCAATATAGAAAGTACAGCAGCCTGACTGAAGATGTATTTCAAGATCTTTTCCCCTTCTACTGAATAATATTTACTTTGTTTTATTTGAGCAGATTTTAAAAGATCATTATAGTTAAAGTAATTACCACCAGTTTAACTCTTGTACTAACATTGCTTTCAGATTAAAAAAAAAAAGAAACCTTATCTTTTTTACCATGACAGATGATAAATGAGTTTAAGTATGTATAAAAATGGAGGGTCAAAATCCTCCAGATCATTTTTCTGTTCCCATGCATATGTTAAATACTGAGAACATAAAGGTCTACAAGCTAAAGGAAACAAAATCAGACAAGCAATATACTGAAAACTTCAGGGCTCAGCTCTCTTTTTAAGGGTATGATTGAAATTATTTAGTGAGAGCATGACAGCATTATTGTGACTAATGTAGATTGGCTGTATTGGTGGACATCACTGAAAAAGGAGATTTTTGCAAAAGAGATTTTAATGACGACAGGGTGGTAGACATTGCATGACTTTCAGCTAGGCAGGTTTTCTAGCTGGCCTGTCTGGTCTGTGCATAATTTGCTTCCAGTTACTACCCGCTAGAGAAACCTGTTGTTCACTCCTCCTATGATGCTAAGTGTATCAGCACTCCTGGAAATACCAGTTGCTAAGAATAACAAGAGAAAATAGAGCCAAAGGGCTTAATGTGTTAATTGTTTGCAAAATGTTCCTGGTGCCAATTTCCTTAATTTCTCCGTGAGCTGGGGCTTTTTGTTAAATCCACAGAAATTCTCCTTGCTGTTTTCATAAAATGTAGCTACTTTATCTGAACTGAAGCTCCTCTGGTGTTGCAGGATGTGGGTGGCAGAACTCTGAAATGCTTTTCAACTAATCTCCCCAGAATCGTGTTTACGGGATAACGCAATAGACACAGTTTTGGAATTACACTTTCAGCACAGCTGTCATGTGGAAAATCTCTGGCTAGAAAATATTTATGGGAATGGCCTAGAATAGCCCACCAGTGCTGCTACTGTCTGAGGTCTCCTTTTTGCTATCTATGGGTCTGCTGAAGAAAAAGGTAATGTGTCAAGGAAAGAGATGTGGGAAGAAAAATCCTTTGTAGCGATGGTAATAGGGGCCGTGCCAGCTCCAGAGGGAGCCTTGCTTATTTTGTGTAATCAGAATAGGCTGTAAAAAGATGATGGCAAGTGAAAGGATTTTAATGGGAGGGATGAAGGAACTGTTTTTACTAGCTTATATCTGAAAAGGTGGATTTGTGTGACACTGATGAGACTGATGAGACTCGTCTCCTTTATAGCTTCTCTCAAACCTGAAAATTTCTGCCATTAATTTTGTCACTTAGGCAAAATTCGGCCAGTTAGGCCACAACCTTTCCCAAAATCTTTAGCTGTGGTGACCTGGATTTCAGCGCGGTGTCTCATGGATAGTCACTGTATCTCCAACACCATGCTGTGTTACATCTTGAAAGAAAACTAAGGCAGATTTCTGCCAAAATTACACTTTGTGTATGCTGCTTGGGCTCTCTGAATGTGACAATATAATAGTGTTATCGATGAGAAATCTGCAGAGTCCCAACTGTAACAGTCAATTTTGCTCAACATAAGAAAACCGAAATTGCTGCTTGGGCTTATTCCTGTGGTTCATTAAATCCAGCCCAGGCTTTCAGTAGCAGTGGTCAGTGCCAGAAGCACTGAAAGCATAAAAGAAACTGGCCCCATTGAAAGATTTGAGATAACTTGTCTTCCTTCTGTTGAAAGTTAAACTTAAGGTGGAATTATAACTTTTTCCATAAGGTATAAAAGTAATTGTGTTTTTAAAAACTGTGGGTTTTTAGTGTTTAACTTGCTAAGTAAAGCCTTCAAAAGTTAGGATATGGCAAGCTAGTGCTTGTCTGTGAAATTGTACTTCCACCCCTCGCTTTTCAGTACATAGATGTGGTAGGGAATCTGTAACAGACCAGCCACTGGAGTTTCAGCCATGTAATGTAAAACTAATGGCACAGGGAGTTAAAACTCCAGTCCAAGACCATGACCTGTAATGGATGTGCTTGAAACATGGCTCATTTTAAGGCAATCTCATGTCATATACATGAGATTAGTAAAGTGTCTTCAGGCTCTTGGAAATCATCAACTTCACCACCAGGTCATTCAAGGTTTTGCTATTGTTACTGTTGCGTGTATAAGGCCTCTTTTTACTACTTGCTTTTAAACCTTATTATTTTGAAGAAACCCTTTAAAACCTTGCTTATTTTCTAAGTCATCTTGAACGTCAGGTACCAATAGTAAACACTTATCAGAAAGGCAAATCTTGACAAACCCTGTTGGCTGCCTCTGGCGGGCTGCGGGCTCTTTGCCAGTGCTGCCTCAGTCGAGGACAGCTATTGGAACAGACCTCTAAATTATCTGGACTCTTGTTTGATTGCCTCGTTTTTGTCTACGAGTCCTGCCTGCATGCTTCTGATTACGTTTACAGTGAAGGCATAGTTCTTGTCTTGTGAGCATCAAACTCTTTCCCTTGCATCTTCCTGGGAATGAAGCGATTGCCATTACCTAATTTTCCCAGGGAAATGAAGTTGAGGTGCAAGAGGGCAGCAGTCATATCCACTGACAGGCCTGACAAGAAAACTTAATGTAGGCTTAATGTAAAAAAGGAATAAAACGGCATCTGTTACCATTCCTGAGGAAATACGCGTGCTGAGAAGAGGCTAAATAAATAAGAGACAGGTCTTTTTTGGGGGAAAACAAAAGGATTAAGTTGGCTAAGCTATATCTTGTCACTCAGAGAGTATGAAATGAGGGTTTCTTTTTTTATTTGTCTGCAGCTGGCTTATATTTCTTTCTTGCTTCCATATCTCCCTCTCGCAGAAAGCTGCTGGTCATATGGCTTCAAGGCTGTTACTGCGTGCAACACCAAGGCTACTTTGTAGACATAGCATGCCAAACAAATGATGGTCTTGGTTTTCCATGGAAGACTTACAATTCCGTGTAATCAAAGTGGGCGCTGGAGGGAGGAAGATGGGAGAAAGAGGTGGTACATGTCTATTGGAGTGTTAATAATAAGGCACAACATTCCTTCTAGGCAGTCTGGTAGGAATTTCTGTTTTAGCTAGGAAAGGCCTAGTTTTGGTCCTCATGATCCTGCACTGAGATAGGTTTACTGGAACAAGAGCAAGAAGAATTTAAAAATCAAGTATTCCTGATATCTATGTGGTCTTTGTAAAGGTTTTTCGTTTGAGTGTGACTATCTCCATCTCTCCCTCCTACAAGATCGATACTGTGTTTTTCAATCACCTCTGTGTTGTGTGGGTTGATAAGAAGCAATGTTTACTGTGTTGCTCAGCTCTGAATAAGCTGTGTCGATGTTGCAGGTCAGTCAGTGCCCATCCTGCAATGAAAGTCTTAAGAGGGCCCCCTCTTAAGAATTAGCATTTCTGCATTGGTGGTGAAGGACAAAGGTCATAAAGTAAAAGGGACTTGCCTGTATACTTTATCTTCTTTTCCTGAGTTACATTTGTGTATATGTTTGATACTGTTTATTCTGCAAGTGTGTCACACTGAAAGGTGAAAATTTTTTGAGTTATGGATTAGCCAACTTGCATTGGTGTCTTCTATTTTGTGATCTTCAACTAACTTGGCAGGTTGGTAGATTCTCTGAGGTCTCAAAAATTCTTAGGAAATTTTTCAAGATCTCTTCTTCACTCATGTTTAATATCCAAGAAATATTTAAGAGTCTAAAAACTTAAGTGTTGTCTTGCTGTTCTACTGGAAACGCTGCTCATTTGATTGCTTGTCGGCTGCCTTGATCTGTTTTTAAAATCTTTATGCCGATATGCTCTGTCAGCTATAAAACTGTTGGCATCGACTTAGTTAATGCTTATGAGTTTTTTTCTGGTCGGCTCATTATTCTGTTTCATCAAAGGTGACCTACTTGGGTGGTAGCTGCCATGTATGAGAAGTGCAGACAGTAACTTATGCAGAGGCTCGTGGTGTATAGTACTGACCAGGCATGGCCTAAAATAACCCTAAGCTGGACTGCTTAGCAAGGAGTTGTCACTTCAATGCTTCAACAAGTCCTCCTGAAAGAGGTAGGCATACAAAGAATTTCCGAGGCTTGACAAAACCTGTCCATGGAGGTAACATTTGAGGTAGTCAGCTTCATTTGTGCACTTGCTGTTTTGGCCTTTCAACTTCATTTACAGCCCTGCAATTCAGTACTTTCGAATTTCCAGTTTAGTATGTATTTTGCTGTCTGGCAGAAATTATAGTGGTTCTTGGTGCATTTGAGGAAAAAGCCAGGGGGAATTGGGGAGAAATTAATCAATATTTTCATGTAGCAAATGTTTCTTTTGAAGTCAGCACTATAAATCAAAGAGATAGTTAAACCTCAAATACAGGTTTGATAACGTAAGCCTATCAATAAATCAGCTTCTCTTCTATGAAGATTTTTTTCTCTTTGAAATTGTCTTACAAATAGTGTAGTCTCATCTCATTTGATAAAGAGAGGATAATGTTTATGACAAGAAATTCACAAGGTCTCCTCCCTGAGTGCATATGAATAGATAAAGGAGCTGAAGTACCTTTAGAAAACAGATATTACATGAAATGTGGGACACACCTCCCTCACCCTCCCTCATATTTAAGAACTGGAGTCCTGTTTTATTTTCCAGGGTGAAATATGTGTTGGTATTTTACACTAACCTTATTATACTGGTCTAATTATATTGGTCTAATGATCAAGGATGTTTTTGCAAGAGAGCTGTAGAGCGCTAACGCAATGTCATGATCTTTCTCACCCTCGAGTTACTGGGCCAAAGAATGTTCTTTATTCTACACTCCTGTGAGAGGGTGAAGGTCTATAATCTGAACCATACAGAAATTCAGTGTGGTCAGAAAACATCTTATGGCCAAAACCCTCTGAAAACTGTGATTGGAATTTCAAAGAGAATACTCTTTAAAACAAGGAGCAAATTACAGTTTTACCTGAAAAGATGTCCCCAGACACCTGAAGAAGTCCCTAAGCCACCGAATAGCTCAGTCTGGCAACTGTTGTATGTCTTATGCAAAGCAGCCCCTGGTCTGTATGATATAATTCTAAATTAAATGAGTTTTTCAATGTAACAATCTTTTATTTTGAACACAACTCATTTTGCATTTAACAGCATCCAAAAAGATGTTTTCTTCTTTCACTGAGGGAAACTGAACCTGAAAGAGATGGAGCTTTGCGTACATCTGTCTGCTCTGAGAACCATACCCGTAAGAACTGGCTCCAAGTTTTTGCTGTAGGTGTTTCACATAGAGATTTCTTAATTCCAGATCTCTTTCCTCCAAAAGAGAAAAAGGCAAAACAAAAATCTAATCCTGCCTCTTGGGCTCAAAGCTGTGCAGCTGTTTGAAATCATTATGCCATGTCTGAGATCTAAAGTAAAGAGAGTCCCTCATATAAAAACTAAAATTGTCTGATTAAGTCTTTAACGCTGTATAATTACCTGTTTAAAAGGGAGGACTTAATTTTTGGCAATTTCATGGCCTCTTACAGGAAAATGCAGAGAAAACTCCCAAAACTCAAATTCTGTCAAAACACGACTGGCAATATAACTGCCATGTGTTCTTCTTAGGGAAATAGCTGCAAGGTTATTTGTTAGCCTGGCAACATAAAACATCCTGCAAGCCCTGGAGACCTCTGAGTATCTGCTTACAGACAGAATCCAAACGTTGGATTTATGCACAGGAACATCCCCTAGGATGTCCTCAAAACATGAACTCCTTACTTTTCCCACAGGCCAGGATTTGCTGTCAATTTTTGGTATTCATGGCAAGTGCTTGTGGGAAGGGATATGTATGCTAGTAGATGACATTCTTCATTACTGAAGCTCTTTCAGTTTATGTTTGTGTTCTTCTCTCTCTTCTCTCTGCTCACGTGAAGTTCCCTTTGCTGTGTCCTATTTGCCCCATGAGTCCTCAAGCTCTAGAGAAAGCAAGGCATGTGAGGGATAGAAAACAGGTAGGTAGAGATGGTTCTATATTATTTTCTATTCTGAGATTTTTTAAGTGACAGAACAGGCTTCAGGTAACAGCTGAAGCTGAATGTTTGCTGTCCACTGGTAGTTTATTATTCTGCAGGCATTGTTCAGCTTCTCATTTTGGAGTATTTTCGAAGTGTGGCCTGTTTTATCATGGCAACTATTTAAGACTGTCTTTCAGGTCTACTTTCTTGCCTCTTCAAGTTGCTGAAAGGTTTGTTTGTATAGAGGCACCAATCTTAATCCTTTCACAGCTGTCACAGTCTGCCCATTTTAGAAGTTTTTAAGGTTTGCAGGGATCATCACATTATCTTTTTTTTTTTTTTTCCAAATAATTGTTTAGGTTCACTTATATGCCCAATATCAAACTCATTGCTATATGGAACCAAAACTATATGGAATTCTTTTCTTCAGAAAATTGAAATATGTTGTCCTCAGAAAAAAGGGAAGGTGCCAGCAGTGCTTGATGCCTCTGCCAGTGCAATGAAGTGTGACTGGGTAACACATGTCTAGATAATCCAAACTGACAACATAGCCCTCCTTTAAAAGAGGGTTAATGATTCTCCCACACTACACTTCCTCCCAAAATGATTTGAGGGACAAATTACCGCTCTCACTCAAACTTCAAGGTTAATGGGGTAAAATAATTCAATGTTGTCTCAGAGTTCTTGGTAGTGTCTCCAGCTCCAGCTAATTCCAAATGTTTTTAATAAAACCTAAAAAACAAACAAGAAAAACAGAAAAAGCAGCTCTCAATCCATTTCTGTCTGATGTGCCTTAGTAAAGATCTGTAGAAGAGTCTTCACAATATTTTCTCCTGTTATTGTCAGTACAATTCCTATGCAATCACTGATGGGTCTTGTTATAGGCTGTGCTTAAAGGCTCAACCCAAAGCTCTTGCATTGCAGGGTAAGGTTTGGTATGAGATGCTGAGTAGCATGCCTTTGAGAGTTATGCTGATGAAAAACAACTGGGCTCGCTTATGAGCTGTCTTTCCAAGAGAAATTACTTGTCAAATACTCTATTTTATAGCCTGTCCTCTTTGCTGGAGTACAGGAGGATGAAGCTCAGCAATCATTAGCCTTCCAGTGCTAATGTAGGCTCTTGGCCCCTGGGATCTATAATGTACCACCTAGCTTTCTGGAGCAAAAATTGAGAGCACTGTGACTCATATCAGCAAAAGTCTCCCTTCCCTCAGGGAATAAGAGTATATGTGTGTGCGCGTGTTGGGGGGAATGGGAAGTGGGCAGGGAGAGAGTGCTGAAGAGGAGCCATACGGGTTCCTGACCATGCTGATGCTGCCTCTTGCCAGTATTGAACTCTGCAGTGAAGATTACAGCAAATGTTTGATTGATGGCTAGTTTATCTTCATTTCTCCACCCTGTTTGGAGTCTGTGCCCTCATGACTATTGGTCAAGTAGTTCACATCCCATGCTTTTGTGAACACCCATTGCCACCACTTTCTGAATCGGGCACTACCCTGTTGTTGTGAGTTCAGTATTTCAGACCTGTGTGCCTGCAGAGTGGCCACTTAGGTTTTGTTTTGACAATGAAATTACTAACTCAGCAGATCCCAGGGGAGAAAAGGCATGGGTGGTTTTGATGCTGATGCAGCTAGGGTAGGTACACTCAGGGCTCAGTACTTGGGGATTTCCTTGAGTACGTTGAAGCATTCTGCAACCTCTTGTGCATGTGTTTAACAAATTTGCTAACTCCATGTAGGAAATCACTTTTCTATTAGCAAAGAAATCACTCTTGGGAGAGAGCAGAACCTGATATCAATTTGAGTGGGATTTGGTCTCTTTTTGTGTTGTTTCAATTCTGTCTTATGTTGCATAAGGGACGCTAGTCAACTAGGTTGTGTTAAGTAGCATCATTATTTCAAAACAGTCTGGGGATACTCTGTTGCAGAAGGAAGAACCAACATATTTCTGAGACCAGTGCATCACTCTACATCCTTTTATTGGTATAAAAGTAACTTCTTTCCAGTTTCAGTGTTGAAGTAGGAGACTCTCACAGCTGGGAAACCTTATGGTGATCTTAGTGCTCTTCTGTGCTTAGAATGGCTGGAAAAGATATTTCAGACAAAGCTTCAGAATCAGGGAAGCTGCACAGCCGTTCTTGGATTTGGGGAAGAAAAAGTTATGTGGGAATGAAGAGAAGATACTTAAACGTGTAGAAAACTATTCGTTTTCTTCCTTCTAATAAAAAATAGTTACTATAGTGTTGAAATGCTTCATTTGTGAGCCGAGAGCTGTGGAATATAAACAGTAACCTGAAATGTTTTAAATGTTTTAAATCTCGGTAAAGTCTCAAGTTCAGTACTCACCTTGTTAGAAGTATTTGGTAAATGATATGTGCCCTGCATACAGATCCTATGTTTTGGAGCAGATTATCTCCCAGATACGGTAGGTGGAAAAGAAAAGGGATATAATAATGAAGAAGACAACATTCATAGAATCATAGAATCATAGAATCATAGAATCATAGAATCATACAGGTTGGAAAAGACCTCTAAGATCATCGTGTCCAACCGCCAACCCAACACACCATGCCCACTACACCATGTCCCTAAGGGCCTCATCTACACGTCTTTTAAATACCTCCAGGGATGGTGACTCCACCACTTCCCTGGGCAGCCTGTTCCAAGGCCTGACCACTCTTTCAGTAAAGAAATTTCTCCTAATGTTCAATCTAAACCTCCCTTGGTGCAACTTGAGGCCATTTCCTCTTGTCCTAGAGGACAGCTACAACCCTAAACTTCTGAGTGTGATAAAGATTGTTTTGGTCCATAGTATATTAAGATCAGGAACTGTCTGAGACCATAAACAAATTTTAATTAGTGTGATCTCTTATATGATTTGAACTGAGTTTCTAACATTAGTAAACATGAGTTCTGTCAGTAACTGTTGGATATTTTCCTCCTTATTGAATACCTGGAGAAGAATTTGAATATCCGCATTATAGGCAAGGCTGTAGTAGAGTCTACACATATTTGGCAGGCATAAATGGAAGCCAGAGTTACGAAATTATATATTTGTATTTGCTGAATGTATTTGTCATAGTCATAAACACATTTATTTTGTAGGCAACAGAGCAAGCTGTGCAGTAACGTCCATAATACTTTTGTATTTACAGAGACTAAGTGGTGTGCCAGTTTTCTTTCTCACACAAAAGCATCCTTTTTATTATTACCTCCACCCTTGTTTACAATTTGCCTAGCATAATTGTTATGTTTCTAGCTGAAAGAAAAGGGGGAGCTAGAACCACACAATTGTCTTAGTATGTCCAGTCTTCCTTTTTGCCCCTAGTTGCTGCATGGTGTTTTTGAAGAGATGCAGAAATGTTAACAAAACTATCCGTAGGCCAAAAGTGTTACTGGAAAGACCACATTTTGTAATGGTTTAGATCTTGCAGGGTCTAATTTAAATAATAAGTAGATCAGAACTCTTTGTGATAATGGCTACGTTTATGATTCAAAGCATCTAGGGAAAGACAGATAATCAAAAAAGTGGAATAACTTGTTGAGCTTTCTTTGAGTTGGTGGGAGAGTGAATTTCTCTACTAACCACTGAAGAAACTGGAGGGAGTATTGGCCTTCTGGTATTTAATAGCTCTATGGTTTAAATGGGGCCAAGGTTTCACAAGTTTCCACTGCCTCACTGATGCTTAGTACTCATTCACATTAAGGACAGCCTACCCCATTCTGAGGGTGAAATGGCTCTAATGTGGGAGTAAGCGGTATTTACTCCCATTTTTAAGGCCTTTTTTAATACTAGAGCATCATAAGCCATTCTTTAAGTAAACAGGCCCTGGGAATTGAAGCGTATCAAAACAAAAACAATAACAATGGTCCTGGTGGTTTGGCCTGTGCTCAAGAGCAAATGTGTGGGAAAATACAATAATGTTCAGGCTGATTGAAGGTGATCTGATGGAGAATAATGGGTAGGTAACTCATTGATTAAATTCTTTATAGATCATATATCTTCCCATGAATGAGTTGCTAGAAGTCCATGGCACGGGCACATCCATCAGTTCTCCTAGAATGGTTGTGACATGGAGTCTGAACTTCGCACTTTCTCGGTGTGGCATTTTGTCTAGCTTTTGAAAGTTATATTCAGGTTTCCAAATCATGGGCACAGTCCTGTCATTGGAGACTGGCACTATAAAATGGCAGCAGGCAAGGCAAAGAGGAGTGTTCTGCTTTGATCATTGCACAGGTTTTGTGGCTGCAGTTTTAAAACTTGCTCTAACCCCCCTGAGATGGCTGGTCACCATTCATTTTCTTCTTGTGTCATGAACATCAAGCAATGAGAAAAAAAAGCCTACAGAAAATGTTCAAACGTTGCATAAAAGTTTAAGAAGCACCTTATTTATCTAAGAATGAGAGATGTTTAACATAAGTTACTTTCCAGTATCATAATGGTCCTGATGGACCATTGGACTTCAGGTCCCTAATTCAGCAAATAACAAACAAAAAGAAAATGATGTTTTGAGACAAATGTTTGTTTGACTCTGGTTAAGCAGATTTTTTTTTCTTATGAGTGAAATACTATAAATCCTTTATTTATGTTGAATTATTATATTCTCATGTAGGTTTATAGGCATACTACAAAGGATTTTCTGTGCTTTCCTTTCTAAGGTGAATGAGTCAGTTTTAAGAAATTTTTAATGAGTCAGAAATACATGCATTGTTTTACGTATGAGTCACTACGAAATATGATCAAACATTATTTTTAAAGATTAAAAAGTCTCTTAAGCAGGAATATTGCAAATATATGACCAAATATATGATCATACATTTCATGGCCTTCTGCCTCCTGGTTATTTACTACTGTTATTATGGCTATTTCTGAAGAATAGGAAAGGTGTAGATAAAAAAATTATAATCTATATTTCTCAAATTTATGTGTAAGAAAATAACGGAGTTCTTAATTTCAGCTAGTTAGGAATGGGCTGCTATTGTACAACACTGAGCAAGTTACTTTGCATGTTCTGGTACGTTGTCTGTTTTAATCACCTCACCTCTCTCTGAAATGCCAGCCAAAACAAACCCCATTATTTAATTTCATTTTTAGGGATTTATTACTGTTAAATTCAAGAATTCACCACTCCTTTTAGATATAAGCCAAAAGCATTAAATAACCCCAGAGAATATTGTATTATCTTTTGAGCCTCACTCTTTAAGATGATGTCGTTGAAATGATTACAGCAGCTGGACCTGGGACTGACAAAAGGAAGGGCTGATTTCTGTAGAAATTACATCCCGACATCCTAATTAAGACCTTCCTTTCTGATATCCAGTGGTATGTGGGGCAGCTTCCTTTCTCCCCTTTCCTTGACACAACTTGTTGAAGAGGAATGCGAAGGCTGGGTGTGATCTTCCCAACATCAGAGTGAAAGGAAGTAACATACCAAACAGATGATGGCATAAGTGCTGCTGAATCTAATTCCACCTCCACCCCTCTGGGTCACCACTCAGCAGTATTTCAAAAGGCTAAAGTCAATAGTAATAACAAAAAGCCTATTCAAGATCTGTCAGTATTAGAAGTGGAGATAGAAGGAGAGCTAATTAAAAACTGAATTTATTGATATGTTGCATGTTTTATTTTACTGGGTAAGCTGTGCTCAGGCACTTTGCAAGTTCAAAAGGTAAGGAGACTTCTGCACCAAGAATGCACTTGGAAGTGCTGACTGCAATCCATCTTTATAGAGCTGGGTAAACCTGTTCAGCATGAATAACTGTGCTTATTCTCCAGACAGGCTTTATTCTGAACTCAGTAGTGTGAGCGTCCCCATTCCTGATGGTACTTACTTTGAGGGAGGTGATGGAAGTTGGTTTACAACTTTTATTAATCCTCCCCCTGCAACTCTCTCACGTTTCTCATACCTGATGCTGCATTTATTTGTGTGAAAACCTTACAGCTATCCAGCAGATATTACTTTTCGACATCGCCTTCCTGGAAAGGAGTGATTAGTCAAACAGCACTCCTGATGCATTCATAGAGGTAGGGGTGTGGAGGGAGACATAACACCGGCTGCCTTTCTAGGCAGAGCTACCTCTGCATAGTTTTGTTGCTTTCTGGCTGCACTTCATACTAAGTACTTGAGGCTGCCTTCAAGTTCCCTTGGCATCAGGAATGGCAAGGGGATTAAATGGAGGCTTTAGTGCATTACGTGGGCATTGTCTAAATGAGCATCTATATACTTGTGGAAGAAGGCGTGCAGGGCTGTCTACCTGGTGGACCCGCTCCACGTAGTGGTGGTAACCACTGAGCCAAGGAGCCTTTTTAAATAACTCTCCATGTAGCATAGCCTGTCTTTAATGGAATTATTGTGGCCATCAAAGACAGACCCCAAATCCATGCCTGGCAGTGTAAATACAGTCCAGAAAGGCCGCCAGCTCAAGCATCTCACTTCTGTAGAATGACAGGGGAGATGTAAGCTGTGGTGAAAATAAAGACATCAAGAAGTTGTTAGATCTCCATTAACTACCTCCTGAGAGGAGAAGGCCTGTCTAGATTCAGGCCAATTGCTCTGAATGATGAGCCAGTACTGCGCAAAGAACATACAGCTAACCACCCCAGACGGTGCACACGTGTTAGCATTGAGCGCTCATTCACATTTTCTACTTTCTCTGTATGCTTTGGTATACTTTTCAATTAAAGTGTTTCTCTGTTTCCAAATACATATTTCAGGATCCTGTATACCAAAGTTCAGAACTAAAATTTATTTTTCACAGTGTTATCTAATCAAATCACAACAGTAGCCATGCATTTTATGAATGCTCAGTAGTTTTTTGAAGAATAAAATTAGCCCTGCGCTCTTGCACAACCTGACTATAATGATGATGCACTATGCATGAATGATGAAAGGAAATGATTTGGCAAGGAATTAAAAAAAATGTAAAGATGAAAAGTACATTAAAAGTTTCCTTTCTAATCTTGAGAAGATATATTAACCTAGCAATATTAAGCTGATTGCTTTGGGTTACTATAATTTGAATATCATTTAATCTCCATTTAAAATAGCTGCATTTTTTTTTATTACAAGCTTCGATAGGAAAGTCAGTGATAATGAGAGTTTGATGCTTTACTTATGGACACTTTTGCTCATAGCTCAGTGATGCCTCTGTGAGATACCTTGTGATAATTTGTCGGAGAAGGAATTACCCTATAACATTTAATCATTACTTCTTTGATGTGTGGTGTGGTTAACACGCATAACATACCTGATTCAAATAACTTAGCCTTGATACAGAACTATCTCATCCTTTAAGTTATATTGATTTTTGCCATAGCAAAAAGAGCTTGCACTCCATAATGCAAATATGTAGAACATGCGGATTTACACCTGTCCACAGGTATGCTGAAGTTCTCTAGAGATTCGGGACAAATACCGATATCTAAACCCAAGAAATATGAATTAGAATAAGCATTTCACAAACGTGCTGGAAGGAATGTAAAGAATAAGACAACGTACTGTGAAGGTACAATACACAGTACAAGGCCAGCTGTAAGAAATGCACTGTGTAATTCCTACGGACTGAAATTCCATATCTAAATAACATGATTTTAGAATCTGTTTTACAGCATCATTCAACAACTAAGATCATAACAGCAACCATAAGATGGAAAGGAGGCAGACAAGGTCACAGGAGCACAGAAAACACAGTGACACTGGAAAACCTCAAGTATTGCTATGGGAGAGAAGAAGGAATTACTGAGTTACTTCCGAGAGGTGCACACAACCCATTTCAAGGTGCAAGTAAGGTGGCATTAAGGTGTTCTAATTTTTTTAACTAAGGGGAAAACAAAGTCAGTTTGTCTAGCCATAGATAACCAGGGTCAAAAGGAACACTCAGGAGAAACAGAGTCACTACAGAAAAGCCCGATTAATTGTTTCAACTGGTATTGACCAAGGAGAAGGGTTCTTGCCCCACAGTCCATCACTACAGAAAGAGAGAATCTAGAGTTTTAACTGTCAATTTAGAAGCAAATTTAAAAAAGAAAAGTTTTAGAAGACATGGATAAAATGAATGTTAAAAAAATTGCCGGGATCAAATGGTTTTCATGCAAGAATTATAAAAGGACTCTGATATAAATATTTATGTCGCTTAAACATAGTTCAATAGGCATAGAAGGTAAATAGCATGGTGCTGGTCTTTAAAAAAAAGGTGTGGAGAAATATCATTGAAGACACAGTCCAAAAGGCTTCTGTACCCTGCAAATTTATAACTGTAGCGAAATAGTAGAACTGTACATTAACCATAATAAAATAGCAGAACCAAACATTTACCATAGATATCTATGACTTCCTTTTGGAGTAGAAAGGGTAGTTTTTGCAGGTCATACCACACAAACCTGTCAGAATTCTTTGAGGGGAGCTGAAATTTTGTCCATACGTAAATCCAAAGTATGAATCTGAATATAAAAAGGCTTTGACGTGGTTCTTTATTGAAGAATAATGAACTCAAGTTCTCACAGGAGAAGAGAGCTTATTTTTCTGTGGAAAAGCAACCAATTAACAGATAAGAAATAAATAGTAACAACAAAGAGTCATCTTTCACAGTAGATTGCCAGCAAGAATGAAGGTCCACCTCAAGCTTCTCTAGTACTGACATGTGCTGACCAGCTTGCTCTTAAATGATCTGCTATGGGGATAAGTTGTGAGTTGGCAAAGTTTGCAGATTACATGTAGTTATTGGGACAGTCCAATCAAAAGCTGACGGCACAGGGTTGCAGAAAGATCTTAGAGTATTGAACAACAGCATGATAAAAGAGCAGATTAAATTTAATGCTGGTAAGTATGAAGTAATACACATGGGAAAAAAAAAAACCAATTATTATAAGTACAGCCTCTAAATTAGCATTCAAGAAAGAGATTTTTGAAAACATTGTTTCACTAGAGGTTAAACCACCAGTAATACTATTAGAAATTTTTACTGTCTTCTAGTTTTATGGTGTAAGAGAATAAGCAAAGGATGGTTTCCAGGCAGAGGTATTAGCTTTGCCAGTAACTTAACTGTGAAAATACTCAAATATTAACAAAGAAATAGAGAAGAAGAAGAAAAAAAAAAAAAAGAAAGCTGCACTGTGCTACTGCAAAGCCATGGTTTATCTGTGCCTTGAATATTGCATGGAAAGCTGGTCATCTTATTTCATAAAAGTAGCAATAAAGCTAGAAGATAGTTTGAGAAGTTTGTCAAAGCTGAACAGAGGTATGGAATTACTTCTATCTGAAGAGAAATAAAGTGGGACTCTTCATCTCAGATAATAACAGGTAACACAAGACTGTGGGGCATCTCATAGAAAGGTCAAAATCATAAATGGCACAGAGAAGGTGTGTAGAGCATAATTTCTCACAATGCAAGAGATTGGTGGGATCAGGTAAAAAACCAAATGAAAAGGAACCTACCTCTCCAAAAAGTATATAATCAAATTAAGGTGTCTGTTGTAATGGATTTGTTAAAAGTATAAATGGATTAAAAAAGAGCCTGGGCAGCTTCACAGATCATAGTCCATCACTGGCGCAACTTCCAGCTTGACAAGTCCCTAAATTACTAACTGAGAGAAGCTGAAAAGATTTCTCAGCAGAAAGGTCACAATCTCCTTGCCTTGTTTGTCATGTTCCTAACCACCCACTGCGGCTACTGTCACCGTCACTGTGGTGGGGTGGATGAACCAGTGTCTTAAGCCCAAGTGAATAATTTCAAATCCAGCCCTGGTAGTGGAAAAAACAATCAAAGAGGCCTTATTCTGCCAGTATTCCAGCATTATGACTCATTTTTTATCTAATGCAATCTTCATGCCAATTAATCATATGGGTTGCAGAACAAATATTTTCATTTTAATAAGAATGATAGAAATTTGTATGTTGAATATGATCTCTATTCTTTCTGTGCTCAGAGGAACTGACTCACCAGCTAATGTTAATATCCAGTTTGTACTTAATATGTTCAAAATATAAGGGTGTAAAATTACTCACATTGCCACTTCATTAATTTACATAGTAAATGTTCCTCATCCTACTGCTGTGAGTGAACAACTACAGAAAATGACAAGTAACAGAGAAGAGACAGTAAAACTTTTCTCCTCTATTACGCTATCTAAAACCATGCCCACATAGGAACAAGAACGTATTGCTTTCACAACAGATATTTTAAGAGAAAAGTATAGGTATTAAGCCAATATCAAAGAGTTTTGTTGTTATGAAATTTTAATTACTTGCATTTGAAATCACTGAAAAGCTAATTTTGGAGTTGGGAAGGAAGTGCAGCTTTCCTCAAAGCAGTGTTATTTTTGCATTTGCCCGGTAAACCCAGTCCTTATAGATCTAGATGTCGTGAAATCAAAAGTTGCGATAATGCCATGTCACAATGCCATGCTAGAATATCACTTGCTTAGTCATTGTCCTCTGGAGAAGCAGTGTATGAACTATCATCTCCTGGGAAAGCCATAAACCTAGAAAAGCCTGTTTTTTTCACAGCCTATCTCTAAATGGAAGGAACCTCCCTTGTATTTCCTTGCATACCCACTCAGTAGTGTCTAGCATGGCATCTTTAGATCAAAGCATCTAATGATTTAGCTCTGTAGCATAAGGGACAAAGAAAAGCACCAGGCATGTCCAGAATTAGCCATGCTTTGCAGTAAGTGAAAGCCCTTTCGGTAAGGGGGGCAACTTTATTGGATTTATCATTGCTGTGTACCCTGTACCACCATTTACAGTAGGTTGAAGAAAGCTGTGAGTTTGCCAAGAGTTTCTCCTTGTGATGTGGGGGACTTCAAACTTCGCACTGGGATAAATAACTTTGCAAGGTTCAGAGGCTGTGCAGAACTAGACCCAGTGATGGAGGAGGAATACTATATATGTCCATGTATACTTATGCACTCTCTCTGGACAGCAGAAATTCGTGGGCAGAGGGAATTGTTGATGCCACCACATTGCCTGTAAAGTGAGAGAGCCCGCTGATGGCTGGCTCTCAGTCTAAGAAGTGGCCTGGATTTTGCGGTTGATGGGTAGAATAGGGAATGACCTTGGTCAGGAGAGAAAAATCTCCTGAAAAATACAGGCCTTCTGAGAGAGGTGAGATGGTGATTCCCAAGATTAAGTCCCTGTGGCAGGGGCTGATGGCTGACTTGGTTCTACCTGCTTGAGCAGAGGTGAGTTTGGTTCTTTCAGATTCACTCTCTTTCCATGATAACAGTTTTCTGCCTGCGCTAGGTCATTGAGTGCAGGGTGGCAGCTAAGGACAGTTGTGCATGAGGGTATTTCATCTTCTCTCCAGATCCCCGCCGTGGTATATCAGGCTAAAGAAGTGGAAAGAAACCGTGCCCTTGTGCTAGGATTGCACCAGCTACCAGCACCCCTGGAGGAGTGAGAGGGCTAGAAGAGAAGCTCATGTACCCTCAGACCATTATGAATTCTGCAGGTGAACTTTGTATTTTATATTTTTTTATATAAGGGTTTGTATGATTTCATACTTTTAGAGTCCAGGTTGGGTTGAGTAAGGGCTGTGATTTCTTAAGACTTCTAAGCAATTTTGGATAGTTTCCATCAACTACACTGAAAGCCACTACTGTTTACAATTCTAGCAGGTACAACATACGTATTACAGAAGCAGATAAAACTGTCATCTGTTTGCTATGAGAAACCTAGACAAATACCTTCAATACCAGAAAATGCCTAGGTTTTCAGTGTGATCTGAAGAAAGAGGCTTGTGTCTTGATCTCCGAACTACAGCTCCTGGCTCTCATGAGATGGCTTTCATGTTAATTGTCTCCTCAAGGTTATTTCTCAGGCTCTTGGCACTGTGTTGGCTTCCTTGGCTTGTTACTCAAGCCTGGCATTGTCTTTTGGTTATTCCTGCTATTCATATTCCTACTGCTTATCTTGGCCTCTCCACTCTGTTTCTCATCCTCCCTCAACAGAGTTGGCATTACTACCTTCCCAAGCTTTTCTCTTAGAAGCTCTGACAAATTTTTTCATCTCCCAAGGCACATCTATTAATTCTCCTAGCTGATCCTTATCTCTACCAGGTTTCTCACCTGTTCATTTGCCCAGAGCTTAGCAGTGTTACAGCACACCTCTTAGTTATTCCAGGACATTTCTTATCCCCAACCATACCTTCGCTTCGTTTGCTTTGTCATGTGTTCCATCTGCCCATGGAATTAATCTCTCAGGATCCACTTCTTCCCTCTCCCAGCTGGTATGGGTATAGTGGAGCTGCTATGAGAAATCCTGCTTTGCCAATTCCACTCAATCAGAGCAACTAGCATTGCAACTGGGGATGGACTACCCAGGTACTTATAAAGTCTGCCACGTTCAGACAGCCCAGTATCCCAACCTTCAGGGACCATAGATGGGCAAGCAGAACTCCTCAAACAATGGCCTGTGAATGTCAGGACAGGAAATAGTACCGATTTTCTGGTGATAGTTGTGCACAGAAACTTTTTAAAATGAAAGAAAAATGTATGAAGTTAGATGAAATCATATTTGCAACAACTACAAAAGAAATCTCTAGCAAAGTTTCACCATCATTGCACTGCTTACTGTATTGAGCCTCCCAGACAGCCTGTCCCAAAATACACAAAGAAACAAGGAGACATGTCCAGGCATGCACTTTCATTTGTGATTTTACTGGTGTCCTTTGACAGCTCGAGAGAATGAGGTGACTCTGCTGAGCCCAGTTCCTCTGGGAGCTGCAGGTTTGTGTGCCCTCTGCACCCTTTCCAGACCTGCTAGAGGTGTTGCCTCTTCCATCTCCAGAGCTGTTACCCTTTCACCAGCCACAACAGCATCATTAACACCAAGTTCAGTTACTCTGCAGAAAACCAGCTTGTGGGCTGTAAGCCTGAGCAGCTCAAGGGCCTCCCTAGGCTGGTAGGCATCACTGCAAGTCAACAACATGCGAGTGCGAAGAGTCCAACTTCAGTCTTTGCCTGGGGCCTCTGTGAACCTTGTGCTTTCCCTCACTGTCACACTGCATGCTCATGTTGTTCAGAAGAGGGTATGTACTGACCTACTTCTGCTTGCTACACTGTGAGATCAAGTCTCCTTACTTGCATCCTTTTCCATTCTGCATTGCAATTCTGTGCTGAGCAATAGTTTCTTATTACCATATACAGTCTATGTTGAAGATAAAAGGTATATGCCATGAACAAAGGCCATTAGTTTTAACTAGCTTCCTTTCAGAGAAGTTAAAGGATTTTTCTGCATCATAATATTTTTGCTGTAGCATGCACTGAGTCCTACTCATCAGAGTTTACCATGTTCAGATAACCTGCTTTTGGAATTTGTGTGGGTTGTGACTTTAATTTGCTTCTTAATGAAAAAGAAGCAGCCCGTCAATGGCATTTGTGCAGATGAATCCCTCTGCTATGATGAAAGAATTTATCTTCATATTCAAAGAATGCAATTGTCCTGAGTCAAGTTCTGCTAATCAGAAGCTATAAACAACCCAGCTCTGATGAGCAATACTAAGTGGGGAGAATGCAGGTAATCAAAAAAATGCAGCTTTGCAAGTGAAGCGCCTGAAAGTATATAAGTGCTTCTGTGCAGCGTACTCCTGGTCTGCATAAAAATAAATAAATAAAAATGAGAGTATTTTATTTTTATCATGTAGGAGTTGCAAAGCACAGTGGCTCAGTGGTATGATCAACAGATTTTATTCTTGGAGACAAAAATAACATGCAATCATCCAGCAATAAGAAAAACATTTGAAATCAACCTTTCCTTCTTAATCTCCTATACATTGTAATTTTTTGCTTTGGGCCATATCAGAAACCTCTTACTAAATGAACCGTTTCTGGAAGAGCAGGCTTTCTATCTGAATAGGAGATCTCAGCCTCCTAAATTAGAGGCAGAGCAATAAGCTTCCACTTGGAGGCTTTGCTCCACCTTCTCTCCGATAGTGAGAGACTAACCAAAGCCAAATCTGAGAAAGAAGCAGAAATGAAACCAGATGGCAGGAGACGTCTCCCATGCATCGTGGTAATGTTACCACTGCTTTTACTGATTAGTGTTAGCTGCAACTTGATGCTGTGATTTGTAATTCTGTTTCTCTGGCAAAGCTAACTGGACCAACAAAGAAATCACAAGATCAGAGGAAAGCCTCTCAGCATCTGATTCTAGAAGGTTTTGGAGGATTTTTCAAGGCTCCTCCAAAACATTTTAAAAGACTTTGCTCTTTCAGTGAGTATCCAAATTATAGAAGTCGTGCATGTATGATAATGCACTGATTTCCTTCATATAAAGTGTAGGGGTTTTTTTGTCCTTTAACACCATTTGCAGTTGGGATAGGATGGTGAGATTATGAAAAAAAATTAAAATCAAATTTGCAAATATATTACTCAGAATTTTCAAAAATCTCAAAATTATGAGTAAAACAGCAAAAGAAAATGAATGATCTACCTTTTGGATCTAAAGAACTTCTACCTGTGATATATACACATTTTCTTACGCAGTCACAAGGGATGGGTTAAAATTTTAAATGATCAGTAATAAATAATGGTCTTAGGCCATTGTTCAGCATTTAGAAAAATTAAAATTTTTGATGCCTCAGGGGTTAATTTTCTTCACTCACAAACATGAATTGGTTGTCTTAACTGATAATATTAAGGAGAAAAAGGGCAACATACTTAATTCAGGACGACATGCAAAACAAATTCCTCAAATCTATCCATTTCACGGTCCTTGGCTTTGGAGAGGCAGCAGCCGAGCCAGCACCTTGCTTGCCCTCCTCCAGCCACCCCTCGTTCCGGCGACCCTGGGCAGGGAGCTCCTCCTGCCCCTGTCCTCGCAGCAGCTCCCTGCTCGCCTGGCTTGCAGGCAGACCTGGCTGGCCTCTGCTTCTGGGAGGTGGGGAATTTTAGGCATCAATGCCTAGATCATATGCAGGAAAATATTTCTAATGCTGAGCAATACTGCCAAAGTATCACAGGGCAGAGGTTTCATCAACATTCCTCTTCTCCTAAAATCCCTGCCATAACAGCAAATTGAGGTCTCTCTTGCAGCAGCCTCCTGGGAGTGCCTGAGCTCCAGAGAAAGGGACAGCCAGCTCAGCACAGTACCCTCTGAGCTCTACCTCTTAAACACACACACCCAAAACATGCATTAGCTCCGAGAAACAAACTCTCATGTCACACTTTAGGTTTCACGGAGGAGTGATTTTGAAGGACTTCCAAGACAGCAGGGTTGTTTTTTTTTTTTTTTTTGAACCCTTGACTGGAATGTCATACCGGGTTTCTAAACTTCCCAGTGACCATAAAATTATCTCAACAAAATGCTGTACAAACACAAGACTCCTTTTCATCTGGAAAAAGGAGTCTGGACTGCTGAAATTTTGGCTGCCACTTCTAAATCTTCACGTGCAGTGAAATCCGTGATTTCGCTTGTGAACATTGCACTTGGCAGAAGTACATAGAGGAAACTTGTATTCCTGAATCTATATTTGATCCAAGTGTCTTCCAGCAGTTTACAATGAGCCACCATTTCTCGAAGTCCTGCCTAAGCTGCAGCAGTGCTTTGGGGAACGATACTGAGCTTTGTGTAGGATTGACGCAGGGAGCATCCAATGCTGAATCTAAATTCTGCTGGGGGAGCAGTGAGAGGTACAGAAGACTCATTTGTCTGTGCCTGTCAGTTAAAGGTAGTTGTTAGGGTTGCGACAGGGTAGCACCAACATGGTCTGCATACAGGCAAAATCAGCCTTATCGTTTGGACAGCTGAAAGAATCATTTTACAAGAGAACTGCTTTTGCTTTCTTGTACTCCTTGGCCCTGTTTTGGAGTTAATAATATTGTTGCAACTTTTTCTTAATGAGTAGCTTAGCTCCTGGAGTCTTAGGAGGAGCCCTCTGAGCTGATAAAATATTTGGTGGGCTGGTTCTCATGAAGAATATGCTTTTGTTTTTTTTCTGTGTTGAAGGGCTTTAAGATCTCAACCTGGTAAATTCTGCAATTCTTTTTTCAAGAAACAATGTTTTGAAAATTAATAATTCAACAAACTGAAAAGCAGGGCTGCCAGGATTGCTCAGCTATTGCTGTTGTGTTGTGCGGGCAGACTCACGTGAGCTGCAAGTCTGCCTTGAGCACGGTTTGCAGATTGGTTGCAGTGGTGTGGGACTCATTTTGGGCTGAAAGACCTCCCCAAGAGCCCAGGTGAAGAGATGGTTGGTGCCCAATATTAAAACTAACCCTAATGTGGGTTTGCTTTATAGAGACACCAGTGTTGACACATAACCCGAGGGAAGGAGGATGGGCTGGTAAATGCAGCGTGACAAAGTGCTTTTGTGTAGGAGGTAAGGAATATGTTCAGTCCTCAAAAATAGCCACGCAGCCCTTGAAAAGACGACAGGAATTTACACATGTAAGTGAGAGAGTGGTTGAGCTGAGATACTGGAGTTGTGACATCCACTTTGAGTTTTTCCTCTGTTACTCATGATCTTCCATTAAAATTTGTCAGGAGTGTGCACAGTGGGGATGTGAAAGGGGAGAGGAGCAAATCCCATCTTCCTGTCGGAGGTGTCAGCCCATGTTGGGCTATGTGGTGGATGGGTCTTCAGCTGAGGACTCCCGCAGTTATTGCCCAGCACCACTCCTTCTCCGTATGTTTTCTACACCTGTTTTAACTACCTAGACAACAGGTATGGCATTGTCTTGCAAATGCGTGAGTTCCCAGCACAGGGCAACAGGAATCTGGGCAGGAGTAAAGCACACTGTTGTCTCTAAACCATTGCTTGACAAGTGGAAAGGGATTGCAGAAAAATCCCAAGGACCCCAAGGAGGCTTCTCTAGCAAAGTGCAAGGACTCGGGCTCCAAGCTTATGTGTCCTTGTTGTGCACAACAGCAGTAGCCTCCTGGCCATTATTTATTTTTGCTGCATATGTGTGAGGAAGAACTCAATACCTTTTGGATATTGTGGTTTACACCAGCATTATTCATGTCTTTTCCCAGGCCTTTACAAGCTGGGAAAGTCACCTTGTGTTCAACCAATACTGGGTGTATCCTGCTTCAGCTATTGTCAGGGAGCCAGCATTTCATCACTCAGCAGGCACATTGCAGTCGCATAATGGAGGCAGGAACTCAGCTGAAATAAAGCAATGCTGAGAGCTTGTCAGAAATGTAAATGATATTGCACCTATTGTCAGCGACCTATCCTCTATTGTTCTCACAGATGTTTCCCAGCCGAAAAAATGCTGGGGAACCTGCATGATGAAACCAATGCCTGCTTACTGTAACATGCTCCGTCAGGAACAGCTAACTGATCTCATGCTGCAAATAGCATACGTCTGTGGTAAGGAAAACTGAGTACTGAAACCTGGTGTTCATAGCGCTGCAAAGCTGCAGCTGCATAGTTTCCACTGGCTGTGTCAGCATCGTGGGGAAGGCTGGAAATGCACAGTTTACCACAGTCTGGGGGGAAAGGTGGTTCCTCCTGACCTGTGCTGGAAGTAAAGATAAAAGGGTCTCACCAACTTTGGTCCAGAAGAAGAAGGATTGCTCTTCATAGAAAAGCGAAAGAACAGGAATTTAGATGAGAGCCAAGCAAAGAAAAACTCTAGCCCCAGTAAGTTCACAAGGGATTTCTGGGTACGGTTTGTTTAGCTGTCCTTAAAGAAAGGAAATCTGAAAAGATGGTGGTTTTTAGAAACTGAGAATAAATATGCAGGCATGTTGACATATGTGTTATTGACAGAGAGGTGAGATGCCATTTTCTGCAAGCACATTACTTTCAGGTACCTTACTGTGAGTATTTTGCTCCATTTCAACAGTGTGATACAATCATTTCCCACGATGCTTATAACCCAGGCCTTCAGGGTTTGCTCATGAGGACAGGGCTTGCTTGTATGTATGAATTTGGCTAAGCCTGACCACAGAAGAGGGCCTAACTCAGAATTTTCCTTATGTGAACTTTGAGATGTTGGAAATGCTTCTTATGCTGAATGCAGAGGAAAGTACCTTGATTAACTTACTGAGTATATTTTTGCAATAGTCTTGTTGAAGTGATAGGTGTTTTGACCTTTCGTGTATTTAAACCATTTCAAAGAACTCAAATTTCAAATGGGAAATTGCTTTGGAAAGGAAGGTGGAGATTTCATCTTGGAAATGTCAGATCGGTTGCTTTAATAAATGTAAATCTCTTAATGAAGGTTTTATTTTAAAAATGGAGAGATCCTTAAATGCCAGTCCCTTCCTGAAAACAGTTTCTGCTTTGATGAATTCTTGTTTTCTGACAACTAAAATATTTTGTCAGAAGACATCCAATCTGTTGTACGTGCAAGCACTTCTGTCGTTCGGAAGTACCGCAGGCGCTTAGTCAGTAGGTAACAGAGAAGAGGATGAGTTAGCGGGTCATTGCCCTTTGGACAATTATTTTTGGCCAGTGGCTCCTAATGCAAAAGAATTAAGGAAAGTTGGCAAAGAGAGACAAGGGAGAATAATTTCCCATTTCCTCTTCTTTCTCATATGCTTACATAATATGAAAAAGAATGCCACTTTTTCGGATTTCTTTCCCTACCACTTTCTAAAATTTCTTTCCCTGAAGTTCTCCTCTTCATTCCTCCCCAAGTTTCTTTTATGCCTTCTCTACTGTTTGGTACTAGTTGGTACTTCAGTATATTTCAAAAATTTAGTTCTAGCTTTTTCATTAGGACAACAACAGTCCTAAAGTCAGATGCAAGTAATGACATTGTGTATGTACATTGCAGAAGTACTGCTCATCACTTTTAAGAGGAGTTTCCCATGAGGTAATGGCATGAGTCAGCGTGGAGGCTGTGCAGCACAGACACAATGAAACGGGTAATTTGCACAGAGATAAGTGTGATTTGTTTTGTGTCTGTTGTCTTGACCAATTCTCTGATCATACCAAGACCTCTCTCTTTTTTTCAGTAGTGATGTTTGCAAGAGAAATAAAAATGTAGGCATACAGTTCAGTGTGATGTGAGGCTGCACATCCCTGGAAGAAACTGCAAAGACAGCTAAGGAAATCAGTTACTTGTAAGTACCTGCCAGACAGTGAGTGCACAAGGTCAAATTTGGTCTGTGGAAAGATGCAGGCAACTTTTAGCAACCTTGATGGAGGTGACATGTTTGTTCTTGGTTTGGTAGGAGCTGGCCTAGACATATGAAGATGCTTTGCTGTAAGAAGAATTTTTTCTTTACCAGAAATACCTCCTCGATCTAATAACGCAACACATGCAAAAATAGCCTGTGTATCAGTCAGGTCTTTTTTCCTTTCTGTTTAACTCCCCTTTGCCTTGCTAGGTGTGAATGGAGCCACTCTTCTCTGAGTCCCCCTCCACTTTGGGGTCCTTGGAGGCAAGGGGATGAAATGCAAGGTCTTGTATTCACATCAGGTTGAATGTGATCTTGATCCCTTACCTTTCCCCTTCCTATAGAACCACAATAAAATGTAGCAACCATTTATTTCATGGTTGACCTTCCACGCCATTCATCTTAAGCCTGAATAGCAGAGACACAATACAGACATGTACTTTCCTTTTTCACAAAACCTCACTGCAGGTTACTTTGTGATATCACAACATGAATTTTTTTGATTTAAAGCACATTCTTCTACTTATTTCTAGAAGCCTGCCTTGTAATGGGTCACTCGTCTGTAATTTGCATTTTAAACCTGTCATCAGAGAACTGCTTAGCAATACCTGTTGCAAGTATCTTTCTGCCTCCATCTCATCTGCCTTTAATCCACTGAGTGGGTGTTTGCCTTTGATTGTAAGAAAGTTCCCAGATGTGTCACCTTTCATTTTCAAATTCTGGGAAGGTATCTTCCAGTCGTTTGACCATTTTACCCACCCTGCCCAAATTTAAGGCCATGCCTAGAAAAGGAGATTCTGCAATGTTCCCAATGATGATAGGATTTTTGGGGCATTTCTTGACCTGGTGAGACTGCATAAGAAAAGGGAATATCCCTTTTGTTTATGTGGATGAAATTATCAGGTTGGGAAACTATCATCTCAAGAAAATGGGAGAGTTTATTTCAGTGTCTGAGCTAAGAAATAAATCCCCAGTCCCTTGAGGAACTGGTAATTAAGTCAAATTACTTAAGGCTTTGCAAAACACAACTTTTTCCACATTAAAAAAAAAAAAATCACAATTTTATTGGTTAGGTGAACATTATTTATGTGATTAGAACTTCTGGTGTATGATGGGTGCAAGAAAGGAGGAAAATGACCACAGCAAACACAGAAGCATGTGAGTACACAGTAGCACTAAACACTTTTGGTTAAACGTGTCTGGGTTTGGATTCACGTCCTTGGACAACCCCAACACACAGTCCTCTTAATTCTGGTCAAAATGATCCTATTTATCTAAACTGAATGGGAACAAATGCTATTAATTGAACACAGATGGAGTTTTGTTATATGATCTAGAGTAAAAAGAGAAAGACAAAAAGGGCTATTTAATCACTTTGAAAATGACCTTAAATACTTTTCTCATTCTTTATACAAACAGCAAACATCACTACTGTGTTCTTTCATGAAATTAAAAAGAACCCATGACCATGGGTGCATGGGTGCTGTGGAGCTGTAGGCTAGGTGGTGCTGAGACCTCCTGTTCAGCTCTCAGCTGACTTTTTGCAGAATTGAAGAGCTTGTTTTGTGCCACAGTCAGACCAAATGTGAGAGAAAAGCTGCATTGTGCCAACTGCATCTGCCAATGGGTAGGTTCATGATTCAACTACTGAACATGCTTGTATTTAAAAACAAACAAACAGCTTACAAAGAGAAGCAGGGAAGAGTACATTAAAAATGTATTTACTGCAAACATGCCTTTCAGCCTCCCATTGAAGCGTGCGTGTTGGGATTTGTTCATCTCCAGTTGCTGTGCGATGTTTTCTTCAGACTGGCAGACAAGGGTTTTCTTTACATGCTGTTGGGCCTGGATCCCAGGCAGGAATGTGATTATGTTAAAAATCTGATCAGTAAAGCAAAACTCCACTTTAACCTGAGAGAACAAAACCGCGGGTATCTGGTTGCAGCTCAAGGCACAGAGTCATCAGGGGGCTCTTTGAACCCTGGCACACTATGAGATATGTAAGGAATCGCACAGACTCACAAATGTTGGACTTTTGTACTTCATCTCTTGACATTGGAATAATTTACAAACCAGAATTGGAGTTCATCTCCCCCTTTGGGGTGAGCACTTCTGTGCTGTGCATGGCACCCACCCGGCGAGGGGCACCTTTCCCCTCCCCTGTTGGCATCCGCATCTCCTCCTTCCTGGCCCAAGGGTCTGCATTTCCTTGCTGCTGCCCTGCCCTCGCTGCTGTCCTGAGGGAGCATCCCTTCTCCTTCCCTGCCCCACAAACACCCCACACCTTGTCCCCCCACTGCACAAGCGAGGCTCGTGCTGCCATGTGCATTTAAAAAGAGAATCTGCTCATGCCAGTGTGGCAGAGGGCACTGTTAAACTGGCTTGCCTTCACTGTTGGTGTTTCAGAGGAAGGCCAATGTGAGGGACAACAGGCAGAGGACCAGCCCCCATGCTTGCACCGGGGCCAGGGGGGAGCGGGACGCATGCAGTGGGTCTCAGCGTCAGCTCTGCTGAGCAGATTGCAGTGCTCCTGCCACGAAGAGGCACTGGCTGGTGAGAACATCTGCGAAAAATTATGCAAAGACTTAGAGCAGAGTTTTCGCAAATAAAATCATTGTGATTTGCACTGGCCCTGAACTGCGGTGTAGGTCTGCCTCGCATTTTCCCTTGGAAGTAATCAATCTAATGAATTCTGCAGTGGTGCTTACCTTATTATGAAAATGACAGCGCAAAATCCAAATGGATGCCATCCTCTGTTCTATACCTGTGGTGCAAAGAACATTGAAAGGTTGTCCATAGAGTGCTTTCCAAAAGTATAAATAAAACACCGTACTCTGGCTTTCAATTTTGATTTATTGCACTTATTTTAATGCTTTCATTTTATTTGATTGCTTGTATATGAGGAAGAGAGAGAACAAAAACTGTGAGTGTGATATTAGAATATATTTTTTTCTCTTTTCTTTTTCACATAGGTCCTGAAATGAATAAAATGAGGTCAAATAAAGTTTTAAAAATTCAGTTAACCCTAATTTCTACTAGCAGTAGTATACGGACCTCTCCTTTTATGCCCACGGATTTTCTTCCTCAGAAAAATTAGGCTATCTTAAGAGTTAAGTAAAGCTGATAAACATTGTTTAAATCAATGCAAGGGGTGGGTAAAGAGATTTCCTCTGGGATACCAGCAGAAACTATTTAAAAGTTCAAGGGAAGAAGCTTCCACAGCTTTCCCGGTGAGACAGTCTTGCAGCTCATTAGTGCTTATTGAGTCTTTCCTGTTCTTTAGGCCCACCCTTCCTTTATTTTCTTATAGTGAGATATTATTTTGAGATAATAAAATGTAACAGGACTGGTCAAGTTTGCAGCAAATTGAAACCCTGTTTAATTCTGCACACTACTACTAATGTTTTCTGCTATAACACCCAATAATTTTTGCTGACTAAATTGCATTTTTGTCTTGCTCCATATGGCAGTGCTTTCTTAGGGAAATGTAGTTGCTTTACTTGGCTTGAAATATGAATAAAACCTAACAGAAACCTTTCCCTGAACCTTTCTTCTCCGTCTAAGCCTACTTGCGTGTATAGTAATTCTGTATAAAGGTCACTTCCAATTTTCTTCACCCTGAAGGCTTCCCAGTAAAACCTCAGAAGATGTCCTGACAAGCTCTGCCTGACATCTTTGCCTCCAGTTTCAAAGCGATGATGACACCACCGTGTTTGCCTCCCTGGGAACCTGGCAAAAGCCCGAGCGTGCACAAAGAGAGACTTCACTCATTAAAACATATAGAGATGTCATACAAAGGAGCCTTTTCCCTTTATCTCTAGATAAGATTTTAAAGAACGGAAGGGAGGGAAGAGAGGAGAAGACCTTTAATGCATTGTCTTTTATATTAATGATTTCCATAGGACTTTCATCATAGCAAATCTCAAATTTCTTAAGATCTTATGGACCGTTTAATCACACATGCACACATGCACACATACCATCACCTGTTAACTGCATGGAAGTTGGAGGCCAAACTAACTCAGGCACACAAAGTTTGTGAGCTGCAATGCCATGAAATGCAGTCTTACGGTAACCTGGACGACACAGGTCACTAAATGCTGGCATTGCTCTCAGGGAGTGAAAGTCATCTGACTTCAGTGGAAACACGCTGACCTGTTTCCCAAGCCAGTTTGGCCTGGAGCTGGGTTTCTCTGCAGAGTGCACAAACCAGTTTACGCTGTATGAACCATCCCATGGGAGCAAACAGGTCCTCGCCACGCTGCCCCCTCCGGACCCCCGCACCCATGTCCCCACTACCGCTCTCGCTCACCGCAGTCTGCCTTCTGGGGAGTAAAATATATGTCCCGCAATTGGTTTTTCATATTCTGTTTAACTCCTTTTTTTCAACAAAGTGCCTCATTACATCAGATTGGCGAAAGGAAACAATTTGCCAGTTGGCCGGTTTTTAGCATACCCTGAACGGAGTCTTGAATAGTTCCCATAATATTAATGTATGGTGTCTTTGTCCTCAGGGCATTTGCTATTGCCAGATGTTTCTCTCTCCTCCTGCTGCATGAAGCTCAAAATTGCAACATATGCTGCAAAACACATTTCTTTGTTTCTTAACTCCTGCACCCACATTTTCACCTGATTTAATCAGCATAGCTAAAATCAGTCTAGGGCAGATATTCAGCTCTTCTGGAGATACTCTGCCAGGCACCTGGGTCTGCCTGGTTGCTCCTAAAGCCCTTGCAACAGGATAGATTTCTGTGCAACCCTTCCTTCTTCTTCTCCAGAAGTATGCAAAACAGCACCTGTTTCTTCAGAGTCAGGGATTTAGCAGATGGGGCAAAATCAGCTTAATGACAAAGACAAATAGCAGATAATGTAACGCGGGCAAGAGTGGAAATAATGCATACATTTTACTGTTGTAAAAGGACAAAAATAAAGCTGTGTGCATCCTTATTCAGTTCCTAAGCCTGCCACTGCCAAAGTGAAACGGATTTTGTGCGCTGAAGATACCTGAGCAGGAGGCAGTGAAATCCGAGGTGGTGAGCACGCATGGTCTTTGGGACCACAGATGGTCTTTGGGGAGCCATGTCCATGGAAGGGGTCACCACCACCGGTGGCTCATTACTGCTCTTCTGCCCCATGTTGCTACACAGGACAGGTGGCCCACAGCACAGTTCATGTGCTGCTCCCTTACCTCCCACCGTGACCAGGAAAATCAGGTGGGGCAGTCTGAGCAGCAGACATTACCTTTAGGCCCATTTTCCCTCTTACGAAGCCCTCCACCAGCAGAAGACTGGAGGCAGCAACCCTAGGCTGGGTGCTAGTGAGCCTCTGGAGGTAATCACCTCTCCCACCAGTATGCCAGGAGCTAGCAGCATGAGTGATGGCCTTAAAAACTCTTAAATGTCTTTTATTCAAGAGCAGTGCTCTGCAAAGATTACAGCACTGAGAAAGGAAAGTCAGCAGGGGTCTATGGTCGAGTTAGGGTCAATGGATTGCTTCATGTGTGTCCTGTGGCCAAGGGCAGACACGTTTCAGTGTTTTTATTTTTTTAAACATCAGATGAACACTGAATTTTCAGATTTTCTGATGTTTTTGTCTTTGAGAAACCAAAGCCTATTAAAGATACGCTCTCTCCTGCTCTGCAAGTGGTCATTAGCTATTTCAGTCCAGGGGAAAAAAATAATTCCTTTGAGAAAACCAATGGTAACTCCTTTTTAATGTCTCGTTTTCTTACAAGTGGGATCTAAAGGCAAGTCCTAACCATGGTCCCCTTACTATCTGAAAAACAACTTACTTTCTTAACCCAGGTGCTTGGTAATAGCAAACAATAGTTTTACTATTTCTTTTTTCCCTTTTGAAGGGTATTGACAGTTTTCTGTTGCTAAATAAAAAGAAGGTTTTCAGTTCAGCAGTCTGACAAATGAGGCATTGTACCAATCTATACTCATAATCAAAATGAACGGTGCAAAACAGATCTTAGCAGCTCTTGTAATAGCTGTAAGTGCTGCGTTTTGTAAAGGAGTGATTTTGTTGGTGCAATAACATTTCATCATATCTTGAACAAAGCCTGTAGGGTGATAAGAGGACAGATAAAATAACACTTTATCTGTGCAAAGAGGGTATCCACGGCTCGCAGAACATCTATACAACTGAAGTTCCTTAAGACTTAAGGAAATTTTAGCCAAGTCTTTTTCCTCAAAAGAATCTTGGAGTAAAATATAAATTTGCAAGCTGTATTGTAAATACATAGGTAGCTGAAGATGTTAAATTATTTTATGGAGCCTTGATGTTTTTACAATGACCTTTTATTTGAAGTAATGGGAATATTGGAGCTACAAATTCTAGCCAGAATTTTAATGAGTTTGTCTGAGCTGTGCTCGCATCTCTTTCACATTCATTTACAAGGAATGTCAGGACCCCTGACCATATTGTGTAAGTCTTCACTAAAGCAGTAGGAAGTCATATCCTTCCAAGTCCGGGAGGGCCGAAGTCTAACTCATGGCTGGTTGTAAGGAGTCCCTGCTGGGGCTGATGCTGTCGAGCATCCTCCTCCCTTGGAGGATGCAGATGGCCGACGCAATGGGAGGTAGCGCACTCTCAGCATGTTTGGGGATGACACCCAGCTGGGGAGGGCTGTGGGATACTGGAGACCAGGGCTCTACAGGGGCGCCTGGACACTGAGAGGAAGGGGGGCAGCATTGTGTTTATGGCATTTATTAAATAAATAAATAATAAAAAAAAATAATAAATTCCACTTTGAAATTTTTTGCTTACCCTTCTTACTGGAAAACAAAACTCAAAAAGATGATTTAAGAGACCAGTCACTATGTAGCAACCATATAAAACTCTTGAGTTCCAGTTAATTCTTGAAAGCTGATGTAATACAATTAAAAATAATTTAGCCCTGTGTTTGAATAACAATGAGGAAAATATGTCCTCTTGGAAAATGTTTAGGGAGGGAGAAATAGTTCATTGTGAATTATTTGGTTGATTCTATTCAATATTTTATATCCTTGTGAAGTTCAGGATCACAGGGAGCATGGAAACGAATACTTTCATCCTAGACCAATTTCTGTTACTGGCAAAAGCCTGTGTGACCGAAAGAAACTCAGCAGGAGGAAGGCACTTGGAAAAAAATGTTGATAGCAGAGTGACGAAGTGCGTCTTGTCCACCCTCGTTGCACTATGCAATCCCACTAATTCCAGTGACATAGCATGAGTAAAACACCCAGTACTTTGACCTGCATAAGAATCATACCACACACTAGGGAATGAAGAGGTCAAGAAAAGGAATATTCCACTCCCCAGACTCCATTCTTTGCTACATAGTTAGCTATAGGTGTAATAGGGAATTATTTCCTACCTTCCTCAGGCTATTTTAATGAAACACTTTCATTATATTGGTATAACTATGTGCATGCGAACTCTTTTTTATTATAAAAGCAGATATATGTGAATTTCAGTAGTGCTGGGTTCTTTTTTTTCGTCCATAATTAAGTCACCATTAACCTTTTCTGTTCTAAAACAATAATACTGGCTCAGAGTGAATATATGTAGTGGAATAAAAAATGTTTTGATTTTCAGTTTGAAGGTGTGTCAAATCTGGCCCAGGATCAGGCAGGAGGTGGAACGTGCTGTGGTCCCCATGGTAAGTGGCACATTCTTCTGTGCGTCCCCAGAGGTGGTGGGTTGTGCTGATTCTGGTTGAGGAGTTCTCTAGACCTACCAGGTGCTCTGAACCCCACTCTTCTTTGTATGATTTAAATTTTTGTTCGTGTTGAGGCGAAGCATGCTATGGTAATTGAATTATCTTCAGCGAACAGTTATTTCCCAGGTGAACGTGTATGACTGATAGTTGTAAATCAGAGTGTAATTTTTTCTTATTAATCAGCAAGTTTTGGTAAATAACCTGACTTGCCAAAAAACAAAATCAAGTTCAGAGCCATGTGTGGTTTGAGGTTTGTTTCCTTTCCTCCTGATGTACCCAAATTGGCCTGTTCAGCAGGCAGCAACATGGGGCTGGCTCTCTGTGTTGCTGTGATGTCTACCCAGACCTGCAGGTAGGACATCCCCCTGCAGATGCTGTCAGAGTGACTCCCAAATGGGACTGTTACTCTCTTAGCCACAATCTGTTGGTGAGTTTGTCTTTTGTTTGCATATTGCTTGTAAGCAATTTAGCTATTAAGAAAATTACTAGCAAGATCATGATAATTTATATAGTTGCATAGTATTTCTCATGTGCATAATGTAATTCACTAATTTTTTTTTTATAATTTTACCTTTCCCAACTAGGGAAGTTATTTTATATCAACTGAGATAAGCAATGTAGAACCACTGATCACTGATCATCAAAATGCAGTAACTTACTGCATTTTGAACAAGCCCAGAAATTCTTGGCTTTGTTTTGAAGAAATATTTCTTTGACCATTTCTTGCCAAAAGTAGGGTGACAATAGGTGTTCCTTCTTCCCAACCGCACCTCACCTCTGATGTCCACAAAGGCTTTGCCCTGCCCAGGAAGACGATTCTCCAACAGTTCTTTTTTATTTGCTAAGCAAATTGTTTTGCAAAAAGTTTCTGCTGCTGTCCTCATTTGCTGGGTGAGGGGGAAGTGCTTTTTTTTTTTCTGTCAGACCGATCTTATCTTGAAGATCAGAGATGAACTTGTGTTTCTGCTGATTTTCCACTAGAGACCTCCATCAGCCCAAATAACTAGTTGTTTGGTAGTTATGATTACTGGGCGTTACTCAAACAGCTGAGGAGGATATGGCCTTGCCAGTTGGCCTCAGGGAAAAGGCGGAGTCCCAGGTCAAAGGAAAATGTTTCTGCGAACATTTTTTTTTTTTCTCAGAGAAGTTGAGGTTTATCCAAGCAGGTGTGTTGTGAGAACTGAAGAGGAAGGAATTTTTATGCCTTGAAGCAATGGCACAGAGATGGCAAGAATGATATAATCTGAAGTATGTCTACTCTTTTCATAATACAGTCATGGAGAACTTGAAAGGCTTCCTCCTTCTGAAAAGACCAGCCCATGTACATCCAGCCGTCTTGCATTGATGAGCATAAGTGCAAACATGTTCAATTCCTGTAAACTGAAGAATCTGGAAGTAAGATTCCCGGTTTACAAGAATCACAGCAATAATGGGGGAGGGTGGCTTTCAGCGGCCAAGGTCAGAGCAGGAGAAGCCTGGATTTCTTGGATTGTTTTGCTGGACTTCTTGTTTAACTTGAGGGCCAAAGCAGCTTCCTCTGATGAAACAAAACAGCTAAACCTGCAAGAGCTGCCAGGATTTAGTAAGAATTCTGGTTTCGGTTTTTGCAAGTGATTTATCCCTTGAGTTTAAATTCTTGGTTTCTTGGGTACACACTCTGAACAGTTAGAGTAGATCTGTGCCTTTGTTTTGACGTGAGTCTCATCTGTTATATTATCAACACCAACACTTCCTGTGATTGAAATTTTGTTTGCAACATTCTCAACAACGTTACCTTTAAATTAGCATTACCTTTAAAACACATTCTGCAGTGTGATAATGAAACAAAACTGCAGTTATCTTTTACAGTCCTTAATTCTCTTGAGTGAAAGTAGCTAGGAAGATGGAAGTACCTGAAATACACTAAAAAAATCCTATAAACTTGTTAGTGCATTATTGCTATAATAGTTGAAGTCTCATCTCCTATTCTTGCAACTGTGATTGCTCCTTGCTTGAAACCATTATTGAAACCTATTCTCCTAGGAGGCTAAAATATAGGTAAATCAGGAAACTATAGGTAAAACAACTGATTTTGTTCGATATATTTCTGGAAATTATACCCTCCACTTGCTGCAGGTAAACCTTATTGCAAACTGAATATTTGGGCTATTTAACTTGGATTTCATTTTCATACAGATCTTTCCGATAATGTGCAGCACTATTCTGGAAAAAAAAGGCTGTATTTTCTTTTTTTTTAAACTGTTGTTGTATAGTGTTAACTATATGTTTTATGCTGAGTAACGTATAAGCATGAAGATGGTCTTTGTATTTACATGTATGCATGGGTATTGTTCAGCCGAGCTTTGTGGGATTGATTCCATGCCTACACTTAAATACGTCTTTCAGTGCAGAAAAGGTATGATACAGTGGGAACTTGGGACAGGGACTTCTTTAGCCTCATAAGCTCATAATATTGTCCACGATTTAGACACCTGTTTGTGTCTTCCATATCCTTTAAAAGTCTTTCATGGCTTATCAATCAATAATAGTTTGCTTAATGTATTACTGATCCTACTAGGTAAGGATCTTAGAAGGTGGTGGATTGGAAAAATACTTGTTGCCTATTGCAATAAGCAAAATTGTGATGATGTATTTGAAAGCACAGCACTGACTATAGGGGAAGGCTCTTTCAAGCAACTTTAAACATCTGGATGGTGACGACGTACTTTAGCCAGACGTTCCAGGCTTGTATCTAAGTGAAAAGGCAACTGGTAAAAAATCATCTTAAAATACATTTGTTGTTTCACGGAATAATAGAATACTATATGATTTATTCTCAGAAGTGTTCATGATCTCCAATTGTGAATGATCCACAAATGTGAGAAACCAGGCTGTTTTGGTTGAAATTCAAGTTTTTCGCCATGTTTTGCTTAAAAGGGAGGGTAGGCTCTTGACCTCTAGAATGTCTTTTCTGAGGGAATGTGTATATGTGTTTCAATATAATTTGTTAACTTTGGTCTGGCTCAAAAGAGATTTCAAAAGCAATCTTGCTTAAAACACATATAGTTGCCGGAGGATGAGGAAATAATTTGGTGGGCTCCTCGTCAAGGATTTTTTGGCTGCTCTTGGCAGTAATTAAAACTTCTCTTGGGGCTATTTTAAACAAAGGATTTAAACACAGGGAATCCAGAAAGTCTATGTGCATTTCAGGTAATAAGCAGGTACTTTTAATGGTGAGGACCGAGACACATGGTCTAGCAATGCCCAGCTATCACTTACCAAGTCCTTGAGAGCTACATTTCCGACTTTCTGGGGCCCCTGATGTTCAAGTTGTCTTTCAAGAGTGTCTGCAACGGCCAGAATATGCATCAGCTTTCCTTACACTGATTTTTGTGGGAGCTGGAGGTAATCAGTATGTGGCAGGGAGAGGTTTATCACCTCTGTGAGGCTGTTGATTGCAAACAGTGCAGCATTCCTCTGTCTTGGGAACCATTACTGCCTTTGGGAGAGACTGAGACATCAGCAGAACAACAACAAAGACAAGTGTAAACTTTAAATTGCAAATGAAATTAATCTGGTAGTCTATATCTAGTCCTTGGGAGAGATTAATATTAAACCCATGAATCATGGCAGAAGTCCTGCTGTACTAAAAGAAAGTCCTACTAACAATGAAACAGAGTGATACCAAGAACACGGCTGACAAAAGCCCTCAAAGGTATCAGCTTTTACTAAAATGCTAACACTTTGGGGACCTATGAAAATAAGTATGCATGCATATGATGTGAGTAGACCTGGCTGAGAAACATCTCTTATGAAATAAACATCACCAGGAAGTAGACAAAGGACACTCTCACACACTTGAAGTTCTTTCTTCCCCTTTTTTTAATACTATTTTGCATGGGATTCTCAGAAATTTCATAAATGCATGGCATATTGCACAAGTCAGGTGCTGATAGTGTAGCCCTGTTTGGTTTGGTCAGTTAAGCTGCACACTTAATATTGCTTGCAATTTTGTTCTCTTATGCGCTCATAGCAGTGACAGAAAGCATATACTTCAAGTTATTTTGAAGTCTGCAGCTGAGATTGCATTCAGTGATACAGTCCATGATAATAATAGGAAAAGGGATGTTTACTGTAGACTATCAACCCCCTTCATCTTGGCCCAAAAGTTGCACAGGGTGCCAGCGCTGCCACCAGTTCACACAGGAGGGCAGGAAGTCCTGCCTGCTTGGGCAGGTGGGCAGACAGCCAGTGTCTTGGTGAGAGAGGTTGAGCTGGACAAATTGCTTAAGCAGGCTGCACGTAAAATGGATTGTGTTTTTCTTAGAACGGGTGAATGCACTAAAGTAACCAAGTAATTTCAAAAGCATATGTAAAGCTCTATGGAGTGAAAAAAAAGCTCTATGGTGAAAGTGCCAGCAGAGGGTATATTGTATGGGCTTTAATCCTGCAAAATGCAGCCAGATTTTCTGGCAGACCCGCTCTTGGTGAACAATGCAAGTAAAACTTTGGGCAGCACCTGTGGTTTTTGTTGTACCCATGAAGTCTGGCACAGCAGTACTGTCATTTTAACATCTGACATGTCCGTGGGCAGCAAGTCTTTCAAATGTGATGTTGTGCTGCTTTTGCCCAGGGTAGAGTTAATTTTCTTCACAGTAGCTATAGTATGGGGCTATGTTTTGGATTTGTGCTGCAAACCGTGTTGATAACACAGGGATGTTTTCGTTACTGCTGAGCAGTGCTTACACAGAGTCAAGGCCTTTTCTGCTTCTCACACCACCCCACCAGCGAGTAGGCTGGGGGTGCACAAGAAGTTGGGAGGGGACACAGCTGGGACAGCTGACCTCGACTGACCAAAGGGGTATTCCATACCATATGATGTCATGCTCAGCATGTAAAGCTGGGGGAAGAAGAAGGAAGGGGGACAATTTTTGGAATGTTGGCGTTTGTCTTCCCCAGTAAGCATTCTGCGTGATGGAGCCCTGTTTTCCTGGAGATGGCTGAACACCTGCCTGCCGATGGGAAGTAGTGAATGAATTCCTTGTTTTGCTTTGCTTGTGCACAAGACTTGTGCTTTACCTGTTAAACTGTCTTTATCTGAACCTATGGGTTTTCTCACTTTTACTCTTCCGATTTTCTCCCCCATCCCACAGGGGAGGAGTGAGCAAGCGGCTGTGTGGGGCTTAGTTGTTGGCTGAGCTTAAACCATGACAGATGTGTAACAAAGATCCTTCTTTTTTGGTTTGAATTATTTGCAGAATTTTTTTTTTAATATGAAAGGTATCACATTGCTAAGACTGGTTAGCTGCTCCATGGACGTGTGGAGCACAACCCGCTCCGGTCAGGCTGCTTGGCTGTGGATGGGCTCAGAAGTCCTGGTATTTCCATATAACGTCACTGCGTGTCAAACACAGCATTGATGTCCCTTGGCAGAGCCCCCGTGCAGGCAGGGCAGGCTGCCCCCACTGCCTCTCTTCCTTCAGCTCTGCCAGGTTTTTGCGGAAACGTCGCCTCTCACTGGGTCTAACCACCATCACCTGGTGGGCAAATGACTGCCTGTAAACTCTCTTTCCTCTTCTGTCTGGTGCTGGCACCCTAGCAATGTGAGCATGCTGGTCACTCCAGTGCCCAACTGGTCTTCATTTAATTTAGTTTGCAGCCTCTGGAATTTGAAAGATGCCAAAATATATGGACTTCAAATAGTAAAAACCTCCTCAATTAGTAATTATGCAGCACTTCTTGTTTGCACTTTTGAAGCCACTGGTAAAGCATGGTTAAGCGGGGCGAGGAGAGCAGTCCCACCACCTACCCCTTGGGTGTTCCGCTGGGGTGCTGGTGCATAGGGGCTGCAGGCGATGAGCAGCGAGAGCAAGCCTCTGCCAGAGGGGCGGTTTGGGGAAAATGAATTAAGAACCTCGCCTGAAGGAGATGATTTTTGGGAACTGATTAATTTGACTTCTCAGGAAATGACTCTTCTAACCTATGCTATTATCAGATGCCTCCTGTTTCCCAGTATTTTCTGAAGAAATCAAGGAAACAGAAAAATTATTGATTTCACCTGTCCCAAGATCTCATGGAGAATGTGGGGTAGACTCTGTTTGTTGTCCTGCAATTGTACAATCCTGCCTCTCTTCTGCTCAGTGATGCTAAGACTCAAAACCCCACCATTTTCTTTAGTTTCCTTTTTACCTTCCTTTTGGTATTCTGCTCTGTGAAAAGAAATTTTAAAGACCTTGAATTTTAAAAATCAGATCTCTCTAGCCCTCTCTTTGGAAAGTTCTCAGGCTTTTCTCTTTCCATATAGATATTTTTTTAGTTTCACTTGAACATAACTTTTGTATTTCAGTCTTTGCATGTTTATTATAGTGTTATAACTTGATGGCACGTAAAAGACATGCAGTGTACTAGTCTATGTAATTACAGAAATATTTTCTGAAAATCACATTCCTAGTTTACTCCAAACTATCACAATATTCCATTCCTTCTAATAAATCTTACATTTGTTCCAAACATGGGATCTAAATTTCACTGCAATACAAATGTTTCCACACTGAGCCATGAATTCTATTCAGTAATAAATATTTTCTAACATTAAAATTAGCTCACCTCTTTGCACAAGTCTTAATAGAAGGCAATAAATGAAAAAGTAAATGTTCAGAAGGAGAAATACGGATTATTTTTTCACAGCTTCAGGATAGGTTATAAAAAAAAGGGTTAAATTACATAAATCTTTATATTTTTTCAATATACTATTAAATGATAGGTTTTAGGAATATGGATTTTTTTTTCAGCATTGAAGAAAGAAAGTTTATATAAGAGATTAGTGTGGACATGCATTATTTTCAAAAACTGAGGTGACTGCTGGTTGAATCTGTCAAATATACTCTTGCTCATGTGTTTGACTTTAGATTTTGTGTCATTTTTTAAAACGTGAATCCAAACAAGTATGTTTCTAACCAGAAGTAAAATATACAATTTACAGAAGAAATTGCATAGTCCTTCACTCTCACTTAAGTTCATCAAGTGTTTCAGCAGCACAGAAGAAAAACTTTAAATGATGGACCTGTCATGTTTAAGTAGTTTTTTCTTTCATAAATAGAGGCCACTTATTTTCAACAGATCACTGAAGTGTGGTGAAACGAAAGGTTTCAAACGCTTTTTAAAAACCTATCATTGTGATCAAATTTGGTTTCTGATACTACCTTTTTACTGTACTGTGGTGTTTTCCCTCCCATGCTAAAGAAATAAGTGTGGAAGTTTTATTACCATAAAATACCACTTTTATATGCAGGAATTTCTGAAAGAAACACAGGGCCTGTTTATTCGGTCTACAGTAGGTCCTTGCTTGCTGCTGGGAAGTATTCCATAACTGGCACTGTCCTTTGGAGAAGTGAGAAGTCAGAAAGGTCTATAAAACATTTTTGCTTAAATGTCATCCATCTGAAAGCTTATTTTCACCAGAATAAATGAATAGGTAGAATGAAATGAGGAATGTTACCATTTGACTAATTTATTTAGTATTTTAAAATGTACAAGTTAAAAGAATCAGTTTAGACTTACTGAGAAATATTGAGTTATTTCCCATGCTCCTAATGAAACAAATACTGGAAAATCATTGTAAATTGAAGTACTTGGTTCATCTTTTTTCCCCACTAAGTTTGAACTCTGTATTTTGGGATTTTTTCTCCATTTTTTCCCCCCAATACCTGAAAAGTTTCTGACAACCCAAATATGCAGTTTTGATTAATTAAAAAAAATTGTTCATTCTCATGAGGAAATTTGCTGAAGTTGTTCCAACAGACTCTCCCAAAAGTATTGATTTTGGACACAATGGCACATTTAGGGTCAGTGATATCATTATCTAAGTAGATTGATACAGGAGTAACAGCTGCAATCAATGATGCATTTTAATTGAGGCTTGAATTTGAGTGCGAACTACTGCCAATCTATCTTAGGGTAACCTAGTACAGATTTTGTGCATTTGCCTTACTCCAGCGCTGCCTCCGTGTGCCTGGAGACTGTCAGAGCAGTACACAGGATTACTTCCCTGGGAGAACCTCCTTGCCGTTATCTAAAGTGAAGAGCATCTTCCATTGTTTCATGGCTAAGTGCCTGCGGGAGTTTAGTGTGGGAAGGATTTTGGAAAACCAAGTACATTATAAAATAAATGATTTTTGGTTTTCCTCCTTTCTTTCATAAAAACTACCGTGGAGCACAAAAAGGTTGCTATTTTTAGAGACCGTGAAGCAACCATAAGAGCTATTGATCAGTCTCACTCTTTCTCTCCAACTGTTGTCCCAGATAACACTGGATCCCTCTCTGGCTCAAGAATTTTCTTGGTATTGTTTCTGGTTAAATATTTAAGAATAAAAATCCAAGACTCACTGAATTGAATGGAATTTTGCTCATTTACTTCACTTGGGCATTTCCAGTGATTCGTAAATCTCCAGAGAGGAGTTCAGATAGAAAGCACCTGTCAGTGCAAGAGCACCATGCGAGTTCAGCCATGAAAGTGCCTCTTCGCCAACTCCTATGCCTTCATGAAGAGGGTCTGTACCTTTGTCATGGTTTAACCTGGCAGGCAACCAAATACCACGCAGCCGCTCACTCACTCTCCCCCCACAGTGGGACGGGGAGAGAATCGGAAGAATGAGAGTGAGAAAAACTCGTGGGCTGAGATAAAGACAGTTTAATAGAAGAGAAAAGAGAAAATAATTATAATAATGATAGAATATACAAAATGAATGATGCACAATGCAATTGCTCACCACCCGTGCTGACCAATAACCAAAAAGCGATCGGTACTTCCTGAATCACACCTACCATTCATATACTGAGCATGATATCACATGGTATGGAATACCCCGTTGGCCAGCTGGGCTGGCTGTCCTGATTATGTTCCCTCCCACCTTGTGTACCTAGCTCAGTCAGTAGGCATGGGAGCTGTCCTTGGACTAGGAGGGCACTTAGCAACAACTGAAAACATCAGTGTGTTATCAACATTCTTCTCATACTAAATCCAAAACACAGCACTAGGAAGAAATTTAACCCTATCCCAGCCGAAACCAGGACAACCTTGCAATCTGCATCCATGCTGGGGACTCCTCCTGCCCTTCCTACCACTGTGCAAAGGAGATCTTTCTGCCCCAAGAGCAGACCTAACCACAGCCATGTGTCTCAGGCTGCTGATGCACCTCTGCACACTGCTCACCTCTGCGTGTTCATCGCAGCATGAAAATAATGGTTGCTCATGACTGTGTGACCCAAGTGACTGTATGCACAGAGGCTGTGGAATATCTTCTTGCTTGTACAATATGTGCAAAAGATGAAAAGGAAGGAATTTTGGTATATTTGGATGGTGTAATGTATGTCCCTACAGACATGCACACAGCAAAATAGGTAGTGCAGGAGAAACAGCAGAGTCTACAGATTGGATTATTTTGTAGGTGTGAGGTGACCAATAATTGTTCTATAGCATTCACGTGAGCAACCAGCCCACCCTTGGTCAGGTGGGATGCCTGACTCGTGTCTGAGGGCCCCAAAATATAAATAGGGGAACTTACAGTGCTCACAAAAATAATTTGCTTGTTTTGTTGCCAAATTGCTCAAATTTGGTCTATAACGAGTTTGGAAGATCAGCTGTCAAGGTAATGATGGAGGAAGCATGTAATAAAAACTGCCATAGTTAGTAACTTGAGTATCAAGCTGTGCTGAAAATAAGAGCTGGCTTTCAGGCTTTGCTGTTCTCAGAGCATCTAGGACACCAAAGACATTGGTGCACATATGCTTGCAGTCCCCTTGAAGTAGCCTGCCAAAAGGTTTTCATGCAGGAGGTGGTCAGTCCCAAAGGCAGTTTGATTGACGTGGGGCAGCATCCCACAGGATCCTGAGTGAACAAGGCACTGATCTGCCTAGACAAGACAGAACTTTATTCTCACCTGATAATTTGGTTGCCAAAGGATATACATGCCTTTTGTCATTTGGGGACTCTGTCCTCTCTTTTTGCTACTTCTGAAGCCAAAGCCAGGCAGGCAGCTTCACTCACAGCAATTGCAGCGTGGCTGCTGGGAGGGTGAATCCTACAGATCAAAGGCTGGGGAGATGCAGCTGTGGTCCTGTGCAGTGGGACATGGACATGACCTGACTCTCACAAATGGAGATCACCCCCAAAGCAGTCTGGCTGATGTTTAAGGGAGGGCAGGGAAATTACTGATCTGCATGTGTTCCCATTTATTCCACCTGTGGTAACTCCCATGGTATTTGCCTGCCAGTTCCTGTGGAGAGCTGTGGATTGGGAGAAACCTTACAATGTGTCGCTTCAGCTTATTATAGATCTTGAAATTGCCTGTTGCTAATGCTGTCTGATGTATTTTGCTCCTGATGAGTTTTATAGATTGTGCCGCATGAAGTTTTGATGTTTCTTCTGAAGTATTGATTTATATATAGCTTTCTCTACTTCCTAGCTTGAGTCGGTAGATGGTCTTGATGATTTCTTTTATAAATATTTCAATAAAGTCTTTCTATGTGGTGGCATTTCCACTTCATTCCAGCTGGGTTGGCAGACATAAGGTTTTTATCCAGCACAGAACATTATGAAATTACAAATCTCTACAACATAAAACTTAACAAGCTCATGGTCAGAGCTGCCAAGTGCTAACAATAAGTGGGGGTTTTGGTCTTTTTTAAAATTCAGAACAATGTGGGAACAAATATCAGTGTGCACATGAAAACTACCTTTGTTTATAAAAAGGTTTTTGGATTTTAGTTGCAAGTTGAAAGAGAGGAGAAGATATCTGACAGAGACATCTGTAGATCTCTGTCATTCTCCCTCCTGATCTTTTTCCTGCCTCTGCCTATGCAGGCAATAGCATGCAGAGGAGAAGAATTTGCCTGGACCCTTCCAGCTCCCAAGCTGTTCGCAGCCCATCATTTCCACTTCTTGCTCTGTCTGCAGCTTGCAGTCACTCGCAGGATAAATGGAAAAGGAGGAACACGGAGGTCCTGGACCTTTGATTAAATATTTGGAGAGAGAATTGCAAGAGAAAAGCACACACAATTTTACACTGAATGCTGTGCAGTGATGTCAGTGTGCTGGAAGTCTGGAGCCAACTATGAGGAAAACATGGAATAAATATAGAACAGCCGCAAGGCAGGAAAGTGTAGTGCCTTGCCAGGAGATATGGGACCAAAAAAATGCATCTTTAATCCAAGTGGGAGTTACCAATGAGATCAAATGAACCTTGCATGCTCTTGGTTCTCATAAGGCTGTCATTTGGCTAATTCATGAATGGCTTTGAAAGGGACTAATTAGAAGCTGAATTGAAACATTTTAACAGTTGAAAATTTCAATTTTTTTCTTTGCTTTTTATTCTAACAAAGAATTTTGGCAATTTCTATCTACCTGGGGAATATCCTTTCCGCCATGTCACATCCTTTATAGTAAAAATTAGATTCTGTATTTTTTCATGTTCTTTTCACAAAAAAATTGAGTTGGTTTTGCTAGCAATATATTTGGAGTAAGAGACAAGTTTCCTTCCCTCAAAGGGAAATTTGAATCTTGGAACACACGTGAAAGTTTTATATTGCTCCAAATACTTTTTTTCCCCATCAGCTTAATTATTTGTACAAAAAAGTTTTACACATCACATCACACCAGCCTTTTTCAGTATACTTTTTGCTCCAGTGCCTGAATGGGCATACCCTAAGGTTTTATTCTCATGCCTTCTTTTGTTGAAGAGTGCTTAAAGCCAAATAGCCTCCTCCCTCTATGTTTCTTATTAAATGTGGAAAGCACTGCCCTGGCGGAAAGCCACAGCAAGTTATTCTGGCATCTGGAGCAGAATGTGGAGATGAACCATCCCCCTCAAACTCCTCCATCCCTGCAACCCCTATATTTATCCACCCTCAGAAGGACTCTGTTGAATACAAATCCACATGGGGAATCACACATGCCTGGCCTTCTAGTGGAAGTGCTTATACAGAATTAAACTCTTGGTTTCATCAAACCATGGGCCACTTTTTGATGATGCCCAAAGATATTCTTTGCTACCCCTGGACACCACATAGCACCCAAAATTCTGACGCAATGCTGGGAATATGACATATGCCATTGATTTCAGTAAGTGTGGATGGGTGTTTTAATATAAAAATCCTTGGATCGATATTTAATCAACAGTAGCTTTGAGGATCTGATTTCAGTTAGGCTATATTTAGATGTTTCTTTACAGTCACAAAGGGGATTAGAAATACCTATTCATATGTTGATGTGGGAAAGTATAAGTAGTATAAAGTGGGTTTAAGCTGGCATGAAGACAGAAAATAGAACAAGAACAAAAGGTCTATCGCAGGCAGCAGAAGGAAGAGACCTGAAGGAAAATCCAAGCGGATGTCATAAGCTTCTTTAAAGAACATCTGAAGAACAGGCTATTAGGAGAAATGGTACATGAACTGCCTGGCAATGCTGCAGTGAAGTTCGTGTCTCTTTGTTCCTTGGTTTAACAGTAATGGAGCAGGAGAGCACAGCAAAGCTTGACCACTGACCTTATGGAGGTTTGTCTCCTCTCTGGTCTTGTGTGGCAGCGATGATGGATGGTGCCAACAGACGGGTCGGTGGGAGGCCCTGCCCGTACCAGCAGCACCCAGCACCCTCGTCCATTCCGGTGCTTCCCAGAGGTGCCTGGCTTATGTGGATATGTGCGGGTCTATGGGTAACGCACTGGGCAGCCTTGCCCCAAAAGAGGGGACCTGAGTGTGGGCTGCTGCCTCCGTAATTGCTGATGCCCTCTCACAGCTTCTTCTCCAGCTCTTGGCCCATCAGATGGTTAGAGGTGATTTGGTGACAGAAGAATCTGTAGGACCTTTTAGGAAGAAAGGTGCTTTCAGATTCAGGTAAGTTCATCTGTCTCATAGGTTACCCACAGCAGGTCTTACAGCAGGGAGACTGCACATGTGATGTGGCCCATAAGTTGTGTTTCTTGTGCTACACCTTGTAAATAATATAAGGTTATAAAATTAAAATGAAAACCAGTCTATATCTTTATTTTTTATCATCTGGAAAAGGTCCTCAAAATAGTGTAATTTTTAACAGTCGTCTTATTGCTTCATAGTACAATTTCCCTATTGTTGTGATCCTGCCATACATGCTTGGTGTGATTATTATTGTGTACTAACAGTCTAGCACTTTTAAAAGCCATCTACAAAAGTCTGAAATTCTAAAAAACTCTCATTTTCAACTTGTTAAGTGCAATTGCATGTGTGGTGGGTAAACTGGTTGAGCTGTTATTATCTGAATATGCTCTATATATGTGGCTCTGCGTGTTGGGTCTTTGCTGGTGGCATAGGATTGATCACTTAGAAGGAAACCAGGTGTGTATTTCTGCCTTCAGCACTTTGTGTACAGAAAGAGCTTGCTGTCGTATTCACGCCGATAGTTCATTGTGGAGCCCCTTGAGAAACCCAGCAAACTCTATTAGGGGCATGTTTGAAGGAAAAAAACTTTCATAACCACATTCAGCCTTTATTTTCACTTTTTACAAGTCCTCTGAGGTATTCACATGTTATATGAATACGAAACATATATTAGACTTCAATTTGATAAAGTAATGAGCAAACTTCAAAGTTTGAGGAGTTCACTTCAGTTCAGGCAAGTACTGAAAAATCCAAAGGTTTGCTTAGATCTTCTCTGAGAAGGCCTGGAGTTGAATGGGAAATGTAAAAGAACCTACTTTCTTTTCCTCCTGAGATTTTATACATGCTCTCTTCTCAGCTGCTCTGGGAACAGGAAGTGCTGAAGCACTCAGACAAGAAAATCAACTTTAAAATATTGAATCTGACTTTTTGAAACCTTAGGAAAGATTATTTGCTTTCAAGTGGTCATTTGAATCTTTTTATCTGACCCTAATAAATATGCTGCACAAATGTCTTTGCGATATTTCTGGAAGACCTTCTCCTCTTTTCAAGAAGATATCAAAGTGGAGAAATGGTAGCTTTTATGGGTGCTAAGAAGGTTTTGCTTTGTTTGTATTTTTTGTTATTCTTTGCCTTTTGGTGGTATCACTGTAGCACGATGTCGTGGTTTAACCTGGCAGGCAGCCAAATACCACGCAGCCGCTCGCTCACTCCCCCCGCCCCCCCAGCGGGACGGGGAGAGAATCGGAAGGGTAAGAGTGAGAAAAACTCGTGGGTTGAGATAAAGACAGTTTAATAGAACAGAAAAAGGAAAATAATGATAATAAATAATGATAGAATATACAAAATGAGTGATGCACAATGCAATTGCTCACCACCCGCGCTGACCGATAACCAAGTAGCGATCGGTACTTCCTGGATCACGCCTACCATTTATATACTGAGCATGACGTCACATGGTATGGAATACCCCATTGGCCAGCTGGGCTGGCTGTCCTGATTATGTTCCCTCCCATCTTGTGTACCTAGCTCAGTCAGTAGGCAGCTGTCCTTGGACTAGGAGGGCACTTAGCAACAACTGAAAACATCGGTATCAACATTCTTCTTGTACTAAATCCAAAACACAGCACTAGGAAGAAATTTAACCCTATCCCAGCCGAAACCAGGACAGTATCCACCCCTTATTCCATACCATTTACGTTATGCTTAGGTCTCACATTTTTCGATACATTTCAATTAATCACCACTATCTTATATATATATATACATATATAATACATATACATACATATATATACATATAATACATATACATATATATACATAAATACATACAAATGTCCATTGAGTTCTTTTAGTCCACAACTTTGGGGTCCATCTTGCCATTTTATTCCTAAAAACTGGATCTCCTGTGCAGGTCCCTTGACCTTACTTTGTTTTATGGCAAAACCGGCCTTCAGAAGGATTTGAATTATTCTCTCCCCTTTCTCAAAAACTTCCTCTGCTGTGTTGCCCCACACGATGATGTCATCAATGTATTGCAGGTGTTCTGGAGCCTCACCCTGTTCCAGTGTGGTGTGGATTAGTCCATGGCAAATGGTAGGGCTGTGTTTCCACCCCTGGGGCAGTCGGTTCCAGGTGTACTGGACGCCCCTCCAAGTGAAAGCAAACTGTGGCCTGCACTCTGCCGCCAAAGGGATGGAGAAGAAGGCATTAGCAATGTCAATGGTGGCGTACCACTTGGCTGCCTTTGACTCCAGTTCGTATTGAAGTTCTAGCATGTCCGGCACGGCAGCACTCAGTGGCGGCGTCACTTCGTTCAGGCCACGGTAGTCTACTGTTAGTCTCCACTCTCCATTAGACTTTCGCACTGGCCATATGGGACTGTTGAAGGGTGAGCGAGTCTTGCTGATCACTCCTTGGCTCTCCAGTCGACGAATCAGCTCATGGATGGGGATCAGGGAGTCTCGGTTGGTGCGGTATTGCCGCCGGTGCACTGTTGTGGTAGCGATTGGTACCTGTTGTTCTTCAACCCTCAACAACCCCACAACAGAAGGGTCCTCTGAGAGACCGGGCAAGGTGGACAGCTGTTTAATTTCCTCTGTCTCCAAGGCAGCTATACCAAAAGCCCACCGGTACCCTTTTGGGTCCTTGAAATATCCTCTCCTGAGGTAGTCTATGCCAAGGATGCACGGAGCCTCTGGGCCAGTCACAATGGGGTGCTTCTGCCACTCGTTCCCGGTTAGGCTCACTTCGGCCTCCAATACAGTTAACTCTTGGGATCCCCCTGTCACTCCAGAAATACAGATGGGTTCTGCCCCTTTATAGCTTGATGGCATTAAGGTGCACTGTGCACCAGTGTCTACGAGAGCCTTATACTCCTGTGGCTCTGATGTGCCAGGCCATCGAATCCACACAGTCCAGTAAACCCGGTTGTCCCTTTCCTCCACCTGGCCGGAGGCAGGGCCCCTCTAGTTCTGGTCATAGTATCTGCTTCTCACTTCTTGCAAACATGAGTCAAGAATTCCTTCATTACAGTCCAAAGTAAGATCAGCCCTTCTACTCTGTCTGGGGAACTGTTCACTGGAAACTGGACCATCGTGAGACAGGTTTTTCCTGAAAACTGGAGCAGCATTTTTCCTGGGAGAACCCCCTTGTGTGATTGTTTTTCCTTGCAACTCACGTACCCGTGCCTCTAGGGTCAAGGTAGGTTTTCCATCCCACTGCCTCATGTCCTCTCCGTGGTCACGCAGGTAAAACCACAGGGTGCCCCGTGGTGTGTACTTTCGATATCCTCTCTCTTGAGGAGAAGAACGCTGACTCCTAATGGCTGAGATACTGGTCCGTACAGGTGGGGAATAGGACATACCCTCTTCGAGTTGCTGGACCTTTCGGGACAGTTTCTCCACAGCCGAGACAAGGGAGGAGGAGATAGTTTCTTCAAAATCCCGAAGTCTGCTAACCACCTCATCCACCGTTGGTGCTTCTTCCTCTTTCCAGCACAGTACTGCCAACGAACTGGCGTACGATGCTGGTGCGCTCCGTACCAACTTCCACCACATGGGTCGCGTGCACTGAACGTCATCTGGATCTTTGGGCGTTTGGTTGTTGTCCAGGTCACTATAAACCACCTCCAGCACGCCTAGTTCTCTCAGGTACTGGATACCTCTCTCCATAGTGGTCCATTTGCCTAGGCGATATATAACATCTTCCTTGAAGGGATACCTTTCCTTCACACCTGACAGCAGTCGCCTCCAGAGGCTGAGGACCTGTGTCCCTTTTCCAATCGCTTTGTCAATGCCTCCTTCCCTAGCAAGGGATCCCAGCTGTTTGGCTTCCTTCCCCTCCAATTCCAGGCTACTGGCCCCATTATCCCAGCATCGGAGCAGCCAGGTAACAATATGCTCGCCTGGATGACGGCTGAAATCTTTCCGCATATCTCGCAGCTCACTCAGGGATAGCGATCGGGTGGTTTCTGTCTCGTTTATGAGTTCTTCCTCTTCCTCCTCCTCTCCTCGTGATGGCCCTGGTCTTTCATCATCCCTTTCTAAACGACCTGATCTCTGCTTCCAAGATTTCCTCTTCTGTACAGGGGCAACGGATACCAGCAAGGGTTGGTCCTCTGGTTCAGCTGTAGTGCCTGTTGCTGGGGTTTGGGTAGCTGCAGTGCCTGTCGCGGGGGCTGGAGTAACTGTAGTGCCTGTTGCCAGAGTTTGAGTGGCTGCAGTATCTGTTGCAGGGGTTGGAGAAGCTACGGTGACTGTTGCCGGGGTTTGAGTAGCCACAGGGGTTGTCATGGGGGTTGGAGTAGCCGCAGTGCCTGTCGTGGGGTTTTGAGTAACAACTGTGTCTGTAGCCGCCCCCAAGACTCGCCGCTCCGCCCGCCCCGATGAGGCACCGCTGCTTGCCCTCCCTCTTTTCTTGTTCCTGAGGGTTGATCTCTGGACAGTATTCCTGAATAGTTGTTTAACCCTAAACAAGGCCTGAACCACATTCAGGAGACATAGCAATATGAACATGCTTGTTTGAACATCCCAAGGATATTCAAAATTCTCAGGGAATATTGTGGACATCTTTGTGAAGAGGATAGAAGAAAAAGGAGTTTCTGACGATATGGAAGGGAAGATGAACAAGTGGGAGAGAGTGTCCCATCCCGTCTCCCCCTTAAATTCATTCTCCGAGGAGGAACAAGTGCAATTACCAATAATTTCTAAGAGGTGGTTCCCGAGGTACAGAAATGACGGCAGTGCCGAGTACAGATACCAGATTAGACTTACGACCAATGATTTTATCACCTCATAAAACAGCAACAAAATGATAATCTTGGCCCAGTTCCGACTGATGATAAACAGCACAAAAGGGAACACATACTGCAAGCAAGGTATTACATGACCCAACATTGAGAGCCAGCCCCACAACTTTGACAGCCAATACATCAACATTGTGACCAATCAATATAATGGATGCTTATAACAATTTTGCCTTAACACACTTTGATCAGATCTATCGTTATCTCAACCCTTCGAGCCCCACGTTGGGCGCCAAAAAAAAGGACTGTCGTGGTTTAACCTGGCAGGCAGCCAAATACCACGCAGCCGCTCGCTCACTCCCCCCGCCCCCCCAGCGGGACGGGGAGAGAATCGGAAGGGTAAGAGTGAGAAAAACTCGTGGGTTGAGATAAAGACAGTTTAATAGAACAGAAAAAGGAAAATAATGATAATAAATAATGATAGAATATACAAAATGAGTGATGCACAATGCAATTGCTCACCACCCGCGCTGACCGATAACCAAGTAGCGATCGGTACTTCCTGGATCACGCCTACCATTTATATACTGAGCATGACGTCACATGGTATGGAATACCCCATTGGCCAGCTGGGCTGGCTGTCCTGATTATGTTCCCTCCCATCTTGTGTACCTAGCTCAGTCAGTAGGCAGCTGTCCTTGGACTAGGAGGGCACTTAGCAACAACTGAAAACATCGGTGTGTTATCAACATTCTTCTCGTACTAAATCCAAAACACAGCACTAGGAAGAAATTTAACCCTATCCCAGCCGAAACCAGGACACACGGTGTCAGGGCTCTGGCCAGGCAACTCAGTGCCCCGCTGAGGGCACCCACAGCCCAGGATCCCCAGCCCTGGCCTGAGCTATGTTGTAGGTGCGCCTGCTCCCAGTCCTGGTCCCTGCTGCTCCCAAGCTGTTGTTGGGATCCCCTTAACAGGTAACACTTGCCTTGTTGCCTTGTTACCTTGTTGCCTTTTTGCCTTGCCCTTGCCCTTAGCTCTCGGCTCACTTTCCCTGGTGAAGCAGCCAGGGAGGTCTGTGGACCTTTCATGAATACGTCAAGCTCTGCTGCTAACCTTGCTGCTGTATGTTTTCTTGGTTGGGGTGAACTGTAAGGACCAGCAAAATCAACAAATATCTCCAAGCTCTTTCAGCTTTTCAGGTGAAACATCTTGCATTATCTTTTAGCGAATCAATCTCAGTGGAGTCCCTGATTTGCTTGCCATATGGGTCTTTGTATTATAAATCTGTGGCTGCTTTTTTGTTCTGTTTGTTTTTTTTTTTTTTTTAAATTGTAATTTTTTTGACTGTGGGCACTGGCTGAATCCTTGAACGAAAGCTAAAATGGAAAAAGTAAAATCAGTACCTTCATTTTCTCATTTTCTCACAAATTGCAATCTTAGCTGAGAAACTGATTAGTTTGGTATGAAGTAATTCCCTGAAAAAAGAAAATAATCTGTTCTCTGGATGTAGTGATACAGTCTAACATTAACAGTTTTAAATAGTGGAATTATTACCTCTTTGGGAATCATCAGTCAGCATAATGTTGTTAGGAAGGCTTTTTCTCATAGATGGTCTGTTTTCAGTCTCATAACTTAATCTTCTTGCATGGATGTATGAAACCTTCATGTTAGGGGATTGATTAGTAAGGCCCAGCTTTTCTGTATATGACACCTACTCATACATATTTATGTTTGTGCTTGCACAATTCAAATATTCATAAACAGTATAATTATAAACATATAATACATATATATGTTACAATACAAACTTGATAATTAATTTTTGCCCTACTTTCTAGTGAGTTCATCAGTGCTAGGTGACGAAGTCAAGCCATGAGGAAGACCCTGATTTTGTAAAACCTATTCTCCTGTTTTAAGATGCCAAAAACTTGAGAAAATATGGCAAATTTAAACACAAGAAACTCATATGAAGAACCATAGGCTATGAAGCCCTAGGTTGCACTGGCATCTTTTTGCCAATATGAAAAAAGCCAATTTAATTAGCTTTCTAGCATCATGCTATGGCTTCTTTCAGGGTTGCTGTTCTAGAAGTAAACCGGATTTACTTCAGCTGACCCCTGAAGAAATACTCTACCGCTTTTTTACTCATAGATCATTAGAAAATATGAGCAGAAGGAGCCTGAGAGTCCATCCTCTGCCTCTCACTGGGTCCATTGTATCTCCTGAGAGGCATCTTCCCAATCAATCTTAAAGGTGCTGCTTGATTTCCACCAGAGACCCTAATCACTGTAGGCTCTTTGCGTTGCATCCTGCTTGGTGCTCCTGCTGCTGAGTGTCTCATTTGAAAGTCACTGATAGCTTTAGGCTCAATCCTTTCCATTCACTAATGAGCAGGTTGTAGATGGGAATAACAACAATCTCTGCAGTATTGGACAGAGGCAGTGGTAAGATTCAAGAGAAAAATGCTCTGAAACATTTCTGGATCACAAAGACATCTTTTATATCTTTTCTGTGTTTTTATTTATCAATGTAATAACTGTTATCTCTTTGGAAGAGAGCATAATCAAATACTGCTTTCCTGGCATATTCAGCAATATTTTACTCACTCTCCTGAATTTTAAGTCTGCAGAAGACATCTGCATGACTTTCTTTTTTCCATGTTTTGTTAAATAATCTGATTTTTCTTCCATACTTTTTGTTTACAGGTGATGTTTCATTAGAATTATTTTAAAAGTCTCATCATGAGTGCTAGCTAGTGATGGATCTTCTCTTCTCTTTCAGTAACTTTGTGTGTGTCCATAAAACAAGTGTTCCAGTGACAAGAATTTTCCTGTTGGCTTCCCATGATGTACAATGGACCATAAACACTGTCACTGAGCATTTCTTTTTACTTCTGTGAAAGGATAGCAGATTCCATACCAAATTGTGCTGTCTGAATTCAGGGAAGTTTAAAGCAGATGAATCCAGCCATTTGCAATGCAAATACAAGAAACAAATATTAAGACCTACAGCTTTATTAAGGTTGCAACATCTTGTTTTTATAAGGAAGTTCAGGTTGTGCATATGCAAAAATGCAATAGATTAGCCCAGAGTAAAAATGATAGTGTCTGTTTTAACAGTTGACATGTATACACATTTTCCAGTTCATGCTTTAAGAAAATCAGACTCCCAACATCATTGGGTTCTTATGTTCTTCTATAACACTCTTAGCTGCATTAAGTATTAATAGTGAGAGAGGATATATATGACAGCTCTGTAGAGGTAGGAGATTTGAGTAATAGTATGACCTAGTCGAATCATTAGCCTCTTATATATTCCTATATTCTCCCTTTTATTCAAAGTTATTCTTTTCAACCATTCAACTGTGTTGTTTTCAAGAATTCTCATTGATGAAAATAGTGGCTCATCAGGTGAAGAAAGGAAGGTGGTTGTGATCTTAAAAAGTGAAATCAGATCCAAGTAATTTGAAATTTGAGGTTATGAGAGCTGAGACTGCTCTGTAGAATCACTGAACATGACCCAGGAGGTTCAAAACTTTTTAGCTGATGGGGACCTTGATAGAAAATTTTGTAGCAGACATTTGTGTGAACACATGCATACATAGGAGGTTTAAAGTGAAAAATATAATATAAAACAAGGTCATTATTTATTATCTTCATAATTATTTATTATCCATATTAATTATTCATCATCAAGACAATGTTAACAACATTGAGAGAATGAGAACTATGAGAATACCCAGTTGTGATATCTTGTAAAACAGAAAAAATCAGCTACTCCTTTGTGAAATACCTTTACGTGCCCATCTCTGTGAGCTTAGAGATAGTCACAGACATCCCCCACTGTGGGCTTCTGCTTGAGCAGACAAAGGCACGAGTAGACTGTAACTCATTCAATAATCAATTTTAGATAGGATCTGTGGGAACACATTTCATTTTGGAGTTTTCATTGATCATTCAGAAGCTGTAGGAACGCGGTTAGCAACGCGGCTGAGTGCGAGAAGGGCAAAGACAAGAGAAAGTTACAAAGTCCTTTACAAAAGTATGGCTATTTTTTCCCCAAGGTGTAACAAATAAATAGTCTTATCTTATTAGTATTGTTTTGGTAATGAATAACCCATACTGTCCTTGTTTTTTTCTCTTAAACCTCTGTTGTGTTGTGCTGACACTTCATGTCACTGTTAGGACAGAAATACAAAGAAAACCCTTAAAGAAGTTGTAAAATTCTGGTGGAGACGGACTCCCACTGTACCTAGGGTAAGAGACTCTCACTTGACCTCAAGGTTAAGTACAAATTCTGGTCCTGTCTCATTAAGTACGAATTCTGGTCACATTCCTAAAAGTCTGAACTCAGATGTACCCTGGTGAAATCGATAGAAACACTTCAGCTTAAAATTGGTATAAATGCTCATGTTTAAAATTAATGTGTGTTATGTTTTATATTCCATTCATTTCACATTTTCCCTTTGAGAAAAAATGAATCCCTTTCCTTTTCTTCCTGTTAATGAATTTATTTTAATAATAAGAATAAGAAAGGTAATGAAGCTCTTTTATTTTCTGCAGAATAATTAAGGATTCATTGGGGAGAGGGAAGCATTGTGGAGGCCGCTGGCTAAGAAATTCACAAAGAGAATTAAAAAAACAGAGTTTGAACCTCTAGTCCAATTAATATTTATATATTTTATAACAAGAGGAGCAACTCCCACTGGAGAAAGCCCTATTTTAGACTATTCATTAGTTTTGCAGAGCTGTTAAGTCCCTGCAGATATCTAAACTATTTGGACCTGAACCCTCTTCCCCTCAGATGAGTAAAGTCGCTTTGGATTACATAGTCTAGGTAAGTGGACTGCAGTTGGTGCGTCCTTTTGAGCTGTTTTACCAAGCCAAGTCCCTAATGGCTTTGTAACATGGGGGCAGCAGAGCTGTATTGGTTGTGCCGGTCCTGAATCAGGGACCCGTGTAGGCACCCCACTACCCTGCACTCCCCCTGGTTTTGCTGGCTGCTCAGAGATGTTGAGCAGTGCCCCGGGGAAAGCCCCCGGACCTCTTCTTGGGGTGCTTTGATGCCAGGATTAGTGATGGTGAAGTCTGGAGCAGCTTTGGTGAACTGGTTCCCAGGTAAAGGCCTCCCCTCAGTTTTAGGACTGGTCTCGCTTCCCACCTTGGTCTCTGCAGATGTCCTTCAGCCAAACACTACACACAGCTGGACAGGGAAAGCAGAAATGTCTATTCTGCTGCCTTCTTCCTCATCCCTCAGAGACTTACAGAAATGTATAGGGAAGCAAAGGGGTGGTTTGAATATCATTTAAACAAACTCTTTGATTTTCTGTCCTTGTGCTTGCACTCATTTGAATCATGAAAGAGAATCTCCAAATCAAGTTATAAACAACTCATCAGTATCCCTTCATTCTTCTGGGTACCAGGATGCCAGCAACCCCCCAGAGATGAGCTGTGAGCTTCGAAGTCTATAATAACTGTTTTTAAATACAGGTATATAATCCTACATGAATCTGAAAGGTTGCATTGCAGATTACTTTATTAATTTCAGAGTAAATTTGCCTATCTTATGAGTAGAAGGAATTTTTCTCCCTATCTGCTAGTGCTGAAAATCAAGGATCTGAAATTCAAATGGATGTTTTTTCTACCTTAGCATAAAGGTCAATACTTTGCAGTCAGTACTTGCATAGACAATTCACTCTCCTTGGTGTAACATGATACATGAAACAGAAGATGACAGTCCACGCTCTTGGAAAGTTTTGGCTTTTCTGGAGAAAATGTTTGTTTTATTCATAAGGCAGAGAGATGAAATACATGTAAGAAATGTGTTGGCAGATCTGCGGTGTTGCTATTTTTACATAACCACTTTCAGTGAATCAGATTTTTAGATTCCAAAGAATGCATGGATGTATGTACAGGTTAGAAAGACAAATAAATACATTTAAAACAGGGGTTTAAGTCTCACAAGTTTTCCTCTGTCTAAGATATTAAGGACTTAGGAGACCCAGGAATACAACTTGCAACACCTTTTCAGCTCATGGTCTCACATCTGTGTAGAACTTTATAGCTCTGAGTCAACTCAAAAGTTCTTATTCTCCACACAGTGAATAAATGCATGTGGGTCTAACCTCTGCTACACCATCTGGGATGGCTAAATCTGATGTTGTTACACCAGTCTTATACCAGATCAAAATCTAGCCCTTGGCATTTTAAAAAAAAAAAAAATCATATTTATACAGGCTCAAATAAATGTCTTTATAGCATGAGTCACAGTCTGCAGCTTGATAATGACAAAATATCTCATAATTTAGTCATCCTGAAACATTTGCCATCTTTATTGTGTGTTTTCTCCTGCTTTAAAGAGGTTCTGTGATTAATATTGGAGCCTTGCTCCCTATTATTTGAGAACATTATGGGCAAAATTGTCAAAATCTACAGCCTAAATTAATTTATGGATTAAAAGTAATCTTGGACATTTGCTGCTGCGAATGAACATTTTATTAACAATGTTCATTACATTTAGACTTCAGGTAGCAACAAAATACATTCTCACTTTTAAATTTCATGTTGGCGGTGTCACTCCGGTGTACTGTGGTGCTGGTGACAAGTCGACACTTGCCTGCTTTTGCCAAGCGGCAGGATCTTAGATAAGGCAGATATTTCCTGTTCGGTCAGGGATGCCATTGTGTGGGCAGTGCCTATGAGCACTGGCTTGTGATGCCAATCATTCCAACCGCTTTTCAATCTGGTATTTGAGATGCCACTCATAGGCTGGGTCCTGCTGAAGGTTCCCTCATTCTATTTCCGGCTTTTCCATTGACTCAGGAACAAGGAAGTTGGTTAGCTTTTTCTGCCCTTCGTTATCTCTAACTTCTAAGTAGATTTAGTACTTAAAACCAGTCAGTAATTTTATGAAAAGTATCATTTGTCTGGAAATACTGATCTCGCATACAAAAAGAATTCACAAGTGTGAGCAATTTTTTGTTGCCAAAGCTTTTACCAGAAAAAGAAGCCACTTTTGCCAGAACTTTTATTAGAAAAAAAGCATTTTTCCTCCAAAACAAAATTCCTGATCAGAGAAATAAGTCTTGCAGTGAGGGTACTCCTTTGGGCTTTAATATTCTATTACTTATACAAACTGTAAATGTTCCAGAAGAAGAGACAGAGAGAGCATAAACCTACTTCCATGTAGGTATAATGCTATTCTGTGCAAGATCACTGGTCATGGGTTTCTATCTCTTTGTGTTTATATGAATGTAAGACATGCCCTCAGTCGCATCAGAACGAAAAAGGGGAAATACCAAAAATGTGAAGTTTCAGAGGGTGAAAGGCCCATTTGCTTTCACCTACCTTAAATATTTATTTCAAGAGGTAATTAATGAATTATTTTCTGATGAGATATGTTCGAAGTGCCAGGGACCTGATTGCCACATGCACTATTACAGTAATACTACTACAGTAAGCTACAGGTTTTGGTGTTAAAATAATTATGATTTCAGAAATGATAATAGCATCGTTTGTCACCTGCAGCCTGAAGCAGGAACTCTTCCCCCATGCACATAATTGAGAAATAGGACCATAGATTTAAAAGTTAGTATCTAGTGGGAAGCCTTGTAAGCCTAATGAGATTCCTGGTCATCAAAATTCTACTTGGTTTCTTGTGTCACTTGTGTCATCACTAATACTTTACTGAGTTTTGCAGTCAGTGAAGCAATCTGTTGGAAATAAATCTATCTGAAAGACTCATATCCACAAGCTAACCTGCAAAAGGACTGACAAAATGACTTTAAAAGTCATTAAGCACTTGTGTGATCCTAAGCCAGACAGTGTTTTTTTATAGTGAATAAGTTTGTTGCTTCAGGAGCTGCCAGAAATTTTGCTGAAGCAAGAGTAGGATCTGATGATGAACTGGAGATGAACTGTTGCATTATTCTCAAGGACGAAGTGACAGATGCCTTGGGATCAACAGAGCAGGGGTGGATGGGCTGCCAGGATCTGAGGCACGTGTCGGAGACTCCCACTCCTCCCAGACCGCAGAAGCTGGCTGGACAGGCGTTCATGCTCCCCGTGCCACCATCGCTGCAGGGCGAGGTGCTGGCACAGGGACATTTTCCGTCTGGGCATGAACAGACACAGATCATGCTGAAAATAGAGCTGAGCAGGTATTTTTACCGCAGTGTTTAATGGAGGGCAAAATGCCTTTCTTGTAAAATTGAAGATTTCTCCAGCGAAATACTGATTTCCCTGAAAGATTTTGCTTTCCATTAAAAAAAAAGGAAACTATTCAATTTTCAATATTCCTGAGAAGGAATATTTTAAGTTTTCAGTGGACCAAAGATATTTTTTGCTATTCATTTTAAAAAACTATTTCCATTGTTTTTTATTGCCGTGCATGGTTTAAGGTTCTCTCTGATTCTCTTTTCCATAATGCAAACCCCTCTAAACTGCATAGTGATACGCTGAGTGAAGAAAACTAAAAAAAAAATTCGACATAGCGGTGCAAAAAAATGATCTGTGATGATGTTGAATTAACTTGAACAGTTCAGTAATCTGGAAACAAAGAATGATAAATTACATAATTGGATTAAAAACGTGTGATATTCCCATATTTTGAAACCCACATTTTGCAGAATTTCTCTTTGGCCACATTTTTTAGGTTTTTTAAAACATTTTTCCTGGTACAAAGCCAAATGTTAAAACACTCATATGGATTCATTGTTTTAATAAAGACATGGTTAACAGTTTTGAAGTGCCACCATAATTAATAAACTTGGTTTGTATTATGCTGATGTGAGAGCTATTCCCTTGGGTACTTAACCGCCGAACGTTCAAGTGTCTTCAATTACAGTTAATGGCCCAGGGCTCTCTGGCTCCTCCTGGCAGCCCTGGTACTTGAGTGCAGGGATGAGGCAGCGGGTTACATCAGTCTAATTTGGGAGCAATGTCATTCTGAGTAACACCAGGGACAGAACTGTTCCCATGACATCTCGGCACAATTCACCTTCCACCAGGAAAGCTAAGTGTTGGTGCTGAAGCTGGCACGAGACAGCATACCTGGGTGATAAGCCGGTCCCTTTCTCAATGTACTTCCCATGCCCCACGCGTAGCAGCATGCCCATCACATGCCGCTTTGGGGATGCTGCTGCCCAGCTGCCCTCTGCCTAACTGCAGCGTGGCAGCTATCAGCAGTGCTCATTTCTCCCAGCCTCATGTTTGTGGTGGGGTCTTCGTTCCTTGGCATTCAACGTCTTCTGTGTTTTCTGTAGCGTTGCACGAAGCACAGTTGCTGGCAGCCCATGGTGAGAGCAATGCACCATGGGTATTTAAACAAGTGCTTTTACACGCCGTGAGCACAGCATCCCTATTAAGCCCCACGGAGGAGGGGCAGAGTTTTTCTGTGTCATTTTAGATAATTGCAACTATTCAGCAGTTAAAAATGGCTCAACAAATATTCTTGCTGTTCTATGGAAATCTTTATGTCCGTTTTCACATCCACACGTCTGAGTGGGAAGAAAACGATTTCGTTCTGATTCAGAATAATTTACCCGTCACTATGCCTATCTCACACTTGGATAATAAAACCGGGATTCAGAGTGGAATGCAAGTAGGGGGTTGTTGTAATGAAGCCGTTCATTCAACAACAAAAAGTGGAACACGAGATTGTTTTGCTAGAATCTTGCAGCACATAAAACCAGAGTGAGAGAATAAATAGTTCTGTGTGCCTTTACCAATGGTGGTTTTTTGACATCATTGCTTTTTTTTTCTTGCAAACAAAGCCCATCAAAGAAGAAAAGCAAGATTAAATGGAAGACAATTAATTTCCATCTAACAAATGTTTTATCAGTTACAGGCTGTTCAGATAGTTAGGAGAAAGTACAATACAATAATAAAAGGAGAATTAGCTTGCCTTTATATCAAGAAAACAAATTTTACCAGGAACAATGGGCTTGTGTTGCAGCAAACACTCGGAGAGAAGTTGACAGTAACACTCAAAGGTAAGCAGAGAAGATGACTGCTAATTGCAGATGTAGGAGGGAAGTAGCAGGCTAGGAGGAATTCTGTCTCTGCTTTCTGGGTGGGAGAGATTTGTGTTGGGTTAGGTCACTCCACGGTTGTCTCAGCATTCAGTGGTTTGGAGTAACATTTCCAAGGAGGTGTTATGTTGGTGCCACCAGCATTGTAGCAAAGATATTTTGGAAGTGTTTGACACTGGTCTAATTCAGCCTTCACTTGTGTGATGCACTCATACACAGAGATTTTGCATATTAATTTCTGCCTGCCCTGAGTCTGACCATGACCATGGACCCAATTTCTATCATTATTAATTTTTTGTGTGCTTTTTTCCCAGTTCACGGTACCTGCAATAGTGAAAGACTTGTGTCACAGCCCACCAAAACAGTGCGCAGTGGCTCGTGGCCTCCAGGAACAGTACTGAAAGCGGTGTGCAGAGAGGCACTCCTAGCACTGACTTATCCACAGTGTCTCTCTGGACAACAGTATTCCCAGCAGTATGTTTTGGATTCACCTTTGAGCACACTGGTGTGGACCAGAAACGGAGAAAAAAAGGAAAAGAAGCTAACCTGCTTGTCTTACTGGTGGTCCCTTCTGTCGGTTCACATCCTCCTGTGACCTGGTGTCTTGCATTTCACCTACATGGAAAACTCTTATTTTGGGTTCCAGCAATGGCCTTTTCTCCTTGCACGCCATTTGAGCAAAGACTTCTCTTTCCCTGGTGATCCTCTGTCAGAAATACCAAATCTCAATTGGAATTTAAAAGGCTGTGAGCAGCTCCTACCTGTCTGCTGATCAGACCTCAGGACCCGATGCCACAGCCTACCAAAAAGAAGTGGTATCTGCATGGGGTCAGTACGGCAGCATTGGTAGCCGCAATAGTGGAGTATGCCAGGGAACTAACACTTTCATCATCAATGATGATGATGCATAATTGTTATCCCAACTGCTTTTTGTGAACAACCACTTTAAACTCATTCTGTTTTGGAGAGCTCTTAACTTGGAGCAGGCTTTTGTAATGTAACAGTTCAAGAAACTCTTGTGAGCAGGAGCAGGTAGATGGGTATGACAGGTTCTCAACTGAGAATCACAGCAAAGTCTTTCAGGAAATTGCTCCAGACTTTCCTGCTCAATCTAGATGAGAACCTCTTGGCTGTGAGGTGGTACAGGATGTGCATAGGCTGCAAGGAGACTGGTTAGAAAGTGGATGAGTGTGGACTCCGTAGGCCCCCTGATGCAAGAGGCACAGGCTTAGCACAGGCAGTTAGGGTATGTAGTAGCAATGCATTAAAAAAAGGACAATTTGGTGATGTCTTGGGACAGCGTTTTTAATCTTCTACCCAAGTTTTAATACCATAAGGAAAACAAAACATATAGATTTAACTTGCTGTTTCTTAAAATGCCTAATAAAATTGTGGGTTCTTACCCATAAAACAATGCCAATGTTTTCTTTGATTTTTTCTCACAACAAGGGTGGACAGTCAGTTCTCTGAACAGGAGTTGCCAACTTCAGCTTCCGGTACCACAGCAGAAAAAAAATCTGTAAGGCAATTAATTGACATGAACAAGGCAGTTGGTCTGCTAATGACATTTAACCAAGCTCACTGGAGAAATAAGCCAGTATATTACCTCTGCTCTCTTTTGCAGTGCTGCTGTCATATCTGTATTTGTTCCAACCACTGCTTCGGCAAGGTTATTTGCAAGAAATGGGCTCTTATTTTTCTCAGTACTCTGGAGCTGAACATTGTCATAGTAGTTCCTGCTCTGTTTTATATTAGTATTGTATAATGTCATTTTTATTTATACATGTGTATAATACAATGGCACTCAGTGAGGCTGTAAAAGGGAGTCACGCAAACACATCTTCTACATTTGCTGCTCTCTTCAAAAATATAATGGCAGAAGAGGTAGGAAAAGGACATCTGAATGCTGACAGCTCAATATCACTTATTATAAAATTGCTTGTATTTTTCCAAAAGTATGTTAATTTCTTACACTTTATGTAGATCATGGGATGTAGATCTATATGACCCTTCAGCATCCTGCAAATGCAGTACACTTTGGAAAAATACTAACTCTCTCCAGCTCATTAGCACAGGTAGCTAAATGCCCATTCACTGTTCAGTGTGACATTTTGTTAATGATGTCAGAAGTATTTTATATTTTAAGTTGTATATCTTTCCTTACTACATTTTAAAAAGTATCCTTTATTTTCTGATGAAGTAGAACAACTGAAACGGGAAACAATGGTTAGCAGCTCTGGAAAATAACTTGTCAAAATGTCCTTGATGCAATTCTTAGGAGTCTTAAATTTATGATTAGAAAGATATTTTCATGAACACAGAGCTCATGCATATAAATGTGAAATACAGCTGGTTTTGGTTTAGATATTCATCGGTCATTTACTCAGATCTTCAGTAGTTACTTACTTGAAAAAGGTGTCTGTCCCTCTGTTTTCTAGCCCTAGGATTAGACTGGGTCTTGAGAGACACATAGTAGAAATCACAAGTACAAGACAAGGGCACATTAATGCCCTTAAGGAATACGCTGTTGTCAGCAAATATTTAGTAATTAGAGTTGGTAGACCAGTTATGTACATCAGGCAATATTCTTTTCAGAAGTATTGACGACTGGAAATACACATCCTGCTTGCTAACAGAATAATACATCTGTGAAACCCAGGAGGTGAAAGCGTAAGAAATTTAAAATCCCTATGCAAAAATATGACGTGCTAGCCTGCTGAATAGTTTTACTGTTAGTGCAATGGCAGCTTCTATTATTTCAGAAATGTGCCAGTCTGCTGGTAAGAGCCTTTGTTAGTGCCTCTTATCAATTATTTACCAAACCTGCAGACTCCTGAAACATCAGTTCCCTAAACTGATGGGGATTTCTGGGCTGGTGTTCTAACTCTTAAGGAAGATCCTAAGAGCTCAGGTGCTGACACTGACCCTAAGTGTTGTGTTGAAGGCAACTTTGAGGGGAAAAACCCCCACACAGAGACTATTAACTTGTAGTACAGAAAGTTCAGATAAGTAGTTTTTGCACACTAACACAAAGACGTGGATAAAGGAGAGCTACCATGTGTAATGACCTTTATATTTAAATGGAGATGTGCCTGGTAGTACACAAAATGCTCAAATGCCTCTCTGCCTTTAAGTTTACAGTGAGGTGGTTATGACAGGTTTCTAACAGTTTCCATAAATTATAGAAAACCCCAAACTCTTTGTAACAGAGACCTGGCCAGAACATTTCCAGAGAAATACAGTGTTGTTGAAAGCACTATTGTATGTTAGCTGAAACGTTTTTCTGGAGCAAACTCATTTTGGTGCGGTTTTGGGTTAGGGAACCCTGAACTCTGTAGCTGGAGGGGAAAGAAGGGCTGTGCTTTATTATCCCCTTGCCTCTCGCAGAAATGCAGCAACGGACTCTGAGAGAGCCTCTGGCTTGTCCTTGTGCAGAAGCATGATCAGAGTCAGAGGAAGGTCTCGTGTTGGCAACACCAGTTTAAAAAACACTATTTCATGAAAACGCTCAGAGGCGGCAGTGAATCTGAAATGAATGGATCTCAGCCCCAGACCCGGAACAGACTTCTCGAGTTGACCTCTAAGATTAAGCAAAGACGATACTCCTACAAAAGAGCTCTTACTCATCATAGAGCCCAAACCACCTGTCAAATTCACAACCTGATATTTGGTAATACAAAATTTCACCATGAAGGAACTAGTTTGCGTGGGAAGGTACCAATGCTTATTCGTGAAAGAAGTGATGTCCCTGTGTTGAATCATCTTTAATGATGAGCTATTCTAGTTTTTTTGATGGGAACACTTTTAAACCAGGTCCTACACAAGATTTTGTCAAAAGCGAAGTTAATGAGCTGTTCATCTGCATTTCATCAATTACTTATTTTAAAAAATATTTATAGTGAATTGTTAACTATCATAGTCATTAATAAGAGCTGGTGTAATTAAAATACATATGCTGCAGACTCCTCCCCTCTCTCTTTGGTGTTTTACTGTAGCTTTAATTTGAAATCACTCTGAATTTATTGCATAATCATACAACCATGATAAAGTTCTGGTTTACTCTGTCCATCTCATTTTAATTTTTAATTGTGTTAGTTTCTAAAATATTAAGAAAGTATTTAAATGAAGGTGGGGCCCAGATGGAGTATTGAGATTTACATCTGAATTCTTAACATACTAGCATTAAGAGCATCATGGCATCTTGGCATTTGGTGAGGAAATTAAAAAAAAACCCCAACCTCTCACTTGCTGATATGAAATGAAAATGTTAAATCCCCTCTTATGCATCCAACTGCACCAACAAGTGAAAAGGTGTTAATAAGGAAGGGTATTGAGCAGGGTGACTTTTCTAGCTGAGAAAAACAGGATGTATTTATGCATCATTTCCAAATGTAGTTCCAGAGAAAGAGTAGGTAGCAAAAGGACCATATGTTCAAAAAAAGAGCTGTGAGATCCTGCATGGCATAATGACAAATGTGGGAAGGCATATTTATTAGAGAAAGAGTGTGAGTAAATATTCATGGAGAAGAGTGGATTGGAACTGTTTTAAAGGTTATAACAATAATCCCTAGGTTATTTGTCTTGCTTTCTCTCGATACCCATTTCCCTTTGAAACACAAAGTGTCATTTGACTCATTGGACTTTCTGACTGTGTTGGACCTGAGTTCAAGGAAGAGTCACTGGCAGGTCACTCACAACATAGGTAAACCTGCTGGAAAAGAGAGGGTTTTGGTTAGCAATACTCCTTCTAAGTAATTTGACTGATTCTCTCCTAAATGTTATCATTTTTATTCTTGTTGCTGGAGAGGAGGATTGGCATGACAGCGTACTGTGAATGCAGAGTGATGAATGCAACTTCAGATGTAATGTGCATTCCCATCAGCGGGAGAATAAAAATTACTTTCTTGCATGAATTGTGGAAGTGAAAGCCTCAGTTTTTAGTGACACAAGTGGATATGAGCTTTAATCTTGAACAGCATTATTAATCTGTGTGCAATGACTTTGCCATCCTATTCCCATCCCTTGGGAAGGCTTCATACTTCTTTGGCAATCTTGGCTAGAAGTGAAAGCGTAAATGATAGCAGGCAATGTGCAATGCAGAGGGTTGGTCTGAGAGACTGTGGAGTATTACTAGGCTAATCTGTACAAGTTTGCATTGCAGTTACTTGTGTTCTGCTGCCTTTGAATATAGATGTTCTTTTCCTGTTTCTTTTCCACTCCCTATTTATCACCAACATTAAAATTCCAGGAGGGCAAATTCTTTAAGACTGTAAAACAATTATACAGCAAACTGTGCGGTCCCCAGAATTTTAGTGCTTATTCACTGACAAAACACCAGAACTTAAACCTATTTAGTTAACCAGTTAATTCAATTCAGGAGAGGATGCAAATCTATTTATACAAAATTATATTTATGACAACAAGCTATTTTGGAGACAGAGAAGCTCATGGCAGTGCATGTCTTCAATGCAGCAAAGTCCCAGTCCTTAACTAGCCCTCCTGAATCCAAAACAAACAAAACATCACCATCATCTTTTCAAACTAGATTTCCCAGAATAGACAGCCTGTTTGTTTACCCAAAGTACAGACTGACAGTCTTTTAATATACATTAATGAGAAGGTAGAAGTAGCAGAGAGTTCTTAATGGGATCCTGACCTAATTAAAATAAAATGAAAAGATTCCCTTGGGTACCTAGATTGTATGTAGGTTAGACATTTATTCACATTCCCTCATGTCTCTCTCCATGGGGGAAGAATATGAAATGATACATGGACTTTCATTTTGAAACTGCTAAAATCTGGGATCATGGAAGAGACAAACTCCGTTGACCCTTTATAGGTGAGGGGCCCTCACTTAGCTGCTGACAATTCATGATACATCAAGCACTAAGGACCACATCCGGCTCTTTCGTAGTAGTATCGTTCCTGCCAGCTGTAAAAATGGCTTAGTCAGTTGAACAAAAAAGACTGAAAACACAGCAAGAGATGAAGTTAGTGTCTACGAGGCTACAGAATAATGATTTCTGTTCTAATTATGCATAATAGCTCGGTTAAAGTTCAGCCTTTCCTGGCAATTCTTCCTTCAGAAGACTTAGTTCTGAAAATGTTCCCAATACTGTTTTCTTCCTGATGTTGTTCCTTCATTTCATGAAATATATTCCTTGTGAAATGCAAAACACCTACCTGAAGATATGTTTTACGTTCAGCCTTACCCCTTGGAACAAAGGAGGGATGCAAAGTTCATACCATTTGCCTTATTAAATCTCTTTCAACAAACTGGAACTTCTTCCAAATATTCAGATTTTCACTTGGGTTATTTCTAAATATTCTTTGATTATGGATGTGAATCTGAGTCTATGAAAAGTAAACTTTCTGTCTTAGATGAAGTGTTCATTATAAGTAGCAGAAAGGCTTCCTATCATGTCCAGCGAGTTATGTTTCTGGCCTCCAGTTTCCTGCAGAGCAGATGCTGGCCTCTAAGGCCAGTCCAATAATGGGAGCATGCTTGTCACTTGTCAGGCAACATCGGATAATACTATCAGTCTGTTCCTCCAGCTACTTGGCAAAACATCTTTGTGAAGTTTGTAGAGATGTTTCAGTAAAATAAGGTGCTGTTTGTCAAAAAATTATTGTAACAACCATTGGATAATTTGACATTTTTCAGCTACTCTTGTACTTGACACATTACGTTTTATTGTTAGTTTTCAATTTGAATTGTTGGAATACATTGGGAGCTTTAATATTTCAGCAGTGTTACCAGCTCTTTAATGGAAGTTTTGTGAGGATATGTTTTGTTGATGGCCTGGGGAGCAAAAGGCAATTGTGTTTAGTCTATTCCTTGTAACTGAATGTTCTTCTTGTGACACCAGTGCATTTTTCTACCTTGTGACAGCTCTTCCAGCTTTTGTACACACCAAGGTACCAAAGTAAAAAAGAACACAGTGGCAAGAGCCAGTAAAAACTTTCTGATGCTCAGGTGACAAATGTATGATAACAGATTTTGGTTTTAAGCCAACCTTTCAATGCTTAACCTTACCCTCTAAGGTATGGTCAGGCTCTTCTAAAGTGCTAACAGAAGATAGTCTCCCAGGTGAGTTACTTAATGAGATGCATTTGGAACAATCAGTCAGGATCTTTTTTAATGAAGAACTAGGGCCTTTCATGTATAATCTGTAATAAGTGTCTTTCTTTTGAAATGTCAATGTTTTTTCAAGTGAAAAAAAGAACATCCCCAAATTGAAATATTATAGTTGGGTATGTTTCAGTGGTGACTCACCAGAGCTACTGTTCAGTTACATCATGTCCTTGTTCTCTCACATGCACTGGATTCAGCTTCTATAGCACAGCAGAAGCTGGAAGGCTCCTCCGTATTTCTGGCTATTACTCACAGGAAAGCGTATGAGTCGTCATAGAACATGGAGTCTGAGTAGGAACATGAAGCTTCTGTACTTCATATGAAACACCCAAGAGTTTTTTCTGAATAAAAATATTTGGATTTTAGCTGGAGTGTTTCAGCTTTTGAGTCATCATCGAAAAGTTTAGGATTTCAAAAGACACAAAAGAATATTGCTCATACAAATGCAACAACCTCTTTTCTTTCTATTTCTGAGTCTGCTTATATCACAGCAGCTCACTGTGGTCCAGGCTGGTAGCTCTGAGCAAAAGGCAGCTATGGACTTGCTGCTGACTTACCATTGCCACATGTGTGGTATGTCTACTTCTTTTTACTGATCTGCTCTTTACCACTGAACAGGACACAAGGGTGCTTTCATCCTGACTAGTTTCTGGTCTGCGAACACACAGCCACTTTCTATTGTGACTTCCTGTAAAGGTGTGAGGGCTACAGAGGATACAAAGTTCCTGCACAAGAGTATGGGGACCTTCTGTAAAATTCTGTTATTTAGCTGTAGCTAGGGTACCGTTTGTTTACTTATTAATGAGAATGTTTTTAAGCAAGAAATATCAGGGAAAAATGTTGTGATGGAGGCAACTTATTCGTAAGAGATTCTCTGGATAACTGCTGGTGCTAAAGATGGGATTCATCTGACCCATTTTAGAAGTTTACTTTGATGGGATGAATTGTGCCCTGCGAGTCCTTCTTTCTCTACACTGTGCATAAAAGGAACCTAGTATGACTATTTCAGATGTAAGCCTCTGTATTTGTTCAGCTGAATCTCACTGTTATGTGTGAATGCTTAAGATTTTATTTAACAGGGAATGGGAGAGAATAAGTACTCAGGGGATGTATAGATATATATAGATATAGATATATAAATAGGGAGAAATAACAAGCTGAGGACTGACCTGGGCTGTAGAGAGAAAATCTATAGCTTTTCTTACAAAGGAAACAAGGCTAAATCACACTGACCAGATTGTGAACAGCTACCACTAATGAGCAGTCACATTAGCTATTACTAACAACAATGGGAATGTTTCTCTGAGAGCTGCTCACAATATGCCCCTGAGATTTAAAGCGAATACTGGAGGGAAAAAAATCAGACAGTAAATGGGTCTAGGATGGGTGAAAGTAAGAGGAAAGAAAAGAAAAATGGGAAAAGGGATAGAGCAAAAATTTTGAACAAATGGTAAGACTGAAGGCTGAATTTCACTCTTACAACCCTTAAGAGGTTATAAGACTCAGCTGAGATGGGAAGAGGTTCTAAAACAGAGTAGATTGATTGAAATTTCCTGAGTATAACAGACCATAGCACAAGTTAGGAAAATTGTCTATTTTTTTTTTTCTTTGGAAAAATACAGACATGCTTTTCATTAAGCCATGTCTAAATAAAATATTTATAAAGTCTTTTCTGCATTACAGGATAGAATTTCTGATCAAAATATATATATAGAGACTATTTACTGCTTAATATTTACCTGGAGTATTGAAGAAGTCCCCAGTCATCTTAATTCAAATTAGGATTTAAATCTGTGCCACCTTCACGTGTGCCTTGACAAGATGATTTGGTTATTCTGTCACGGGATACTCAGGGGTATTTACATGGTTTGACTAAGGCAGAAGTATGCTCACATCTGTGTGTAATCCATGGAAAGAGAATCTACTTCAAAGGAAAGTTCAGGGTAGAAAACTAATATCAATCTTTGAATTTGCTTCCTGACTGGCCTGTTTTCACCCCTGACTACAGAGGGAGACTAGCAGGTCAAGTAAGCTGCCCGGAACAGGTGCTGTCTCCTCCAGTAACACCTTCACTTCAGGATGAACATGCGGCAGAGCAGCATCTCGGGGCTGGGTCTGCAACATCACTAATTACTGTTTCACTATGGAGCTGCTCCACTGGGAGAGCCCAATGTGGTTGCCCAGGGCCTGATGGCTCAGTCTCTGCCTTTGTGATAGCTGGTTTGAAGCAAGGACTTAAAATCAGGTTTTGCTATCCTGTGTGACTACTGTCACTAGGACACAGGGTCGTACTCTGACCCTCCAGTATTTAATTCCCTAGATGAATTGGAACAGTTCTCATAAGAAAAATCTGCATGATTATCTGGTGGGCAGGTGTCCCCCTTGCAAAGGCAGACCCCTTCATTGGTTAGATGTGAAACTGTTAAGCACATCCTAGCAGATTGCCTAGACACCATTCAATCACACTTGCCTTTTAAAAACCTCAGAAAACCTTGATTTGGTTCAAAATAAATCAGGATAATGTTGGAAATTGCAAATAGTACCATCAGATGTGAAAAGTATTTCTTACCTAGCTTCTCTCACTAGATTGTTTTTCAAACAGTTTGTCGTCAATGCGTAGGAAACTACCCATCACTGATAAAATCCGTAACTAAATAAAGGTATAGCTTAATTAGTGGCATAAGTGTAACCAAATAACTGAAAATAACGTCATTGTTGCAGAGTGCCCTTGCTTGTGTATTTCACCCTGCAAACAGATTTCTAGTAGTGTACATCAGTGGATCTGGGCTGAAAGTTGATTTTTTTCCCTTGCAATAATATTGTAACACTTTGACCTTGCAGTACTTTACTAAAGTAACAGGATTTGGACTCCAAGTTTTGAAAATCCGAAGTATTTAAGCTATTAGCTTCCTACTGAAATGGACAGAATTCAACTGATTTAAATGAAAGTACACATTGTACTCTCTATGGGACCAGTGATTTTGGAGAATAGATACATTAAAAAAAAAGTCAGTAACAATCGTATTTTAGGTCATTTAGAAGACTTTGAAAACCTCATCAAATGATTAGTGAATTTTGTTATTAAAGTTTTGTTATTAAGGTTGCAATAGAGCCTTAATGTTCAGCTTATAAAAGTCACTTTTTGGGTATTAAATGCTCCATTCCCAATTTCTGTTCAGAAATGAACTGGATCAGAAAGCAAAAGCGAAGTCTCTTACCCTAGAAAACATTGACTTGGCTTACACTGTGTTGTTTGATACTGCTGGTGTCATCACTGTTTGCTTATATCTGCTTCAACATATTCTTGCTGAGTACGAGCGCTCAAGGTGATGTTTGTGCTGGTTGAACTGCTCCCCTATGATTTACCTAGGCTGAGGTCATCCCACAGGAAGATAGTTTGGAGGCAAAGGGATTGCTCCCCATCAGTTGGGCTGGCAACATTTATTTGGATCCGTGCTGTCAAGTAAATGAGATAACATGATATAATAATACTCATTCCCCAAAAATACAGAAAAGGAGAGAGGAAGACGGAGGATCATTTCAGTAGCCTGGTTTATTGCATAGCCCTAAATCAGCCAGGCTGGCTTAATGCAGAGGCAGAGAATTGCACTGGGACAGGAAAAAGCAGATCTGGGGAAACACAGCTTTCATGATGCCAGCATATTATGAAATTACAACTTTGTTTTTCTTGATCAGACTTGAAATTGGAATTTCAAAGGGACATGCTTTCCTTCCTAATGTGTAGCAAGTATCCTAAGCCTCTTCTGGACTCAAAGGGATGTCACCAGGACAGGTCCAAGAAGGTGAGCTCCATGACCCTTCCAGTCCTGTGTTTCTCAGCTTTGGCGTTTGTGTTTCTTGCTCTTTGTGATGGGCCAATGTGGCTGTGTTCCCCCATGGGGCTGTCTGTTGGGGACCCTGTGATCAGACAACGTCTGTGGAGGCTTGCTGCAACCTCTTTGCAACAAAATGCTATTAAATCAATAGGAAAAACACGGTCAGATAAGCTAAAGAAAGAAAGCAAGCTTGTATACATGATTCTTGTGTAAATAGAGGATCCCGGCATTATTTTCTCAGTTTCTCTCTGTACCATCGACTTTCGTCTTGATTACATTGCCTGTCAGATGTCCAGGCCAGGTCTTCTCTCCCAGAGCACCAGATTTACCTTCAATTGAGCTAAGAAGGGGGAACTGTTACCCACAACCCTATGTTACTGCTCGCTGTGGACAGCTTCTCTTTACTGTTGTTTCCCTTCATCCTCCCACCGCTCTTGATGACTTGCAACCATGAAACACACTAAACTGAGGTGTGTGCAATATTCATGGAAGTAATGCGGAGGTCCCTGGCATTCAGTATTTGCCACCAGTAATTGCTGTACTCAATCTACTGACTCTTTCTAGAAAAATACATTTTAATAATTCACTATAAATTTGTCCTATAAGTACTTTAATCTAATGGGTGTTATGGTCCACAGGGTATGAATCAGGTGTGTGCATGTATAAATCAACAGCGATTCAGCTAAAGGAAGTGGTGCTGGTGTGAGACCAGCAAAATGAGGCCCACTATAACAAACAAATTTACTGATCTTTGCCTGAATTAAAATGGGGTATGGGCAAATGACTTAGTAACAGACAGGTATAAATCCTGTGAGGTGCACCGCCGTAGTAGTAGTCTGGAGTCCCTGTGTCTTTGTAGGTGAATTTGACCATTTTGTGGTAGATATTGAAAAAAAAGTTAATAGGAAAAGACCAAGTCAAACAAACACAAACCCACAAAACAAACACAAACCCACAAAACAAACATTCCTCCAAATCCCAAGTCACTTTTAGATTAAATAACATTGTACTCAAAGAATGGATTTTAATATACAAAATGGTATAGATGCAACAACAAGATGTAAACTACCACACTAGCAAATCATAAACAGACTTAATGTATTATCAAGGCAAATGGTCATTATGAGAACTGATGGTCATACTTTTACATAGTAAATTAAAAGAACAATTGTTCTGGAAGGGTTGGGTCAATCTAGTGGCAATTTTGGATGAAGTATTTTTTTTAAAAAATAGAACACATTTCAGCCTTTTTCTTTAGAAAAAAGAGTTTTTTTCATTTAAAATGTTTTCTATTCATTTGGCTTTATTTTCCCATCATCACCACAACTCTCCCAACATCTTTGGTCTGAAGTGTTTTTTTTCTCCTTGATTTCTGGCTCTCTTTACCCTCCTCAAGCAGTCTGGGCAATGAAATTTTAAAAAATGTTATTTTCCTAGATTTAGCCAGTACCTGATGTGTCTGAGAAGGGGAATCCATGTTTAGCCTCACTGACTGCATAAAATGTTTGGAAATTGAGTGCAGTATATCAGGAATGTGGCTGACTTGGAAACCTGAATGCAGGTCCCAATGTTCCTCGATATTCATAGTCAAGCTTCTGGCCTGAGACGTCTCTATTTTAACAACTTCTCTTATCCATATTCAACTGAATTTCAAAATAGACATGAAAGTATCTGGATAAATATATTAGGTTAGATTTTTGCCCTCCCTAACACTACCTTTTTTTTTTCTTTTTTTCTGAGGGACTGAAAGCTGTCAGGACTGAAATGCAGTTGGCAGTCATTGAATCAAGTCAATCTTCCACATCTGGGTGGAAGACAGATCCACCTGGTAAGGCAATTCACCTCTACTCTGTGTGACTTATGTAAATTCATTCTAGTTGCAGTCGCTTCCTTGCTTCATCTTGTACAATTTCACCCAGAGTAGAACAAAGGCAGGTATTTCTTGTAATGTCACCCTTTTCTGTGAAGCATGTTGGATGCAAATGAAGCTAAACAAGGTATTGTCATATATCCATCACGCAGCTTCTGCAGTGTCAATTTACCTTCCTTTAGGGAGAGCTAAAAAGAGTAGCATGGAGGATTCACAGGGTATGACAATGCACAAGTAAGACAAAGGCTTCCCTAAAACAGCAGAGTTAACTGGCTTCTGTGAGGGTTATCTTTCCAAGAGTTCATCCTTTTGGCATTTATTTCTCACAGTTCTTACTGAAAACTGAATTAACATTATTCTTGAAAATCACCTCATTTCAAGTTACTGGCTTTTTTGCTTACTTTAGTATCTACAAGCGCATGCACAAAAATTAATACATCTACATTTAATTACTTTCTAATGATAAAGATCAAAAAGAGGTTTTAGAGTTTGATTTGATTTCTAGCCAGAAAGAAAAAACCATGAAAGGGCTTTAACTCCACAATTTTTCTTTTCTGAGTTCTTTACCGCTGTTTCTTCCCAGACTAAACATAATTATTGTCTTTTTCGTCAGATGTTGAGCACTAGAGAAACACTTTTTTGAATTTGTCACAGGTTTTTATTTTATCAAGACTGAATTTATTCTTTTTCTGGGGTTTGTTTTAACCAACTACAATTTTGCTGAATTTACCTAAGAAACACACGTTTGTTTTGTCTCTTAATATGTTACCATGCAAAGAGCTGCAGTCTTTGTTAGAAACGGATTCTGAGCAGAATCTAGAAATAAATGAGTAATGGAAACTAGGTGAAAGCAGGATGTAACTACAGACCATGAACTTCCATAAGTGAATGCATGGATGGAGGGATTTGGTTTTTCTAGTCAATAACATGAGTTTCCTGCTACTCCTCCTTTAGGCCATTTATTTTTCTCAGGGATTTGGACCTTGGCTTCACAGTTCTGCATAATCTAAACTCCCATAATCAAACCAGTTGGTGTACAGGCATAAGACCCTTGTAAGCAGAATGAAAATCAAGTAAGGTGAGAAAACAAAGGACTGAAGAAGATATAGATCATCACAACTCAAGGTAGATGCTTGAACACTTTCCTTTTCACTCCCTTACTTCTCTGTGCAAAAGACAACCACTATCAAAAGGATGTGATTCTTCAGACACCGTACAAGAGATGTAAGGTCTCAGAGTACTAGGATTTTTTTCTGCCAATATATTTAATGGAATGTTTTCAAATGATAAAAAAAAGTATGTGTGCAGTTATCAGTTGATTTGATAGTTCAAATCAGGTTTCAGTTTTATTTGTCATGACAAGGAGGAAAAAGGAAGTTGCAATAGGAGCTTGAAACAGCTAAATTTTCAAAGTATGATGGGTAGCAAGCAAAGGAGAAAGAGAAGGAACACTAGGGTAGTTTGCCTGCAAATGAGTTCACCAAGTAGAATAGATGCTGTCTGAAGGGGCCAGAAAGAAGCACAGAAAAGTAACATAGCTTGAACTGAGCCTCCAGCATGTGAACAGGTGCTCAAAGAATAAAGATGAGTTACCCCCCATCCCCCCCAAATTAGAAGTTCACTATCAAGTGTAAATTTTGGCATCCAGAATTTCACCTCTATACATGACAAATGTCATGAAACTTCAAACACACACAACCTTTCATGAAGGCTGTTGAAACTAATGTTAACATTTCGAAGGAAAATAAAATAATAGGCCTCTTATGAATGAACTGGGTGATTACCAGTAACATAATTCATTTGATTTGTTTGGCAGTATCAGCAACATTGTGTGATCTTTAACTACATAAATTAGGTAACAACTATACAACAGGGTTCTTGATTTCATAGTGCATTTGAAATCAGTGACCTCTTTTAACAGCATCCCATGGTAACTTTAAGATTTTTTATCAATCTGTCCTTTACTATGCAGAGGACAGCTGCCTTTCTAGATTAATTTTCAGCTTTTATAAAATTAAATATCTGATTTGGAATTCATTTGTATGACATCCCTCAATACTGTGACAGTTCAGGGACAAAGGCAAACTACAAACTCTGCTTTTGATAAATAACTAAAATCCTATTTCACTTTCACTGTGCTTAACTGGTACAAAAATAAGTTTATTAAAGAAAAGCATAGGTAGAATCTGATTTTTACAGTACAGGAGAAGGTAGGGGTCCCCTTCTCAACTTGACTCAGCTGTGCCATATTGCATGCATGTACAGAAGATACCACTACTCTTTGGAGAGGTTGTGTGCTTGCTAGGCACAGGAGATTGGATTAAAGACTGACCTGTTTAAACTGCATTTCCATGACTCTGAGGGTGGAAAAAGTCTTTAAAATGTTGCCTGTTCCAGGATGGAAACACCGCCACCAACGAGCCTGGATGTGTGCATCATAGGGTAAGAAGGAGCTCTGCAGGGCAATGTCTACTAGTTCATGCTGCAAGCCTCTGGGTAGGCTTTTCCAACATGCAGAAGCAGTCTTGCAGTGGTTCAGTGCCACAGCCCAGGCTCATCTCAGGGCTTGAGGAAAGCTTGTACAAAGGAGGTGAAAGTGTGAAAAGAGGGACAAAAATAAGAGTTATCAGAGAGAAGAGATGAGGGATAAAGAGGTGAAAAATATTAGTGAAAAAATGAGGAAACCTGCAGGGTTAAATTTTTGTCGTTTAAGTCAGTAAAAAGCCAAAACAAAAGCTTCCACTCACCAAAGTGGAGCCAAGTTTTGGCTCAAATTGAAGAATTGTCCTTACAGTGGCATCAAAAAGCAGAATTAAAGTATTGTTATGCTGCTGTCTCTGTGGAGGAGAAGATGATAAACCTCTACTTTGCCCCACTTCTATTTTCTGTTCCAGGTCGTGTCCCCTGTTCACACTCAACAATAGCAGCTGCCCTTTGATCCTCTCAATGAAAAATCAAGATAAAATGGCAGGTAGAGTTGCCAGTTAATAAAATAGATTTTAGTTTTAATCCCATTAAATGTAACTTAATTCAATAACCAGAAAAGATTCCTTGGGAACTTATGATAGGACATAGCTTTGGGAACTTATGATAGCACATACTCCCAGTCACTGAATTTATCAGCTGGCTTAGAGAATCTCATAATTATTCCAAGATTTAAAATTGTTTATTAAATAACTTCTGTAAATAGTCACAAGCAATTTGCAGCAAGTGATTAATACTGAATACCTGAACCTTGCTTGGAAATCACTACATTTTTTTCTGTTCACTGGATGGATCAGGACAGAATATACACTGAAAAACCAATTCTAAATGATTCTAAAATCAACATTCTCTTGCAAATGGTCTCCAGTGTTCACTTAAACCACTAGCTTTTGCAAATATTTCTGCCAGTAAACTGGCTCAGTAGTATATTTATAGACAGCAGATATGACTGAATTCATTTTTTTAATTGGGGTGAATATCCACAGGCATTTTGAAACAGGCACCTAGTGCCAGTTGCATTGCAACTTTCCTTACAGAAAAAAAAAACAAAAGAGTATGACCAGGTGTGAGAGTTATGTGGTGAATTTCTCGCATTGCAGCAATTCAAGGAATTAATAGCATGGATGAGAGTTTTTTCTAATGAACTTACATTCTGTCAACTCATTTGAAATAATTGCATATGACTGGCCCAATTATTGCACAGGAACATGCTCTGCCGTTGCCTGATACGATACTTGGCACAGTTTGAGCACATACCATGGCACATATTTTTTATTACTTAAGAATCTGAGAAGTGCCTAAAAATAATGAAGGAGGAGTATATTTATTCCTACGTTTTCAGGGGTTTGACAGCTTTCCAAAGCCTTATGCTCAGAAAGCAATCCTGCAAAGCCTTATTTGGGATGTCTTATTAGCACTGTCTCTGTTTGAGACATTCCTTTAAAATACAGCTCAGATTTTATAACCAGGAGACACCATTGTGTGTTCTGATTTCCTGCCCAAGATTTTCTTGAGGAAATTATTGCTCTTTGCCCACTAAAGTATGTTTTAGAAAAATGTCCTGCAATAAGTGACAAATGTATACAATCATATTAATCGCTGCTCTTTTCTGAAGCTGCTTTTATGTACTATTTAATAGGTCAGTTAAGCCAAACATAACTGAAGTTCAGGAGGAAGGGAAACAGTATTAAGAAATACATTTTCTTTGTTATTAATCTAATCTCAATCTTTAATATTTTTATGTAAAAATCAAGGTAAGCAGTAAAAATCAATCTGGTTCCTGTACTTTTCCGAACATTTTAACGCAATTTCCACTTTCAGTAACCTCAAGAAAATTGGAAAAATTTTTAGTCAAATCCAGGGTATGTAACAAACCCCTGTTTTTGTTTACTGATTCTCCTCTCAGAGCAGAGTGCATACACTTTTCTATAGTCATACTAAGCTCTCATAATGGCTATAGTAGTTAGAGAAAATAGCAAATTCAAAATCTTACATGCAGAGTCTCAAGATATTAAGACCAATAATTTATTGCTATTTAAGCAAGGCAGTCCTTGAACCTCATTTACAGATCAAAGACTGTTAAAAATATAACCCCTTTTCCTAGATTTTAAAATCTGAAAATAGACTCCCTTTCCTCAAGAATCCAGAAAGTCACTTGCAGAAATAATTCTGTCAAAAACTTGTAAATCAATACCTATAAGCAAAAAAATTTGGCTTGAATGAAATAGCGTATTTCAACAGAAATATTTTGCTGAAAATATTCTGATAGCTCTTCATGGTATGTCTATAAAAATAGTGCACTGCTACTAGAAATCCATTTAATTAAATTAATAAACATAGTATGTGAAACCTGCAAACAAAGTGAAACCTGACACTGCTGGAAATATTTTCTGAGCCATTAGATAATGAAGAAGTTCCCTTGTGACTGCTTTAGGGATTATTTATATCACTGTTAATGATATTAGACAGGCATACTTACAACTTTAGGCAACATGATCCTTGCTGTGTCTTTCTGTTTCTTGCTTGTTCTGTAAGAGCTACAACTTGCACTACAGACAGCAATCTATATTTTAAGAGCTGATGTTCGCTAAGTCCCAAAACTTAGAGTCAAAGTTACAGAAAAAATGAAAGCTACAATTTTTTCACCAAAGAGGAAATTTGATGCTCTGCAATTTGGAAGAGAAGCACAAACCCCACAATATTCTAAAGACAATCTCCTCACCCCAACTCCCCCAGTTTGCAAAGCATCATGTATTTCTGAGGAACTTTGGCTTACTCTTGGAAGTCTACATTAAAGTGGCTCTCCAAAAAGCTTCTGAACAAACACTCCTTTACAGAGTTTTTGCAGGATTTGTATACCCTCTTGGTATGATACAGTGAAAAAGGAGATTTGATCCTGGCCTAGCTGCCAGTGGTATATTTTAGTTCAGAGTTTACACTTCTTTAAAACGTAGTAATTTGCAGAAGTCACGCATGAGGCAGTCACAGGTTACATTGCCAGGGTCTTTTAATGCTAGTTTTACTCAGCACAGATCAGCTTTCATTCTGCAATCACTTCCTTAATATGAAGGCGTGCACTTCACCTCCCCCAGCCAAGACATTGTGGAGTACATTTTCTTTTTCCCTTTTGAAAAAAAAAAACAAACTTTTTTGGTCCTAGTTAAATTGAATTGTAATTGGCAATATGTTTCGAGCATTTGGTGGTGTTCAGGGCACCCAATACCCTGAGATATTCAGAATCTTGTAGAACTCCTTAGTTTAAGGAGAAAAAACATCTTGGTACTTGACAAAAAAAGAAAGAAGAAACAAGACGTGAAATGTCACACTGCCTAAAATAAATAAGAAATCTTGTAAAAAGGGCAGAATTAATAAAGACAGAAAGATTAACATATTTTTTTCTTAAATGAAAAAATATGATTTTTCTATATATTTAAAATCTTACTTAGACATCCAGCAATACTTCACTGTTGAAATTTTATTCAATAATTGGAGAGGAGATCTCCAGGATACAGACAGATCACATATGGAGAATTAAGAAAGCTGAGGCTGAGTAGCTGCAGGATTCTTTTAAAATAAAGCCTGACTCTGGAGCTCAGATAACAGTCATGTGTAGCAGCCTGTGCTATTCGCTTATGAAGCCAAAGGCGCAGAGTTCTGCTTGGGCTACCAGCACATGAACAAAAGGCAGACAAAACATAGCTATGCAGTTATAAATGCTTTACCGGGCAGCGACACCGGCAGCACAAGAAGTAGAGAAGGAAATAAAAAATGACATAGTGCAGACGTTATAGATTAAGCCAGACACAAATCAAATGAAGGTTACTTTTTTGCTGTCTGGGTTATAAACCTGATTAATCAATTCACAGTAATGTTTGAGCTGCCTTAATTCATACTTGGTAAAAGTACCAGAAAGCCTGCGATTGCAGCTGCAAAAGGCAAAATTTTCAGAAAAGAAAAAAGCTGCTTTGGCAATGGCAAAGCCTAAGTTAAAGAATCTGAAAAAGAACAAATGTGGAAGCTTGGGGGGAATAACCACTGGCTTGTTGCACCTCGGCTTTGGTACCTTTTGCTCCTTCCCTTCATTTCTTTGAAGCTAATCACAGATTCCATTTCTAGCAAAGCCAGCTTTAAATACTTGTTTTGCTGAGATGTCCCTCTTGAAAGAAAACCTAATCATTACTGTAAAAGGTAAAACAAACAGCAAAAAACCCTACCCTAATATTTGCATTATGAAAATCATGTCTATGGCTCCCCAAGACTTTCTGTGCAGAACTTGCTGAACATCTGACTCTTGTGTTGATGGGTCCCTGTGCGCTCAGGGAACAGCAGGGCCCACAATGGTAAAGGAAAAGGTAGTCCACCAGTCTTACTCTCTTTATTCTTTGGCAAATCAGTATTCAGTGGGGTTCAGATTGGGGGAGTCCTTAGAGTGAAGAGAAAACACAAAGAAATTGAACAGAGAGAAGACCATCAAGGTAGAGAAAAGTGATAATGAATTTTAGGAAAAAGCACAGTCAATCACTAAGAGAGACTGGTCAGAGGATGAGATCAAGAAGAAAGGCAATTTTGTTTCATGCATTTCCTTTTTTTTACTGCTGAAATGGCAGGAGGAAAATGAACCAGTGATTTATTTTAAACATAAACGGGAAAAACTGTGGAGATTGATAGGCTGAGTCAGAGATCTCTGGGAATAGAAAGAGTGAAGAAGTGAAAGAAAAAGGGCAACATGCAAGAAATGACTTTTCTAATAGCAAAATAGTTTGCCTGTATGCCCAACAGTTTGTTGACATTCTAGGAGTGTTCTGCATCTCTGGATGCATTGTGGGGGAGCCAAACGAAATATTTTCTCTGCATAGAAGGTATTTTGCATTAATAGACAAACTATTCTGTGTATTGAACAGAAAGCTTTTGAAAGAAAAAATGGGAGAAGAGAGAAGAATTGGGCTAAAATTAATAAAAAGGCACATTGAAAATTCAGATCTTTGCAGGACCATACTGCATATGCGGATATAAATAGATGCAACACTTAGATCAATATAGTCCATGTTCCCAAAATGACCTGTGAGGAGCTGAGTATATAGGACCTCATCAAAATAAAAATTGTTGGCAAATAGACTGAATGAACAGAATTATAATGTTTTAGTGGAACAAAACAAACACTACCATATTAAATGTTAGTATTATCTTATACACTGTATAAGATAGCAACCTATATATATAGGCTATTCTGTACAGTAAACTAAAGCTACTAGTGTTCATTCTATACAGCTAAGCAATGTTCTTCATGTCAATACATAGTATAAAAATTATCCCAAACTAAATAACAATTTCTAAGGGAAAATTTTGCTCACAAACCTGGAAGAGTGAACATAAACAAAAAATGAATAGCAGAAATCTTGCATTACTTTCAGGCTGTTCATTCTGCTGTAGCATCTTTACCTCAGAATCTCAGAATCACAGAATGGTGGAGGCTGGAAGGGACCTTGTGCAGCCCCTTGCTGAAGCAGAGCCACTTACAGCAGGTTGCCCAGGACCATGCCCAGACGGCTTTTGAAGATCTTCAAGGATGGAGACTCCACAACCTCCCTGGACAACCTGTGCCAGTACTCCGTCACCCTCACAGTAAAAAAGTATTTCCTGATGTTCAGAGGGAACCTCCTGTGTTTTAGTTTGTGCCCACTGCCTCTTGTCCTGTCGCTGGGCACCACTGGAAAGCAACTGGTTCTGTCTTCTTTACACTGGTCCCATTCTTGTTTTATTCTTTGTTCCCAGATTTGAATAATAGTTTTCAAGAATTTATATTTGCTGTTCTTTTTGTCTTTGTGTCTTGTTCACTTTGATTTTCCAGCTTGTTTGCCCTGAAATAGTTTTTTGAAGAGCCAGCTTTTGCTAGATGCTTCTTGCATCCTGGTCAGTATACTCTGCATGGCTATGATATTCCTAACCTAATATTTTCAAAAGTTTTTCAGAAAGCGCTATTGGGATGGAACTGTATGATCTTTTAAACGTTTGGTGGATGCAATTTTGCTGTTGCTTAATTGTTACCACCTATTAGCTGAGTACACTGTATTTTAATAAAACACACTCTCATCAAGCCAACAAATGTTTTCTCCAAGTGAATTCTGCAGTTTTCTTTCTATTGCATGATGATCAGAAGTGAATCACTGTGAGTGGGGAGGAGGAGGAGGAGAAGGGAGAGAAGCTGAAAGTATCAGACTAATTGTGATTAGACTTGCAGTTGAAATAATAGAAAATTACCATGCCAACTTCTTTGTTGTTTTTAGAAATAAACATTGCAGCACTGGAGTCTGTCATTAACATTACTGTGGATTGCTTCAATGCACAGTGTATTTAGTTGTGATCTTAAACAGGAAAATGTACAAAATATGGAGAAACAGAGCCTAACATGACTAGATGTGTTATATCTACAGAGACACATGCTAGCATTTGGTACAGGCTGTTTCTCTGATCTCCAGCATGACCCTTCCAAAACCGTTCAAGTTACTGGTCTCAGTTTATTAAAACAAGGAAATGGATGTGGTGACCTGAGAAGCCTTTTAATTTTTGTTTAAAACGGTACCTATTTGGATAGCTTCCTGCTCACAGGTGTCCCTCCAACTGGAAGGAGGGCTCATCCTCTTCTCCGTTAACTGTCATTTAGTACTCTAGTCTTTCCTAGTAAATCACTCCTTCTAGCTATTTTTCCTTCTTCAAATTCTTTCCATTTGTCTCTCAAATAATTAAGTATCTGTACTTCTCAATAGAAGATGCTTATTTTAAGGATTACATGCCAAGATTCAGAAATCCAGAGTGTAGACAGTGAGAGCAGAAAGAGTGTACCTTCCAAAAATGGGCAGGTACTCTTCCTTCCTATTTTACAGCAATAAGCAATAAATAACTGCTTAGATCAAAGGCAATCAAATAAGCTATTGGCGAACTTCATCACCTCTGAAATACTCTGAAACACAAGAGTCCTAGTAAAAAATCTTAAACAAGCCTGTGAGCAACAGGACAGAGATTGGCAAAGTTGCATTATCTAGACAGGCTGAAGACTGAGAAACACGCTATTGAAATTTTGATTTATCCAAAGAAAACTAGTGTGTTTTAGACTAGACACAACAATGTAAGAATAATAACTATTGATCAATTCATTAGTAATTGATGCTGCAGAGAGAAAACACTTCTGGTCCCTTCATCAACTAAATCCTGTGTCAAGCTATAACATTTGAAAAGTCATCCAGTTCTAATTTCAAGGATGGTGGATTGACATGGTGTTTTTTTATTTATTGATTACACTCACTTTTAAAAATAGTCATTAAGCCTTAGTGTGTCTAACTACATTTTCCACTGTCAGATGTCAATAGATCTTTTCCTTTTAAAGAGTTTCTTCTCCTGCTGGTAAATACTTATAGATTGTGATGAGATCACCTCAACTTTTTCTTCCATTTGCTTTAAAAAAGATTTATTTAATCTTTTCCTTGAATGCATGTCTCAGTACTTGTTTGTAGTTCTTTGTTATTCAATGAGTAAAAGAGACAAACACACATATTTTTTAAGGACTGTGAAAAGCCTTGCTAGATAAAGGAGCAAAAAGACAGAGAAGCAATCTGTGTCTTTCAAGTAGTTCAGAATGAAGAATTGATAGCTAGAGGTTAAAAATAATAAATCAAGACATACCTCCAACCTTGGCTAAGGAAAAGAAGTGTATTGCAGCAGTTGCCAGATCTTGTCACCTCCATGTGAGCTATATGCTAGAAAGAAAAAAGCCCAGACACAGCAGTTTGGACAAACATTGGCCAAGAAAGAAATTCTATTTACAAGAATATGGGTAAGAAAAAGGGTCATAAGCTAGTCTGAAAATAAAATCGGACATATGCCTTTGTTGTAGACATTAGAAAAACTGCAGATGGGTAACATGTGTGCCAGTTCTCAGACAGGCAACGCAGAAAGAATACTCAACTCCTTGAAAAGTGAAGGAGTCCTCATTATCCATGATCTTACAGTGCCTGGCAGCAAAAGTTTAATGAGGCCTAACCAGGCATTTCCTTCTCTCTCAGTTTTTTTTTTCTCAGGGAGTAAAAGTTCAAGAGTTGATTTGCTACACAAGGGATTAACAAGGAGATGGGTTGCCTTTCCTAAGTGAAACCTTCAGTCCATCTGGTGTTGATCCCAAGGAAGAAAACAGGTGTTAGTTGTGACACATTTTAGCACAGTTACACAAGTTTTGTGCGAACACCCACCACACAGACATTTTCTTCTTTACACCCACTCTGAGCCAGAAGTCAGGAAATCTGCACTGGTCAGGGCCGTCAGCTGTAGTGGAAAATTGAGGAGGCTGTAAAGAGTATTTTCCTGTCTTATCCTTTGTTTTCAGTATACATCTGGGATCAGATAGGGAAAAAAATCAACAGTGCTAGTGATGGTTCAAAAACAGGACAGGCAAGGCCCAATTTTCGTTGCAAATCAAATCAGTAAGGTTTGAGTTCTTCCTATCAGGTACCTGTGCTGAACTATTAGTTGCCTATAAGTTCCCTGCATGCACCAGTAAAGCTAAAAATTACCTTGCCAAAATGCAGCTGTGTTGCATGCCAAGGGGAAATAAGTCAGAGACTGAACTTCAAACTTGAACGTGGGGATGTGAGGTATTTTTATCCCTGTATTTGCCATTGGTTTCCCTTGTGACGCCTGCAACTTCTTCCTCAAACTTTTCGGAAAACCCCACCTAACACATAAAATTAATCAGCTCACAGGGGCATTTCAACAAACATTAAAAATGTGTGTCCATAGGCCTATTGGTGTTCTCGAGCTGGGATCAGAGACATGCTCTTCCTGTGACCCTGAATGTTGTGACCATGGTGTGCCCTGCTGCTTTACAGCTGAGAAGAAACCAGATACAGACTGCAACAAAAAGCCGTGTCCATGTTGTCAACGTTATATTTTTTTCCCGAGAGAGACACTCCATTTCCTGAGTAGAAAATGGAAGAACAATTCCCTCCTCTATCCACAAAGAATCAATAGCCCAGGGGTTAGCACATCCATGCGACACGTGGAAGATTCAAACATATCTACTGCATAGATTAACGAGTCTATTTATGGGTCTCTTCTGCTGGAACTGTTTTGTTATCTGGAAATATGTAAACATTATTTGGCTAGAGAGAAGGCGGCTTTGGATTTGTGAGGTGGAGGTTGAAGATCCTGCTGTGATGAACGTTTGTGCATCCAAGAAGAGTCTGAGAGTGGCTCACTGCTGAACAGCCAACAGATGAATAGATTCAGGTGGCACAGGAATGTGAACCTGAGTTTTTCAGTCCTAGACAAACTTACTGCCCTTCATACTAGTCAGAGTGGGACATCTTTATATGCCTAGGAATTTAATCAGGTGGGATGTTAACCAATGGTTCATGCAGCCTGACACTTGATTTACCATGGCAGACTGCTTTAGTAGTGTGTTAGTACCTGTCAGATTTCTAGACATCAATCAAACTCCATGAACAGGCAAATAAATTTATATTGTGCATGCAATATCCGATTGCTCGGTCAGTGAAGGGCATTGGAAACACTGAGGACTTGTATGTGTCCAACTGGACTACAGAGAGGTACGTTGGTCATACCATTTATAAACCTTTTCTTTGGCAGGTCTCCAAGGGACACCTCTGAAGAAACAGAGAATCGATAACCCCCAAAATCCTTCAGCATTCTCAAATTTTTTCTCATTCTTGCATAACCAGAGAAGAGACCAACGTTATCTGGATCTTTACATAAAATAACTAAGGCAGTAGGAAGATGAGTTGGCATGTCCAAAGTACATGTAATATTGGTCCTGGAACTGAATGAAAATTCTATATAAGTTGAAATTCATTTTGAGCACATTGCTCAAAATAAAAATCAAGTTTGGAATTGGCAAAAAAATTCAAACTGGATTTCTTTCAAACTCGGATGGTGTCAACAACACATAAAATCAAACTTCACCTCAGGAACAGTATAAGCAAAAAGAGGGAGTATGAAATAGAGAAAAAAGGAAGCTTATGGAAGTTAAATTTAGTGTACAGGAAGTATTCCCTCATGTGTCTTTCCATTATTGCTGTAACAAATTGGAATATGAGGAAATGCACGTACTGAGTAACAATCACAACAATCTTTAATTCCTAGCAGTTCAACTTCAGTCTGCTCAAACTTTTCAGCAGAGGGTAAAATAATTAGATCTTTATTGCCTGATCATTACATCCAATTAATATTTATGTCTACCCAGCCTACAGGACATGTCCTCAGAGTGCATCCAGAAATGGGGACCAGAGCACTGAAAGTGTATCTCATATACCGCTGTTTCAATTCCTCCATATCCCTGAAGAGCCCTAACTTGGCATCTAGAAGTCTTCAGAGAAATTCAAAGCAACCTCTCCATCTGAACAGCACAGGGGCAGAGACTGCTGCAGTTACAGAGCATATATTATTTCAGCTGCCTCCAGACTGGGACTGCACAGGGCAGGGTTTCCAGACCCAGCTTGTGTATTCCTCAAGTCTTAAGATAGAGATTTTCAGGATTTTGTGGTCAGCATGGTATAGAAAATCTACCTGGATTGAACTTTAGCATACCCTGCTGTGCAGGCCTAGGTGTCTGGTGACAGGACCTAGGGCATGGCATATCAGAGCCCAAATGGCAGCCTAGTCACCCATGGGGCTGGCACTGAGCCTCTGGCCGCCAGATCGTACCCATGGCAGGGGGTACTCCTGAGAGCCACAAACCCTCATCATCCCCGTGCAGCTCTGGGAAACTGCTGCTGCTTACTCAGTTTCACTGAGCTGCTGTGGAACCTAGGATATACGGCTATGAAGGGTCTCAGGCAGTATATTTAGAAAAAAAAGAAAAAAAAAAGAACACAGAAAAGATTGTGGCACCTTCTTTTTTTGGAAAGGAAAGGGGTTTTTTTGAGGTGGTGAAGGGAGAGAGTAGGAAGCCTGTGAATCACAAATCCTCTGCTGCAGTCATATGCAGTTAAAAATGCTGGATACCTTGCCTTTTTTAACCTCTAACTGGAACTGAAAGGTAGAAATAAATTTTTGTGGAAGGTGTAGTTGTGTTAGGACACAGTTGTGTTAGAAATTTTAGCCTTTTTATTTGAATTTACTGTTAAATCCCCATCTAAGGAACTCCATCCTGTAAGAGGCAGAAAATATTGGCTTTAATCCAGCAAGTCGCTTGAGCACACTTATTTTTGCTAAGTCAGTGGTGCCATTGGCTCTGATGTGATCCCAGAATTTAACGTTAAGTATATGTCCCAAGGCTTCATGGGCTTGGGACCCAAATTTTCAGCATCTTACTGTTTTTATATTACCATGTCAGGTGAAGCCCCTTCTGAACACTTTCTTTGTGAAAAGAAAGAAGAAACAAATCTCACCTATATTACTTATGTGAGTTTCCTTATACATGCAGGCTGTATGCCAAATCTCAAGATTTTTATCGTTAAAACCTTTATAAAAATAATTAGAAGATTTTGCAGTACAGAAAAAATTAGGTAAGGGAAATCAAAGTAAGCTGAGCTCTCATAAAGTCTAAAATAATTATCTAATTGTGGCCTGTTCCATTTTTAAATTACCATAATGTAATAAGATGTGCTGTTTTTGAGAATACTATCAACGTCAGAAAATATTACAAAGTGTAAGTCCCAAGAAGCAAAAAAAAAAAAAAAAACCTGAGCAGATAATGTCAGAAACTAGTATTATGAGTATTGAGAGGAAGGATAATAAATCTTGAGATTCAATAATACATCTATTTTTCCCTTAAGTAATAGAGATGAATATATAATTGACAAGTCTTGTGAAAAGCTAGTAAACACTGTATGACTTACTATTTGACCAAATTTGCATTCAATATAGAAAAAAAGCTCTTCTATTTCTGCTTCATGGTAGAGAGTCTGCATCATTTATGAAAGTATTATTAGTTTTTCAGTACCAAAAAAAAAAGTTGTTGTATCACTTGCATGGCTGACCATCTGCCTACTTTTAGTCCAAGGATTAAATGTTTATCATCAACAGTTTTTGAAGTGTTGAAATGTACTCATTTTTATTCTCTCCCTTAATTCTGTTGTTTGCTTGATAAGTTTTCCAGCACATATGGAAGGATTAAATGAAAAGTATATTTAATACTTTCTTCTTTCAATGGTACAAACAGGTTTGACAGTTTTTAATTTTCTAGGTGGTACCAATGAAACCTTCAGAACTCTTATTTCATTCTCTTGCTCCGTAACAAGAGCAACCTGGCCAGAATATTTATCTAAATGGAAGAAGCTGCTTGTTTGAGTCCAAATGTTGAATCCCTCCACTTGGTCTTCCTATGACATTCAGTTGATTAGAAGTTAATTAACTTCTAAGAATTAACTAAGAATCCTTATTTCCTCCTCAGTTTCCCTCCTTTTCCCTTCTTAGCAATTGTGGCTTCTCTGTATCATTTAGTCACAACAAAAAGGTGTCTTCTACCTTGACATCACTGCATCCCCACCTGTAATACTGGCTGCTTTTTCAACACATCAGTCCTCTCCCATGTGAAGAGGAAGAGAGATGTGGAGACGAGAATTCTGCCACATCACTCTAAAAGTATTTTTTTTAAAAAATGGTAAAGCCTGACATGAGCTTTCTCCTTCTTATTCCCTATGACTGTGGCCTTCTACTTCCAGGGCACCCATGGTACCAACTACTTCCAATTTCTCGGTAAGCCTTTCCTTGTTTTTTTCATACTGTCCCTAATACACAGAAGAATCATATTGCAAAAAAAAAAAAAAAAAAAAAGCATATTTATTTTATGCTTCCTCTTTAAATACTCCTTTGCCAAAATGCACAGTAAGAATATTGAAAAATCCCTGATACGCTGAAGACTGCATCTTCTGCTGACCAGCATCATCTCACCATCTCCTCCTTTGCCTGGATTTAGCTGCTGTCTTGTGTATTGGTCCTTCTTAAGTGGGTGTCATGAACCCCCATTGCATGAACTGAATGGAGGTTGTGAATCCTCAACTACCAATGGAAATGGAAGCTGGCTGCAAAAAGAAATTTGGGAGCCACTGGTTTTAAATTGTAAATTTTGTGGACAGGTTATCTTCTGTGTACATTATCATACAGAGTGGTATCTGCGGCTATTTGGTGCCTTCATTTAACTTCAGTGCCATTTTTTAAATGACTGATTGTCATCACTAATGAGGATAATTTTAAGCTTGAATAAGCAGGCATAAGCCTAATGTATCTAGGCCAGAAATGACAAAACTTTTGGGGGTGAAGTACCACACGAAATCTAAAAACCACTGTGGATCCATGTTGGTGCCAAGTTTGGGACCTGTGCCAATCCTTTACCACCACCAGGCAGAAGCAGAACTGCCTGGACAGTTTGATGTCCCATGACCAGGAGCACGTACACAGCACCACGTAGTCCTAGTTGCACAAGGAAGGGTAGGATGTTCCTTTGATAAATTGTGTCCATCAAAGAGATTGGGAGGCTATATAATATCCCTTATCTAACCAACCACTACAGAGGAGGTGCAATCGAAGGAAATGGCTCATGGCTTGGATGTATCATTATATCCTGATGAGGAAGCTGGGAACAAACCAGAATGGCTCTTGATCTGCTGTGAGGGAGAGAGCAGCCCGCGGTCAGTGGTTGGTCACCTTAGTTTCCTGAAGCTGTGATGATGGCTGCTCTCCAACCTTGCACTAAACATAGCTTGAACATGCAGAGGAAATGAGGGTCCATAGGGAACAACTCTGGTCTACTTAGTTCTTATAAATAATTCTGCAGAAGTTTCATATACCTTTTCTCATATGTTCCAGCAAATGTGGCAAATAACTGTCTGGAGAGCACTGATATCTGAAAATCCCTGAAATGTCTATTGAACCTTTCACCCATTACTGGGAGATATTTTTATCAAATGCTCTTTAATTTTCCAACAAAGGGAGAGCAGAGCTAAAATCATTCTGCACTGATGTAAACAAACATAGATCTTACTGGATAAAAATAACACATTTGAAGTCACTTTGATATCTTTAATTGCTATGTATTTATCAATTTATGTGGTCAAAATTCTGTTCTGCTTGTGGCATAATTAACCTAAATTATGTTATAATGTGATATTAGGACAGACTTTTCCTGTTTACAAAGCTGTGGCCATTACTTCCAATTTTCACATTACATCTAAGCAGGCTGTTCTAAATGAAATTTCCAAATTGCTAAAAATATGCCTCGTGAAATGAACTTAGTAAGCTGACCTTCTGGGAAAGTAACTCTGCTGTAAGTCATTTTGAATTTACTCCATTCAGCTCCTCCCCTAACTTTTTGTTATGTTCTTATTCAAATGTGATATGTCTTGTCTATCATCTGTGGTTTCGATTTCAGTCATAAAATTGGTTGAATAAAATACTTAAACCTGCCAGAACTACATGCAAATCTGCTAAGACAAAACTTTCCTAAATAAGTAACTGCTACCTTGATATTTTTATCAACATACATAGAAAATTAATACATGCTTCATTTGCAGAAGGACCATATAAGTAAGAGGAGTTTGACTGCATTATATCAATAAACTAATTAGACTAGATTTGAAACTGAATAATCAGGATTTGATACTGAAAATCATTGATACCAACAACAAATACAAACTGCAGACAGATTTGAACCCTTTATTTGCCCTTATTGAAAATTATGTGCAGGCACACACATATAAAGATGTATTATTATAAACATCATTTTTTGGTTTACGTCTTCAAAATAACATAGGTGCACAGTTTAGATCTACAGTTGCTACACCTTCATGTGCAAACACAACAAAAACATCCCAACCACCTTCTCTGTGAAAATTCACAGGGGTTAAAGGTATTAAATTTTAATAGGTTGTGAGACCTGGGCTACACTGACAGGCTATGTCTAAGGACTCCAGCTTTCCTGCATTCTAACTTAGTTTACTATTTTTGCAACAAGTGCCTTTAAATGCTTCATCAGAGTCACATGATTCTGCTTTCCTGTAAGCTTCCTTTATTCGCACATCCTCCAGGCTAATTACGTTTTATCTCTGACAAAAGATGCTGCATGCCTTTTCCTTCCTACCTGGGGTTTCAATCCAGGAACTTCCAAGGGAGCAACACTCTCGACTCTCACCCGGAGAGGACACAAAGCAGCACAGTAAGACTGAGGGGAAAAAGGCTCCTGCTGCCAAGGGTCACAGGGCATTCCTTAGCAGGAAACAGACACTCCACATAGGACATTTCTGCAGGATTTATTTGGCAGGTGGGGAGGCAACAGTGCAAGTGTAGGGACAAGTTTCCTCAAACAAATGCGTGCCACGTCATTCACAGGCACTTATTGTGCCTTAAGTCTACTATTGTATCTATCCTCTCCTGAAAGACAAAAGTAAGGAGATATGCTTTGAAATCTGGTCACTGCCAAATGTGGTCTGGAGACCGTGTTGCAACCTCCCTCTGCTTCTCCTCCTTCATATATTTTGTTTGAAGTGCTCTTCAGAGAAGGACCAGTGAGTTTCATTTTTTAGGTAGGTTGGTTACAGGGCATGTATTAATGTAAGTCAATACCTGGATGAGTAAGATTAGCACAACTCAGAAGAATACGAATGTTCTGGTATCATTTATTTCCAAGAACCCTTGTTTGCTGTGTATCTTACACATAGTGTGATACAGTGAGATAACTGGCAGGCTGAGATTTGTCATCCATCTGAAAGCAGGCTTTTGCTAACTCAGTACCTCTCTTACCTGCTCGTGCCATGGGAAAGGAGCGTGGTGATCCTGTCTCCTGAGATGGTGAAACTATTTCTTGCTTCATGAATAGCAGAAGGGACAGAATTGCACTGAACTCATCACAGAGGAATTCCCAATTTCCTTTTTTTGCCTTTTCCACTTTCCCCTGCATTGGGAACGGGCACCTTTTTGAAGAGACTCCATCGAAGAAACCACTGCACCTTTTTGATAATTAGAACGAGTGGAGAATTAAACCCTTCCTTCAATTCAGCTGCTCCCTGTTACTAGCACCTCTCAATGGGGAGTCTATATCAACTCCTGCTGAAAAGTTATTGCCTTTGCTGCTCTCCAAGCAGTTGCTATTGGAGGGTTAATGTGGCTGTAGGAGATGAAAATCTTTGGAAATGGGAGCTTCATGAAATGAATAGAAGAACATTCAAAGAGAAAAGGGAAAGTTAAGAAAACATTAAAACTTTAAGTCATGAGATGCCACACACAGAAGTGGTTTGCTCAGCCCTCACATTATCCCCTTGTGTACACATGTCATGAGATAAGACATAGTCCAGGATTCAGAGAAATAATATACCTCCTTTGTAGCTTCCCTCAGTTATCAAGATTTAAGGGCTGCTTTCATCTTTTACAGGAAGTTTTTGAAGCCCACAAGTGTTTTGTCTGCTCAAACATCTCCTTTTAAGGCTAAGAAGAGGGATGGCGAAGAGCTACTGTTAGAAATAACCAAAAGCAGGCAGCACACTCAGATGGATGCTGGACATACAACCCACATCTTTGGTAGAATGTCCTGCTGAGGCAAAAAACAGAAATAAAAACTGTCCTGTAAAGTAATACAATACGATGCTTGCCAAACAGCTTCTGTCACTTAAGAGTGGTAAGCCATAAAGCGGGCATTGTTTAGTAGTGGAGAGTTGCACTTCATATTTAGCTAGTAGAAATTGGGATAAATCCATTGACTTCAAAAGAACTAAATCCATTTGCACTGGCTTAAAATCTGAGTTACCGCTATTTTCTCTTTTGTCTGGACAAAAGTAATTTTGGCTGAAGGAAACTAGTTACCATAACAGAACAATGCAAGCCTGGTTAATGTCTTTATAAAACCACTTTGAAAAGTCAATTTCTCACAGAGGTTGTGCTTAAGATTTTTCAAAGCTTTGCTTTCTAATTTCATTAAAATAATGTTACAATGCAGCATCAGCTGTGACTTTAGTTGAAGAAGATCAGGTGTCTTTTTTAATATGATATTTAGAGATTTGACTTCATTTTTCAGAAAACAAGGCCCCGACCTAAAAATTAAAATTGCTATTTCATAGTTTTGTTTTGTTCCAATGTAACAGAAAAGATGAGGAAAAAAAAAAAAAAGCAAGATTGGCCTTTAATGGAAACTAGAAGCATAAAGAGTTATCTCCATGCTACTAGGTGTTATTATCCTATCTGGAAAATTTAGGATTCTAGTGTGGTAAATGCTACAGACGATAATTAGAATCAATCCTGGATTTTACAACACCTCAGTGCTAGTGCAAGTTGCCAGAAAATCATCACTGGGCAGATACTTACCTTATAGCACGTTTCAGGATTTGAGAAGTCACGTTTAAAAATTGGCACAGCAAACTGGACAGAAATACGAGCTACTCCATAGTGCCCAGCCAACAAGACTATATTATTTTGGAAGGACCTTTTTTATTAATGAAAAAGGCACTGAGTCATTATGCTAAATAAGCAATCACTAATGAATTTCCAGAACTAGGATGAGCTTATGATTCAGGAGATTTTTTTAAAGACACAGAAATTCTTACCGATCTCTTGCAGTGTGTTGTGCCCTGAAATTCTCCCCTTGAATTTAAGGGGGGGGGCCACTGTAAAGCTACTTTGTAACCCCTGTGGAGCAATGAAAGAATCCAGATGTCCAGAATATGCACCCACAAATGAGACATTCAGTATAAAAATGACGAAGTCAGACATACTAGTGCTCATTTTTGTGCATGCAATCACTGTACACATATTGCATTAATTCACAGATGGGATGAAAAAAGAATGAGCATAATTTTCCTTGATCTCCCCTATATCACATAATGTTAAATTTCTCTCCCTTATCCCTGCTCAGAGCCTGATAACTTGCACTTCAGTGACATACACCTTGTACATGTTAAAATACATGCCAGAAAAGCAGTCTGTGCTTGAAGATAACAAGAAATGGAGCACTTATCACTTCACTTGAAATGTTGCTCCAGTGATTAAACGTTCTCACAGTTTAAAAGATGAGTTCAATGTTTAAAAATGTGTCTAACTTCAGTTTACGTGGGTTCACGTCCCAGCTACTGGTTTCTCTTACGTTGTTCTCCTGGTTGTGTTAGTGGTTGGTGCCACACTGGAATGGGTTTGCCTAGAGATTTTGTCAAATTGCCATCACAGCTAGATAGAGCCACAGCTAATCTGACCTGGTGTTGAAGACAACCTTGCTTTGAACTGGAGGTAGGACTAGATGATCTCCAGACGTCTCTTCCAACCAACATGTCTGTGACTAAGAAGTATTCAATATCCAGTAGGAAATTACAAGTAAAGAACAAATACACATCAAATAAATTTCAGTCTCTTTCTCCTCTAAAATTCTCAGCCTTACTCTGATACCTCCTCCTAATGATCTTGCCAGAAGCTTAAACTGAGACCTAGCAAGCTATTTCTCAGACACTGTGGACAAATCTATCCACTGAAATTCAAAACACAGAGCTTTTTCCTCCCACCACCCCAAACCTGAACATTGACACATTTCCTAAAACTGCTAGATTCTTATTGCAGGGCACCTTTACTTAATACCTTTTGTATCAATCCTTCTCACGCAAAAAATAATGTTTCTCTGCTTCAAACAGTACATTACCCCATTGCAAATATTCATCAGGAGATTCTACTGCAAAAATATATTAGCCTGTCACTGGTCATGCCAACTCTTCCTTTGTCCCCTTTCCCAGCTTTGTCTTTTGCTTCAAACATTTATTTTTATCTGAGCTATATGCCCTCACGTGTTTGGTTTATAAGCTTCTGTAAGTAGCGCTCATCTTGTTGATCACTGGTGCTATTAAGCACAGCGGGTGATATGTAGTTAGCACTTCTGATATTGCTATACACATAATAATAAAAGGCTGAAGAATGGAAAGGCTAAATTTATGACATGGATATAGTCCCGATTGACAAGTGTTCAAGGAATTTTTGTTTTGGAGGGAGCAGCTTTGACTTTCAGATTGGGAAAAATCCTTTTCCTCAGATCCTGACAAAGAAATACAGAAGAAAAGAAATATTTCTGAAGTTACCATTATAGGTAATAAACTCATCATATGTAGAACATTTCAGAACTAGTCAACAAATATTTTTATTCTGTACACAACAAAGAAACTTGCAGCTGTTGAGATTTCTAAGCATGTTCTGCAAGAAGCACTGCAATCACTTGAAAATAATTGTTTGACTAAAGAGCAAATGAAAGAATGAAAGCTTTTTCAACAAGAACTTGGGTGGCTATGGGAAGGGGAAAAGGAGATAACATGCAGACCCCCTGGGAGCAGCATAGACAGTCAGAACAAAGTTCAGGTGGCCAAGAGCAGGAGCCTGCCATGGGACTGGTCACCAGTGGGTGTCCCCCCAGGCCTTGGGGTGAGAGGGGGCTTGGAAACATTTCAGCTCAAGTCCTGGCTCCACAGAAAAGAATGGGAATACTGTCACTACTTCAGATGCAGCACTCTAATTCTGCTATGCAATGTAAAGCACTTAAATTTACATTTAAAATATCTGATATTCTATTTGGAAAAGCGTTCCAATTTTAAAACAGGTTCAGAAACTGAGCAAGATACTGAGAAGAACAATGAAAAGGTAAGACTCAGAGGAAGGAGTTTCTCTGAAGACTCATTTGGGTCAGTGGTGTTATTATGAAGTGGAAGGAATTTTTCATTTGGAAAACTCAAACTAAAACCTTTAGAAAACTGCAACCTTTAGAAACCCCATGTTTACATTTCAGAAGTTATGTCAAACCCAGTTTCTAGGCAAGCTGTGCCACTTTTTATCCGGGGGGGGAAAGCAATGGTGTAGCATTATTCATGGAGTTCCTTGGCAGAATCTGTACTTCCTTGAGAAAACCTGGTAGACAAAGTTGGGTTGTGATTACTTACGTATTCACTAAGGTATATTGAACCTATGATGGCATACTGCATCCTAATTTTTTTTCTATTAGTTTGCTGCCTTTATTAATAACTTTCTGCTCTTTTGCTTCTCTTTTCTCAGTACAGCAGTAGGAAAAGCATTTGAAGTGTTCAGAGTCTTGTTTCCTTGGGAAACTAAGGTAATGAGAACAAGCTACTATCCTGCCTCTTTCTCTAACAACTTCAGAACCCTGTAGCAAATTTTAACCAAATTTAAAATTTACTGAGACTTTGTAGGAGTCATGAGAACTAAATACTGAATATGAGAGATACGCTATTAGGAAAATATCCAGCATGAGCTCAGCTTTCACTAGATATCAAAGATATTCGCAGGCCGAAGCTATTTGAAGCCAGAAAATCACAACACAACTTGTTTAGCTGTACCTGCCTGATACTCCTCTTCTCTGGGGAGGAAGGAGAAGAATGGGGAAGTGCTGAATGTGGGGTTCAGGGAATGGAGGAGACAAGGATTATTCTAATAGCAGCAGTTATCAAGCCTGAATAATTTTGAAATTTGAAGTAAAGACTAAATCCTTTTCATTTTTCATGGTTCTGACCAAAAAGAAGACAAACTGTGTATTTTCAGTTGTTTGTGTTTATATTTGCATGACTAGTACATTAATGGACCCTAAAACTGATAGCATGGTTCAAGAGAGAAAAAACAAAGCATTGTCTGCTATGGTGATTCCCTTGTGCAGGTAGGAGTCAATTTTGCATTTTACATTGAAGCTAATTGTAGCCCACATACTGTTTAATCAACAGTCATGGCAAGCTTGAGGAAAAAAAAATCAACGCAATCCTTGTGCTTCCTAGTATGAATAGCATTTGATGACACATTGCAGAAACAGCCAGAAATAACATGAAAAAGGATGTTTCACAGAACAGATTACATCACGAGCTCCAGATACCAAGCTTAGGAGGCTGCAGTTCAACCCTTATCCATCTGCTTATGTTCCCTTCAAAAATCATGTGGTTTTGTCCTTTCTATTTCTTTGGAAGATATCAAGAGAGCTAGAGGCAAGAAGTAGGTGGAAGTTTCTTGGCACCTACCACTCTCAGCAGCAGCATGAGTATGTGCTAGGGTCAGACCCATGGTGGGGAGCGATGGTGCTCAAGTGGTGAAATTCTGCTGGGAGACAGGTTGCTCACCTGCTCCCAGGGACCATCCATTTGGGGGAGGAAAAGCTCAGCACCTCCTCTGTCTGTCCTACTGCATCCAAGCAGTAGACTCAATTGTTTTTTCTTTTCAAAAGTTAAATGTGTTTTAGTATTTTTTTTCTATGTTTTCTTAAAGTGTGTGTGTGGGGTTGTGCATGGTTTTTTTTCCCACTCTTTTTATGTCCTTTAAATAGCATAACACATGATGTTGATATTTTTTGAAGATTTTTTTTTCCCCCATTCGCTGACACAACTTTTGAATCAAATGCCCAGATGATGGCTGAGTAGAAGTCAGTCTGGAAAGTCACCCCTAATAGACATGTAGGTCATACTTAGATTTTGATATAACAGGACTAAAGTAAGAGTCAGCTGAAGAAGTGATTGGCCATAGGTGCAGGTAAACTTATAAGTCAAATTACAAATTCAGTTTGTGGCAGAGGATGTGATGATGCATTTCCCCCCTCCCCCTGGGACATTCTACGATCTCAGGAACTCCTGTTAGGCCTTAGTCATTGTGTAATGAGTTGGGCAGTTGAGCGTCCCTTGACCATACCAGGCACTCTTGCATGGCTAAGATGCAGAACGACACTGATCGTACCAGGAGCACCGGCTACCTGATCAAGATAGGGAACAACAGCAGGGGATAATTTGTCATCTGACAGCCCTGAAGCATTCCCTACCTGGATCATAACTCAAGTAGAAAGATACCATTGTTACTGTGGAACAATACCATAATTCCTACCCCAGACCACCTCAGATAGTGGCCAAGATGGAAATTTACTGATGACTAAAGCCAATCATCTTGCAAATGTATAAACAGCGGTCCCAAGTGAGACCCTTTGAGTTCTCCTGGACTGCAGCAGGCTGCGCCTAGAGTCTCCTTCTGCGTGGGACGCCTCTCAGAGTTCACAGACTCTCAAGTTTGTGATATTTGGAGGACTGTCAGGACCCGGGCTGAAACACTCCACGGCCGAGACACTCCTCAGGGCTCAACCCTTTGCCCGTTCTGAAATGCCAAGACATTTAACGTGAGTATTTCACAGACTCAAGGGGAATTTTTAACCAGTATCTTTATCCAGCTATAGGCCTTTGTCTTTCATGAATTTACCTAGCTATGGGCCCTTGTGTGTGAATAGATCTATATTGTGTGTGTGTGTATTGATTTAGATAACTAACAATAAGCATAATCTGTAATTTAGTAATTGTAGTAAACTTGATTAACTTGCTTTGTAACTGTTAAATTAGTCAATGGTTAAGTACTGTTAAAATCTTATGATCTACCTTAAAACTGAATGAACTTTAGGTCGTCGCTAAACATATATAACCCCTTAGGTATAAACCGTTGACCAGGTCTGAGACTAGGGGTAGATCCAGCTACACCTAGACTCCCCTCTGAGAATGAGTTTAGAAAACAAGGGGGTCTACTCTGAACCTCGTGACTCAACGGAAGGGTCTTCCTTACCCTTTTTGTTCTTGGTCTTTCTATAAATCATTTCAACATAATTCTGACATGATTTTCCCTGTGTATACTTAATCCATGTAGTGAGTAATAGCGTGAACCTTGACATCAAATTCTGTTAAGTCACGCTTTTACAAATTTCTATTAAAATCACCTTTTGCTGATACTTTTGCCAGTGATTCTTTAAGTGGCCTCAAAACCACTCATTCGTGACAAATTGGTGTAGTCGGTGGGATCCTAAATCAATATTTCGCGCGAGAGGATATTCGATAATTTAAGTTATTCTGCATCCCAGTACTCTAGTAGTTTTAACTACTAGGGTTGTGTATTTTCTTATTACATATCTGGAAATGGCAGCTATTGACATTTGGCAGCTATTGACACCTGAAAGTGTAATACTGAGCATGGTAGAACACAAACCCTTCATTTTACAGTTAAATAAATAGTAATTTTTTTACTGCTTACATACACCTACTTAAGTATTTGCAGCAATGATCAATTTTATAGAGGCTTATATGTGAGATAATTCTGGGCAATAGCACACCTGCTTTGGTTTAGTCATTTGGACTCAACAAGCTGAAAATCAGCCCTGCAGAAAAGGATCTGGTGGTCCTGGTGGATGTGAAGGTGAACATGAGCCCCCAGTGTGCCCTTTGGGCAATGACAGCCAACAGCATCCTGTGCTGCATTAGGAAGGGAATTGCAAGTTGAGGGAGGTGATCTTTCCCCTGTACTCAGCATTGGTGAGACACGCCTTGAGTACTGTGTCCAGTTCTGGGCTCACCAGTACAAAAGAGACATGGACATACCCGGAGTGAGTCCAGTGGAGGGCCATGAAAAAAGATTAAGAGCTTGTAGCTTGAGCATCTGCCATACAGAGACAGAGAGACCTGGGACTGTTTAGCCTGGAAAAGAGAAGGCCCAGGGGGAATCTTATCAGTGTGTATAAATGCCTAGTAGGATGGGAGGGAGGGAGTAAAGAAGGGAGAATGAGACTCTTCTCAGGGGTATCAGTGCCAGGACAGGAGGCAATGGGCACAAAGTCAAATACATGAATATCTATGTATACAAAAGAAAGTGGCCAAACACTGAAACAGGTTGCCCATGGGCGTTTAGTGTCCGTCCTTGGAAGTACTCAGAATCTGACCGGATGTGGCCCTGAGCAACATGATTTAGTTGATCCTGCTTTGAGCAGTGGGGTGGGACTACACAGTCTCCAAAGATCCCTTCCAAGCTCAACTGTTTTGTGATGCTGTGATTCATGTTTCCCTGTATTCCCCATATGAAAATAGAGCCTCTTTTACAAGCTTACCTGTTTGGATGTTGGGACTTAAATTGGATAATATGTTTTAAACAGATGTTTCAACTGTATGAATTCAACTTTGTCTTGATTTAAAACGAGAGAACTGTTTGGATTCAAACAACTGGTACAACTTTCCTTGGAAAAGTTACTACAGGATGAACTACACTAGAAGAGTCTGAGCCAAAGCGTGCCTTGCCTCAGTGCTGTCCTGTTGACTTGATCAGTTAAATTAAACCACAGACTCAGGGGAACATAAGCCTGTAAAGCGATATCATGACTTCACAAGACAGCTTGGAAGACATGATTCAAAAATCAGTATAGCCTGATATTGACAAAGATCTGGACTCCTTACCAAATTAGCAAATCTTAACAGGACCCCAAGTGACAAAACACAACCTAGACTATATTTTCTATCAGTTGAATGTATCACAAAGTTCTTTTATGGCATTTTGTGGAAACAGGTGTGCCATAACTCCTGCCATTTCTATCCCCTTGAGTTCCTTGAGCAATTAACAGTGAGGACTCAGTCCTGTTTGTTATCTCCAGAATATTATTATTAGCCACCTTTCCTTTACATTTTAATAGCTCTGAAGAGGGGAGGACTCCTTTGCACTGCTGAAAGTGTGTCTTTCCTCTGCTTTTATGATTTCTCCAAATAAACATTGAATGGATGCTGTAGTATTTTTTTGAATATATTTAAGGAGCTAAGACAATGAATCCTGTTTAATAGATTCAGGGTTTTTTTTTCCATTCAGAAACTGAAAGCATAAATCAGAATAGCCAGATTATGAGGCACATACAGTTTAATATCACAATACTAGACAAAAGTGGTTAGAGATGTCTGCTAGGATAAGTGGTTTGATATGGAATATTTTGCACTGGCACTGTGATGCAAATCCTGATTCTTCCCTCTCCTTCCCCCATTTTGTCTAGTAAACAAACCTAACAACATAACTTAAGCTCAGATGTGATCATGTCTATTGCCACCAACTCATCACTGGAAAGAACATCAAACTGTGAGATTGGAGATTGATGCCAGAATAGTGTGACTCGTCTCGATCAGCAGGTTTTGTGGCCATGCATTTTCTTCCAAAAACAGGGAAATACCACAAGTGTTGTTACTACATTTCTTCTCTTTCCCATAGTGAAGGGGTAGCTTTGTTTAATACAGATCCATCTTCATTCATAGACTCTCAGTAGGAAGTACTGAAATACTGAGATGAACTGTAACATACCTATACCTTCTCGCAGATTTGAAATAAGTCTGGTACGCTTCCTAAAGCAAAATACAGCTACTTAACATTCTTGTAAGTCATCTCACAATTACCATGATCCAGAAAAGGACACAGGCCCAGGTTAGCATTCAGGAAACTCTTGTCATGGGCAGCTGAACATTCTCAAGAACTTTATTAGGAGAAGGCATAAATTAAATTAAAAAGATGGGAAGAAATAAGTACCAAGCAACACATAGAGCTAGAAATTCTTCCAAAAGATGATGAAAGAAATCCAACAGAACAAAATAAACAAGGAACCTCTGATACTGACGCTGCCTCCCTTCCTGGGTGATGAAAGGAATTGCAGTACACTGAGTTTCTTACAGTAACCACCAAAGAAAAGAAAAAGAAAAAGAAAAAAAAAGAAAGTTGAGACCTTTTTCTATCAAAATACTTTGTTTGTTCATTCAATTAATTCACTTTTAGTAACTCACTGAATAAAAGTGAATTAAGTTTTGATTTTCTTTCCCAGGCTCCCTGATGAGCCTGTCTCCCATAATTAGCTGTGGCTAGTTACTTCTGTGTTGCACCAGAGCAGATCAAAGAGGTAAAGCAGCCTAGCACATCACACGGGATGTAACCCATCCAGAAAACTCTGTCCTCAAGGAATCCGCACATCTGTGGATTTGCAGGCAGGGAACTGAAAGCTCAAGGAAGTAAGTGGTGAATTAATGCCCCTTGGTAGCAGCTGGCACACATTCCCAGATCAGGTTTGCATAACCCTAGAGCTGTAGGGTCGCAGTATTTAAAATGAGGCTTCTCTCAAAGAATAAACTAAGTTGACTCAGGTCAACCAAATGGTATCCTCCATCAGCCCACAAATGTGGGCTCCCAACAGCAAGGGCGTGACCAAAGGCTGCTGCACTGAGACTCAGAGGTTCACAAGAGTCTGACCAAGTTCCAAAGAGAGTCTAACTCTGCACAGCTAATTCAGATATGCAGTGTGGCATGGCTTTGTTAACACCATACAGAGCCTAGTCAATCTGTTCCCAAGGAGCCCATACCTTTATCGTGTTTATAGGTAGCTCCAATATTATTATGCAGAATGTTTTGTGCCTAATCGTTCTCAATTCTGCCAAAAAACACACAGCAGGCAGCATTGAAAAAGAGATGTTAATGCAACTAAACTCAATTCTGAGAAGACAGGCTAAGAGAGGGTGAAGCCATCTCTAGTAATACTGTAAAATTAAATTCTAGGTTTCAGCTATTTGAACCTTTCATTCAAAATTTAAGTGCTTAAAAGTTTTAATAAAAAGGGTTAAGTTATGATCCTTTTATGAGATGTTTTGACAACTTGAATAAAATCCTTGGTCAGTACTTTATCAGATTTAAGGTGACAATGGATAAGGGAGCTTGCAAATATCTAACCCAGGTGTCATTCAACTGCTGGGATGGGTTTGGGTACCTTTCCTAATGCCTGACTAACACTGTTCTGGGAAACTTTGTGGGACACCAATGAACACTAAGAAAGAATTTAGAGGAAAAATAAATAGAGAGCTGCAGGTAGCATAGAGAAACATTGATAGAAAAGAGGCAATAAGTACCAGGGGGGAGCAGAAATAAAAAGGATCAGGAGCTACAGTAGAATATGATAATACAAAGAATGTACCCCCTTGTCCATCAGACACTGCCAAGAAAACAAAACTCTCAGCAAAATGATATTTCATGCTGAGAAATGTATGCACTTAAGAATCTACTGATCTATCATTAAAAAATGATTCCCCTTACCCATCTTAACTGTGCTCTATTTACATGGCACTTAAGACGTTCATAAAATGCTCCTCTACTTGGCACACTATTCATTTTATGCAAGCGACAAATGGTCTAATCAATTGCATTGGTTCCAGTGTAGACATGATTTGCTCAATAACTGACAGCAGACATGTAATTAGGATTGTGTTGGAATTTCTAGAGTGGTCAAAATTAAAGTTAGTTTTCTAATATAATATTTATGTATCTAATATAAATTAATGAGAGGTAATAAGCATTAATCACCTCCTGTCTGCAGGTCTTACAAACGTTAATGAAATAAGTTGTTAATTCTAGGATAAAGATAGATGACATAATGAACATTTTGACTAAAATAAGACAAAATAGTCTCTGGACCTGGGAGGGGACTTTTCACATGAGAGATGCAGCATAACAAAGACTGAAGCTAAGGGACACTTTACACACTTCTGCCCAAGATAAATGCCAGATGGTTTGAGAACCTGTCTGAAGTGATGAAAGACTTGCCACCAAAAAAGCCATGAATAGCACTGGAAGAACAAAGAGAGGGCAGAATCGCACCACCTTGCATTTCACTTTTCCTTCACATAAAATCTGGACAATATCAACATTCCGGATACATGGTCTATTTTCCTATTTGCCTTTAGACATCCACCTGAAGATGCTGTTTCTACCCCTTCAAGGGAGTAATTTGGATTTATATGTTAATGACACTTTAAGCCATCTGTCAGACATGGATTGTACATTGCCTCACTTGCCTGATCCTTGGCTGTGTTAGGAACAGAATAAGAATGGATTTTAGTCACTTCAGCTCAGACAGAAGAAAGCCAAGGTAGTAATACATGTCAAGGTAACAAAAGCCTCGAGCAGTTGAAACTCCTCTACAGTTTATGTAATTATTTATTTTGCCAAAGAAATTAAGAGTTTTGGGATACATCTGGACATGATTGCTCTAAGCCAATGTTGTTATCTCTGTTTACGCCAAGTTTTTTCCTTGGAGACCAGACCAGATTCATCCATCATTTACGAAACAGGCCACCAAAAATGGTTCTAATTTGGAGCATGCTGAGAGACCACTTACTTGGCTGGTTAAGGCAGCTTCTACCTAAAAAAAACCCAAACTACTAGGGATGCATGTAATCGTGATACATCTACATGCTACCAACTCCCAGGCCTTCCTGCTTCTTCTGTCCATAGCTCCCAGATACGGGCTCTGATCAGTTACAATAAATAATTTGGTGACTACCAGATCCCCAGTACAGCAACCAACATTCCTGCTTATGTACTTCTGCATCTTCCCAGATGCACCATTTGGAGAGGAGAGCTGTGGGTTGGGCAGAGAAAACATTCATATTCCCAAGTTAAGCTCTTAACTTTCACTTCCCTCTATGGATTTTATTAAGAGCCAAGATTTAAGATACAAATATCCATGTGTTTCTTGGTGAATGAAGGCCATGGAATGAACAGGAATCAAAGCCAAAGGTTGTTCAGTCAGCACTGATTATAAAGTACCTAGAACATGTGATTGTTATTTGCAGTAACCTGCCATGCAAGAAAAACATTTTCTTGAGCTGCATGTGAATGTAGCAGTGCGAATAGGGCATTGCAAGACATTAAGTTCTTTGCTCAGAGGCTAAAAGGGAGCCTGGAAGTTATTTTTATTCTCAGATGAATCTAAAATGGGGGCTGTCTTTCTGAAACAAACTCTTCCTCTCAAAGGTCAAGCAAGGTAAGCTGAGAGACCTAACTACATGTGTTAAGTGCTGTGTAAACCACCAAAAAACCCTTCCACAGCTCTATACCCACAGGATTTTCATTTTTCTTGGAAGCAAGTGATGACTTCAAAATAGAGTAGGTATGGAGAAAGTTCTGTGATGAATAGAAAAACAGCTGAAACTACTCTCTTGTACACTGTCTATATGCTACGTAGTCTAGCACAACAGCAATCGCATACCTTTCCACAGTTCTGGGAGGATTGCACCGCATGGCAGTCTGGGAGCAGGGTGCTGGACACCTGCTCAGCAGATCTCATCAAGGCTATGGTTCAGGAACATGGAAATTTTAACTAAATTATTTCCTCAGCTTTTTCAGTGGAACCAGTTTGAGAGATGTGAACGTGCACAGGCAGATTTATTTATTTTTTACCCCAAAGCTGTTTTTGACAAATAAGTAATTTGCAAAAAGTTAGAGTCAATGTATTAGTACTTCAGTAAAGCAACCAAATCATCAGATGCATATTCTGCTCCTGCAATGATGTAAGTAGTTTGACTGGAAGAATCATACATAACTGGTGTGAGGGCCAGTTACATTAATAGTGGTCTCTTTAGCAGCAGTATTTTGTTCTTCTGCATAAAAACTGTACAGTAGCTGGCAAAAATCCAGCACATTTATAACTAAGTTCCCATATACAAAGTTGAGTTTAGCTTACAGTCCCATGGATTCCGAATTTCTGTAGTAACAGCTTCTTTTTCTTAAATGAAATATGCAGATGAATAACACAGAAACATTCCATATTTGTTATGGTACTTATTTACTATTTCATTTTAATGTTCAGTAGAAGAGTTATTTGTCTTCCAATTATTTTCTTACATAGAATGGAATTAAAACGGGCATTTTAGCATTTGGGTTGAACTGCCACTTTCAGTATCCTGGAAGTAGTGTAAAGACATCTAGGTCATGCAAGATCACAATATTGCTCTCAAGCTAGCAGCTTATTGACATACACTGGAACACTTCAGGCATTTGAGTAATTGTTTCAGGCTGCCTGCAGAATTGAGACTTCGTTTGTAGAGTTCTCAGTATTTGCAGCTAAGAATCAAAATCTTAAGAGGTAAAGCCTTGTCTAGTTGAGTTTTCCAGTCCCAGTAGCAGCATTTTGGTGTAGATGCATACAGCTTGCACCAGTGGAGTTCACTCTGCTTTTCCTTTACAACAGTTCTGCACCAGGAGCTGTTTTCTGACGTCTGCCAGCTGTGAGGTAAATGAGTGCTCTATTTATAGGTAAACTTCCTGTGACCCATGGAAAGACATTCTTTCATTTCCCCTTACATTTTTGCCTGTTCAAAATCCCGAGAAAACTATTTCACTTTTCAGTTGTTAGTGTCTTTTTTTAACCCATTATATAGATATGCATTACCTGGAGATTTTTGTAAAGTGCTCACTGACATACCTGCATGAGATTGTACCAGTTAGATCAGAACACCTGTTATCCTGAAAATATCCCATACATTTTTCAATAACTTGATAAGTTTTCTTCCCTTTTGTGAGCATATCCCTTTGACTCATAAAACAGCATAGTATGTTTAGCTTGTGAAGAGAGACTGAAAACTGAAAAGGAATAAAAACAAGAAGAAAGTAATATTTCTAAGGAAACTCTGCTCTGGGTTTTCAGATTATTTTTTAAAATTAATCATGCCATTCTGTTTTCTGATACAACCAACTTGCATGGCTTAAATTTTGCCTCCATCTATCCCATTATCCCCCTACTCCTAGTTTTTTTGTTTTAACGCAATGAGAAGCACCAGACTTTCAATTTCAGACATCTCAAGCACATATTTTCCTCCACGTAGAAACTGGTAGTATAAAGCCCCTGGACAAATGTTCTCAGCATCCTAGCAATAATTACAACAGGAAACATGAGCTTTATGACAGGCAAAGTTACCAAAGAACAAAGGACTATGTTTTTGTCTTTGCCCAGACTGTGTTGGTTGCATTCATTTGCACACAGCTGTTTACATCTGAGCTGCCTTTGCAATGAACAAGGAGAGCTGGATGATTCACACCCTAAGGTAGCCCAACCTACTTTAGATGCCTCTTTCTAAAAAAGAGATGAGCCACAAGTCAGAAGTGTCAGTATTTCTCATTTCACTAAAAAGTAAACTAAAAGAAACTAGTTCAGAAATAATGCTTGGAGTTAGGAGAGATTGGTCCTAGCCTGCTGACTGTCAGAAATTTGCATATTTGTATGCATTTTCCAAAACCACCAAAGCATTTTGGTAGCTGATCTGAAATGCTTTGAAGGCTGATTTTAGGGAAGAGTAAGCATTCCCAATTGCTGTCAGTGGTAGGTCAGATTACGAATCTGCTCAATATTTGGCTGAAACATTGACAGAAAAGCTTTTGAGACTTTTTTTTGGCAAAATTTTCCAGAACCACCAAAATCTTGAATTTCCGACTTGCTTTTGGAATCCCAAGAAACTAGTAGTAGTGTATGCCTTATGTTCATAACAAATACAAACCTAGGATTCAATCTCTTGAATTATTTTGCTAAGAGTTTACTTTTTGAATGTTTAAGTCAAGACAAACATTTTATGGGGCAAACTTATCTGGAGTTTGGGACATTAGAGGGACAATGTGTTAGCATGGAGATATATATATAAGCCCCAGAACAGTAAAAGCATTGCAACATACCCAGCAGATTTGGGAATACCTGGCATTCTGAAGACAAAAAAAAAACTAGTAAGACTCTTTTGCTGAAATTACCCCTAACACCTAGCAGATGTAGAGAGCTGTAACCAGTCTTCTAGGAGGAAAAGCAAAAATTCACCATCCTTCTTACCTAAATATCGTGAATTCTAGAAAAGCAGTATCCACAGAAGTCAGTAGCAGCAGTCAGTACCTTGAAGTACTATCGGAGACAACCTAGGACTGAAAATTGCCATCAATTCCTTAACAGCTAGATACTTCTATTAAAAAGTGTTATCACATTTCCAAATTCAGAAAAACGTTCTCTACTTCTACTGATTTCCCAGTCATACAAAATACTAAAATTCTGGAAAAAGGGCTGTAAGGTCTTTTGTTTTGTTTTGTTTTGTTTTGTTTTTCGCTATGCTGTTTATTTCAAAAGATATTAAAATGCCTGTAAAACTTTTCCTCTTTATCCCCTACAATAGTTTATTTGACAGATAATGCCAATAAATATTTATCGGATGCTTATTGTACTCAAAATAAGTTTGCATACTGTGAAGGTCAGAGAAGCCTAAAAATAGGTGTATTTGCATAATCCAAATAGCACACGGGTCATTCCACTAACATAAGCAGACAACCTTCCCTCCCTCCCATCCCCCCAAATATCCAGACTTTTCAGATCTTCAGGTACTAACATGGGGCCATATTAGTGCTGGCATATGACCTACTTTTGAGATATTGTTACTGACCTCTGTAAAATGCCACCTCTGCTAAATTGTGGTCTTTAGAGGTTTGGGCTCTGGTGGCAGCTTCAAGTGCTCCCATTGCACTTCTGTCCCACTGCCTTTGCTTTTCACAGACCACCCCATATATTGATTATTTCAGATACTTTTCTTTTAGTTCCCCTATGCAAGGCTATTATATTATTTCAGTGAGCATGGGCTTGCCCCTACCTGTCTCCACATGTCTTTCTTGCTATAAAGGGTAGTTAAACTGCATCCTACTGAGTTTATTAAGCTCAAATTTAATGCCTAAATTTAATTAGATGATTGTTCTACCTGTTACAGGTTTTACTGCCATATTCACCTGATGTTTCTCTCCTGCCTTGCCTAAAATTCTTTTTTTTTTAGGGTTCCAAAAACTGAAGAGCTGCTCAGGGAGTTCTTGGGTATCAGAATAAGGATCTTTTCTTTTTTTTTGTTACACACATGAGTTTTGTTGCACTACTTTATTCTGGGGAATTGTTGATACCAGAACCTGACAGATGTTTTGTTTCCTTGGAAATAAAACTGAAATACTGATACGTCTCATATGAGAGGAACCCTAATATGTTTGTTTGGAGTACATTGAAACACTGCTCTGATACTACTTTGCTAAAAAATGCTTCTTCGCCTCTAGCTCAGTTCAACTTTTCCCAGAGCCTCCCTGGTTTTCTACAGAATTATTTTATAACTTTTTGCAGAAAACTTTAAATTTTGGTAAATGTTTTATATAAAAGATACTCTCATTAACCTAGTGTTAAGTATTTTGGATGTCCTTTCTCACAATTAGATTTCATTGGCTTATTTCCTGCCCTTTGCCTTGGTTGTGTGCTCTGTCTTTGTGAGATTACACAGGGTTTTCCTTAACTTAAAAAATCTTATCTTTTGTTGATGGGAGTGACCTCACTATTTTTAGAGCATAATGCAAGACCCATCTTTTCACATGAGCCTTTCCTCAATAACAAAGAATGACATCATGTCCCAGGGATACTTTTAAGAAAATAATCAGACCTTTAGTAATTAGATATCAAAGATTAAATCAAGACAGGGAAATCGAGGCCTTTTACAATATACATCTGCACAAGAAACTCTTGCTTATAACCATAGTAACTTTGATTTGCCTAGCCAAGGAACTGATAGCAATGAAGCTACAGCAGCTTACGTTTCAGCAATCAAGTACACACCAAGCTCCCAGACAGGATTATAGAGCTACTGGGACTTCTCCAGACTACACACATCAAGGCCATGTCTAGCTGCCTGCAACTATATCCCTTGATTACAGTGCAGCTGAAAGACCGTTCTCACCCACAGGGTTCATGAAAGCCAGCACCTGAAGGTGTGAGGGTCACACAGTCAGCACTGCTGCACCTCTCATCCATCCAGAGGTTGCGGAAAACACACCACACTTCTGCTCAGAGACCTCCAAGAATGTAAGGCTCTGGTCCTAGCTTTCAAGACCAATCATTTTTCACCAGAGTGATTCAGCTGCATAAAACAGAAGCGTGAACCATCTTTATGGAAGCCTTAAGACCCCTTCAGGCATTTCAGTGACTGCAAGACTGATGCTTATTTTTACCTCTAATCTCTGCCAACATCATCATGAAAGTAACATCCTCTCACAATCCCAATTAAAGAGACCATGGATGCACCATGAAATCCAGTGCGACTTTGGTTTTTAACAGTGAAGCATGCAGAAGGCACTCAGATGCTACAGTCAGTGTCAGGAGTACAAAAACCCTGAAGTGAGATAATTACAATAGTTAATCATGCTCTCTCTCGTGTGGGAGAGCAAACATCTGATTGATGCAAGTTAACATTTAAGAGTCTTCAGGCAGAAATATGTTGGTAGGAGGATTTACTCACAGAGAAGGGGAGATTGCAAATGTTTTGCTACACGAAGTGGAGTTTCCTTACTGTGGAGAGGGTTAAAAAGCGAAGTGAAACACTCCCGTCCAACTGATTTGGAGGAAGCAGACACCTCTTCATCCTGGGCACTCTCTGGGAAACTTGACTGACCTCAGTTATCAGGATAAGAATTAAATCTGGGACAGAGAGAGAAATCCAGAGTGGGAAATATTCTACCGGCTGGGCACAACAGGCGTTAGTGAAGTGCCATATACGTTTACTATGACAACAAAGTCTTATTGACACCCTTTCCTTATTAAGAGAACAACCATTTTCACCACACATCTGTTTCCCACGTGAGGCAAGTGACTTACATCCTTAACTTCAATATTCAAAAATACATATAGCAAAAGCCTTTCCTCAGTAAGCAAAGGAGCTTATAAGTTATCATGTCTGAACAATGGTTAGTATGCAACTGATTCTCCCACTTATGAGCTACAAATACACTGTATACCATCAAGAGCTTTTAATAATTTTGTCATCTAGTTCTTTCAAAAATATTTTTAGATTTCTGCAATATGTTCAGCTGTGAAAATGGCATGTATCCAATGTTAACAATAGACTCTAAGCTATGAATCACCGGAGGAAGAAAAAAAAAATCACAAGAATAATGTTTAGTCATATTTGTTGGGATATACCAGAACAAGTAAATGCAACCCTATCCCTCAGTGTTCTGGAAACTAAATGTCTCAATGCAAAACTCCTGAATTCAGTGAGAATTTTGCCAAAGGAAACCTTGCTTTAAAATTCAAAGTACTTTGAGACTTGCAGTATTTTTGCAAACAAACAAAAAAAAATATTTATGAAATCCTGCTGCAGCACTTGGTGAAAAGTTTTTTGCTCAGTATTGAGAGCCTTATGATTCAGGAGGACGAAGGGAGGGGCTATGGTCTAGCATGTTGCACGTGATACTAAGGATGCTGGGTCAGCTATAATACAAGTCTTTAAAGTCTACAAGTTAAGTGTCATAATGCTTGAATAGTAGATGTCAGAGCCCTTATAAAAAGCTTTTCATGAACAAAGTGCTCATTAGTGGGCTGCCTAGGGATAGTCAGCAGGAAAATCTGATTACAAAAATCTCACGTCAGCTCACTTCAGGGAGTCTGTAAGGCAGTGCCTCTGCCAAGTCAGGATCTGCAGCCCAGAACCTTCCTCCTTACCCTCAAAACACTGAATGAGGTCCATTCTTGACACTGAAGAGACCTCAGTACTTGCATCCTCTTTTACAGTGTATCCAAAGAGCATTCACAAGTAAGCAGGAGAACCAGGTTCAACTACTTTTCCTTGCTTGAAGGGTTTCGAACTTACATGTCTATAAGGAAACAACCCAACTTTTATTGGCTATTCTACATTGGAAGTCTCTCCTCTTCATCCTGTTTAAATTGTTCTGCTGCACAGAAAAAGGATTCAAGATTCTTTTGACCAGAAAGAGAAAACAAGTGGCAGTCTGATTTGATAGCCAGGTAATCATCACACTTACCAGAGGGGAAGAGTCCTTACTCCTAAGAATGTTTTAGGCATTTTATCTACTGACCTTTGAACAAGCTACAGGAACATGCAGAGCAGCCCATATCCTGGTACCTACGACAACATGACGGATGTGGGTTTGAACTCCCTCCAGCAGAGGATAGAACTGAACATGGAAGCATTGCAATGGCCTCAAAATTTCACCCAATGTTTGCAATTTCCCACCTCCTTCAAATTGCACAGCCAGAACACCATGCTATTAATATCACTTGATAAGCAAACATTTTCAGCTAGTTAGATCTCTCATGTTTATTTCTGCAACTCACCTCTTTAGTAATATCACAACCTCACCAGTAAGAAACTATCAGAGTCAGTTGTGGAAAGGGACGGCAGGAGCTGAGCACAAACCACCAATGTGTCACTACAGAAACTATGAAGAATTATAGATCACCTTAAATTAATTTTCTTATTTTTAAATAAACATAGTGTAATGGTGTGTTGAGACCTCCTCTTCCTCTACAGAACATGTACCACCCACACTGTAATCTTAGTACTTTCTCCTCCATTTCTCAGCGTTTATGGAACAGCTGCTGTTGGAGTGGACAGCCTTGAGAAGGCAACAGGAATGAAAGCACCAACATCACCGATAGCACTAACTGAGGTCCTAAACCTATATTCAACGGTGTATAAAGTGAATATTTTTCTTTGAAAATTCAGGGTGGATATTGCGGAAACAGGCAGGACCTACGTCTGCAAGCTGTATCATTTCTTATCCAAAATCCAGAGAAGTCAAACCTACCATCCTCATTTGTCCATCTCCAGCCTCTAACAAGTATTTAAGTAAGTTTTTAAATTATTAAAAATCATTTCAGAGAAACAAAATTACCAGTAAATTTCATGACTAATTTCAAGATCTAGTTCATGACTAGAGCTTGAAAAAGAGATACAGAACATTCAAATGGTTCCATTTAAAAATAGGATTCTTGGATTAAACAAACCTAAATAGAGCTAACAAAGACAAAGAGGATGAATTAACTGAGGCAAATTTCAGTTGGAGGAAGATTTTTTTTCATTTATTGAAAATCCAGGGGGAAAAAAAAACTATTTTACCTTAAAGCAAAACAAGTTTTGTAGCAAATGACTTGATGTAGGTTCTCAGCCCTACTTCTCCTCTTCCTTTCCTTTACAGACACACAATCCTGGCAAATTTATTGCAAAGTAAAGAATCAATGTTTCACTGTGAAAAAGCATCACCTTTTTACTTTGAAACAAACTGACAAAAGCAATTACAGCACAGATGGGAAATTCTCCTGCTGTTAGTATGCATAGCTGCAAGTGTTTAGTTTCAATAACCAAATAGCAAGATGGCTACAAGATAAATTGTCTAAGCAACTTCCTGACTTCTGTTGAGTGCTTCATCCCATATATAACAAGGTTCCAATGTTCAAGTGATAAAGTAGCACCAGTCCTTACTTATTTAAATGCTGATAATATATTTCACAGATAACCAACTGTTAACTCCTTGTACCCATTAGCTTGTGGTTAGGTTTATCTGCTCATATACAGAAAGTCCTGTTCTGATCTGCACTGGATTTGCATCTGCCAATTCCTCTTCATAAATATGAGCCTTTCCTGGGAACAGCAAGGCATTTATGTCAGGAAGTGATTGAAGTATGATCTTCTCTACACCTAGAAATGCTGCTGTGAATAACCGTAAGAGCTAGTCTGAGCAAGCAAATTCCATTACATGGAGTACTTCAGAAGTTGAATTTCAAACCAGCTTCATTGAAAATTGTTTTTTCCCCCCTCACTCTTTTTTAAGGTTAAATGTTGGACTGGGAGTCCTCTTCCAGAGCATTAGCAGAGACTGTCTGCTGCACAAATACTGAAGAGCCCATTCCCACCAAATCTGGATGGCAGCCCAAATTCTTAAGAAAACTTGACAGGCAGCCAGCCCAATGAGGGAACACAAAACTGTCTGCTTCACTACCTGGCATGTTGAAAATCCAGTGTTTCTCATCCAGGAGATTCAGCAGATCCAACTAGCAAATGTAAGTGCTGAAACTGCTGACTGCAGTGTCAGTAGTACACTGCGGATGCTCCAGATCCATTGGCTTCTGGCAGTCTGGATCCCCCATAACCTGCTTGATGGGCTCAGGGATGGATACCCTGGCAGAAACCCAGAAAGGATTCCTGCAGACTCCAGAGAAACACCATCTTTGCTGACATCTCCAATTTCATAGACTCAGTAAGTATGGATAGGATAGAATTTTTTTTCTGACCAGCTTTAAATTATTACTACAACACTAGTGATTTGATGTAATCTTTTGTATTACTTCTGCTGCTTAGCACTATTGATCTTGCCTCTGTTGCAGGAAACAGAATTGGCAGTATTGAAGAAATAAATTGGACAAGCTCACTTCATATATTTTTATTCTGTTAAGCCACAGTCCATGTTCCAGAAAAGATCCAGCTTAAAATTATTTTAAAGGATGTTAAGTCAGTGTATTGGATTTGTGTGGCAAGGTTTTGGTATCGGGGAGGGTTACAGGGGTGGCTTCTGTGAGAAGCTGCTAGAAGCTTCCCCTATGTCTAATAGAGCCAATGCCAGCTGGTTCCAAGACGGACCCACCACTGGCCAAGGCTGAGCCCATCAGCGACGGTGGTAGCCTCTGTGATAACATATTTAAGAAGGGAGGGAAAAACTCTGTGCAACAGCAACCAGGAGTGAGAATATGTGAGAGGAACAACTCTGTAGACACCAAGGTCAGTGGAGAAGGAGGGGGAGGAGGTGCTCCAGGGGCCAGAGCAGAGATTCCCCTGCAAGCCCATGGTGAAGACCATGGTGAGGCAGGCTGTCCCCCTGCAGCCCATGGAGGTCCACGGTGGAGCAGATAACTACCTGCAGCCCATGGGAAGGACCCACACTGGAGAAGTTCATGGAGGACTGTTTCCTATGGGAGCGACCTCACACTAGAGCAGGGGAAGAGTGTGAGGAGGATGAGGCGGCAGAGACAATGTGTGATGAACTGACCACAACCCCCATTCCCCGTCCCCCTGCACCGCTCGGGGGGAGGAGGTGGAGAAATCGGGAGTGAAGTTGAGCCCGGGAAGAAGGGAGGGGTGGGGGAAGGTGTTTTAAGATTTGGTTTTATTTCTTATTACCCTACTCTGATTTGATTGGTAATAAATTAAATTAATTTCCCCAAGTCAAGCCTGGTTTGCCCATGATGGTAACTGGTGAGTGATCTCTCCCTGTCCTTATCTTAGCCCACAAACCATTCATTATATTTTCTCCCCCTGTCCAGCTGAGGTGGGGGAGTGATAGAGCAGCTTGTGGGTACCAAAGCTTTTTTTCTTAAAACAACCCCAAAATAACCTGCCCAGTGTCTGCTTCCCCCAAAAGAGAAAGACAACATACAGCATAATTGCTGAGAAAGACAGGAAAGGAAAAAACATACTTTTTCATAAGGACAAGCAAAAAACCTGAAGGGCAAAAACACACAAAAAGTAACAAAAAACTCATCCATGCTTCTTGGTTTCAGCACCTCTGTTACACTTTGAAGTGAAGAATACATGTCTCACCTGCAGGTATCCCCCACTGCAGTCATTCAGATGCACTGCTGGGAGCTGGACTGGGGACAGGTCCCAGCTGGGGCACACGAGCCCTCTTCCACCACCCCCAGCCACATGCTCCCTGTTGCTGGCAGTAGCAATTCCCTCTGTGCTTGAGCTGACAAACTGCAGAAAGGACCAGTCAGTCACCTGTCAGATTAATTTACTATCTGCTTAACTGTGGCAGTCTCTGGAGACACGCACCCTACTACCCTACTAATTCATTAACATTAAATAGCTAGCGGGGGAGGGGGGAGAGTTCAGAAGATGTGTGTGTGACCCAAACTATATTATAAATGAACTGCCCTGGATTGCCCACAGGTGTGGGGAGGGAAAAGCTAAGTGAGAAAGGCAAGGTTCTCCCTCAGAGGTAATCCTAAATGAGTGCTAATTGAAGGTGTTGTGACTACTTCTGCTATTGAAAATGATGTTGCCCTTGGGATAAGACACAAAGAGAATATATTGATGACTAAGTGGTATTTAAAAAATCCTGAGAGACTTTCTGAGAGGAACATATTCAGCCAGCATCCTAGTCAAACTCTATTTTGGGAATATACATCATGTGTACAGAAACAAATACAGCTTCATCTGGAAGAGGCCAGTATTTTTTCCTCCTTTTCCTTTCCAGCAGAGGTAATGGCCATGTGGTTGATTTGCTACACCTCACTGCTTGTTGTTGTTAGTGACAAGTAAGACAGCCGTGACTAAAGATTTTAAAGCACCCACTTTCTCTACAACCTTCCTCTGCTTAGTCCTCTCCTCTCCTGCTGATTTTTACCCAGTCTCATTCTCCCTTTAATGGCATGTTATTTACCTCTTTTTCAGCCAGTTGGGTCATTCCCAATTTGACCTTATGTTATCTGTCAAGTGATCCATCTATGGCCTGTCATTTTTCATACCCTCATTTTTTTCTGTCTTTCATTGCGTTTGCACATAATAGGCAGATATTTTTTCCTCTGCTTGTGCTCTGACCAAAAAAGTAAAAATAGAAAAAAAGCCAACCCACTTTTGCAAGTTCATATGAGCATGTCAGAAAACCTGAGTTTCTAAACTTAAACTCTCAAATTATAAATTTATGAACTTGGACTCAGGGCTGTACCAAGGCAGATACACATCTTCTCCCCCTTCCCAGTATGAATAGAGTAGAGTGAGCTTGCATCAATAATTGTTGCACTTGTATTTGCCCATAAGGTAGTTTGCACATATGAAACCTGGACTGCTCGCAAAGATCTCTCCTGAAGCAGAGACTCCATCAGTACTATGGAATAGTTGCCTTTCTTGCCTTACACACATCTAGAATAAACTCTGCCTTTCCACCACCCCCCACCCTTAGCATAAAATTATTGACTTCCGCTTGTTTGTGATTACTGCAGTCCCAGATGCTTTTGTATGGTATCTCTGCCTACCTGAGTATTTGTCTTCTGCAGCCATTTATTGGCTTCTTCTTTCTATTGGTAGTATTTTGTTATTGTCGCACAAAAATTCATACTGTAAGGTTTTGGAATGACTTTTCATTTTTGTCAAGACCATTTTGAATCCTGATCCTATGCTCCAGAGTGCTTACAAACCACATCTTTGTTTTTGCCGTCTCAGGTTTTTTATGGCTATATTCTGTCTTGGTTTACTCATTTGGTTATGGAGTTCAGAGGCCTTCAATTGCTAGAAGCTGTTATTCAAAACAAATAAAAGGGAATAAAATATTTCTCACAAATTCTAGGTGCATTTTTCACTAGTTGAAAGCTCTGTAAATTGTGTACAATCACAATCACATTTTTACTTGTCTTTAATTTGCCTTATTGTATTCTCAAAATAATATTAGGAAGGAAAAATATGGATTGCTTTATACGTGGTGTGAGGTTTAAGGGCTGAGCAAGTCTGTTTTGCATTTGCTGACTACACCTGCTAATTATACTACAGAGATTTCATAGCTTGTGCATTGTGCTTTTATATGGCTCATTCTTTCATGTCTTTCCCTTGAGTTCCCCTGATTTAATAATCCAGATAGCCAATAGCCTCACTATTGCTGGAAAAAGCCAGCTAATCTCCTCAGGGCTGCTTACAGCTTCTTTGGCACAGTATTTCTGTCTGTATTCAGTTATTGCCTACACTGCATCCAGGTGAAGATTGCTGTAGTTTATTCTGAAGTGGTGGAAATAACCTCATGAGGTTATAATTAATTTCACCTCATCACATAGTAGAACTTTAATCTTCAAGGAACAAGGACATTGGCCTAGACCCATCCAGTCTAAAATCAGAGATTATATGGGTGAAGAGGCTATCTAACCAAAGCCTTTTCTGTAGCCCATGGAAACTACCTTTTACTAATTTTTCTGTCTGTAAACAGCACAGGGCTGACACAATCCTAAGATATATATTTCTGCTAGGTACCTAACATTAAGTAGGTTGAATTTGAGTCTACATCTTCAACATTTCTGTGATGGTCATGTAAATGTAATGGTGAATTTGCCCTTGCTACTATGATTAACAATTTGTGTTCATTATTGAATAACTAAGGGGTTGTAAGTCCTAATTTTTTATAGGAGCATTCAGAAAGAAGGCACTAAAACTCCACATGATTCCTCATTACTCAGAAATATTCTAGATGAGCTTATGTTGCTTGTCTAATCACCACTATGACTACTTCCCATGCAGCAGAAGGCTGGAAAACATGATGATAACAGACTAATTTTGAATTCCTCTAGTCATCCCACAAAAATTCTCAACCGAGTTTCATTAAACTCGGGATAATCAAATGACCTTGACAGAATTCTTTCAGTGCCTGGGCATTTGAAACACTGACAGCTGATAAAATATCAGTGAGATATCCAATGTCAATACACTGATCTGTGGCAAGACCAGCTTTTAGTTTTTTCCTTGGAAGATGTAACACCTATGACAGAAGGGAAAAAAAAGTTGGAAAAAAAATCAGAAAAAAAGTAGGGAAAGAAACAGGCAGGACTTCAATGTCTTATGTGTGGAAAGGAGGTAGTTTTATTATTCTAAGGACTTTTCCTCTTCTTAATTCTCAAGCCTTCTTCAACCAAATATCAGACCAGTTCTGTGATTGTAGCTATGATTTATACATATACATACAGCTTCACTGTATTTCTATTCTCTCCCTAAGTAGGGTGTCTTGGATTTTATTCTGTTTTTTCATCTGCTAAAAAGGTGCAGAGTAAACTCCTGGATACACTGACATTTGAGTCAAAGAGTTTAAGTCCAACTACAGTTGCTTAAAAATCCACATTAGTATTTGCCAAGAGTTGTGAATAGGACTGCATTCATGCTTAAATGCACGCACGCATGGTGGGGGGAGGTTTCCCTACTTGAGGTTGGACAGGATGTTATCTTTCTTCAAAGAAGAGGGAAAAGTGAATAGTCGTTGAAAACTGGGAAAACCTAGAAAAATGTTTGACAATAGAAGTTCTTAGCAAAGACGAAGGTTTTACACAATGGACCTTCTTAGTAAATGGGAAGGTTTTAGAGACTTCTGGCCATGCTAAATTCCTCCCCCACTTCCTTGGGCAGAAGTCCAAAATCAACAGGGAGGTACATTGGTTGTAAATGTCTATCAAAGTAAACTGAAATCTGTGACCTTTCTGAACTCTGTAAGTACATCTTTAGCTTGTAAGCTGGAATTTGGAGTTACAAGCATCACCAGCAGCTGATGCTTAGCCCTTGATCAGTTTGCAGGTAATTTGTACTGAATCCATATCCATGCTGATTCCAGTGAACACTGAAGGTATTTTAAATTTCTATGTTTACACTGTCTACTGAAAGCTCTGCAAGCTTAATGCTTGAGACTTTGTTAGTTATTGTATTTTGTGCTCTTTCACAGATCTGAATTAACATTCTCTCCTTCATTTAAAATATGCTGACTGTGCTTGCTTTCACAGAGGAGTAATTGAGGTGCCGCTTCCTTCTGCCTTTTGTTTGGCTTAGGAGCATGTAAAATTATTGTGAATATGGAAATGTTTTGTTTAAAAAGTAGAAAAAGATGGCCAAATGCAATAAAATACAATGCTTTCAGGTTTCATTACACTTTCTGTGAGTCCAACACTGGCTGTGGATGCTGGACAGCAGACCAGGTATTCATGTGAAATCTCATTAACCTAACATCTGCTTGTGTGACATGGTCTCTGCAGATGCATTACTAAAGAACGATAGCTAGCTGTAATCTCATGAAACACAGCAAATCCGTCTAATACTTTCATACAATTGTAACCATAAAGAAATAGATCTTCATAAAAAAGGCTATTTTTGTACTTCTGCTTCCTCTTAACTGCAGCCTGAAATTAGAAAAATTTCAAGCACTTGTCAAATAAAGTGCTTGTTTTGGCAAATTCTTTAACTAAAACTTTTTATTTGTCTTTTAGAAAATTTCCCAGATGTTTGAACCCCTCCCTGAAGTCCCAAAACAAACAAAAAAATCTGACAGTTTCTAGTCAGTTGAAATACTGCATTTTGACAAGTTCACCTTTTTAAATATTTCACATTTTATCTTATAAAAAGCAAAATAGTACCTTCAAAACACAAGCAAAATAGAAAATTTCCTGAAATCTCAAATGATGTTTGTTGACATTGTAGTCTTTCTTCATGAAACAAAACTGTTACACTTTGAAAAAGGTTTACGCTAAATTAATAGGGGTTTATTTTTAATCAGAAAGCTGTTGAAAAGATATTTCTCAGTTATTATTTAGAGTCATAGAAAAGGTGTGGTAGCTGAGGTAACAGTTACAGGGTTTCCCTGACTCCACTGTCATGGGGGCCTTGGTGGGATGCGGACAAGCAGAAAGTGCCTCCTGTTACTTGGGGCAGCATACAGCCTAAGCTGTGTCTTAAGGAGGTACACTCCACTGTACACAAACAAAAAAAACCCCAAACCATCATCAAACTATTACCAAGTTTTCTTTCTCATTTCTTTTAAGTGTGGATAGAGGTGTGGATTTCTCAGGGGCTCCATCCAAACTGCTGTCACCTGCTGTCAGCGAAACACCATGCACTGGAACCCAAGAGTTTCTTGACAGCCCACTACCACACCTTGTGAAACTGGGATCTCAGTAATGAGGGAAGAAACATAAATAAGATAATGCAAAATACAGCTTCTACATTCAGTGAGGATTTATCATTTGGGGCCTGAATGAGGATCTCGCCTGCTGAGAGCAGCCAAGTGGTGCCTGCCAGATTTAAATCTGTTGTTCCATGGCACTGGGAAGTCTCTCAGTTAGTTAAGCAAAGTTAAATTTGGGGGAAGGAAGCATTTCACCTACTGTGCATTCATTGGCCCAGATTCACAAATTTTGGTCTCCAAGTGGACACACTCTTCAGTATAATTTAAAATAGAGAACAAGATCATGTTTAAAATTAGCTTAGGCCCAAGAACACAGGCCACTCTGCACACTGATTGGAAGCGTGATGTGCTCTGGCTTTGAGTCTTTAGGATTTTGGACATTTAATAAAGAAAAGACTCAACTGAAACTCTTCCAGTGGCAGCCACAACATCTGCCTCTTCCCATTGAATTCTTTGGTGTGCAGGATGAAGTATAGTCTCTGTCATACCTTGCCCCCTCCACTGGTATTACAGTTTCCCTCCACTATCCAGTATCTTATTTTCTGAAAACTAGCAGTCTGGAAACTTGGAGATCTCCTACCTCTCTCACTAAGGAATGGCATCAAAAGGTTTTTAAAGGGGGGAGACAGACTCTTTCCCTAGCACTCAGCTGCATGTCTCATTTTCATCAAGCTAAAAGGAAAGAAAAGCAATTTAGCATATTTTTTGTATTATATGGTGTTGAATACTTCATCTATTATCTACCAGCAAGTAGTTGCATTAGTAATATTCATTTAGCAATAATGAGATTCCTTGTAATCTGCATTTTGGCTCTATTTACTAAGAATTACCCCTAGTGAGCAGCAACTTGTTTCCATTACATGTGTTTAATTTTAATATGTTTACAGGGATTAACAGCTCAGCAATTGATGACAATGGAGTACTATAACAGACAGGGTTAAATCATGCAGGAAAATACTAATCAAATACTTTGTTGGATGCATAGAGCTGTATTTCAGAAAATGTATCCTTCATCCAGCAAAATTTGACCAGTTCAGAGACATTATCAGTCCTGAAAGTGATCCCTATGATTTTCTAGGACTTCTTGATTTGAACTCACATCTAATTGTATAATTCCATAAAGTACATGAACAATTGCCAAGGTCACTTCAGATAACCTTATTGCTTTTTTTACTCAAGGAGATAGCCCTTCAATAGTGAGAAATATGATATCCAGGAATTCCAGCTTGCCCTCATGTAATCTCCTTCACAGAGTACAACAAAGAACAATTGTGTGAAGCACAATGACCTCAGAAGCTTGAAAGCTCTCAAGCTATTTACGAATGTGAGTGGAGACACTGAGCATGCATTCAGGATGAGGAAACCTTGACCAGAAAGACCCATTTTAGTTGTGAATTATTTTTGTGTGAGGAAGCTTTAGCAGAAAACAAAAAGTACAAGTACTGTGATAGCCAAGTCAAAGACAGGCACACTCATTTTTGCGTTAGTTCTGAGAAAGCATCATACCTCTTCAGAGATTAGTGAGAGCAGACGTGACAAGGAGTGTATATGTCCTTGAGAAAATTCACACATGTCACTATGAGGAGTCCTTGTACACCTGTATCAGTGGAGATCTAAACTAATAGAGAGATTTCTCCTTTCATTACTGTAATAAAAACAGATTACTTTGATTTGTGAACTGACAGCTCTGTTTATCCAAGGAAAAATAACAACATATTATTTCTTGTTGGTAAGTAACCTGCCTATGTATGTGGCTTACTGTCAAGCAAGAGATTGCATACCAAATTATCCATGGCAAATGAGCCGTGATGTGTCCATTCCCCAGATAATAGGTGCTAATATGTCTGTGATTGTGTCCATGCATGTCTGGATAGCAATCTTTTCTACAGACTGACAATACTTAAAGGAGAATTTGTGGGCTGGACCAAAAGAACTGTCTGTGCTACTCAGCTTCTATCAAATAAAAAAAAGTAAGCAAAGAAAAAACACGCCTTGCAGTTGCAACTATACCTCTGTGATTTACAGCATCTGCAGACAAACGTGTTATCATCACTATTGCATGTTATAAAAAACAACCTCTCACATATCCTCCACCTTGAAAATGCCTTCACCTCTAGGAGTTTTAAATCATAAAAAGCATGATTTTATTCAGACTATCAGGAAACAGGAATCACCAGGTAATTTTGCACTGGAAAGAGATAGATGTACTGAAGGCCAGAAAATATTATGGGAATGTTATACGCAGGAGCAAATGTCAGAGAGATTAGGAAGTGAAATAATAGAACTTCAGGAATATCAATTCAGAGAAGGACAAATTTGGATGCACGCCTTAAAACATTAACAAGTTTTAAGGGAGTGTATACTGAGAAAGTAAGGTAGATCCTGTATGTAAGAACTGTGTATAATTAAAACTAGGCAAATACTAAATTCTGAAGTTACATCTCCATGTAGGATTTTGTTGATTATATAAACCATTGTGATTTATGATGTCTCCCACAGCATTCTCCTAGAGAAGCTGGCGGCTCATGGCTTAGACAGGTGCACTCTTCGCTGGGTAAAAAACTGGCTGGACGGCCGAGCCCAGGGAGTTGTGGTCAACGGAGTTAAATCCAGTTGGCGGCCGGTCACGAGCGGTGTTCCCCAGGGCTCAGTTTTGGGGCCGGTCCTGTTCAATATCTTTATCAACGATCTGGATGAGGGGATCGAGTGCTCCCTCAGTAAGTTTGCAGACGACAGCAAGCTGGGTGGGAGTGTTGATCTGCTGGAGGGTAGGAAGGCTCTGCAGAGGAACCTGGACAGGCTGGATCGATGGGCTGAGGCCAATTGTATGAGGTTCAACAAGGCCAAGTGCCGGGTCCTGCACTTCGGCCACAACAACCCCATGCAATGCTACAGGCTTGGGGAAGAGTGGCTGGAAAGCTGCCCAGAGGAAAAGGACCTGGGGGTGCTGGTTGACAGCCGGCTGAACATGAGCCGGCAGTGTGCCCAGGTGGCCAAGAAGGCCAACGGCATCCTGGCCTGTATCAGAAATAGCATGGCCAGCAGGAGTAGGGAGGTGATCGTGCCCCTGTACTCGGCCCTGGTGAGGTCGCCCCTCGAATACTGTGTTCACTTTTGGGCGCCTCACTCCAAGAAGGACATGGAGGTGCTGGATCGTGTCCAGAGAAGGGCAATGAAGCTGGTGAAGGGCCTGGAGCACAAGTCTTATGAGGAGCGGCTGAGGAAACTGGGACCATTTAGCCTGGAGAAGAGGAGGCTCAGGGGAGACCTTATCGTGTTCTACAACTACCTGAAAGGAGGTTGTAGCGAAGTGGGTGTTGGTCTCTTCTCCCAAGTAACTAGCGATAGGACAAAAGGAAATGGCCTCAAGTTGCACCAAGGGAGATTTAGATTGGACATTAGGAAAAATTTCTTTACTGAAAGAGTGGTCAAACATTGGAACAGGCTGCCCAGGGAAGTAGTTGAGTCACCATCCCTAGAAGTATTTAAAAGACGTGTAGGTGAGGCATTAGAGACATGTTTTAGTGGGCATGGTGGTGTTGGGTTGACAGTTGGACTCGATGATCTTAGAGGTCTTTTCCAATCTTAATGATTCTATGATTCTACGGTTCTATGTCAAAGAGAACTAAGAGTGCAAAAGCCCTTGAAAATATGCTTACTTATAATACACAATACTTTAAAAATTGTTTTGGAGGTACTTTTGAATACATTTCAACCTTTTGGACAGGGTGTTGTTGATTTTTTACTTCAAAGAATATAAAATGAACTTCTCTGATGCTTTCCTTGCTTTTTTGAATAAAAGTGATTTTATGTTTAAAATAAAGAACTCTGATTTTTGCGTAATTCAAAAGTCACTGACAAGCAAGCAGTAATCATCTTCTGTTGTTACTGCTATTGCTCATGGAATCCTCTCTGAAGCACCATAGCTAAGTTAAGAAAGAGAAGGGATATTTCAGGACCTAGAAAATGAAAACACAGGTACAGAATGACAACAAACTCCACTAGAGACTCTAGAATAGCATCTGGTGATCACAATTGCTACATTTCCAGTAAGAAGACTCTAGTTAAGAGTCAGTCTTAACTTCATTTAGGAGCTACGGCCATAAAGTCTTGCAATCCTACTATGTGCATCTTCATTATGACCCTACAGTGATCTGGTAACTAGATACAATACTAGATAATAACTTTCAAATACAAATTTCAGTTCTCAACAGACAATAGCTCTTTTAAAGTTGTATCTTATTTTCAGTCTATTTCTAGATTCTGTTTTAATCATACACCATCCCAAAATAAGGAACATATGTCAGTATATGGTGACTCCACCTAAGTCTTACAAGACACATAAGTTTTCTCTTTAGATTGTGACTTTACTGAGGTAACAAGGACACCACTGTACAAAGATTTAAAAATCAGGAATGTGAAGTCATATCCCTCATGTCTGAGAAATGAGAAATTACCTCTAAAGTAACACTAAGTATCATGGATACAAGATGAACAAGTAAAACAAATGCTACTGGCACCTTTATCATTACTTATCTGTGTCAATTGCTGAAACAAAAAAAATGCAATTATGTGAAATACAGTCAAGTGCTGCTCCTAGGCATTTACTAGTTCAATGTCTTTCTAATGCCAAGCTGCCAAAGACACACACACATGAAGATTCTGAAGTAACTTGTACTCCAGATGAGCTTAGTTTAAGCTGTTTACTTTCCAGAGTTTAATACACAAGTTAGGGAGCAAGTCCTCACCTTCTCATTTGGAAATAAAGCATTATAATGTTATCATTAAAACTGTTAAAAAATATAAACTACCATTTTCCTCTTTTCTTCTTACCATTAACAATATAAACTGGCATTTTCTTCTTTTCTCCTTTGAAATTTTTTAATATTTTTCACACAGCTCTTTATGATATTTTAGTAAATACAATTGGTAAAAATTTTAAACACCTGGCAAGTTATTTTTTTAAAAGAGATTAGTTTTCTTTGCATTTTCATGCTGCACTGCAAAACTTCCTCTGTTTTGCATCCTCAGAAGTCTGTGTTTTATGAATTCACAAAGAAATAGGCAGATAATCAGGTTGGGACATGAGGAGATGGAAAAGAAGGCTAAAGAACAAATAATCTTCTCCTTGTACACCACTTCTACCTTTTGAAATAATATGGTCTCCATGACCATAGGATTTCAGTACATTGCACTTTTTAATGTTTCTACTCATTGGCATAGGAAATCACTATTTCCCCCACTTTACTTTCCGTGGGTGGATATACAGAGATCTGCAAATGTAACTAAGTACCTCAATTTTGTTGGAAATGAGTAATCTTAAACACCTTTGAGAACTTAGCAGTTCATGGTACAGCACAGATATGAACCCAGATCTCTTAGGCGGCAAGTTAGTACCCTACCAAGGGGGCTATGTTGCTTTATTCCATAAAACGCCAACAATTAAGTAAAATAGCTCAGAAGTCTTTCTCCAGCCATGAAGAAAGAGAGCAAGAGCTACAGCCCAGCTTATAATAATACGATTAAATTCTCTTTCCTTAAAAGAGCAGCTATGCCCACACTGCTCAGTGGGAACCATCTCTGGTCCTTGCTAACCCTTGAACTGTGCCTGGATGTCTGTGAGGGTGCTAGCTGGTGTGGGTCAAAACTGTGTTATGGTGCATGCTATCAACTAAACAATGATTACAGGACACTACTTGGGCCTATGCCCTGGCTGCATTTAATATATTATTGTAGATATAGCTAATTACAGTAGATAAAGCCTTCTAAGACATGAGTATTTGAGAAAAGAAGAAAGACTGGGAACTTCCTCACATGGGGGTAGATTTATCCGCTTTGGTCTCTTTGTATAGCATCTCACCCAGACTATTTTCAGTCAAACTCTGTACAATGGCTATGATGTCTCTGTGTGAAATGGATATAATTAGCAAAGCGCTTTTTCTCCTCTCCCTCCTGCCCCTCAACACACGTACACACACTCTAACTCAGTTCTCAGGAAAAACAAAACAATTCTGTGAAACAAGTCAATTCAAAGTAATACAATGAATCTGCCAAAATAACCTTTAAGAATGACGAGGAGGAAATGATTTCACTTTTTGTTTTATCCAGGGGGTGCTCTTGCATAACCTGTTCACTGTGCACAACAGCTCAGTTCCAGTCTGATGCAAGGTATATTTGAAAGCAATGCTGAGAACAGAGTTTAAGGTGGAGGTTGTTCAAAACCCCATGTTTTCCAGGAATCAAGAAAAACTTCTCTCTCTTTGTGCTGAAGTGTTTTAAAGTGCCTATGAAAGGCATACAGGAGGGTGGTCTACAGACAACTGCGAGCCTGAAGCTGATAACCGTGTATTCAGAACTAAGGGCTCATAAAAATCTAAAATGTTTCTGGTTGTGAACATGTATTACAACTTAGTGGCTTATATCCTATGAACCCTTGCTTGACTTTTCTGAATACTGCCTATGTTTTCTGACTGCATTTGATTCAAATGTTGCTTAAATGAATTGACTAGGCTGACCAGCTGGATCCAGTACCTCTATTAAAAATTCAATTTATTAGGTGAGACTAATCATAGGGTTGGCATTCTCTCCAAATGTCTCCATTATGCTGCAGGAAATGCAGTATCCTTTCGGCATCTGCACTGAGAAATGAGCATTATCAACCTTGCCGAGAACATGGTTTTAAGAATTTTGAAATAGCCACAAAAATCATGCATTCAAAGACACATACATGTAGGAGTTTATGAAAATGCACATTTTAAACAAGCTAATTCAGCTCTCAGAGGCATGTTTGAACACAATGATACCCTCTACGCTCTGAGCTCCAGCTGGCAGATGGCAGCATGCTGGCCCAGTGGGATCACCGGGAGGTACCGTGCAGCACGCTGACACAGAGCTCTCAGTACGCTAGAGCAGTCTCTGCCACCCTTACGTCCAGCCACTAAATTATAATCCCATTTTCTTTCGTAACCTCCCTAACCCTTCCAATCTCCTGCAGGAAAGTCAGTTGAGTAAAACCTGAAGGGCTTAGGTCTTTCCTGAGATTTTGGGAATGAAGGAACTAAGGAGCAGAGATGCTAATGCTACCCACCTCATACAACTGCAAAGAGATGGGAATAAAATGAGCGATCACCTTAAGTGACCTCTTGTCATTCCAGGGAGAGTTCTAGGAAGGCAAACAGCCTTTTTGAAAACTACATTTTTTTCTAAGTTTTTTTTTTTGTAAGCCATTTACTAACCTCTTCAATTCAGTTTCATAAAACGAAGTTTATTCCTTTATATGTTGCAACGTCCTGCTGACCTTAATGGGAAATTTTTATTTCCTTTAATTACTTAAAAATATATTAGGGCAATGGGCAGTAACAAATTGCTTTAGCTTCTTTTGTAAGTTCCTTCATTGGTTTCTGAGATGATAAACTGTTTGTAATATACCTATAAATACACTCATTAAAGTGAAGATTACTCATGACAAGATCCAAGTCTGAGTGCAGTATCCGGCTATCTCTCAGAATATCATAATGATTCTCCTTTGGGGGCAATACTCTGACACATTACTATAAATTCAAAGGAATATATAAAAAGCATAAATCAAGCCATGCCTTTTCTTCTTCCATTGCTTGCCTGTAATCACTGCAACCCAGCAGGTGAATTAAATATCTTAGAGATGTTTAGAGATGTCTTAAAGGCTCCTGGATCAGGAAAAAAGAAGACTCAATATGAACCATGGTCCAAGGTGAAACAGAACAATACCTTTTAGAGGTTCTGAAATAGTGCAATACATTGTATGGAATTATTAACTTCCATTTTTCTGAACTCTACTTTTTATTGTCAGAACCAGAACATGAGCTGATAGAAAGTAGTTAGATAGCCTACTTTCTGTACTTCTAGCACAATGAAATGTGAAAGGAGAAAATAAAAGGAAAATCTGAAAAATTACATTCCTGTGTGATCTCCAAGTTCATGTTTCTGGCCCAGGGTGGCTATCAATCTAATGCATTCCATTAATGGTTGAAAACCAAAACAAGCTAGATAGTTTTAGGTAAGCACTGAGCCAAAATGATCTTTCAGGAGACTCTCGAAATTCACTGTTGGGGTTCTGAAATAAAGATTCATCTTTATGTCAGGTTTCCTAACATTTATTAATTAGCAATGTTTTCAATGTGAATGAGGTTTTGATTTGGTATGGGATGGCACTGGGACATGACATGCGAGAAGCCAAATATTTTCAGCTTCCATTATCTTTAAAAGGAACAATGTGATTCTCAGCTCTGTCTGCAAATGCCCAAAGATCTCATGTGTTTAAATGTAGACAGGGTCAAAAGGTTAAAATTACCATGTTCCTGTGTGGCTGATTAAAAATATTCTTTAAACCCTACAATGCCTACAGAATATTGATGGATGCACATTTCTGTGCTAACATTTCTTTTTGTTAATATTACAGCTGGGCAGAATATTTTGCAACTATTCCTTTGCAATTTTGGGTTCAGTTCAAAAGGATTGCTATTGCTCTTACTTCTTTTATGAATGTTGTTGTAGATAGCTTTTTGTATTATGTTGACTACCCATCCAATTCCTGAACAGAGGAAAATGGCGGGTTGTTTAAATAAGAGATGCAATCCGAGTTGCATATGATCTGCAGAATAAGAATTTTTCTCTCTAGAAACTTGAGAATAATTTCAAACAATTTCAAGAAATATATTCAATCTTAAAAAACCCCACAGTTTTAGATTAAAGTAAAAAGTAAACAGAAAACACAACTGCTGTGCCATGAAGTACAGCAAGTTAATGACAAATGGAGGATTCTAATAATGCCTGTCTTTCCCAATCATATTAATAGCTTTATATTAAATTTATGAAAAATGTCACTGTAGACATATGACTAATGGGAAAGCAGTTTGGGCTGGTTTGAGGGGAGGGATGGGAGGAAGCTATGTTTGTTTTTTAGTGTTAGCTACTTCAGTAAAAAGAGATTTTTAGAAAGCTGACTTTCATAATGCCCAAGAAATGTAATTCAATCTGCATAGGAAGTTTTTTCGCACAACTTTTCCTTGTTCTCCTTATGTGCACAATTTGAACTTTTAACCTTTACACATATTAATTTATGACTTAAGCTAGTATATGGAACTGCAAATTTACCTTTGCAGGTGTCGTGGTTTAACCCCAGCCAGCAAAAATAAACGCCACGCAGCCGCTCAATCACCCCCCCCCCCGGTGCGATGGGGGAGAGAATTAGAAGGGCACAAGTAGGAAAAGCTCCCGGGTTGAGATAAAAACAGTTTAATAATTGAAATAAAACTAAGTAGAACAGTAATAATAACGATGAGAACAACAACAATAACAGAATACACAAAGCAGGCAATGCACAACACAACCGCTCACCGACCGCCGACCGCGTGTCACGAACGGGGGGCGAGCCCCCCCCCCCCACACCTGGTTTTTATACTGAGCATGATGTCACATGGTATAGAACACCCCATTGGCCAACTGGGTCCACCACCCCGGCTGTACTCCCCCCTCCCGGTGCAAGCATCACCCAGCAACAGCCAAAGCATCAATGGGCCATCAACGCTCCTTTCACACCAAACCCAAAACACAGCACACCCCCCAGGCTACTGGGAAGAAAGTTAACCCTGTCCCAGCTGGAACCAGGACAGCAGGTAATGCTGTTGTATTAAGTTTTGCTATCTTAAACAGATTTCATTATCTCCCCATTGTCCATGGGGTACATTTAATGAATGCAAACTGTGAGGACTTGTGTCTAAGCAAACAGACTCTCCTGAAAGAGTACATAAAGTGTGCATGGCTTTCCTGACGGTAGTAATTGCTGTTCATTCCTTTTGGCAGTGATTTCTTTATTGTTATCTTTTTGGGAAGCTTTTATCAATAATGTTTTCTCTATTTGCCTTGGTATAGGAATGCATCTAGGAATAAGTCCTCCTGTGCTCTTTCTAAGCCAATTTTGGTCGGCCTAATAGTGAAACGATTCAAAGAATTATCTCTACCATCAGGGCTGACTTAAACAGCAGTGTTAGGCTCCAACTCCCTTCTTTCCTGCACAGCTCTTTTTATTGATAGTGTAGTCTCACAAGTTGCAACTACTATATTGCTATGGATGAGAATTTTTTGAAAGGCTTAGAGTTCTCTTTAGGAAAATACTAGCAAATTTTTTTTACTGAGAGATTTGCTGTTCAAAATTCAAATTCTTGCAGCTTAAAGCAATTGCCAGTATACTTTCAGTTGCTTATTGACCAAATTTCCAGGAGAGTGCATTCCCTGCTCGCCAGCAGCACACCACCTGTCAAGGGGGGCCCAGATGTCCTGCATGACTCTGGCCCTGACCCCAGAGCAGGCTGGGCCCTGAGTACAGGGATCAGCCCACTGGGCCAGCTGCATCAGCCAGCAACTTCTTCCCCTTCTCCCATGATTTTATATGTCCCCAGAAAATTCTCCAGAGAGAATTTTAAAATTCTTGGTTTTCTCTTCAAATCACCAAAATCCCCCACAAACTGGACCTGCCTGTGCAGTTTGGGGCTGAAAGGGTCTGCTGCTTCTGACTTCGTCAAGGCACAGCCCATTTCAGAGTGGGAATGCAAGGAGAAGGCTCAGCCTGGGCACAGGCTTGCTACCCTGCTGACCGTATTCTCACTGTGGTGGTAAGGAGTCCCTTTCACCCACACTCAGTCAACCTTGCCTGTGTTTTTGCACAGTGGTTCAGTGATAACAGGTAGGGAGGCTTCTAGCCTGGTGGCTAAGGTACTCCCAGGCCTGAGAAATGGATATTTGACCTCCTTAGGTAATTTAAATCAAATCTACCACTTCCCAGGCAATTTCTAAAGTAATCACTGAACTGATGTAAGAAAAGTAAGGCATACCTTGACCATTAAAAACAATGGAAACACCATTTTACTTGGAAAAGTAGTACTTTTATGTGTAACATTCTTACAGTACCTCTGCTCAGCTGGGTAAGGAATACTTATGGAGATACCACCTAATTTTGGCCTTTGGGTTTAAGTGTTTTAAACTGACCTTCACCAGCACCAATTTCTTTCCATTGACTAGAATAGGAACTCAGCATGCAGCTTTGATCCCCTGAATTATACCTTTATTATGTACTTAAAACACCCTTTAAACTCTGAGTCCCTCTTGAGGAGCTGGTACATTGGTCAGATTGGGGTCATTAAGAATATACACAGAAACAGAACTGTGAGTGCCTGGAAAATGTCTCAGGCCAGTGGAGATCAGTGCATTCAGGGCTTGTTTTGAGGGGATCTGAGGGTGGCGCAAACAAGTCGGAAGAGATTGGAATAAAAGTCTGACCATAACTAGGAAATGATATAAAGTCTTCCTGCTTGATAAAGATTTCCCACCATAAACAGAAGGCCATTCATATCATTTGCTATCCTCTCACAAGTGCCAAAAACTTCAGCAAAAGACAAACAAAAAAATGGACCAACAATATATAACAATTCTACAGCCTGTCTTCAGGCTGTGTAGAAGCTGTAATGGTGTTACAGCTAGACATTGACTCCACGTAGGACTTTGCATCTGACAGACTGTTTCAGGTAGAAGAAATTCAGACACTACAAAATAGGCAGCTGTGTAAAAGGTTTGAGGGATGCTTCTACCTTTGTATAGGTGCCTGCTCTCAACACCCTCCAACTAAAAGAGCACTGCTCTTTTCCTACCTGCTCTGAAGGTTTCATCCTATGCTGATAGTGTCTTATGTAGACTGTGGCAGGCGCTAGACATTGTGCTTAGTCAAGACGATAAAAACAAGGAGTTTTAGGATGGATCTGAAAAGCACATACATGGCAAAGCATGGAAAAGCATATGTTCTTGCAAAATGTAAGGATTAACCACCAGTAATTTTAATGTAGGTTAATAATAATAATAATACACAGAGAAGCCTCTTCTCAGTATGTGTAGACTTGAAACTGAAACGAGTGGGAAGCCTGTTTGAGTAAAGCAAGTGACCCAGATCGAACTACTTGCTAGCTATCAGGCCATCAGTCCCTAACGTATTCCAAACATTCACTGAAGGCAATAGGAAATTCTGGTCTAAGGCAGTAACCCTTGAAAACAAAGATGTGTGCAAAATGCACTTACTGTGCATTCCTATAATATTAGTGCATGCCTCTGTGATTTAACTGCACATTTTTAAAGGCCTGCTTACCACCCACCACAAGGTGAAATATCTGTATTGATTACAACTTGGCAGTAAGTGCTGTTGTTACTGTTGCCATGGTTCCCTTCCCACTACATAGCAACATTTACACTCTTAATTAAATAAATTTCTCCAAGTGAGTTCTGATTACAAGGATAAGACAAAGGTTGATGGATTAAACTGGTCCAGGGTGATTACTTACATTCTGCATGCCATTAACATTAGTGTTTTCAGTGTCAGTCTGGTAAAACCTGCAAAAATTAATGAAAGATTCTCTTAAGAGAAAAAAATAATTCTGATATTTCTCTTTTTTTCATCAGTTTCAGGGCCATCAGCAGCCTTTACACTTCTTTTCCTCCTTTATAATTATTTAAAAAAGGACCTTTTGTATCAGTAAGGCATCAGTATTTCTAGGTTATTTGAATTATTCTTGTATCTTGATAAACGTACAAAGTCCTCAGTAAAAACTAGTCTGTTTACTAAACTTCTTAAATTCTGAAGCCTATTCTGAAGACATAAAGAAAATGACAGAAGGAAACCCTGAAACACCTAAGAGAATAAAGCAGATTGCAGGCTGTATAACTATAAATAGATCAGTGGCTGTAATAATAATTCAAACAGGGATCCAAGCACTGTTTAAAAAGTTTTGACATTGCCTGCTTAGTCACCTGTCTTAGCTCTGGGTGACAGCTTTCAGACAGAAAATTTCTGGGAAAAAAATCTGGAAAAATTACAGACAGTTGGTGAGATCAGGTGGAGTTGCGAAAAGGTTATTTACCCAGTTCTTTGTTAGCAGTAAAGCTGCATTGCCAAGGTTTGGAATACAGTTTAAGTTTAAAGATGCCTGCTGATATTACCTCATTTAAACATCAGTTTTGAGAACGAAGACAGTTCCCAAAAGCCAAAGGTTATATCATTCTTCTAGTGTAGAAAAAGCCCTGGTATTCTGTTGCAGAGAACTAACAACTGGAGCCAGAGTCAGAACATCTTCAACTAAATGTATCTTCATTTCACTAGAGTGAAATTTGTTTTGAAGAGTCCTATCAGTTGCAAGAAATGTTTTCACAGGAGGGGTTAAGAGTTATGGTTCCTCTCGGCATTTCCAACCAGAAGTGAGAGAGAACCAGACTGAAAACTTGACATGTGCTAGCCAAGGACAGGCATTTTGAGGCAATTCTGTTAGTAAATATATATTTGAAGGTTTTCATTTTTTGTTCCAGAACAGAAATCATGAAACAGAATTGGATTCTACCAGCCTGTTCTACTAATACTTATTAATGTTTGGATTACATATCAACCAGGGGCCAAACCAGACCAGAGCCTTACATTGCAGTGCCCACAGAGTGTACGGCAGAACAATGCAGACTAGGCAAAGGGCAGGAAGGTCAAACAGCAGCCCTGTGGCCTAGCTTATGGTTCTGATTTCCCCTCTCACTAAACTGTACTGCCTCCCATAGCCCTGGCAGTGATCTCAGGGAAAGACAAGGGGGAAGAATGAGGTATCTCTGTTTGCCAAATAGAAAACGCATTACTATGGAGATACTATGTTTGAATTTCAATATTGGCCACAACGAACAAATGGGGACAAAACCAAACTTTGACCTGATGATAACTGCTGAATACTATCTGGAAGGCAGAGTCCGAGTGCACTGCCGCTTATCTTTTTACCTCCCATTTTCTTCACTAAATCCACTGTAATGAAGAAGATTCATAGAACAATAAAACCCATGAACTGATTAATTTGTAAAGACTATAGGCAGCTATAAATTTTCTTCTTTTTTTTTTCTTTCAGTGGCTGTAGGAGGTTGACATTGTCCAACTGGGGGACCAAACCTACATCTCTCAGGCCTGATTTGTGGCTGAAACTGGGTGCTCCTAGGAAAGGTTGGCAGAATCGCTCTTGAGATGTAGGTGATCAAATTAACACAGCATGATATGAAATGCACTTCTTAGCTTAGAGTTCATTCTCTCTAAGCAAATAGCTTAATTTTGGGTCAAGTGTCCTTCAATAAGATGTCATATAATATAAAATCATCTTCTTATAGGCTTTCATAATGATGATAAGAAGACAAGAAGCAATCATATTCCAGAGCTATTCTTCCATGAGTAGAAAGGATAACAGAGATCAAAGAAGAGAAGTGGCTAATAAAATAAATATAACAGTGAAATTATACAGGGAGCTAATATTTTCTACAAGCTATTTGCAATAATGATAAAATGTACTCTGTGAAATTGAAACGTGTCTAGGAATTAAAGACCAAAAGGAAAGCAATCTGACAAGTAATGTGATGTACAGATTCTTTCAATATGTTCCACGAAGATGAAATTGCTTGGCTGTAGTGAGGTATTACGGCAGTATGAAGACGAGACCATAAACAGTTACACCCAATACACTTTAAAAAAGTTTGCAAGCCTAGCTGTCATGGGAGGGAAAGCCACTGAAATGAGACTGACACAGATGGAGAAGCCAGAGCATCCCTCAAGAATATAGGATACATAGTGATCCAGAGATGACATAGTCTGCTGAAACACACTGCTATAAGGGTGCTGTGAAACCTCATAAAGTGCCAATAGCAGCATTAATCTGTTTGAGAGCTGGCATTTTCTCCAGTGTACTTTTTTGTGACAACAGAGACCAAGAGAAATGCTTTTGTTCACAGCATTTAGATCTGACAGGACATGACATGCTCCTTCTATCACCAGTCCAGCAGAACCCAAGAAGGTTGTTCTTCATTGTTTGTTGCAGAACACAGCTACTACCTCAGGTGAATGAGAGAAATTGTGTTTTATGAAAAGAGATCTGTTACTACGCCTTTTATTGTGATAGTACTTAGAAGCATTAATCAGTAATCTAGGCCTAACTGCAATGAGAGCGATGCTCACTTTATTAACAGATTATTTATAACCTTAGACCTGAATTCTGCCATCACTTTTTCATGTGCACAGCTCTCCTGTAAAAGAAAACTTCACAAGAGTCACTAGTACTATTCATATTAAAAGTTAAGTGGATATTGAAGAATTAATAGGACTAGGACATTGGCATACTCTTTTTGTGTAATGGTGAATGACAGTAGCTTTGACAAGGTTCTGTAAAATACCTGGAGGAAATATTCTAAACAAAGAAAACATAGACATTGAAAGCCTAAGTCACACCTAGATTTTGTCAACACTTCTAATTTTACAAATACCTCACAAGCTAATATCTCTCACTCTCAAATACCCCTCATTTTTTTAGCACATATAACTGGGAAAATGGAGTCACAGAAACTTTTACTGGGGAAAACTGCTGTGATCATATGTTCACACAGAAATAGCATGTAAGGGATAAGGCCACAGTGCCGTATTATTTTTTCTATTAGGTCATATTTATGTGCTCTAAAAGGCAATTTCGTACCACCCCTATTTGGAAGTCCACTTGTGGGATAGCTCTCCACTCTCTTTTTACCATAAAACCACTGCTTTGGCCTTCAGGTGCCTGACATACATCTCACTGAAGGGAGTCCTACTCGTTAAGACCCCTTACAGATCCTGTAACATCAGATCTGCTGCTACTCCAGTTTCATCCCACAAAATCAGTCTTTGAATTACAGGCTCCAAATAAAATGGTTCAACAGTGTCCTTTTTGTCTTCTTGTTGCACCTGAATTCCTTACCCAACCAAAGTGTTCCATACTTTACACTAGGGCCAGCCTGTCGCTCCCTACAATCTTTACTTCTCATAACCACTCTGTTTCTTGTCCATAATAATGTTCTCAAAACAGAGCCAATACAAAAACCCAGTGATACAGTAAAACACTGAGAAGAATATAATTAGGACGTATGTAAATTAAGATTGTCAGAACTAACTGGTTTTCCTCTATCCTACAGGAGGAGCAGAAAACTTACTTCTTGCAAAGTTCATTGCTCTAAGTTTTTGTTAACATAGAAAGAAAGAAAATAGCCAAGAAAATAAAATGAGAAGGGACAGTTAAACATCTGTCATTAGCATAAGAAAGATTATTTCACTGAGAGAGGGGAGTTCCAGCCAGTCACCATCTGTTTATAAAACATATACAGTTAATATATAAAACCCAATAACTTCTTTTGAAAAGAAAAAAAAACAAAACCAAGACTTAAAAAGTGAAAAGAAAACCATAAGGAAATAATAACACACTTAAACGTTCTAACAAGAATCTCTTCCTTGGCAAACAAACCAAAACAAATTCCCCTCCAGCAAACAGTCATGGAGCAGTCACAAAATTCATTGCCACTTACAAAGTGCTATAGGGCTGTTTCCGTTCTGCACTGGCCTGTAACAAGGCAAAATACGTTAAAGATACAGGGGTGCTGAGCTACTGCAGTAGTGAGGCCACAACCATGGAGCAAGGATAGAGGACTAGAGCATCTCTGCTACTGCCTGAGAGTAAAAAAGCCACTCTGAAGGTCTTACAAGGTAGGTCCCTTTTTACCAGACTCTCGTTTGAGAGAAAGTGCAGATATGGAGGAAGTGGAATAAAGTGCGGAGCATTATTGAGGAGAATGGCACTATAAAACAATGGAAACAATGAGGAAAAAATGCTGTTAGAAAATTTTATTATACCATAAATGAAAGTCACAGAAACCTTATCTGAGAAGACAAAGATCAAATAGAAGTTAAAATGACCATTTTACCTTGCACAGTGATATTAAAGTGTACAGTAGTATAAAAATGTAGTATGAAATGTCCCAATATCAGATAGCGTAAGCATTCCTCATGCACAATAGATTAAAGAACATGAATATGAACTCCAAAATAACACTGGACTTTCAAAATACTTCAGCATGCTCCATATGGATTTTTTTGAAATCTATCAGAATGAAAGCTCATCTTTCTGAAAAATCTAGAGTCAGAAATGTGCACTGAGCACCTGAAAATAATTCTGTGATACTGCCTTTGTTTAAAGAAAACCCCACCTTGATTCTTCAGGTTAAAGTTTTTTCCAAGTATAAAATAGAGAAAAAGAGATGGATCTGAAAAGATCTGGTTTTTTTCTTAGGTACAAAATAGAGGAATAGATCACAATGAAAGCTAGCTGCTCTTTCACTGGAGCCGTGCCACAGAGCATTCGTATGAAGAATAACTCAGAAAGTTTGTAAATTACAGAATAACCTTGATATTAGATCAACTAAATGAAAAGCTTGCACAAGAGTGGTTTAACTGTCTTCAAATTACAAGGTTCTTCCAAACTGAATCTATGAGATTGGTTTTGTTTAAACCCGAAATCCTAAACATATATTTGACAGAAGGAGTAAAACAAAAAGATTTAGCAGCTCTGAGACGACATAGTAATCAAGAACAGATGTCTACAGAAATTCAAGCAAGAGGAATACTCTTAAAAATTATCAGTAGGTAAAATTCTTGAACTATTTAGGCAGCTCTCAGTATTGCTAATAGCCCATTGCAATCTTCATGTTCCATGTTAGCTTTATAAAGGTGTCCTCGGTACATTCATTCACTCTACTGCTACTTCGTCTCAATATACTACGGCCACAAATATTTCTTATATTATTTTTGAGCTACTCCACCCAGGATGTGGTAAATTGAGATATGCAGGAGTACAAAAGACAACATTTATTGGGGAAGAATAACAGCTCTGCTTCTTTTACAAATGAAACTGAATATCAAGCTGAGAAGTGTCACTGAGCATGTTTACCCATTTTGGAATTGCTGTGCAGCTTCTGTGATCTCCAAAAAACCCTCAGCCTCAGCAGTGCTCCTGTCACATCATCACATGCAAGCACAACATCACAATTATAAAACCCAGGGCATTTTAGCAATAGGTGCTTAGGATTTGGGAAGTGTCTGGATGAAGCTGAATGTGTTTGTAACCATATCCTAGCATAACCTTTAATTAAGGGTGCTAGAGGGACCTTCCCTGACTCTGTAAACACTAAGTCTGTAATTGCATGCATGTCATCATTTTGAAAGGCTTTCAGGCAGTGGGATTTTGCGAACACTTAATCCCCTAAACCCTTTTTACCTCATGTGTAGAAATGTGATTGCACTTCAGAAACAAACTCTTCAAAAAGATACACATTTTTGTGTGTACAGCAAATTTGAATCATTTGACTTTTCTTATAGCTCCTGGACAGCACTGAGCACAGGCCTTCGGGACGATACACAATCATAGGGATGAAAGGCTGCCTTCATTTCCTGTTTTAAGATTCCCTCAGGGGAACATACATCTTACAACTGAAAGAAAATCAAGTAATGTCAGCACCTTGACTTCTGTGCTTCACTGGAAAAGTATATGCATAGCAGCTTGATCCAACATCAAAGATGAGTTACAAGAGCTATTACTCACCTTCACATTCCTGATGAATACGAAGAACTGCACTGAAATCAAAGGAAGGTGCAGTTTGTGTTTTCCTGTGGTAATACAGTCTCCTCTGCTTTGCCTGCCAAAACTCTCACCTCTGTTTGCCAGTCAGGTGACCGGAGGCCTAATTATTTGCCTGTACATGAAAAGTTTCTCTGTGCATGTGGTCATTGCACACACCACCACATGGCCTCAACCACAGAAACCTCTTCAGTTGATACAGTAAACACATATTTTTAGGGACTTCTCTCAACTTCAGCTCTGGACACAGTGCAGAAGTGAGTATGGGTAAATATGTTTTATAAATCTTTAAGATGCACTTTGACTCAATTTCCCTACCTTAGAAATCTTCCCTGAACAACACTGTGTGTTGGCTGATCATGAAAATCTCGTGGATGGCCTCATCTCCACACTGCCTCTTTTTCCCATGCCCCCCAAATGTAGAATGAAGGACATGAGATATTCCTCTGGCAGCATTGGTGTCCCTTAAGCTGTGTTGATCCTGCTGTTGCCAATTCATTTACATGCTCTAACTCAACAGATGATTTTGTCATTTATCTTCATGTTGCTACAAAGCAAAACACAGCACAATAAATTCTTCACAATGAGAAGAGTTAAGCACTGGAACTAGTTGTGCAGAGAGGCTGTGGATCTGCATCCTCAGAAATTTTACAGGATAAGGTTCTGGGTGACCGAAGTTGACTTTGCAGTTAGCCCTGCTCTGAGCAGTGGGCCGCACTAAGTGCCATCATGATGCCCCCTCCAAGCTAGATTGTGCTATGATTGTGATTTTTAAAGCAGCATTTGCTGACTGAAGTGCGTAAACCTGTTTTTTGCTGTGCAAGGGGAACAAGGTATTTATTTTTAATGTGAAGTACTCTTCATATGATACTCACTGTGACCTCAGTACTTCCCTGCTGCTTCAGTACTATCCCAAATAACAATCACCAGAGTGAGGCAATGTTTTAATGGGTGCAACATATGTCTGAAACTGGGAGGAACCCAACCATACAGTGACAACTACAGAAAGTAAAGTTGCCATCAAAACTCACTTTTGTAGAATTTTGCAAATGTCATTTAATTCTAAGGAAGTTCAAGAAAACTGCTGGCAACCACAGCCTGCAAAGACTGAACTCTTTCTGCCTGAAGGAGTGTGAAGTTCTCCACGGAAAGTGAAATTTTCAAACTTTGGAATGCCATTACATTTATGAAGAGGTGAAAATAGCACAGTACATTTCCCTATAACAGCTTAGATCCACTTTTGTGCATAGTAAGAACAAAATTTTCGTGACACTAGTGTGGTTGTCTGAGAATAGGGTGTACTTTTTTCCACAAGCAGCAGCTATCAGCACGGCTGAGTTTAACAGAAGCCAGAAGCCATAGGAAACAGTGTGAAAACAACCTTTCCTGAAGAGTTGAACATTATTATTGTTTATTCCTTGAGTTCTGGTAGATATCAAAATATTTTCACTTACAGAAAGACAGTTCTTGACCTGCAAAGTTTACAGCCTGAGAAAAATTCATGCACAAAGTACAGGAGACATGACTAAAGACTACAGTCATTTTCTTGCATTTGAACAGCAAACTTTCACCACTGAAGTATTAGCAAGTGAATGAAGTAATTGACAGCACCTATTTAGAGTCACAGTAGCAATATCTGTATTCTTCTGGACAATGGTACTGGAATAATGGTTTACTGTATAAACTTACTTAGTCTAAACTTGCATTATGCTCATCCTTTTTGGATGCAAACCCACCCTTGGGTTATACTAGGTAGAATATATTCCTCTGTAGTTTACTACCTGGGCAAAGTTTTCTAGTTGTCGTGGTTTAACCCCAGCCCGCAGCTAAACCCCACGCAGCTGCTCGCTAACCCTTCCCTTCCGGTAGGATGGGGGAGAGACTTGGGAGAGCACAAGTAGGAAAACTCCCGGGTTGAGATAGAAACAGTTTAATAATTGAAATAAGAGGAAGTAGAACAGTAATAATAACAATGATAACAACAACAATAGCAGAATATACAAAGCAGGCAATACACAATGTAACTGCTCACCGACTGCTGTCTGTGTGTCATGAATAGGGCCCCCCCCCGGTTTTTATACGGAGCATGATGTCACATGGTATAGAATACCCCATTGGCCAGCTGGGTTAACCACCCCGGCTATGCTCACCCCCACAGCTTCCCCTGTACTTGGCAGGGCATGGGAGGCTGAAATGAGAAACAAAAGTCCCTGGTGCAAGCACCACTCAGCAACAACCAAAGCATCAATGGGCCATCAACGCTTCTCTCATACCAAACCCAAAACACAACACATCCCCAAGGTACTGGGAAGAAAGTTAACTCTGTCCCAGCCAGAACCAGGACACTAGTATAGCACTTTGTGCAGCATCACATAGCTGACTCTGAGATCCCCCTTGGCTAAGCCTGATATTTCTACCAGACAATATGAGAATACAAGGCAGCCAAGTTTGTTGCTAGATTTTTGGTTCTAGTGCTCACCAGGGTAACCCTTAATTTTTTGGGTTATGTAATGTACTGATACATTGACAAAATAATTTTGATGTTGACCTAATAACTACAGGTAAAATACGATCCAACTTCTATTGCATATGAAATTCCACTTGCTTTCCCTGGAGTCCAAATGATTTAGATTAAAATCAGTTTCTCACCCAGGGCAGCAGTTTTCTTCTTCAACAAAATAACTAGATCTCTAGAAGCCAATTTCATAACCTGTTAATGAAAACGTTTAGCAAAATGACATTGAGTCCTTGGATTCTTAAAACATGCCATTTTAAAAAGCATTTGGACAGAGTGACTATTCTACTACTCAGGAACTCCCGGCAATGAAAGCGTGTTTTAACTTTGGTTTGCCTTGTTCCACATAACTGCTTACAGTGAGCTTCTTAGCTGCAACTATATTGACATATTCTTTTTGACGAAGGTTTCTCAGTGTCACATCAGTGACATAGGATTAGATACCCTCCCTAGTGCATTTGATATAAAGAACTAGTGAAGGTTTTTCATACAGCCACTTGATAAAACACTCTGTGAAAATGGAGGAAGTAATACAATTGCTGCTTTGCTTTGCCCCAGTGAGAGGGGAGATCTATCAAAGAATGGGGAAGGAGGAGGGAGGAGGAAGGAAGTTCATTAGCAACCCTTCCCCCATTAGCTCCTGTTTCTTCTTGCCAGCCATAACACTGGCCTGTGTATGCCTATCAAGTATGATAACAGACTGAATGATGCCAGGGCTACAGGAGGGGAGCACAAAATGGGAGAAAATAAGGTCTAAGACTTGTTTCTATGGCTGTCGCACACTGCCTGTGGGACCCCACTGCCTGTGGCTGTGTGTCTATGCAGCTGCCTGATACCTCTCTGGTGGGGACAGTGTAGTGATGCTGGGCGTGCCTCAGCACCACCACAGGACCCACATGGAAAGGAGGTCACATGACGGCTGTATCCAACTCTACCTGAGGTTCTTGACCTCAGCTGAAAGCAACTGTGTAGAATGCAGACCTAGTCTCATCGAAACGACCAAGAAAGTTCCCACTTGCTTAAACTCTAACAGGCTCCGTTTATAGTAACGTTGTAATTGTATCTAGGCTTCTCTGCAACATGGAGGAGTGGCCTGTGGGTATCACCAAATGCACCTCCCAAGCTTCTTCATAACAGATGATGTCTTTGATGTTGGAACTTTTACTCTACAAGTGTCATTCTGTAATAAAATCTCATTTTCTAACTCCACATGTTCTCAGATCCATTTTTTACTTACATTGGATTTACTATCCTTTTCATTTCACTTACTTGTATCTTTTTGGAGCATTCAAAAGTCAATGCGATTCTGAAGCTTTTTAAATGGTCATTAGGCACCTTTTCCAATGAATACAGTGATAAAACTGCCTTTAGAGAAGTGAAGTTCTGAATGACTCAAATGCAGCAATATTTGTTTTCAGCTGAGTGAAAATAGTGTTTACTTTCTCTAATGCAGTGATTTCCAGCTGTGAATTTGACATACAGAAAACAGCTGAGGTATCCTTAGACCGATTAATGCTGCTTTCAAAAGAAATACCCAGGTAAAGAGGTTTTGTGAGGGTGTGGTATGTATACTGAAAGTGTTTGTATCACATTTGGACTATCTGTTTGTGCAGTGCTGATAGGTCATTTCCCTTGGAAAGTTAATATATTAAAAAAGATATGATGCACGTAACAGTAGCAAAACATGCTTTTCAGCAACTAGTAGTTGTAAAGGATGAAATATTTGCTACACCGAAGATAGAGAAAACTGTGACAGTGAGGTCACTGAGATCAGAATTTCACTGCGAGAGTTTTTTGCATCCTAAGTCAACTGCAGGTTTTACGTACAAAGACACAATGGTGAAGGTCATATTTTAACTAGCCTGATTGCACTTCAAGTTTAACTGAACTATAGGTTGCTGAGTAGTATTCCAGTGCACAGATTACACTTACACACTAGCTGAACTAGGTGGGAAGGTGGAAGCAGCCTACCCAAAGTAGCTTGAAACAAATTTATCCCGCTGAGAATATTATGTGGTACTAGGTTGGGCATGTCTGCGCACCACTGCGATGTGCAGGCTGGACACAAGAAAGGAGCATCTCCTGGGGGTTGGCAGAGCCTTGCTGTGGCTGTGATTCAACCTTACAATTTCTCCTGTGGCAAAACTATTTTAAGACGTTCCTGTCCTTCATCTTTCACCTTCATCCAACTGTATCTGTGAAAGGATATGGATTAAATGAAGCTGTGCAAAGAACATTTTTCCTTCTGAATTTCATTTTTTGAAATTAATAATTTCATTGATTGAATTGGTTCCATGATTAGCCTTGTCATTCTGATGAATGGAGTCAATAGCAGCTTGATAGTGGGAACAAGTAATATGGGAAAGGGAGGGGTGGGAAAGTCTTAACCAAGCTGTATGTCTGGAGGAAATGTCCACGCAGTGATCTCTCAGATGTGTGCATTGTTCATATGGAACGGTTTGAAGAACGGGGTCATTAAAGCAGCCTCTTGATCTGCTTGTGAATAATGTCTCAGTATAGAACACAGAAAATTTGTCCTTCTCGCTGGAAATGTGTAAGTTTTGATCTAGTTTTAAAGTGAATGATTTGCTTGGGAAAACTGTATGATTTAACTACATTTGAAATATCTCTTTTGTTGTCTTTATTGCCTACTGTCACACTAGGGAGATATAAGTAAGTGATGCAGTAAGACCATTTGCAGAAAGAATTAATATTAGAAGTGGAACTGTAAACAAAGACAGTTAATATTGGAAGTTGTTAAAATATTTTTAAAAAGCTATGGTAATAACACCACCCCTTCAATTAGGAGGCATTTCTTTTAATAACTTCATAATTGTGCCTTGATTTCACTGAAAGACTGGGGAAAAGGTTAGTAAATGAATACTTTTGGTTTAGCTTTGTGTGTCATTCCTCTGACTAGTTCAGCCCATGTGCTGTCAGTTTTTCACACATCCATTGTGAGTAGGGTTGCATTTTTTTCATGCTCCGGATAGAATTGGTTTTAGAAATCTTTATGGCTCTAATGCTAACCACTGATGTTGTTAACTGAGCTACTGAAGATCTCTTTGCAGTATTCAGTTAACAATACCAAAATACAGAAGAACTGTATGATACTGCTGTTGCAAGTGATCCAAAGAAGATAATGTTTCTTCTCATTAATATTTGCTATTACTAAGGCAAATAACAAGCAGTCAGAATCATGTGTTTCTTCATTATTTAAAATTCTTAGAAAGAAAATACATTCTAAAAAGGAAATCCACTCCTTTCCCAAATGTAACAAAGCATAGACTGGATTTATAGAGCTGACTTGTGTTTTGAACATCTAGGATGGAATTTGTCTTGTTTGGCCAAGTTCCGATTGCTTTCTGGTCCTCTATTCCTCTGACAGCTCTTCCTTTACTGACAGTTCACACGCCATAATGCTTTGAGATAGGAAAAAAACCCCAAAAAACACTGACAAGAGGAAAATTGTACTTGGTGAGATCTGTGACTCCACTGATACCAAAGAAAAATTCTCTCTTTATGCCTTTTTTCATATATTTCTGTTTCAAATTGGTGCTACTATTAATAACAGAGTGTTATTCAGTGAGAATTCAGGCAAGCAGGCAGTCATTAATGGAAACATCCTGTGGTCAGCCTGCTGACAGCTCTCTCCAAAAAACTCCAGCCATAAGCTGGTTTTCAATGTGTTGGTCTTTTGTAATCCTAGCCCCTGTTAAAGATGTAGGGGCAGCATTGGAACACTGATGTGACTTATGTCGTAGTATATCTTATACCTGCATAACCAACATCAGAGACTAAACCTTAATGACAGATTTCTAGGGCAGCACAAAGCACTACACACCTAACTTCTTCCAAGTTAGACACTTCCATTTTTATAGGTATGATCTGTAGCTGATGTTTCAGCAGTGCTTAGGATTACCTGTCAGTATACTTTATTTTAAAAGTTGTAGCTTTATTACATTTTGTCCACTTGATCTGAGTTTTTCACTCCTAAAGATGTGAATCAGTCCAGCAGTACGAGAGGCATTTCACTCAAAACAGTTTACTCTCGGAGAACAAAGACAGAGAAAATGTATTGTCTTCCCCGTGTTAGAAAATTCTGGAAATTTTGGAAATTTCTAGTGTTTTCTATTTAAAACCTGGCAAATTTTTAGCATTTATACTAAGAATGTGTCTTGTGCTGTTATGGTGAAAATGTCCTGGACGTTCCTCCTGCATATGGCCCAGCCCAGAACTGTCTGAGACAATCCCTCAGATTGTAACTGTGTGGTAGACAATACTGATCAAGGAACCAGAAATTTAAACAGGGACACTATATTGCTAGTGTTTCCTCTGACCTCACTGTTGGGTGCAGGCAATGAGAAGGAGATGGAAGGGCCCAGACTCGTATGAAGAAAATACAAGAGGCAGATGGGTGAGAAGGATGCAGACTGCACAGGGAGAGGCAAGTGCCTGTTGTCATGAAGCTGTAAGAGAGATCCATGGAAGACCTAGGGAGAGACAGACCTGACCGAGAGCACAGAGAAGGAAAGTGGGCCTGGATCTAAAGCATATGTGAAACATGGGTCTAATAAACCAATGAAATGAAAGATTTACAAGGAGGCAGACAAGTCAAATGAAACTGAGACTGTCCAAGACAAGTGATATGGACTTGCTCTACGCTGCTGAAGAGGAGACTGGAATGTGAAAAATGTTATGAGGACAAGCGTCCTGAAGACTGAACTGCAACACATGCTATTCTTCTAATATAGCTTATTGTGCATTGGTGAGGATATGTATTAACCAGTACATTAACATATAGAGTTCAAATCTGTGTTCAAATTTCAAAGCACAGAGAACATGGAAACAAACCGTGCATGGAATTTCCAGCATTGCTGGAATGTAAATACTGAATTCGGGTAAGAAATCCTTCATCGCCCTAAGACAAGGACTTACATTCATTTATTAAATATAATTAAAGAAACCCTAGATGCTGGAAGGAAGAAAAAAAATAAAAACATAACTCAGATCTTTGTCATCAGTGTAAAATGACAGTTATGTTTCCATAGCAATAGAAACCGGTGAATGAGCTACTCATACTGCATGCCAATTAGCACATCCAACTCTTTGACATGACTTTAGGTTGCTATAGCAACTATTTTTATACTAGTGTATCAGGTTATCAAAATTAGTTACAAATGGTATCCAAGGCATTGTAGTTCTTGTGATTTCATTAATCTCATCATATTTTTATATATTTGCTGATTGAGAGCCTGTAAGTGTAGCGAAGGCAAACCTGTGAACAAGATCCTGACCCCAGCATCACAGATGTTTAATCCAGAGTAACATCCCAGGCTGCAGGAGGTGCACTCTGGAATGATGTGGATGCTGCTGGCAGGACAGTGACGGTCCTTTGTGCTCCTTCTGCAGCATCGTCAGCTGGAAGAGCTGGTGCTATGCATCTCAACGAATTTACACAATTATGGGTAAATAGGTTATAATGTACAGGGAAACCTGAGGGATCTTATGTTCAGTTATGATTTTATCTCAGAATGTAGATCTAAAGGAACAACACTGTAAATAAATCCTTTGTTACATGAACAGAGAGTTATAATACAGCATGGATTTGACTGAAGACAAGTATCTTAATCTGGTTTTCTGGGGGAGAGGAGACTGAAGGATCAAATTGTTTCCCTTTCCTTTTTTTTTTTTTTTTGGCACATACGATCTTTCTTGTTAACCATGCTCTGGTATAAATAGGACTATTTCATAGCAAGTCAACCATCCAGGAAGCCCTTCTAATCTCACTGGTGCAGCAGGACTGTTGCTTTGTGTTGTGTTCTGTGCAACTGCAACTGATAGAGGCAGGCTGAAGTTCCACTATTGAGCTTGGCAGATTACTTCACAACCTAAATCACTTCTGCAAAACTCCACCACCTTCCCCTCAATGAGACTTTCCTCGACCAATTTAAGAGACAAAAGTGCTGTTCGTTCACTATAATTGGCACTTGTTTTCTCCCAAATCTGAGGGATTTTGTAGGTCAACCAGGTTTACAATGATTCCTTTGTTCATTTTTTATCAGCTTCGCGGAAATTTCTTTAGGGTTTTAACAGAATCACAGATGGCTGGAAGGGACCTCTGGAGGTCATCTTGTCCACCCCCCCTACTCAAGCAGGGCCACCTAGAGCCAGTTGGCCAGGACCATGTCCAGATGGCTTTTGAATATCTCCAAGGATGGAGACTCCACAACGTCTCTGGGCAACCTGTTCCAGTGCTTGGTCACCCTTGCAGTAAGAAAGTATTTCTACGTCCTCTGAGAAACAATCCTTCAGGTTTCCCAGCAAAAGTATAAATTTGTGTGTGTGTATATATATATATATACGTAATAGGATACACTTCCAAAGATGGAGTTCATTTACATAGCAACTTTTTAGCCATAAAGCAAATGCTGATTCCCACTAACCGAATGCCCAATATATCTTTAACTCCCTAAAACCAATTTGCAAAGCCTTTGTAAATGGTCTGCAAAAGAACTCCTTAACTGTGTCAGAACCATGATTGGACTGGCTAGTCATTAGGACACCACCCACAATGTCTTGACCAGCTGTGTCCTCACTAGTATGAGTGGGTGAGTGCTCAAGAGGCAATAGTCAATCAGAGCCCAGAGAGCTCTGTAGCTGGATGTTCCAGAGCCTCCAGCCCTTCTTATCATTCTGTCTAGTAGTAAGAAGTCACTAGAGGTGTCCTATCTCTATGGATTTGTTTGGACTTTTTGCTTTCCAAGGTCACAAAAGGCACCTGACCAGACATACAGCCCAAAAGTGCGTGTATTAAACAAAGAGAGGTGAAGTGGTTCTTCCCAGATCAAAAGCTCTGAACATCTTCTTCTAGCATGGTAACAGATGGTAAAAGCTTACATGGGTTCAAAAAGTGAGTGGACAAATTAACTGAAGATGAAATACTGAGAACTTTTAAATGAAAAGCCATTCCCATAGTGCTAAATAAAACAGGACCAAAGTACTGAGGCCAGTCAACTCGAGTCAGCTTTGTCCAAGCTGCATAGTACTTGGTCCCAGGTTTCTTTGGTGCTTTCTGTGGTCTCAAAACATTGTAATAAATGTTATGTGGGGGTTGGGGGGTGGGGTAGCTATAAGTGGATATTGTGCAAATAGAGTTGCAGTGATCTTAGTGGTGTTTTTACTGCATGAAACTGAGGGGGTTTAATGCATAGCCTGCAGTGAAGTATGAGGGCAGCTATCTGTGGTGGACTAATGGTAAAGGAAAAGCTGCAGAAAACTGGACTCAGATCTGATGCAGTCTTGTTCATTCTGCCAGTGGGAACAGTTCTTGGCACAAAATAGTCCCTGAACAGTGCCTGAGCACTCTGTCTCAAAGACAGTTAACCTGAATCAAAACCATGCCTCAGGGCATGCTCACAGTTAAGCATCATGGACACTTAAGAGTCCAGTGCTCAAGCTTGCTCCCAGCACAACACAAAATGGCACTCTTAGTGCTGTAAAAGGTTGCCATTTGAGACAATAATCTTGGGAAGCATGAATGTCTTCTGGTCCCATTCCTATAATCTTTCCAAAGGATTTAATATTGGCAGGATACTTAGCTAGATGGACTGTGGTCTGGCTGAATACAGCCATTCTTACATTTGTTAAGTTGCCCCGCATGTAGGAACCATACTAGAAAGCCTTGTTCTGACACTGAATGAAAGAACTGACTCCAACTGCGCAGCAGCAATTTCCTCCTTTCTAGGACCACACTCGTTGTACTGTTCTGAACAAATCTGGCAGCTAGCTGAGGTCTTTTGTTCCTGCCCACATCTTTTCTTTGGTTGAATTTCTAGGGCATCCCCACATGGCAGGAAAAGAAAAAGCCTTTGGAGAGCACAGCATCAGCATTAACTAAGTATAATTCATAACTATTCATGGTCACAGCCTACTTTGCATCTAATAAGTGAGCGTTCCACAGAGGGCATATTGTATTTTTATACTTTCCTGAGATGTATGAAAAAGTGTCGTGTTCTTCCAGCCATGACCTTAACACACATGCTTTTTAACAAATGTTGTTTTAATGTTTGACCCTTGTGCTCTGTCTTCCCTGGAGGCCTGAATCATTACCAAGTTGAATGCTGCAGCTAAGTGTTTTGTGCAGGCTTTGTGCTGTGCTGGTTCAGTGTGCTTATAGTAGCCAGCCTGTTTTCTGTAAACAGTGCTGAAGGTAATTATGTACTGTTACCAAATAGACATTCCTCTTTTCTCTTTTCCAAGAGCAGCCCTCTTGGGAAAAAGCTGCAGAAGAGGATGGAGGGGGAGAGGGAGGTGGATCCTCCAGATTACTGTATCTGACTCTATCGATATCCCTCCATAGCTGTAGTTCTCTAGATACTTCCAATTATGTTCTTCCTTGGGTTATCTTGTTAACATGCCAGATGCCTGGAAAATTCAGTTATTTCACCATGACAACAATGATACAAACATTCAATTAATGTTTATAAAGCTCAGGTATGTCTGTATAGGAAAGTGCCATGGAGAGGTGTAGTGTGGTGCAGATTTCTGCCTAGGATGCAAGATATCATACAGTACAGGCCAATTTACATTGTTATCCAGGGCTTCATGCCCTACAGATACATCTCAAATAGCTAGTGCACTGGTAAGGAAGTTGCCTTTTCAGAAGGCCATTAAGAAAAGGTCAGGAAGATACAGGACTATTTGGGAGGGATATTAATAGCAACAACCAAAAAGCAGCACAGACAAAAAAACAATCTTGAGTGTACACGCTGTGTTTTTTTCAGTGGATATACATGGCTTTACTGGAGTGCTTGGAATCATTACCACCTCATTACATACTATGTTCTCAAGGCACGAAGATCAGGTTACAGGTAAGCATCAGTTTTGGGAATAGTTCTCCTCAGACCTTAAACCTGTTGAGAAGCCACAAGGCAACATGGCCTTTTAGGTTAGGGGAAACCTCTGGCTTGTTTTTTTCCTGGCTCCTTGCTGTGTATCAGAAGTATCAGGAGCGGATGCACATTGTATGCATATACAAACACATATTCCTAAAACATAACTTTTTCTTTTTTTTTAAAGAAAGCTCTATTCTAATTTAATAAATCCACATTCTAGATACAGTTGCATTTAAGGAGATTATTTTAGTCCGTCTCCCATGTCTGTTGGAGAAATAGGTGGGGTAAACACAAGCCAGACCTGAAACCTTTGCCATGGTTGGTTTTGGTTCAGTATGAAGTCACATTGCCAGGAGCTCCAAGAAGCTGAGATTGTGATTCTTTGATGATTTCAGAGATGTGCATTAATGCACCAAGCCCTCTTTGGTTTCTCACAACAAATACTTTAGGACAAGCAGCTCCAATTACCAGTTTGTTTCCTCTTCCTCCTTCTATGAACAAGTGGCTCAGGCTGGCACTGCATGCTGGATAGGAGCACAATGGAGTTCTGCTGGCAGAAAAATCGGAAGCTTTGTAGTAGCAATGCTTGCCTTCTGCACTGAAGAAGAGGCAGTCTTCTTTAGAGCAACTGGTGTCACACAGGCACATGCTGGAAACAGCTGTGAAATCTTCAGAACACTAGCTGCAACCATGGAAGTAAAAAAAAGGGGTGTGTGCAAAATGTGACTCCTCACCATTCTCCTGAAAATACATCAGCAGGTTGCATTCACCTTACTGGGTAAAGCAGCATTGGGGGATAACAATGATGTCAAAAGAGCCACTTATCTACGCTATTTGGCTTTTACAGCACCTGTAGGATCTGTTCCAGGAAGACCCTGGTTAGATTCACAGGCAAAACTTTTAGTGTAACTTATTATAAGCCTTTACATGACCCACCTTGCGGCATGGGCTTACCTGCAGAAGAGCTGGTGCCCAGATGTAACTTCCAGCTCTCCCACCTGCTCCTGCTGGAATGATGTGAGATGGACAAGATGGCATGGGATTCTTAAAAGTGTCTTTGCAGAAAGGGCTGGAATGTCACCTATTGAAAAGGCAAATGCAATCTGATTACAAGAAACTGGTACTAAGATAATAGTTTACAAAGGTAATTAAAGACATATTTTACTGCCTGTTTTTCTACTACCTGATTCACACCTTTTACTTGAAATGTTTTACAAGTATTTGTCATGCTTTGTCCCAGCACTGAAAAATAAAGTGCCTGACTGGTCTCATTATGAAAGCTCGTGACTTAGCACCTGTAACACAAAGCACTGGATTTCAGTGTGCAAATCCAAAATGAAACAAAAGGCTCCCTCACTGTGTCATTAAAATACAGATGTCAGTCTATAGGAGAACACTCCCATTGGTACTGAAAAGATAGCTAGAGCCAAAGGCGTAACTCAAGTTGTAGACATTTGCTGTTAGAACAGAGCAGTAGAAATATGGTAATGATTAATCCAGATGATTTTTTTTAAACACACACACAGTTCTATTGAGATTACAGAGATTTTCTTCAACAGAGAAGTTACCAGAGGTGACCTGCTTTTCATGACAGGAAATAAATACTGTAGCAGCCTTTAAATACTTCCCCTTGATCTATCCAGCCTTACTATAGTGGATAGGTGGAAGATTTTACATGAAATATTGAAAAGTATCATCATGATTACTCACTTCAACTTTCATAAACCCTGCTGTGATAGTTCATATATCTTCCCTCATACAAAACCATGGAAAAGAGAAGACAGGCATAAGTCAGAATACCCTTAGAGAAGTATTAACATTTTATGTTACGGTTGGTAAATTTGAAGTGTGGGATGTAGTATTTTCCCTTGATATTGTTTCTGATATCATATTTTTGAACTTTCAGAAGAAACACATTCTTCTGTCATTTGGGAATTTATACTGGATCCAGTCAAACAAATGCATTTTATAGTAGTGAAAATAACACTGGAAGATCATTCAGCATACCTTTATACATTTGTTATGTAAATGATGGTATCACCATCATTTAGCATTAAATAAACTTTGCTGTTCATATTGCCACAAAGTAAGCACACTTATATTAACTGGCATATTAATTGTGGATCTAGGAGATCCATTCAGGCCACAAAATAAGTTTATGTCAAGTAACAACAAATCCGAGGAGTACTAATCTTCAGTTTCCTGTCCAGCATATAACAGCCTTTCCTTTCAACCTTCATATTTGCAAGATATATCCTCTTTGTTCCAATATAAACATTACTGAAAGAACAGTTTATTTCAATTAAGAGACCTACAAAAGCAAACATTACCAGTGTTAAGATGTGTGGCATACTTCTCACATGCTCCAGAAAAGAGAACTCCTGGTTCTAATAATTGTCTGGGAAAACGAATTACTGAGTTGGAAAGAAAACATCTAAGTATCCCCGATGGTCCTGCTAATGTTGTACATTCCCTTTTATACACAGGCCTCGTTATCTTCAAAGTTTTCAATGAATGAACCAAAGCAGATTTCCTAAGTGAAATACATTTTCTTTCATTTGGGAAGCTGTTTTCAGCCTGTAATGAATGAAAGGTTCATTTATTGTGAATTCTTAAGTATTCCATGAGCATTACTGGAGGCTTTGAAGAAAAGAGAGTTGACAGCGTGTTAAGGAGCTTTAGGCTACATAAAAATTGGATTCCTCCCCCAATATTTTTCTGCAAATTGATGAACTTTTTAGTGATAGAATAACACTTAGAGGATTTCTTTCTCCACTGTGCCGAGTACTGTAGCCTATACCCAGAAAAACACTTAAGCTTGCAATAATAAACTAATAATTAGTCTCACTGACATTGGCTAAACTATTGAGGTACTTCATGTTAAGTGTATTAAATCAGACTGTTCAGTACCTTGCAGAATTCAGAATTATAAGGCATTAATTTAGTCTCAGAAATCAGTAAAGTTACACCAGATGTAAGTAAGTAGAGCTGAAATCAAACTTTTCCCCCGCCCCCACCCTGTTTCTGTTAGTGGATGTTGGCACATGTTGTCCTATTGAAATTGGGCTCTTGTGCAGCAAAGAATACAAAATTCAAGGGAACAGTGAGACAATGAGAAAGCAGCATGACTTAAGAATGAGGACAGGGTTGGTGTTTGGACTGGATTACAGACATTGTCTTACTGTCCTGCTGCAAGTACTCTGAGGATGCTGAAGGCCATGTAGGCAATTCTGCTCCCCCAGAGCCCTTGCAGGGGCATCTGGGCCATTCAGAGTCTCACAAACTCTGTGGCCAGAAGAAAACATCATGACCAAGTGCTTCCCCACCCAGCTTTATTCCCTTAGCTCCCATGCAAATGATACACAGACAAATAATATCTCCCAGAAGCTGCAAAAATCCAGCCTATATTTAAGTACATTTTTCAGGGAAGACATTTGACACCTTTGTTTTAAAGATTTCAACTTACAATGAGTTCATTATCTCCCTCGATAAACTGTTCCACATGCCTAATTGCCCCTCAAAGACCTGTCAGGAATTTTCCTTTTATTTCAAAGATAAATTTGTCCAAATTGACTTTTTGGCCACTGAATTTTGTTATGACTTTGTCAGCAAGACTGGGAAGGTTCTGACTGACAAACCTCTCCCATGTACAAGTACCTGTCACCCACAATGGCCAAGTCACCTGTTTGCCTTTGCTTTGATAAGCTGAACATACTGGCATTCTTAAGTCTCATATTACACATCTTGTTTGCAGAAACAGCTTCTCTGTAAACACAATTTGTGAACCAATTAATCCTTAACAAGGACATTAAGCTTGACACTGCTTTAACTGGGGTTCTGGTTCTGTCTTTCTGAGGATGAGAGTAAAGAGCCCTTAAAGTATATATTTGAGCTATGAGGACTTCACAGACTGAACTTTTTGCATCTACATTTTTTTCTATTTAAAGTCATTCCATTTAAGAGAACATTTCTGATGCAATAGACTATTTGTCCATTCTTTTCCACACCAAAACCTATAAAATAACTTTTCTATTTTCTGTTTAGGTATTGTATTAAAATAAGAAAAGATTTGTTAAGGAAAAGTTGAAAAAAAGTTAGAAATTTGAGGAGGGTGGGAGGGGTCTGATTAGGGATCAGGGAATTTGATGGTCCCCATGACACCCTGCCTAGGCCTTGGGAGGCAAAGATGTTTACGCCTGGGTCCAGGTTTGAGAATTTGGTCCCTGTTTCCCAAATATGCTCATGGTATGATGCAACTTCTATTTCTTGCCAAACATAGCATCACTGATATGAAACATTATTATGTCAATAAACAAAAGGTGAGCAGTTAGTTTGCAACATGTTGTCCCTGTCAGAAATATATGGGTAATTTGTATTAGAGTCCTTTTTTAGTCAAACTTTCCCTTGCACATGTAGGCACGGGGTTTCTGTGGGGAAGAAAGAGGATGGGAGTAGAATCTTTTTTAGTCAGTCTATCCTTTGCTCTGCTGTACCATGTGGTGTTTCTTCAGCCGTGTGGCTGTGCAGCTCTCTTCCCTGTGCTCAGTTTGGAGCTTTATCTGCACCTATTCCAGTTTATTCTATACTTCCCTGGGTACAACAGACATTGGAGGTAGCACTTTGGGTTCCTTATCTATGGATTATAAATACACACTGCATTAGTAAAGTTCTTCACACTGATATAAAATCAGGAAGCAGACACTGAAATGGGAAGATTTAAACTACTCATTTGAGCTTTTCCATTTGATTAATTTTACTATGGCAGCCTTTAAAAATGCTGTAACATGTCATTCATAAATAATTTCCTGCTCTATGCAACTACTAATGAGATTTTTAGGTAGGTAGACACAGAAGGGCTGATACTGGAATGCTTCAGCCCTCTCAAATTTTGTAGCAATACTACAGACAAGTGTTTTGCTTCTGTTTTCCCCCATTATGAGAAACTGCTTAGTTTATGAGATGTTTGTGAGAGGAAATGTTCAGAGAGCATTAAGCACCTAACAGAACTGACTGGGAGGTGCTTTGCTCCTGCTGCTCTGCTGCTGTATCCTGGGTTTGACCTCCAACTTACCAGCCAGCAGCTACTGTAGACCTGGCTTCTCTGGAGGAGAGTTTGCTACTCATACCAAATTATGTGATCCTTTTCTAACACTAAGAAAAGTCTCACCGACACCTGAGGCCTGATAAAAATTCCATGATACTCAAGGGGGAGATTTTCTTCCCATTTCAGGAGACTTTGGACAGTTTAGTGAAGCAACCTCTAAATTCATTTACTTTGGAACAAGAAGCACAGTCTAGATGAATCCTCTCAAAAACCAATGCATTAAACAGCTGAAATACCTAACTTCTGTGTGGGAATGATTTTAAGTTTTTGAACACACAATTTATTTTTTTACACCATTTCTCCATTATTCCCTTCTAGGAAGCTAATTTCACCTCTCTTGTTTTATATCTACCTCATTAAACTTATGATCAAATATGTCAAAAGTAAATGTATTCACTTTATTGACTAAACAAAAGGCAGATGACAGGCAACACAAAAACCTCTTTAGAAAACCCTGACTTTTCATATCATATTGGATATAGGTTTATTTTCTCCTGCAGATTCACTAGCTGAACTTTTCTTAAACTCCGCAGTATTGATTATATCTCCCCATAATGCAGACAGATATTTCAATTTTTAAAAAAGCTATTCTAAAGCTTATTTGCAAGCAGTTTCTAAATCTTTGATAAATGTAGTCAGGTCAAGTTATGTGATTACGAAAACCAAATTTCTATTATGAATATGAGAGACAGTGAATGCTATAAATTACAATAAACATATCAAATAAAGTTAGAGAATTGCAGTACTAGAAAGAGTTTGGAAGGAGGATTTCCATAAAATATAATGTATTGAAAGCAGCTTAGAAAGTTGTAGTTAGAACCATTTTTTCCATTTTGGGTGGATGTGATACAGAACATTAGTTCGGTCTAGTTGATTTGATGTTGAGAAGTGAAGAATAATTTTAGAAAAGGGAAGAAAAATTGTGTTGATGTGTTAAATCATGAAAAAATTAAGAATGTTATGCAGACTTTCAGACTCCTAACAGTAAGATTCATCTCACCTAAATTTGGCTGTCTAAAAGTATAATCCTGGCTAGCTGGCAAACCAGACTTTTCATAGAATCATAGAATCATAGAATCATAGAATCATAGAATCATAGAGGTTGGAAAAGACCTCTAAGATCATCGTGTCCAACCGTCAACCCAACACACCATGCCCACTAAACCATGTCCCTAAGGGCCTCATCTACACGTCTTTTAAATACCTCCAGGGATGGTGACTCCACCACTTCCCTGGGCAGCCTGTTCCAAGGCCTCACCACTCTTTCAGTAAAGAAATTTCTCCTAATGTCCAGTCTAAACCTTGGTGCAACTTGAGGCCATTTCCTCTCGTCCTATCGCCAGTTACTTGGGAGAAGAGACCAACACCCACCTCGCTACAACCTCCCTTCAGGTTGTTGTAGAGTGCGATGAGGTCTCCCCTCAGCCTCCTCTTCTCCAGGCTAAACAAGCCCAGTTTCTGTTTTGGTTCAGTTTCAGTTTCCTGTAAACAACTCCAGTTCCCTGTTTTGAAACAGGCATTTGTAGAAGGAGACTCATTGATTTAGCCTCAGTTTCCTTTAGATCTTCTGAAATTTCTCAGTTTGCATATGCACCCTTGATCATGGTTCCTTGATGTTTTTTGTACATTAGACCTTTCAAACAGCTTGAGTGGAAGGACTACTCAACTTCCTAAGAGTTTAAGAAACGTTAAAAAAAAAGTGGACTTTCAAAGTTAGCTCCAGCTGGAGCTGCAAACACGCTGTGATAGCTCAGCTGCCACCGGTGTTATTGTGACAGCAATGAAGAAGCACATTGTAGCAGAAATTTACCAGGTTTTACCCCTTAGCCTTGTTCATCATCAGAAGCTAATACACTGTTTCTTCTGAAGAAATTTTGTTCCCTTTCTGTTTCTTCTCACTGTTCTGCAGCTGTTTATTTAAGAAGCAAGAGATGTAACAGGAATGCTCACACAGAAATCAGATTCTTAACTGGAAAACTGCCATATCCTCACCTCTTAGAAAAGCAATGTGATAGGGAGGCAAACTGAAAAAACGAAGGATGTTACTAGTATCAGAAGTCCTATGAACAGATCTTGAGCTGATGTCCTCCATCAGGAATGGAAATGGAAATGGAAATATGGACTCTCTATATTCTGGGTCTTTCTTTGCCCATAACGTTAAGGAAATTAGTTGCAACCACTGCATTTTTAGTGGACCTAATTGTCCAGGGATATTCTGCTAGCTCCTTAGCATAGGCGGATGTAACAGTTAAGGAGTGTCTGAACATAGGGGCTGAGAGGAACAAAGCTGCTCAGTGTTACGAGGAATGAGATGCTTCCATGCATGTCAAAAAGGAAGAACTTCTGGGAAACTTTAAAGATGACAGTTGAAGCCATTATGAAGTTTAGATGCCTCCAGAGTTAGGCAGTAATCAGAGAACAGTTTTCAGAATGGAAATTTTTGATATAAAAGCCTTCACTCTGCCTATATCCTATCTTAGGTATCTAAAGCTTGACTTGGTCCAAGTATCTAAGAAAACAGGGCAGGTTTTGGAGCAGGGTGTCCTGTAGGTACTAAGTCACTGAGAGGTTTCAGTAGCTTAATCAAATGCATGGTAGCAATGCAAATTCACGGGCCCTGTGTCATTGTATTTTCCCATGCACGGCACTTCCTGCACCTTTGTCATTTCACTGTTTAATAATCCACAGCTCAATCATAGCAGCTGAGCATCTAAGAGGACTACAGTGGATATAAGTCACCTCAAGAAAAGAGGGCACAACTTCTGGCCCAGGGAAGGTAGGCCAGGCTCATAAAACCCCAGCATAGGGCAGGATGTATCCCTTTGGGTTTATTCTCCACTAAAAATACACTTCAGTGTTTGTGTACACAGAAGGCAAGCAAAACCCTACCTGAGGTTTTGGTGGTCACAGGTGTGACTGATCTCTAGCCACTTCCTGACTGGGTTACACTCATGCCAAACAAAGGAGTGGTTCACAGTTACAATACATATTTGCTTCAGTCCACATGGGTTTTGTAGCCATTTTGAAGGATTTCATTTTTAGATTTTAATAAAAAGAAAGGAGCACAAATATATTTCCAATGAAAATAAAAGCACTCAAAATTTGAAACTGGACCTGTTTTCATAACTTTCTTTCCCTTTCAGATTAAGAAACTCTGAGTGTTATCTTTTCAACAAATATTTTGTTAATAAACACTCATCCATGCCCAATTTGAGTGGATAAGAATGAGGGAATTTTGCCCATGACAGTACAAAAAAAACCATTTTTTTGAACAACAAATCTGATTACATTAAGCATATCCTTTCTTCATGAATTCTTCATAGTAAGAGAGTTTAGCAGTACAATTATTTTCAACTGACTGGAAGCCTAGAGGAAGAAACATCTGTATATTTTGGGAGCATAAAAGGTCCCTCTGTCCAGAAGCAGAAGTATCCAATTCAAATGCATAGCTGAAGAATGCAGAAGAGGTGAAGGTTTAGCTTTTCTTTTTAGTTAATTTGTCCTCTGACATGTGACTTGAGCTGAACTTGTTGGCATAAATTCATTGCAGCTTATCCTGTAATTATACTTCCCGCTATAACTGGGGGAAAAAACAGCATGCTTTTTCAAGAGATGCTTTGGTAATGTTCCTTAATGACAAACTGAGACTGTATCTGAGGGGAAAAGAATGAGTCAAACTGCACATTTTCTGCAGTCAGAATCACTAAAGGTCAGTTGAGCAAAGCAAAACAGCTCACTGTTTCTTTGAACTTAAATCTGCTCTATCTATATATCCTTGAAAAGAAGTCAAATTGGAATCTTATAAAGTCAAGGCTGATATTTCCCTGTTGATATTTTTCATGTGTCTTAATACTGTCTTACACTGAATAAATCGGGTGCAAACCTTGAGCAACAAAGCTGGTCAAGATGCTGGTGCTGGTTCTGGAACTCACTGTACTAATGAGACACCATTTGTTTATCACAGTACCTTGTTTTCCTCCACCTGAGACTTAGATAAACTGAGGCCTTACCCAGAGATCAACTGATTTAAAGACTACCAAGGCCTTCTGCATATCACTGACAGTGTAATTTCACTCAGTTTTCCTGTGTGGAAGTCAAGCTCATAAAACCATAGCTCAGGGCAGGATGTATCCCTTCCTGTTTATTCTCTACTAAAGGCTGGTTTTAATGATTGTATGTGCAGCAAACAGCCTTTTATTTTTTAACTTAAGACAAACCATGAAATCTGATATCTGTAGTCCCAGTCCAATAAAGCTGAAATTACCAGTTTTGCCCAGGCTTTAACCCTAGCAATGGTAATCCACACAACAAACAGTTTCCTCAACAGATTAGACTAGGGCAATGTACAGTGATCACTGATATTTGCCAGTGCTTTTCATAGAGATTACACTTTTTTTCTCCACGTGGGTGTTTCCACTCTTAGCAACATCCAAGACCAGCCAGGATTGTAGATATTAGTAATAGCGTTACCCATAGGGACGGATCAGGGACCTTGTGTAGGTGCAAAGCAGAAATGTAGCAAAGATGAGCTCAGGATGCCATTTCCAAAAGCCCTGTTACAGACATAGAGAGTTTAGGATTAGCCTCCAAGCTAAAGCTCCAAGCCGATCTCCTCTTAAATGTGTTGTTTTATTCTTTAGTCTTAGGATTTGCCTAGAGGTTATACTAACCATTAGGGAAGTAGTTGTGTGGTGCTCTGCTCTGCCACTGTACATTGCCTGTGCCAGTCCTCATCTGCTCTGGGTCTTCGCCGGCACACTATGTCTGGCTGGTTATCTATCTGCCCTCCACAATGCCACAGCTCACCACATCACTCCTGCTCTCCTTCTGCCAGGCTTGTGGGGAAAGTTCTCTTGTGGATTACTAGCCTTGCAAAACTAATTTCCTGGCAGTAGATCAGCTCATGTGCATTTACTTGCCCTGACTGTGGCCAAGAGCTATTGCTCTTTATGAAAGCAGAATTTCTTTTTCATGACTCTGCACAAGCTGCTGCCAGGACATGTTGGCAGCATTTTGCTTTAAATGGTGCTCTGAGGCCAGGAAAAATGGAGGCAACAGTTCCCAGTCAGGAGCAACGCAACCTCAATTAATGAATGGGGATGGAAGAGGCCTGTCACAGACTACGGTTGCTAGGTGAGACACGCTAGCTCACACTTCTGGAAACCCACTGTTATGAAAGACACAGTGAGCACCAGCTCACCTAGAATGCTTTAATAATGGATGGAATAGGCAAAATATTAATGTGAAATATTATTATGAATATTTTGTGAATATTATATTTTGGTGAAATATTAATGACACTACATGAGGATCTTACCCCACTGTCTTGACAGCAGAGCAGGTGAGAGATGTGACAACATATACCAAGATGTTATTCCACTGTTGGTGGAAGTGAGCAACCCCACAGCTCACGGCAACTATTTTGGGGTTGGCAAGCCTCATGCTAGTAGTGGGGTCATAACTATTTGGAGGCAATGAATGCTATGCTCTCTTCCATGGAAAATAATGGAATTTGTATAGATGACCTTTGCAAGCCGGTAAGTGTGATTAATAACATGCATTCTCATTCAGCCCTCTCATTGCAAAGCACTATAGGATTGCTTTGGAGAATTCATGGACTACTAATACAGGACATTGCCACGTTCATGATTGAGATAATACCACAAAGTTGTAAAAGGTATCTTATGAATGAGGATATTTGACCAGTACAAACAAAGTTAATAAAGGGGCAACTCCTGGAGGACTAAGGCCGTTGCCTTATATTTGTACTTATATTTATATGTGATATTTGCGCATGTATCAAATAGTATTTTCCCCTTAGCTTTATTAAAGTTTGCTGATGCTAAAAAAGCATGTCAGGTCCTGAGTTAAAGCAAGAAGTTCAAACATTGGATAGCTTCTTATCAGCCTTAGTGACCATGTCTATCCCTAGCATATCTTTTTCTGATATATTTACTCAGAATTAGGATGATACTGATGCTATAATGGGTCTCAATCAATATCTGCGTTTATGTCCATGTCATCAGCCAGGCCTTCCCTGTTCCCCACTCTAGGTACTGGTGAGCCAAATGTTGCCTCACCTATTCCATGTAGATAAGGGGATTGGGGCAGAGGAAACTGATAAGTATCTTTGTTTTCATGGACTCTCTCTCTGGTTGGTGTAGCTGTATGAGAATATAAACTACTCCTATCTTAATAAACCTTACTCCCTTTGCTCTTTTATTCTGGCACTAAAACTTCTATCTGTTTACAATTTTTCCTGCAGAATTATTCTGCAGGAAGAAATGATCAGCCAAATGTGTAAAAACATTTTGTAGGGGCAGGGATGGATGGGAGACCAGTTATTTGTAGTCAAGGTAAGAACAATGTTATGAGTTAGACTGCTGCAGTTTTAAATGATGTTGCAGGGCTGCATATTCCAGAGCAAGAGGAAAGATCAGTGGCTCCAAGCAGTGGGAGAGAAACTCCCTGTTAATATCACAGGCACTGTGTGATTTTTCAGATGGACAACACAGGGTGGGTACTGGGGCATCACTTACCCCTGAAAGAGATCTTGGAATTTGTTTCTGTTGCTGGATGCTGCTGCAGCTGATGTATGTCCTTTGTCTGACACTTTGGAAATTGTGAAAAGGAGAGTAAGGAGTTAGAAGGAGATGAGTGGAATACTTACAATTGCCAGAAGGAACCTATGCAAATATTTTGCAATACTCTTTGTAATAACAGCAGCAATGGAAGACTTATGTCCTGATTCTTTCTGCTTTTCCCTTAGCTACTTGGCTGCAAAAGAAGACTATTTGTAGCTGGCACCCAGTTCTAAACTCAGGCTCATACTTGATCCACAGATAAATTCTGACTTTAAAGGAGCTCATGGTCTTTTAAAGATGCATCAGTTAATCAGAGAAACAGCAGCTGGAGAGAAAAGAAAATTCTGTCCCTGACTTCACCCTTGCTTCTCTCTGCAGTATTGTATAGTTTTCTTGATACTGCATTCTTCCCACAGCTGCTTAGAGCTCCCAGATCCAGTGCATACATTCTCCTTCTAGAATGCAAGTTCTGAGGTTTTTTCACTTTGGTTCAAAGCCACCCCAAGGGTCTGTACCACCAAACAGCTGCACTTTGAAGCATAGGCATCCATGGGGCTACTACTCCATATATTCCACTACTGAAAATACATGAAGCACGCTAAAAGCAGAGTAAGACCAAGAATGTTGAGAAGTGGGGTGTGAAATTCTTATCAAAAACATCTGGGACATCTGTACTCAGACATGGTGTCTCAGGCAGTTGTGAGAAAGATAACAGAAGACGAAAGCTACCTCTTGGCCTCCCCAGGACTCCCATGGGCTGTCTGGTTTGCCACATGGTGTGTGCATGCACTCTGCCTTAAGAAGGTAACGCCCTTCAAACTGCAGTGAATGTGAAGCAAAGGCAAGACATTGCACTAGGAGAGCGGAAGTACTTAGATGCGTAACATGAAGGACCATTTTGGGAGATGAACTGTTAACTTGAAACACATCTCACAGCTATGGCTTGAGCTGCAAATGCATGGGGATTGACTTAATGAAGCAGTCTGCCTCATCAAACGAAACTGCTGAATAAATTTCAGGGTGTTAGCAACACATCAAGGTCACATACCCCCAAGAAAAGCTACTGCATGAAAAATAAATGGGAAAGTGCCTGGGCTCAAATTATCCTGCAGCAGGGGATAAAATGTTTAGGCAGCAGCATGCTGAGGCCTGTAAAGGCATCTAACTATGCTACACACTGAATGGATTGCTTTATAGATTGTCAAAAACTTTAAACATAAATCCTATGTACAGGACATGAAGGGCTTTTTTGAGAAGTGTTTTTGTGCTTTCGATATTTACAATGCTTTTTGATAGGCGTGAAAGAAAACTTACACTTAGTAGGTTAATAATACAAAGCAAGAATAAGAACAAAAGACACATCAAGTGATCACACTTGGTGAGATGGAGAAATTTAACTTCAAGGAAGAAAGGGGATGTCTCCATAAGAAACTTAAAAAAAAGCCAGTTAATTGCTCAGAAAAATATTTTAGTTTGTTAGGCCAAGCTCAGAGTCTTCCATTGCAACACTGACTTACCTAGGATGTGGAACATTTTTCTGTTTGACTTCAGAAAAAAAAATCTCCATGTAAGGAATCCACTCTATGGGAGCTGTGAAGAAAGAACCTTTGGGAGGAAACAGGAAAATTATGTGGAAATAAGTGATTGGAAAGAATAAAATACTCTAAAAAAGAGCCCCTCAAACCTGGATCTGCCTCACTGCTCTGCAGCAATGCTTTGGTTGCTAATGAGAGATTGTAGTTGTTGATATCCATTATTTGTAGTTATTATTTGATAAATGCATGGACAGGAATGGTCACCCTCATAAAAGATTGCATTGTGGGTGCTGATCTTTGCTATCTTTTCCATTTTCCATCCACATGAAGTTCTCTTGTCCAAGGAGAGTTTCCTACCAGTCATTTTCTTGAGTTTATGTTCATCATGCAAATAAACTAAGAGGTCGTAAAATGGATTGGCATAAGACAGAAAACCTGTGATTAGGGCACCTGACTGCAGGGGGAGTTCCTGGTTCTAGTCTCTGGTCCCAGATTAATTTCTGTACCTTACATTTAGCCTAGGCCTGTGAGCAGCAGCAAGAGCAGCAAAGGTCCTTCTTTTCAGCCAGTTTTCCTAAAAAAGAAGGTTTAGTAAAATCCATTGGAGACCCTGGTCTGGTGACATTGTGCAAAAGTGCTGCATGCCTGCACTGTAGCATCCAGTGCAATATAGGGCTGCGAGGCATCAGTGCAGCAATCTGCCGGAGTGCTGACGAGCTGAGTTTGGACCTAAGTCAGGCTCACTAATACTGTGCTCTTGTATGTCAGGAGGATATTCTGATTCAATCTGGCATTGGTTGGCAACCCATCAGCCATCTCAGGCTTGTGCTCTGTTGACATTGCTGGCTATTGTTAAATTTTGTCTTACCTGAGGGGAACTGGGATACTCAGAAAGCATTCTTTGAAAAACTTGACTACTATCCAGGAAATTCATGTTTTTTGTAGTGTCTGAATAGCCTGAATGAAACAGAAAATTGTCTTTTGTTAATTCACAGGCCAAATCACCTCCTTCCTTTTGCGAGGTGAAGCAGATGACAACTGACGAGCTGAAGAGGTGAAGACAAGCTTCTGTTCTTGGTAATCATAAGTGCCCTTTAACGCCAATGAGCTGTAAATAACTGACATTTGTTTAGTAGATATGATATGAAAAGAACAGGACTCCTGGATTTTTCGTAATTTCCTGAAATATTGCTCAAGAAATTTGTGCTTCAACCCTTTACGTGGCTTCACTCATTTTACTTTTTGCCAAAAACCTATTCTGACTGGTCACTAGCAATTTTATCCTATATTGAATAACTTATCTAGATACCTTTAATATATCAGTTAATAATTCCAGCTCAATTTCTCTGTGGACCATTGAAACTTCTCCCTCTGCACTTAGCAAAGTCTTATGTCTGCTTTTTAATATAAAGTAATCTCATTTTTAATTGCATCCAATTACATACAGGGAATTTAAGAATACATTATATGTTATAATACCTCTTGTCTCCCTGTGAAAGTTTAGGGAAATTCTTTTCTTTCTGAGTTTGTAGTCATGAACTTAAAAGCAATACTTACTGGCTATCACTTTTTTGGACATATTCCATCAGTTTGGAAATATTTTCCACTTCTTCAGTTCCAAAGACAGGAAATAAAAGCGGATCAGAATGATTTCCGTTGTGATATATCTGTTCTACCAAAACGAGTTGGTATTTCTATATACATTAATATCAGGACCCTTGCAACAAAATCTTCTGATTCTAATACAGAGTTCAGGGCTGGTTGCTCTAGCACATGTCTACCTGAAGTCATAAAAGATTAAATGGGTGTAGCAGCAGCTGAAAGTCGTATTACTGGCACAATACTTATCTGCCTAGCTAAGATCGTTGCATTGATCAACAATAACCTACTTCAAAAATTCAGTTCCTGTTTTATTTGTGCCTCTATTAAGTGGTCTACAGCATATTTCAAGATGCAGACATAGATGACAAAAGCATTAATTGGATTATGTAAATGAATGCACATACAGTTTAATACTGCATGTCTATGTTCAATTGTATTAGCAAAGAACACCAATGTACCCTCTGCTCTATCCGGTCTATTAATTATACTGCCTGTATCCAAAACTGAGACTTTGAGCTTCTGCCTTCTACAAATGAAAAAAAGCCACTTAGGTGCAAACAAATGGTGTATATTTTCAAAGTAATATAGACCTTTTTTTCTCAAAACATAAAGCATTATTTTAACATAATGTCTTATGTTATCATTTTAAAAGGAGATGAAACCTTAAAAGTTCTCTGTTTTACTTTAAACATAAAATTTTTAGCAGAACATCAGCCTTTCTGTTTGTGTATGCTATATACCAATGATAGTAGTACATGTAGAGCATGTAAAATATTCAGAATGTGGACAAAAAAACATGTAAAATCTGCTTTTTAACAGGTGCGGGGGAAAAAAAGTGCTTTTGATCTTGAGAATTACATATGCAGGCTTCTGTGTTAAGGCACAAAAAGAAAATACATCATTAATGAGAATCCTTCATTAAGACCATATATAAATAGTACACCTACATGATCTATCTATCAATTTATATTATAAATAAACCTGACTTTGGCCAAACTAGGCACTCTGTAAATGCTCTTCCTTCCAGAAACCCTGATTGGGTCCCTGTGCAGAGCAGCCACCATTCCATCGTATCTTCCAGTGCACTTACTCAGTACACCTCCTGTGTAAGTCAGTCAGCTCAGGCTAGATCCAGAAAGAAATTTAAGCACACGTTTGTCAGTTCAGATCTCTAGTCTTCAAAGATGAAGATCATCAAGGCCTTTGCAAGACTGACACTGAACCCCAGAGGTCCAAAGTGCTATGCACCGATATTTCCAGGTGCTAAGTTTCACCGGGCTCATGGAGTGGCTCTGTGTACGCGGGTACCCGGCAAGGTTGGGATTGGCTGTGAGCAGCATGCCTCCCTACTCTCCCCCGGGGTGAACTTTCTCCTCACTTGCCACTGCAAGGCCAGGTCTGTGGACAGGCGCGCTGAGACCAAACACACTGGACTGGGCCTCTCAGAAACCACAGGCAGAGAAGCCAGCACCACCCCGCCTCCACAACCTCACAGCTAGGGCTCTTAGCTCAGAGGAAGCAAGTCTAGGCTTCAGTACATGCTCTGGGAATATTTAAGTACTGTTTTTGTATTAACTATTCATCAGAGAAAGAACCGGAAGTTCTGTCTCGCATTGCCTGCATTAGTGCCCTAATGAGGCTATAGGGTCCTTCTCAACCTCTCTCTTTGTCCTCATGAATATTTCACGTGTGGAACAGTTAAAGCAGTAGTGCATGATAAAGTCCAGCCCTGGAATACCTCCCAGCCAGGTAATGCAGTGGAAATGTTAGTTCATGCCGCCCCAGAGGGCGAAGAGACAGGAACCTGTGCTTGCCTGCTCCCGCATGGGTGCTCTAAACCCAGGCAGCCTAACAGGAGCCTAGTCAGGACACAGCTGCCCTCTTGCTTTCTGAAGTGGTCCTTCTGTCAGACAGATCAAGCAGCTTACTGAGAACCCAGACTCACTGTGCTAAATCTTCCCTGTGCCTTCAAATAGAAAGAGTAGCTGGGCAGCCCCAATGCAAGGTGAGGACCTCGGCAAGCAGCAGGTGTGAACCCATGCCTAAGACTGGAAACTGCAGTTGCTGCCTTTGTGCTCTCCTCACGCAGCCACCATTTCGTTTGATTACATGGTTTCCCTCGCATACCCCATTCTTACCTTGGGTTTCACTGACTTTCAAGCTTTCCTTCCGTATTTATCCAGTCAGTATTGCCAGTGCCTCTTTAATGTCCCTGCATTGGGTGCAGGTGGCAATGTTTTGATAGCAGAGGGTTGCAGGGGTGAGGGGAGTCTGGGACTGCCCTGTTCCGGATACCAGTCCCAGCTGGTTCCACCTGGCTCCAACAGACCCGCCACAGGACACAGCTGAGCCCCTCAGCCAAGATGGTGGCGCCTCGGCGAAAACGTATTTCAGAAAGGGCAAAAATGCCAGGGAGCAGAGAGGAGTGAGGAAAAAAACAAGTGTGAGAAATGACAGTATGAACACCAACATCAGAGAGGGAGGCAGAGGAGAAGGTGCTCCAGGTGCCAGAGGAGATATTTCCCTGAGGCCTGCGGAGAGGCCCCCATGCTGGAGCAGATATCCACACTGCAGTCTGTGGAGGACCCCATGCCAAAGCAGGTGGGTACGCTCTGAAGGAACTGCAGCCCCTGGGGGATGCACGTTGGAGCAGGTTTATCCTGAAGGACTGCAGCCCATGGAGAGGACTCACTTTGGAGCAGGGGAAAAGTGTGGGGAGAAAGGAGTGGTGGAGAGGAGCTGTTACAGACTGACCACAGCCCCCATTCCCCATCCTACTGCGCTGCTCAGGGTAGGGAGGTAGAGGAGTTGGGAGTGAAGGAGTGAAGTTGAGCCTGGGAAAAAGAGGGGGTGGGAGGTTTGGTCTTTGATTTTGATTTGGTCTTTGTTTCTCACTATCCAAATATATTTTCGTTGACAATAAATTATATTCATTTTCACCAAGTCAGGTCTGTTTTGCCCATGACAGTAATTGGTAAGTGATCTCCCTGTCTTTACTTTGACTCTTGAGCTTTTTCATCTTATTTTCTCTCCTATTCTGCTGAAGAGGGGGAGTGAAAGAGTGGCTGGGTGGATGTCTGGCAGCCAGCTGAGATCAACCCACCACAGTCTCATAGTCCAGTATCCTGAGTATCTGTTCATCTAAGACCTTGTTCCATAAGCAGAACCTATTTTCAAGGAACTATTAATGAAGTTTGCCTCCTCCTGGTTATTTTCTTTCCCCACTCAGACAGTGCTGCATTTACAGTTAAGCCTCTGCATTGCTCTAGTCAATATCTTTAAACACAAATGAATTAAATTCAAGCCTACACTTTAAGAAAACTTGGTCTTATTGTTTCCTTCTGAAGCAAAAACTCTTCAAGGATTAAACTCTTTGCAGCTGATGTACCGGCATCTTTATTAATCAAGCACATAAAAATTCCTAGATCTCTTTGAAAGGCAGAAACAACTTATTGGCTGAAGCAGCAACAAGCTTACATTTATGGCTTTAATTATTAGAGGTAGTTTGTAAAATTCTATGGCAAAGATTAATTTTTTCATAGTTGGAATGGAAGTGCAGAATATACAATGCCCATCATTTGGTCTGTCTAGTATAAGGCAATAACAGCGCAGGGCTGACGGTCACTGAACACCTCTTTGTCCCTCAGAAAAAGGAAACAATATGATAATACAGAATATATTTGTATCTGAATATCTACTGTTATAATTTATAGTCTTTGCATAAAACGCTACTGTTTTTCACAGCTCACCTAATCCGGATGCTAACCGAACGTTCAAAAGCACAACATTCAACGTTCAGCTCTAGTGAGATATCAATTATTTGAGGGTAATAATTATGTTAGCAAGTCAGAAAATATCGCTTTCAATTTTGTCTTGCTACAAGCCTCATGTGTCGCCTTAGGCAAGATACCTAATATCATCATGTTTCCCTTTTCCCATACAATACTTGAATAATGATCTTGACATGGGATATTTATTTGAGAGGCTTTGTTCAATGTGAAAAGCACTTTGATATCCTTAGATAAAAAGTACAAAGTGAGTATAACCACAGTTTTCTGTGTAGTAATAATAGCTCCTCTGACAACCCCTACAAAAGACTAAGAATGTCATAAGAATGGAATTTTAGAAGTTCAATGAATTTCATTAACCAGATCTTTGCTCTTATATTTCAGAAGTCACAATTCATAATTCACAGGTAGTTTTACTAGCTACTCTTGGCATATGTCTCTGTTGAAGCTGCATTACTAGTACTGTCCTGCTTTCACTTCTCACTTCACCAGATTCTCTTCATACTCTATTATTTTATGTTAGCCATGTCATTTGGTTATTCAGTCTACTTCAGGGCTCTACATTACATTTGTGACTTTTTCAGCGAATGTAAAAAAGGATTCTAGTAGAAAACATCAGCGGTGCCTTACATAGTACAGGTACATGCCGAAGATGAATAGGAATTAACCCTACAGAAGTTCCTGTATGTTGATAAGCGGTTGGTATACTGATGTAAGCTGTCAAAGCAAACGAATTTAACTAAATTCTGAATCAAGTTCTTCAGCTCTTAAGACGTTGGTCACCAAACCTGGGGTTTGTAGTTCACCCACTAGATCAAATGAATGTTCTATTGCTGCTATTGTTGCTATTGCTGTTCATATTTTGAGGGTTTTTTATCTGATTGGCAAAAGGCCTGTACACTGCACCAGGCTGCAAATACATCAGAGCACTGAGCAGGTTTGCTGCAGCTGCAGCATCAGCTGCAGAAGGATAGATGGAGCTGCACAGCCAGCCCTGCTGCTGCCTCTCCTTGTGGGGAGGCCCAGCAGCACCAGCTCTGGCAGCTCCAGCCTGGCTGACTCCACTGGGGGGACATCCAACTCAACTCAGCTGTGAAAACCAGTATCTGGGGTTTGTGTTATGGAGCTGCTCATTACTGTGATTGAAGAGGATAAGCTGCTCTCTGCAAGTGTGCAGGAAGGCTGTGAATTTCAGCACATGTGGGACTTGCATTTCCGTAAAGAAACCCTTGCTATCCCAAAAGTAAAGAGGCTGTGCCCTAAAGGCTGGGTTTCAGCAGCAGGGACTATATCTGGTTTGTCCCTTTTGTACATGCTAGTAAATATCCATCAGTTATCCCGATCTGTATATGATATGTTTGTTTATAGTTAAGTATCTGATAATTATTGACACATAACAGTAGCTTTAGGAAACACAGAGACCCTCTGTACCTCACTTTATAGAGAGAACTGTTAATGTCCTGGAGTAATTCTCAGTGCTATACCAGCAGCTTGATCACTGTACCATCTCTGTTCTTACGGAGCACATTAAAAAAAACCCACTCAGCCACACTAGCATGGCACCTCTACAGACTGTTGAGGAGGGGTTTAATTATTAATTTGCAATTACTGTTATAAAACAAGATGGGGTAGGGCAATTCTTTATTGGGGCAGACACATTAACCTACCAATGTAAAGAGCATAAGCTGAAACTTCAGATTTGGGTCCTACAAAAACTTCACTCCCACGTCTTCCCAGCCAGCTATGCAAATCAGATATCATGCACACGTGGATGGTTAGACACTTACATCATGACATGTGTACAAGTGCCTGTTTTACAACCACACTCCAAGTATTTGCATTAGTATTTTAGGCACAGTCTATCAGCCTACTTCCTTGAGTTTGCAATTCTGAGAGCTCATTTTAGATCAAGCAGTTTAAAAGAAATCACGATTTTTAAAATTATTGTTCTCCCAAGAGCCATAGTCACAGCACACTGTGCTAAGTTCTGTAAAAACTGATTTCAGAAAAAAAACACCTACACCTACAACCTATCTATAGAGTAAAAGAAAGGGAGGGCATATGTGTGATATATCAGAAACAATGAGAGACACAAACTTTTGAGTTTTATAACTTTGAGAATCAAGCTATTTTGGGCCAAATATGATGGTTTTTTCATAGTGTACTTGATGATCTATGATAGTGCAGAACAGTTTTGTTTTTTTTTTTTTAATTTCTTAAGAGCATTTGTCAAAGAAAAGAAGGAACTTTGCAAAAGGGGATGAAAGAGGTAAGGAAAAGCCTTGTGAAAACATTTTAAAATCTCTTGAAAGGCTATTCCAGTAAACGAAAGGCAGTATTGTCCCTCTAGGTCTGAAACGCTGATATTTCCATAATTCAGTGCTGCTGAATGGTACGTGTATTAACCTTACGGTTTTCAGTCACTGGTTATGGCAGGATGGTTATGTGCAAAACAATTTTTACCATATTTTAATGTGGGTGAGGAAAGACTTTCAAGGGCACAAATCAAGGTTATGTCTCCAGCTCTCAATTATTTCAAGTAAGAGTTAGTCATATAACAGACAATGTTGCTTTGGAGAAACTCTTCCCTATATTTTTTTAAGGCATTTTGTTATTTTCAGTCCCTTCATTTACAAGATATGAGCCATGAGCTGCCTGTCTGTTTGTGAGGATATTAAGGGCAGTTGCTGTCAGACTAGCATAGCCATGCAAAAGTGAGCTTACCAAGGGAAAAAGTCAAATATGAAGCTAAGCTGGTATTATAAATAATCCGAATCCACCAGAACTCCAGGCAGCGGGAGGCATCTGCTATTCATAATTGCTAAGCAAGAGTTGAGTGACTCCAAGATCCAGCCTAACCACTAGCCTGAAACAGTGGAAAAAGACTCAGCAGACATTTCTTCTTTGGATACTGTGCGAGCAGCACTCTGACTACCGATTTGTACCTTGCTGCTCTCTCAGGATACCCTCCAAGTGTTATTTGGCTCATGTTTCTTCTCTCTTACCCAATGTTGTACTCTGTGGCTGGACCTCAAAGACACAGCTTGACAGAGAGAGGTATGAGTCAGACTGCAAACAAGCACACAAAATTTACATGCACTGCCCTGACGTCCTGCTTCTTATACATACATGTGAAGCCTCTGCCTGTTACTCAGCACCATAAGTAAGTGACCAAAGGAAGAAATACCCCTTGTATGAACAGGACAAGAAATTTCTCCAAGATTTCCGTACTCATACAGACTGAATACAGATCCGAGATTAAAATGTGATAGGGACACAGGAGTCACTGTGATGGATCAACGCAATGGCCTACTTAATGTAGTACCCACTCACTGACATGTGGCACAGAGAAGCTGGAAGTTCCCTTTAGAACAATGCAGCTGAGAAAGGGAAATGCGTATAATTTTTTCTACATGTTGCGTTATTCAGTCAGGTTTTATTGAAGGCCATTAACAGATTCTTTAATTTGTAGCAAAGGATGAAGTGGCTATCTCTGTAATTGAAAGGCTGGGTTTCCATGCCCATTTGTTATTTTTGCTGGTTTTCACCAAGCCGAACTAGGACTCTTTATACTGATGCCTAAAAATGGATTTGGAAATCAGCTGGATCATGCATTAGAAAGTTATTGCCTAGTAGGCACGCAGAAAAATGTCATTTAGTTGCATGCTACATCTCACCTCCCAGCAGCTACTAGATTGTGATTTACCCTTTTTGCCTTTTTGTCTCTTTATTTCAGCTCAGACTTGAATCTTGCAGCTGCTTTCTCCAGAAAAGCCTGAAATAGAAACCAGTGTTGTCACATCTGAAATTCCTTCAATCCCCATCTCTAATGCTATAATATATTAACCTCTGACTTTAGCAGCTGGGAACACCTCAGCAGTTTAAATAAGATCACAACTGAAATCTAGAAAAAAATGCAAGAGGTTAATAAGCAAAATGTTCCAGCTTTAAGGTCTGGTAATTTGCCAGCTGCCAGAACCAGAAGCACATGCCATGCTTTGCTGGAGGATGCTGCTGCTCTCAGTGTATTGTGTGAGAAGACGGAGGAGGTGGAAATAGCATAGGGTCAACTCCACAAAGGCACTTGAGTGAGTCTTCCTTCTTCTGGGCCAAAGTATGTTTTCTGAAAACAGATAGCTGTGCCCAGAAAACAGCTACCTGTACTCCTTCATGGACAGATTTCAGATAGACTAGGATGGAAGAAAACAGCTTCTGGTGTGACAAAGAAAGTTGTGAAAGGCTTGGGGGAAGCTCCCTGCACAATGAATGACTGAAGTGCAGCAGCAGAGCTGCTGGTGAAGGGGTAACAAAGGAAAAAACATACCAACTAATTCTTACGACAGCATTGAACTTTTACTGAAACGCATCACATTCTCTCTAATTGTGGTCAAAGCAGGTCAGTAGGCCTCAGATGAGCCAGGACTCTGACACAATGCAATAATTTCTCATTATTATGAATGGTAGTATTCACACAGCCTAATCACCCAGACAAATAGATTGCTTTTGTAAGTCAATGAAGATTCAAAACATATATATGTGGTGTTATTTTATAGTCTGTATCAAGAGAAATTAAATCAAAGGACAGAGAGTCTGTGTCACACAACAATCCAAAAATAAATGTTTGGATTTAAATTGAAGATTACTGATTGCCTATCCTCTGCTCTAAACACTAGACAACACTCTTGAAAAGACACCATTTGAAAGCATAATCTTACTAGTTCTCAAGTAGCTGTGAAAAATCAAGAAACACATAACTGAACTGATCAACTAGCATATAGTATCAAGAAAGTACATCTACTGAGCTGACCTAATGTGTTAATATGAGCAGGAAGGAGGTATCAGAACATCCAACTAACACATGAATGACTTATGGGTATTGTCTCTGTCTACCAATGTGCAGCCAGATCTAGCAATAGCAAACATTTCATAAGCTTATGTACAATTTGCTATTACTGTAAGTGAGGGAAGACTAGAAAGGGACCAGGCCATAATATTGCATTGAATCACTTAAAGCATAATCACAGCTGTGTATAATTATTGTCCCAAGTAAGTAGCATTTACTGACATCCAGTAACACTGGATTTAATAGAGGTAGTCAAGACTGCAGATGACTTTACTTTTCCAAAACACTAATGATTAGGATCGGTTTCATAAAAGCAGTTTGACTTCAATCTTAGTTTTCTCCGGACCTGCTGCTAGAGATCAGGTGCTAAACTGGCTGAAACAAACACATATTGAGGTTCAATCCAGCACATAAAAATGCCAAATGAGGTTTCAATTCAGCAAACTCCTAAAGCCTCACTTTCAGCATGCAAGTAATCCCTGCTGAATCTAGTGGCTCCACACAGGTGCTCAAAGTTGAGCAAGTTTAAGTCACTTTTCAGAACTGGGGTTTTATGTTATATGTGGTAATGCAGTTATTGCTAAAAAAAAAGAGAAAAAAAAAAGAAAAAAAAAAGAAGCTTTGCTGTGTTGTGCTTTATTTATGGATTTATAAGGATGTACCACATGATCTGCAAAATTGGGGAAAATACCAGCCCTGGATTAGTTTAATGGGCTCAGTTGCCTAGTCATGCCACAGAAACAGCATAGCCAAAGGAATGTTAATGTCTCTGACCTAACTATTTTCATTGTTGCAACATCAGCAAGGTGCTACTGAAATAATCCCAAAGGTATTTTCAAAGGAGTGGGGAGATGCTGTTTCAAAATCTCCTTAATGATATCCCTGCCTTTAGCCATACCTATGGAGAAACCTCAGTGCTAACTTCTGGAGCCGCACCTCTGTATCAAATACCAGAGTACTTATACTTTTGTATAATAATAATAATTAAAATACAAAAATGGCTTTTCAATAGTAAGTTTTGCATTACAAGCCTCACAATCTTCTACTTCTTATTAATGGTATGTGTATGATTTTAAAGGAGCCTGGGATCAAAATTAAAGTATGTCTTCGTGAGATAACTCTCACTTGGTTTCTGCCCGAATGTGTGCTCTGTCTGCAGTCTGTGAACAAAACCTTAAGCCGTTTTGAAAATGCTGAAATGTGTACTGGGACAGAGATTTAGGTAAATCCCTCAGTTTGTTTCTGTGCCAGGGCTCCAACACAGACAAGTCTTCAATTAAAAGGAAAGAGAGGGTCTTTTTTCTGAGTTACTGACTGATCTTAAACTGGCACAGACTTTTTTAATGTCAGCTGAAGTAATTGTAACTTTGAAATCAGTCTACTAAAATAGCTATAAATGGCCTATTCCATAACAGAGTATAAAAGGCTAAGAAATTATGAACAGATGTTAAAAGCACACAGCGGACAAGCTGATCGGGAAACACTGCAGTGAGACTGGGGCTATAAACAAACTGCTGGATTACACGACAAATTTTAAAAATATTATTTCTTATAGGAATTGACAAATTCTGTAAAGGTGTCCGAACGGGACATCGAGGTAAACTTGACATCTACCAGGGAGTAGAGGCTGCAAAGCTGTGAACATTTAAAAGACACCTCCATTGCCTGAGCAACATGATGCAGTGAATTACTTATGTATGCTGCAAATTCAGAAGCCAAATGATAATTTTTGGTCTTTACCATTCAACAGCTTTTGGTTCTGTATATGCAACAGTAGGTATAACACTCACTACAATGGAGAGGCTGCTTATGAAAATTGTAGTTTTTTTCCCTGTCGATCAGCATAGTTTATTATAGCAGCTCTGATGATGATCCACGAAACTGTCAACCTCACATGCATGAAATTTCCCTTGAATTTTCTTTTTAAGAATGCTTTAATTTAGTTGGCAATTACAATTAAAATGTCATCTGAAGTTGTAGTCTGAAGATATTGTAGCAAGTATGTAAGAGATGGGAGGAATATAAAGAAGAAACAAATGAGAGAAAGTGTTTCTTGGTTGTCATAGCTTAAAAGGAGAGCTTGGAGTTTTCTAGCTAACCAGTAATTATTTAAGAATGGCCCTACAGAAAGAACAATAGGGTTTTTTCTAGGTTAAAGCATCAAATGAAAGCTTAAGTGAGATATTTTAGACAGTCTGATCATTCCTCAGCATTTAGGGATTTTTATCTTAATTCTGTGCAGAATGTCTCTGAATTTGCACAACTTGTTAAGAAAATAAAGAAAGGATTTTTTAAATTGTATTTCAAGCATCTTTACCTAAGAAATTAAAATTATTCTGATCTGCAAAAGTAATATTAATTAAAGTACTGGAAGTGCATGTTTCAGGGTGTGTGGAAATGCCCGGGGTAAATTTTGGCCCTGTGCTGAGCACAAGACACTGCATCTGTCAGTCCAATACACATGCAGATAATATTAAATATTTATCTGAGGTATAAATGCCTATTATAGATTTCACATAATTCTCTGTGAGGGTGTTTAAACAAAGTAATGACTATTTTGACACAATAAAAGCTGACCAAAGCCAGGAAAATCAAAGTCAAAGAATCAGTCTGTAAACATCAGGACAACATCTGAGACAAGGTAAGTCTTTCCATCTGAATGTGCAACTTCTGTTAGTTTGTGAATTTGCATGTCACAGTTACCTTCCTTTTCTAAGAGCAGTCTTTTATAACGTATATATAAAATAAAAGATTATATATATATATAAAAATAATATAGACACACGCATATGTATAGAATTAAAAAAACATATATCTTTTTACAACAGCCTTCCTTTCTCTCTCTTTCCTTTGTCATATGCCAGGCCCTGTTGGCATGGTTCTCCTGACTCTGAAAATTGTAAAACTGCCTGATTTTCTAGAGGGGTTGAATTAAATCTTAACTGTATTAGGTCTGAGCATATCTTTTAAAGAATCTAAATAACCCAACACATGTGGTGGTCATAGAGAATGTTAGTACGTTCTCAGCAGAGTCAGCCTCTTTAGAATAATGGGTTCAGAAGCAGGCAATCAGAGACTTACAGGTCTGCATTTTTCTAAATGAAGGCTTACTGCTCTACTGGTGACTTGGAGAAAGAGACTTGCTGAGGAGTGGAGAAGAAAACAACAGGAGAAGAGAGGACAAACCTACATAATATAAATGTTTTTTCTGCCTTACACCTGTTTTTGTGCAAATATTTTAAAGGAAAATCATCGTGAGAGAAACGAGACTTAATTTAGTAGTTTTGGAATACCTACCTGAATGCAAATTATGGTCATCTGCTTACTAATTGTTTTCATTTCTGATTATGTTGCAGAAAATTCATGGCTAATGGCTCTAATTAATAACATGAGAAAAATAATTTCCTGACTCTGGCTGTATGTTCCTTATTTACATACCTGAATACAGAGGAAGGTGTGTTTCTTGTATGTCCACACAAAGCAACTATGGCCTGCCAGTGCATGGGAACCGAGCAAACCTTAACCCCCACATGTAGTGAAACTGAGTGGCTTTTCCAGGATGTGATACCCCAATGGAAGTTTACAAGCAGAACAATGAATTAATCTAAAAGAGATATGTTTTGTATTTTCTACCTAATTGTTCTCAGGTGGCTATTTTTGCAATTAGTAACTTACAGATTTAAAAAAAAAAAAACAGTTTAGAGTCTTTTTCGGATGGCTTTTGATTTTTGAGGTCATACCAATGCAACCAAACTGCTATGGTTCTGGTGCCACACTTTCTTATTTACATGCATTACGTTTTCTTAGTGAATGAAGTTGCAGATCGTGGGAGAAACGCTGTACCAAGGACTTGGCTGAGTGAGGCACAGCCTAGGAAGGTAGTGTGCAAATTACTCAACATTACTCAAACAATGCAGCTAATTCCTATTCTACCACACCTTTGTTATTCCAATCCCAATTATCTCTTGAACAGAGGCTTCAAATTGCACTGTATTTTGCAATCAGATTGCATGCCCAACAGACAAAGATGAGATCAGACTCCGGACATTTGGAGTGTCCCAGATGTTATTTGGTTTTCAGTCTCCAGGGATGCCCTCACCTTCTGTGTTAGTCAGCCATTCATTGTAGCTGTTTCACCGGTCAGAAAATGAAGCAGGAAAGACACTAGCCTCTTTAAGCTTTTTAGTCCTTTCTGTCAGGATGAATGCCTTAGCTGTGTAATGTGATTCACAACCATTCTCTCTTGGACCAAGATTTCTAAATTTAAATTATTTGGGTACCACCGTCAGTCTTCTTGTCCTGACCTACAATATTGAACTACTGGAAGAGACCTGGAGGATGGGGACATCCACATGAAGGGATTTTACTTTATATTTAAGTATGGACAGATAAACATATAGAATTCAACTTTTGCTAAAGGCAAGACTGATTCAGGTGAATCCAGTTGTTTTGCCTCTTGCAAAAATCACAAGCAACTAAAATTTGTTATTTGGATCCTCCTGTCTGATTCACATAGGAAGAGCCTCGCTCTTCTATACATCCTCTAAGTGAGGAAGGATGGAATTGTACGAACAGAAATCCCTTCTCAATCTTAGCGATCAAAAATGTTCCCTATTGCATGACAAGAAAATTTTACTATATTCTTCCTTCCTAAAGGCCCCAGAACCCCTGAGGCTGAGAAATACTGGCTGCTCCTATCTGTGTCTTGTATCATGTACAATCTGTCAGGCAATCATGGGTTATTTAGCTTCCAGTTGATATCAATACTTATAAAGAAATGAATAAACAGAAACCAAAGAGAAAGCACTGTCCAGACACCACTTTTTGCCATGACTTCTAAGGGTGATGTATTTTTTTGGACAGATTAATATTTTGTTATATTTTCCTAGTATTTATTTGACCATAAAATCAGTAGCAACAACTATTGCAGAAAACATTAAAAGAAACATTTTATCTATTCAAGTAATGCCATTTCTACTCTTTCCCCCCACCAAAAGCAGTTAAATTATAATCTGATATCACCTCTGTCATTCCACCAGCATGGTAGCAAAAAGTGTTTCCACTCCTCCCCATCTTGCAGGTCATCAGGCTTCAGTTGCCAATGTTGTACTTCAGATAACATTTCCAATTTGTACTGATGTATACAGGCATCAAAATATGCCAGAGAAAAGATTAGTACACCTTCAGTGCTTTGATATATAGGCTATCAGCACTCTTGCAAACAATGCAAACATAGGATCATACCCATGTACCCCTGTGACATGGTATCGCCACTGTGAGTAACAGTCCGTGAGCCTTGTTCTGAATTTGTAAAGCCTCAGGAGTAAGGCTTGTCAGACTTGTTCACTCTGAACTTTTCTTGACCTGCTTGCAGCTTTGTTTTACTTGCTTTAGCTGTGACAGTAATTTCTCTAATTGACCAGGTGTCTATGGCTAATTTGTTTTTCTCTTGTTATCTTTGTGTGGTACAACCACAGTTTTACATAGCTAGCAGTAACAAACAATTATTCTGTAGAGAATGAGATGTTTATAACTCTAACAAAATGATGTAGTGTAAAGTCCAGTAGGATAGCAGAGGCCTTGAGAAGCAGAGACACTGACTGGATGCAGCATAGAGCAGTACAGACATGGGATGATAAGAAATGGGGCACAAGCTTGACGCTGGAGACCCCTCAGCTACAAACAACTCCCCCACAGTCAGTTAAAGAACTGCAGACTTGGAGATGGACAGAAGTAGTTTTAAGAGTAACAAAGAAAACAAAGAAATAATATCTAACATACATAAAAGCCACAATATAGAGTGTACTTGGATGTAATACAGAGCTGCAGACCGATGAAGAGCGACAAGGTGTAAAAGCGTGTCAGCCAACATATAAAAGTGTCCCCAGGTGGATCCTGGAGTAAGGATAAGAAACCAGCTACATGAACATAATCATAATCCACTTGGCAAAAGACTCCAGGTGCATTGATAACTCAATGTAACATCACCACCACCACAACCAGAATGAAACTGCCTACCTTAGGACCAGAAAAGCAGTGGAAGGGTGAACATACCACCAAGAGAAGGGGTAGAAACTAAGTGTGTATATAACAATTTCAACTGTATTATTGAGACCTTTTCTATATAGAAGTATTCTAACTTTATTATTATTCTTTCTTTCTCTGTAACAATTAGGCATGGACAAGTAATGGTTAGATTCTTAAGATTTCAGTTATATGAACAATAAATTCTTGACTGTATATGCATATGTGTAGGGTGTGCTTCCTCTTTGCCCATAAACAAGATTTTGAGTGTAAGAGCATGACTGGTAAAAGTGGGATTGCTGTTGCACCCAACGTTGCAATGTTGCTGTTCCTAAGATGTTTATCTTGGGGTATGTATTAATCTCCTATTTGGAATGCACCAGTTTGCTAATTTCAGTTTGTGACCAACATATGGAGGAATCTGGTAGGCATGAAACACAAATGAGACCATTACCTGTTCAAAAAAAATGCCAGCTACCAACACAGTCTGGAGAAATAGAAGGGAGAGAAGAAAGCACCATGTATTCCTACAGCTGAGTGCTGGGTCCAAGGCCAATGGTCCCCATCCCACCATGGCACTGGTGAGTGCTTCCAAAACACTTTCCCTGGCAGGGGCCCCCTGTGTGCAATGGGGAGAGGAACCGCACGATTAGCTCTGGGTGAATGCAGACAGCGGGAACAGTAACTCTTCCATCACTCTGGCTGGAGAGATGGGTCAGAGTTAGCTGGCTCGCAGGGGTCCTTGGCCCTGGGCTGGGACTTGTCATGCCTGGCTACAAACAGATGACACCCTTGCCCATTTTCCATAGAGCACTGGAACCTGCACTGTGACTCAAGGAAGATGATTTGCCATTCAAAGGTGGAAAACCTCCATTTGCCTAGGAAAACCTTGGCTTGAACTGTTAAGGAAAGTCAAGGTGGAGTTTGGAGGATTTCCCTGTAGAGACACTGCTGTTCAAGACATAGGGGAATCCCTGTTCCTCCCTCTCTTTCTGGAAGTAAAACTGCTTGACAAATTGCTTACTCCTAAAACAAAAAAAGCCCAGAGGCTGTTTTTATTCCTTGAGTCCCAGCTCCAACAGCAAAATATCGCTTTCATGCAGTTAACCTCCCCAAATCCCCTCTTTGTATGGGCAGCTCATCCAAACTGCATATTGGGAATGGGTCCTGGTCCACCCTGAATACCAAACTAGGCTTCTCCTGCAAGTACGCTATTTGACCCAAATCAAAAGCATGACAGGGACCGTGGTCACAGAATGGATGATTACATGTCTGTGTCAGGCCTACAGCATGACTACATTTCGTTTACTGGTATAGAGGCAAACATTGAGACAAATTTTGCACTGGTTTACACTGTAAGCAAATTCACTGGCAGAATTTTTATCTTTCCCTGTAATTTAGTTGAACCAAGCTAATATCCTGCTGGCTTCTGAGCTTCTCTGGCTATGCTAGCTGTGCAATAAAAAGAGAAACTGCCTGAAAATTTACAGCACACTTTACTTCAAGTCTGAACTCCCTGCTGTGTCATAAGAAAGGCTAGGCTGTGCTCCAGTGCTTGTGGAGCAGGGTATAGCTATTGCTGGTCAGAGTTACTGGTACTCATCTGTCAAAGGGGAGGGGTAGAAGAGCCTCATATAAAAATTTTTTCTCACTTAGATACAGCTGTGACCTAAAATTACTTGTGACCTTTTCTGGGTTTTAGTTCAACTGATAGAAATGTTTCTGATACTTACACAGTTCATGAAGATTAATGAAATGACTCACTTAGGCAGTGTAGGATTCAAATTTATATTTGGTTTTAACTCCTGACCTCAATAGCAGTATGTTCAGAAATATATTTTTAAAGTAGTTGTATCTGAATACACCCTCTGTGATGTTTATGAATGTAAACACAAGCATTGTACACATCTTATAAAAACTTCTTTGCTGACACTGGGACTTCAAAACAGTATTTCTACAATCTGAGCTGAAAAGCCCCGGTTCTGCACCTCGGGGTTGTATAAAGCCTGCATCCCTCATTACAGAGAGGGAAAACTGCAACGCATGTCTTAGGTTACATCAGTGGGATTCATCTGTCCAACTCTGGCCACTTTTTAATCAGGTGCCTGTAGAGCACAGGACCATGTGCACAGCACCTCATCTGTCCCGGTAGAAGGGAGCCATGTTGCAGCTCACTTGCAGAGAGAAGAATGAACCTTCACCCCTTTGCCCATCACTACTGAGGTTGGCAAGCTGTGCCCTACCTTCTGCTGTCACACCTCAGGGAAAGGAGAAAAGCAGAGGCAAGCTGTCTTGGAGCAGTCGGCAGGGCTGGCCAGCACTACACAAGGCAGTATAGACCCAGGTAGCATGGTAATGTTGTCTTCTAATAGTTTCAGTATCTTGTTGGTATCAAATGAATTTATAAGCATGACACTACTGCATCTAATCATACCTGTTTTATTCCTTTGTATTCAGTGGTGAATGGCACACCCTTAGGCCCTCTTCTTGGCAGGTGCTAAACTGTATTAGAGGCAGTTAAGGAATATCTGAATATCTGCCTGATGTTATTCTGCCCTGTAAGCAACGAGTGCAGTTTGCAGAAGGGCATCAGGTGGCCGTGACAATGAAAGAGAAGCCCACAAGTCCCATCTGGGAATGGCGGGGGTGGGGAGGCAATTTTGGGTTTGGGATTTGCTCTGTGACTTATCTGAAGTCTAGCTGCTATCTAACCAGACACAGAGAACCTGATTTAGCTGTCTTCCAAGGATTTCTTGTATGTGGGAATCATCTAGTGATCTGGATCTGTTAGCCATGGCAGAACCTCTACAGATCTTGTAGAGACCCCCATGGAGAGTGGCTTTGACCAGGGAAGGTGAAGCATCTAGAAGATCTTCTGGAGGTAGAAGGACAAGGAGAATATCTTGGGGCTTTGAGCAGACAGCTTAAATTATTCTACTAAAAACACTGATGTGTGCTGAAGCTCTCAATATTATAATAGTATATGGGAATAGAGTATGGGAACATAAAAGTGGCTCAGACTCAGCTTTTGCAACCCTTTTCTCACTGACATGCACAAGCAGTTCCAGAGACAGTCTTTATGTTCCAACTTGACAAAATGCAAAAAGGAAACAAATAATAAACATGGTGAAAAGTAAGCAAGTTTCTTACCCCTTCTTTAGAAAATAAAATTCTAAAGCAAAATTGGTATCAAAAGTAAGAAAATGTATTTTAAATTTAATTATTTTTAAATCAGAGGTATCGTCAAAGTATATAAAGCTTGCACTTAAAGCAGTGAAAGCAAGAGCATTATCATTACATATATATAAGACTTTACAGTAAATCCTTTATTACTTCTGACTCAGAGTTACAGGGAACAGTTTCACTTCTATCCATAAATTCCTTTTGATGAGATGCCATTTATCTCCAATAGCAGGATGCTTTTAATTAAAAGGGGAAAAGATAAATTGAGATGATACCTCATGTCTGTTATCTTTATTACTGTAAAACACAAATACAAATTTTTCTACTGTTTTCAGTCTACCTCACATTCTTAGGAACCAAATAGGTAAACCTTAAAAATAAGTGTTTGTGGGAAGTTGTCTTGGCCACATCAGTTTTTACTGAGCTCATAACATAATTTCACTTTTCTTTTGTGACTAAAAGAAATGGAATCTAACTTGGATAATATGTTCTTATCTAAAGCAAACAGTCCTTACAAACGGTGGAGTATGTGTATGAACTACCCTACTCACTGACCTTCAAAGATGGATGCCAGGTATCAGATAATAAAGCAAAAGAAAAAAAATTCTAGCAAATTTCTGTGAGCATCTGGCATATTTAATGGTGTCAATTTTCACACCCTCTCCAATGATACTCTTTCCAAACTAGCCATAAGAAAACAAATATCCCATTAAAAAAGAAAGAAAAAGTCAAGGCTTACATTTGATTTCCTTTTGACTCGAAAGAATTCTGCACTTTTTCTGCTCCAGTGCTAGTAAAAAACTACTATCCTGAAATGGGAACACAGTATCTATTTTCCTTTATTATTATCACTGGAATAAATACTTCAAAGCACACAGGGGAACACAGGCAAACAGACTAGTGAGCCGTGTGTATATAATCTGCTGGCGTTCAGAGAGAGAAGGAAATTATTTCCTTATAATCCCCCATACCAGCAGTATCAGCACACACCTCGGGAGGCACACAGATCAGCCAGCACACAGAACAACACACAGTCGAATCCCGCATGAAACCATGTCAGCAGCTTTCCTCTAGCATGGGTCCAGAATGCACTCCCAGGGGTTACTAATATTTAACAACCTGAGCTCGAGGTTTGACTTAATAACAAAACTGGGGAAAATTTCTGTGTTTTCACATTCAACTGAGAATTTATACAGACAGAAAAAATACGTCTGCCTCTCCTGCCCTTAATTTTCTTTCTTTCCCAACATTAAGCTCCAGTCCTCAAATAACATCATGATGTGAGGAACACTTCAGTGAAGAGAAGAATGACCAATTACTTTTAGTTACAAACTGAACTATTGGATTCATGTTTGTCTTTCTCTTCCCAAAAGTATAGACAGTGCATAAATTCTGATCAAATATACAGATTATTTAACAACACTGGGGAGAAGACCAGAAGGACTATTTCATTCCTTTTAAACTGAAATTTACCTCATCTTTATATGTAGTTTTAAATTTTTAAATGGTTAGGACAGCAATCATGATTCCAACAAATAAATCTGCCTTTAATTACTGTGGACTACTCCAAATGAAAAACACTATAACCACTTGTAAGTGCCTGCTGATTTAGCTGTTTGGGTTACATTATCAAAAGAATCCAAGAACTGCTTGTCCAGTTTCAGAAAGACTGATGTCCCCTCTCCCTTGTGCTTCTTGGAAATGCTAGTCTTTGTTAATTTAGTAAGGATAATGTCAAGCTTTTTTTTTCTAAGGAATGTTTAAAAGAAGTGACATGCATCAGACCACCCCAAAAGGAGAAACAGTTTTCATATGCTGTTATGGTTAGCTCCCCCAGATAGATGGTGTGCATTATACCTTTTTTATGCTTTTGATTTAAAGTACACTGAACTAAGCTTCTGTGAAACGGTGTACTGTTCTGCAAGCATAACAAATTGTGTTGATTTTAGTGTAATACTGTTCTTTCATATCAACTTTGGTTCATGTTTGTGAAAATATCTTTCCACAATTTACTTTGAACGGAATTCATCCTTTATCCATTACGCTATTTGTTCTCATACTGGAGATATAAAATCATAGAATCATAGAATCATACAGGTTGGAAAAGACCTCTAAGATCATTGTGTCCAACCGTCAACCCAACACCACCATGCCCTCTACACCATGTCCCTAAGCGCCTCATCTACACGTCTTTTAAATACTTCCAGGGATGGTGACTCCACCACTTCCCTGGGCAGCCTGTTCCAAGGCCTCACCACTCTTTCAGTAAAGAAATTTCTCCTAATGTTCAATCTAAATCTCCCTTGGTGCAACTTGAGGCCATTTCCTCTTGTCCTATCGCTAGTTACTTGGCAGAAGAGACCAACACCCACTTCGCTACAATCTCCTTTCAGGTAGTTGTAGAGCGCGATGAGGTCTCCCCTCAGCCTCCTCTTCTCCAGACTAAACAACCCCAGTTCCCTCAGCCGCTCCTCATAAGACTTGTGCTCCAGGCCCTTCACCAGCTTCGTTGCCCTCCTCTGGACACACTCCAGCACCTCCATGTCCTTCTTGTAGTGAGGGGCCCAAAACTGAACACAGTATTCGAGGTGCGGCCTCACCAGTGCCGAGTACAGGGGCACGATCACCTCCCTACTCCTGCTGGCCACACTATTCCTGATACAGGCCAGGATGCCGTTGGCCTTCTTGGCCACCTGAGCACACTGCCGGCTCATGTTCAGCCGGCTGTCAATCAGCACCCCCAGGTCCTTTTCCTCTGGGCAGCTTTCCAGCCACTCTTCCCCAAGCCTGTAGCGTTGCCTGGGGTTGTTGTGGCCGAAGTGCAGGACCCGGCACTTGGCCTTGTTGAACCTCATACAGTTGGCCTCAGCCCATCGATCCAGCCTGTCCAGGTCCCTCTGCAGAGCCTTCCTACCCTCCAGCAGATCAACACTCCCGCCCAACTTGGTGTCGTCTGCAAACTTACTGAGGGAGCACTCGATCCCCTCGTCCAGATCATTGATAAAGATATTGAACAAGACCGGCCCCAGCACTGAGCCCTGGGGAACACCGCTCGTGACCGGCCGCCAACTGGATTTAACTCCGTTGACCACAACTCTCTGGGCTCGGCCATCCAGCCAGTTTTTTACCCAGCGAAGAGTGTACTTGTCAAGGCCGTGAGCCGCCAGCTTCTCTAGGAGAATGCTGTGGGAGACAGTGTCAAAGGCCTTACTGAAGTCCAAGTAGACCACATCCACTGCCTTTCCCTCATCCACGAGGCGGGTCACCTGGTCATAGAAGGAGATCAGGTTGGTCAAGCAGGACCTGCCTTCCATGAACCCGTGCTGGCTGGGCCTGATCCCCTGGTTGTCCCGGACATGGCTCGTGAGCACCCTCAAAACCAACCGCTCCAAAATGACCCATTAGTTACAGAAACATCTCTAGCTGTGTTCTTTGCCTGTTTAAGGATGATAACTCTGAATATCTGTAATGTGCAGGGAAACTATTTCCAAAGCATAGCAGTGCATTTGTTTGTTCAGATGGGTTTCTTTCCTTTTTCTCCATTTAATTGCAACACAACAAAGTGCAAAAAAATATGTGAACTGAGAGGTGTATGAGGGCAGTTCAATTACAGTATTATACAGTAACAAAAAGAATGGGGAGGATAAGGATCAGGGCAAAGTCATTTACAGGTAAAACAAAGGACTAAGGCCATCTTTTAAACCTCTGCAATAGCCAGGTTTATCACTATAATCAAAGGCCAGATCCAAAATAGGATTTAGACACCTTGAACAACCAGACTTCAGATGTTCCAGTCAAAAAATGCGATTCAACTGCTGCTAATTTTCCTGACTTCAGCAACCACCTAGAGCTTTCTAGATACTTCACTCTTAGTCTACAGCAATCCAGAAAGGCCTGTAATTTTGCTTCTCCAGGGGCGTAATCCAGCAAGCATGCTTGATCCTCTGGATGGGATTTATCTCACCTAGCCATAGGCTCTATAATTTAGATGTCTGTGGCTGAGATATTCACCCGCAGCTCCATTTGTGGCCAATGAAATCCTTGCAGGACTCAGGTTCATCAACCTTATTGTCTGCCTTAGTGTCCACAAAACCCTGTAAATTCCCAATTCTCTCCATTGACTGTAAAGAGATTTCAGACAATTAGTGCAGACTTTGATATCTACTGTCCATATTAAGCGAGATGAATTCTAGCCTTTCAGACTCTTTGTAAAAGATAATGTCAGCTGCTTTCTCTATAAAATGCACCAGAATACCAGGAGGAGGTAGAGGAGCCTACAGCCTTTAAAGAACAGGATAGGCATTAATGCACTCATCCCTGCAAAAATTCCTTGACCCGAGGGGATTGAGATCCATCTCTTCCACTCATCAAGATAAGGACGTCTTTACAATACAGACAGATGTATATAGAAGTAGGGGAGAGGTTTACCTACCATACCATTTGCTAAAACAGGGCCAGAAAGGGATATGGTATCTCTTCATTTCCAATATTCACTTTAACATGAAATGTATAAGCAGCAAGGGAAGTCAAGACTAAAATCCAGGACTCCCACTCTTAAATGAGTGCACCAATGACTATGCTGCTGATTGATGCTCCTTAACTCTCCTGCCTTGACTCCACGAACCTTGCATTCCTTTCTTCAAAAGGCCTAGGCCTGACAATAGAGGTGGACAGGAGACTCACATGCTATAACAAGATGAGGGATGTTGTCCCAGGGGTCAACATATGCTGGTTTTGTTGTAGGGCCCTAAAGGGAACACCACTGCTATGTCTTCTCACCACACACAGAAGAAAATCAAATGCATTGAAGACATCTAAGCCAAGTGCACATAAGCTCCACAGGGGCGGTGGGAGGTTAGGGGCATGTCTGTGTTCAGCATCTCCTATTAACTTCTCTTCATTCAGCTTGAATTGCTGAGGTGATTCTTAAATGCCTACCTCTTCTCATAATTTTATCAGGAACCTAAGTGTCTAACTTTGGTTTTAGACCTCCAGTCTGGGGATCAAATAGCTAAAAGCTGTATGCCACATCGCCTGACTTGCAGGCTTCCAGACAAATCTTTCCCTGGATTTGTCTCTATAAGCTTATCAAATGTTTTATCAACAACATATAGCCCATATGACCAGGTAAAATTTAATTTGTCCCAGGTCCATAGCCACAAAAGCAGCTAGTAAAGAAATGCCAGAGAGTATAGTAATGAGAGAACTCAAAGTCAATGAAAAAAATGGTGGAAAATTTAGCAGGTTGAAATTTTTTTCCATATAACTGATAAGAAATAAATAAAAAGGGAAAGAAGAAGTGGAGCACAATTACATTGAAAGAAAAGTTCTAAAACAAATTCAAAATCATATATTCACTGTCCAAAGAGAGTCACGATCATCTGAATCAGGCTGCCTTCTCACTCAGTGAGTTTATGTTGAATGCAGCGCTGAAATCTGAAGGCAGGAGTCCATACTCTGAAGCACACTGTGTAAACGGGGCACTGCGTGATAGCAACTTTAGTATAAAGTATAATACACACAACAGGAAATGACAGCAAAATTATCAAATGCAAATTCTATTCAACATGCAGAGTAACCTCTCTCATTTTTGTTTACCTTTGGCCCCAGTTTAGGAGACACTTCAAAGACTGCTCTCCTAACTGGGGCAGTCAAATATCAGTGCTATGATAATATTGGCTGTGTTTGAAAAGCAAAAAATGGTGGGTGTGGGGATCTTGTTATAAGGACTTTCTTGGTACCTTTCTGAACCATATTCATGCTGAATAAAATTCAGAACACTACAGAAAGCAGGAGATCCAATTAACTACCTCAAGATTTACAAGTGTTAAAGATACACAGGACTCATACTTGCACTCTGCACAGGGTCAAGTGTCACTTCTGAAAATTAGCAAGGATTTTGCTATAGTCACTTGGAGCTATTTGTTAGTATCCCCAAACCTGCTGTCTAGGAGCAAACCTGGACCACTTTTCTGCAATCTGAACCATCAGGGAACTTCCATCCAAACAGAGCTCTGGAATTTGCAGCTTTGAGTCTACTTGCAGCTATGCAAAGAGCTCCTCATTGTACAGGAAACTATGAATCCTCTGTCTCTGAGCTTTCAAATGCAGCTGTGCTGGACCAGTAGACATTGCCATGACTTGCCCAAATTTCTCCTAAAGAGTTATTATTGCTTTTCTATGATCTTGATGTCTACTGAAGATAATGCACATAAAAATTTAGTCTTGGCAGTGGTTTTCTTCATATTAGGCTGTCAATCTGTACGACTGATTGCCTCCTTTTACCAACACTAGTGGCTGTATCAGCTGAAAGAAGCAACTAAGCCCTGTGTAATAGATAGAACTGACCCTAAAGGTGGCTTGAAGCCCATAATGCCAAAAGCCAGCTTGATCCCCAGAAAAAATTGAGTTTAGAATTGCTGCCAGATTAACAGGCTTGAGATCACACAAGCTCATGTGAAAGCCCATCCTTTCTGTGATGTGCTTGGACCCTTCCTACATACCCTAAGGGGTAACAGAAAAGGAAGCTCTGAGACAATATGGTTGCTTTGTGTAAAAATTACTTTAGGGGAACTGCAAAAGGGTAAAAAACACTGAGACTTGGGACAAAGGTAAGGAAAAGAGTCCAAGGAAATGGATTGATGTTGATCATGGAGCACAGCTGAATATTAAGGAGAAACTCTCAGGCAATGCAACAAGAAGCAAGGTATGGAAATGAAGCATGACAAAAAGAGAAGGAAAAAAAAGGGACAGCATGTAAGAAAGCATGCAAACAGGAGGAAGAAGAAGCTCAACACAGAAGATGAGAGCATTGCACTAGAAAGCAAGAATAAAGGGAAAGACTGAAAGATAACAAACTGAAAGGAATATGGAGTTGGAACAAATAGCAAATGAGAATCAAGTGATATTTTTCATGACGTTTTTCTACTTAACTGTGTTTGTTGCCTTAGCTCAAAAGTGGAAGAAAGAAAGGGATATTTCTCTTGTCTTTCTTGCAGGGCTGGAACTCAACAATATCCCTCTGGAAAACTACTTGTCTATGTTTCCATTCAAAGTACTGCAATTACCTTCCCTCTCCTAGACAACAATAAACCTATGCAAATTACATAAGCATTTTATTGATGTATCTAAAGATTAAGTGCAGACCACCAGCAAGCCAAGATGAGATGTTCTATGCCACAGTTTCTAAATAAACCTAGAAAAGTTAGGTACTGGATTCCTATTAAATCCATTAGGATCAAAATCACTGTTTTAGGAAATGTAACTCAGAAAATATGAAATACATGATGTATTGTTACATGAAAAAGGGAGTAAGAATGGTAGATAAATTATATATTTCTACTACTGTCATTAAAAGAGATATATTTGGCAACATGTTATTGAATTTATTCTTTTGACAACTGCAGCAAATCTGGGTGGACTTAAATCTTAGGGTCACAGCTAAAATCCCAGCAATGTACAGATGCAGCTGTTTGCTGTCTGTTATCAATAATCTTTTATCTTCCCTTTGAAGCTAACCTATCCATCAAGTTGTATGAAGCTCAACAGGGGTTTTTTGTGATTTTCTTTTCAGAAAGGAAACAAAAACTTTTTTTTGGTATAAAGTTTAACTAGTGGAGACTTTTCTTCTTTTCCTGCCAATCATACATTCTTGGAGCAGTGGGAGTTGCAGGGGCTTATGGAAAGAAAAATGACAGCCTTTGCTCATCTTCTCAAACACTTAAAGAAAAAAAGCAGAATCACTTCTGCATTAGTGGTGTTCTTCCTAAACCTTTAAAATATTCAACAGAAAACTCTTTGAAAACATTAAATTTTCTTTCCCCAAACATGAAAAGTAAAGTAACTACAACTGGGCTACCAATAGGTATCTGCCTCTGGGAAAAAAGGTCTCTGGCTTGAAGGTGGGGATATTGAATATGTTCAAGCAAACAACAGTAAACAAACACTTCCTCTGAGCTTTGAACAGATTTTATTTAATTTTTTAAAGTCTCAAGTAGTTTACTCTGGTTTTTGCAGGCTTCACTATAACCCAGTGCTGGCACACAGAGAACATATACACATTCACCCTGGTATTTTTCTGGGCTCTAAGTTAGTAGCAGAGATTTCCTGAGAAAGCCTGATCCCACATGTTTTTTTGGTACAGGGCTGTTTGGCAGTATGGGGCATCTCTTTCACTAAATCTCACTGCATCCCTTTTCCACATCTTAGTTTGTATATTTTGTGGGAAACACAGGATATCTGTTAATGCAAAATTTTATGACAACTTTGCCTTCTAAGGACTTTCTTATCACAGCTGATGTTTAAACAATTAGAAGTAGTGGATTAGCCACGGAACAATGATACTGAAACCCTAAGTGAGGAAAAGCACAAGGAAAATGAGTCGATCAAAGTATTTCTGAATATCTACAGAGTAATGTCAAATAAGAAAAAGGGACACTTTGCAGTTTTCCTTTTCTTAATTTATTTTAAATTTCAGACAGTTTTGTGCTACAAAGATGGAAGTGGCTTGCTTACAGTTCATTTAGGATTAATTGGCTTTCTGCTCATTGAGTGCAAAAAGAAAATTTTACCTTAGGAATGGCATAGGAATTTCCAACTGCTTTAGCTTAACTTATGTGAGACACTAACGGAAACATGAATTTTAGCTGAGGTCACAGTTTCCCAAAGGAACCTGTGAATAGACCTCTGTGACCAATCTACTGTGTAGAAGCAAAACATGCTCGACAGTATTTTTGAAATATGTATTCTGCAATATATATTACAACTGGAAAGGCAAATGAGCTCAATGAAGGATGTATTAACATACGTCCTCAGATAAAGCTGTTAGACTGCAAAATTAGACAGAAAAATATACAAGGTTAAGGTAGTAGATAAGTGAACAAGGCTGGCTGCAGTCTGGGTCATTTCAAAATACTGTGGTTTACATCTCTCTCTGTATTGCTTCCCAATTTTAATATTTCTAAAGCAGCTCAAAATAAACAGCTGAAATATTTTTTAAATAATATATGGTTTGCACTGTAGGAGAGAAGGCACAACGTTGAAGATCCACTAGAAGCATGGGAAAACAGAATATAAGATCTTTAGTTAATTTAGAAAATAGAATTCACCATGAGAAGTACTTTTACAACCCATTGTAATATTTGTAAGAAGCTTATTCACAGTTCACAAATCACTTAAATGTCATGGGCCACATTAATAGTAAGCGTGGGCATCGAAACGGAAAAAAATTGCTGCTGCATACATTTTGTATGTTTTGGATTTCCAGTGTATCTAGTATTCAACTAGAAGCTGATAAAGTTATAAAAAAAATAATAATGAAAGATTTCTTTTTACCTGCCTGATCTCATTAGTGAAAATTTCTGAACATCTTACTCAAGCTGTTACAATTGGTGAAATGGATGCATTCTGGAAGAACATGTCCATAGAATAAATATGCAGTGCAAGGCCCCACACCAGTAGTTCTCTGACCTACCAAGACAAAAACTTGCCTGAATCAGTAAATAAGGATAAAGATCGCAAAACTTGAGACTAATAATCACCCCTTTTTCTCTAATGCAAGAGATTTCTTCTGTGGCTTAACAGCATTTCTGGAACTAGATAATCATATCAAGTGATCAGATATGCTGAGCACTAAATTTGACAGTGCCCACAGTCAGCAATCAAGGGTACTCAACCTGAAACCAGAGAAAAACTTTGATCTGAACAGTAGTTGTTTGCTTTGCAGTTGCCGTTACAGACTCCTGACACAGATCGGCCTCCTCTGAACTGGAAGTTAAATGAGTAAAAGCAAATGTTGCAGATGCAGCAGTTGTGCACATTGGGAGTCTTGTGATTAACCCAAGCTGCTTTCCTAGCCTAAACCTAATTCAGTCACAAAGACGGTTTGCCCTTTCTTGAAAGGTGACCTCATTGAAACATTCACAATCTACTGCTGCCCTTCAGGGACACACTTTCAGAACAAGACACCCAGTTCAGGCTTAGAAAATCTCTGGGCTCTGTTTTTTTCTCAGTCTGCTTCTAAGATGCGTTTTAAAAAGATTATGAGCATTGTGTAGCTCAGCTGCTTTCTGTATACTTGCCAGCTTAAGTTCATCGCCTCTCCACCCCACTCATCCCTTAAGATACGAATCCAAACCTTTTCACTAGGTCAGGTAGCATGACAAAAGGAGCCAGCTACAACTGTTATCAACTACCAAACTTTTAAGCCATCCATTACCCAAGTACTAAATGTTCAACTATCAGAGCCATCATTTACTCAGGAATGGACTCTTCTGTGGTCCTGTACCTCTTAGGGCATCGAAGTCATGAATTCAGTGAAATCACCATTGTTTTGCTGCACAAGAACAAGAATCTGTTTTCTGTGCCGTGTAAAGGCAATCTTCAGTATCTCAATTGTGGTAATGGATGTATAGCCACAAGGATGTACAACAACAGTGCCTGCTTACAGTGTTGCAGGAACTGCACTAGCCAAACAGATTGGCTGAGAGTGCTGTGAAAACAAACCTCCTTGAAAACATAAAAAACTTGGTCTGAGTAAGTGTTGCTCTTCACAAGAGAAAAAGATATTTCTTTATTCAATAAAGACCAATATTCTCAGAAAGAAGGCTTCGCCTCTCAGGAAAATCCTTACTTCTATTATTTGCTTTTCCCTATTTACTTTCCCTATTATTTGCTTTTTCATACACATTAGTGTATGAAAAGAGTTTCCTCTTTCTAGCTTGATGTCATTCAGACAACTGCAATTATTGAAACAGTCATGTACTAAAAATAACCTCATTGTCCCTCAAGCAGAAGAAACATGTAAGCAGGTTGTTTTGTTTTCCTTTGTTTTCCTTTGAAGTAATCTACTAAGTGATACAGATTTATTCCCTCATGACAAAGGTTACTGGAGACGGTTATTTCACTTCAGGCCCCTGCATTTCTCTGGATTCTTCCTGACTGGCACCATCCTGGATCTAAACCTTTGGGTTCAATACAGAAATAGCACTGGGATGCATTTGGTGAAAGAGGAAGGAGATGGACAATATTCCATTGCATCAGTTGGCATTTTCTGAGAACTTCAGTTCTGCTGAACACAGCACACTGCTGACAACTCTGGCAGTGATGGAGATGCTGGTTCCATGTCTGAGGTCTCAGAGGGCTGCATTCATGAGTCAAAGAGAGCAGCCCTGCATCCCCATGGTCCTCTCAGGCAATATTAATAAGGTGACATAGAGAGGGGTTTTTTGTTTGTTTGGGTTTTTTTAACAGAAGGGAGAAATGTGGAATCCTTTAATGGCAACTCCCCAATGACTCAGCTGGGGTCAGGACTTCCAATAAGAAGGAAAGAAAGGAAGTACGTCTTGATAGACAAGACGTGTGGGCTTCACACAAAACCTGGGAATAAGGACATAGAAATACAGGTGGGGAAATTTTTGATTGACTACTGGGAAAGATTAATGAAAGGGGGATTCATTAAGTGGTGGACATGAGGGAACCTTGAACACCAGGGAGGGTGGAAGTCATACTCATAAAAACATTAGAAATATGCACTGTTGTGAGCAATGCTGCATGGGAGGCGTAAAGGTCAGATGAGCTTGTAAGTCTTTTCCACATCTAACTTTAGCTATAGACATTTAACAAAACCACACCTAAAACTCTGAGGCAGCCATCACTAATCACAGTGTCAACAGAGTTGACATGACTAATTGTGGAAGGCCAGATGCTGGTGATGAAAACGTCCTATGAGGTCATCAATCCATGCCTTCGACAATGCCAGACTGAAGATGTTGTCACAGGATGGAACATTTTGTATTTAAAGCATGGGGTTGGGTGCCAGAAAACAAAGGCTATATTCCTGGTTTGCTTTTGACTTCCTGCATGGTTTCTGCAAAGCCGCTTGGACTTTCTGTACTTAAGGTCCACTATCTACAAAGCCAGTAAAACACTTATGTGCCTCACTGTATGGCTCCAAATTCTAGCATAGGCTAGAACCCAAAGGCCTTTATTGTGGAAATTACTGTACACATATACAGAATAATTACTTATTCCTGTTGCACATTTCTAAGCCTATTGCTGCACAGAAGTGTCCAGGAGTGTAACTTGGGCAAACTTGCCTTTGTTGTAAATGGTGCTTCTCACTTTTAAAAGATATAATGGATAGCACAAGTAACCTGAGACTGTCCTGGGAACTTTCAAATCCAAAACATTTTTTAATTTTTGCATGAGTGTTCTTTGCTCACTCTTTCCATCACTGGTTTTTGTTTTTAAATGACAGTAAGCAGCTAATGAGAAACTGAGGATTTAAAATTATCAGGAAAAATTGTGTATCTATTTTTGACAATAGTTTAAATAAATTAATTGAATTATATGCACAAGGTATTACTGGCATCACTTCAGTATACCTGCTGATCTTTGGCAAAACCAGCTGCTGTACTCAGAGTTAGCACAAACATTTTCCTAACAAATTATGGTGGCTGCGTGCAAAAGAAATAATCAATTGCCAGACTGACGCTTCACCTGTCAATGCTGAACACTTGCTTTAGTGATCTCACTTTACTCCTGCAGACGACATGGCAGCCACAGATATAATATAATATTCTTCCCGTACATCTTCTAAGAGCTCCATTTTTTAAAAGATATTGCAGAGATTTTGTCTTGACATTAGGAATGAGGAATGTGTCATCCTCACAATTTTCCATCACATTTTACCAGCACTGTATCATATTCATATAGTAAAAAAGTTATTGTAAATGGTAGAATCTTGTTTTATTGGTACTGTCTTACAGTCAGTAAGCTCATATGATAATATGCTAATGCAGAAAAAGAAAGGAACTTTATTGTCTTAACATTGGATTATTAATATAGAGAACTAGGTGATCTTAGTGTCTCAGTGCTTCTGTATTTTTAAAATTTAATAGATGCTCTGCTAAATTTACTGGCCAAAAGCCTAAGTGTGTGACAGATGAATATGAAAATAACTTTTTCATCGCACATACTCTGAGATTCCAAAAATATGTTTTTTTTAATGCTAGACAAAAACATTTTCAATGTATTTTCTTTTTAATTGGAAAGACAGATCTCCCAAAGACTTTTTGGTGGAAAGAAACATGTACTCTGCAGAAGTGACTGGAATTTGGGACACTTATACTGATACTCACCTTTCTTAATTTTAGACATCTAAAATTTGAACTTGTGAGTCTGATCTCGTGACCTTAGGCTGCTTATATAATCAGTGGAGAAAAGTAGAGATATGCCAATTCATTTGACTGATGCTGTATATCAATTTTAGTATAAAATGAACCTCCTTCTAGAGGCAGTTTCTAGGGTAAATAGCCCAGAATTGGATGTTTAGCTTTTAGACATCGAAAGTTAAGGTAGATGAATTGCATCCTTAGTTAAAAATACCTGTGTGTGTAAATTGGAGAGGATCGATCTCATTCTAGTTTTCTCCAAAAGTCCAACCTGAGTTTAAAAAAAAAAAAAAGTTGAAAAAGGTATGTTTCTGTAACATTTTTCATTCTAGAAGAACTGGCATTTCCTGATGGAGAATTATGGAGATAAATTGCCAGACACATCTACTGAAAGGTCTTCAGTAGAGTTCTAATTCTTTCTAACTATAAAGAAACCTTTATTTCTCAGAGAAATTACTTCAAGAGATTTAAAAGGAATTAATGCAATATTTTCTTCTCTTTGTGTATTAGGAAGAAATTTTGGTGGGAGGTATACCAGGGGTTTTTTCTGTGCTCTTTCCCTGTGTAGACATTGTTAGTCACTTTTGGAGAGGACTCTTGTCAAGATGGGCTTTGTCTAATTACTATGACAATTTTTACTTTATTGCTTTGTCATAGTTCCATCAGCATCAATGCAATTGTACAAATATTCATCTTTGAAGTGAGATCATAGTTAGCTAGGGAACTGCTTCCTTCCTCCATGTGTTGCAATGTCCATGACCTAACAAACTCCACAAGGACAGACATGTTTTTTTGAGGACACCAATGACCAGACAGCACTGTGGGATCTATGACGCATTAGACAGAAAAGGATCCTGTATGGCACATTTACATGATTAAATAAAAATGTAATAATTATTATCACATATTAAAACAGATTTTTAAACTGCTATTGGAATTCAAATTGTTATTTAACTCTCTCTGCACCAGAGATCTGCACTTGTGGACTCTTGATGGATATCAAGTTTTGGGCTCCTCAATATAAAAAAGACAATGACATTCAGAGGCAAATCCAGCTGAGGGCCAAGATAGTCAGGAGACTGGAAAACATGAAATATACAAAAGGCTGAGGGAACTGTTTTTATTCAGCATTAAGAAGAGAAGGGTAAGGGGACACCTCATTGCTGCCTGTAGCTACTTAAAGGTAGAGTGCAGAGAAGATGGAGTCAGACTTTTCTCAGACATGCACCAGGATAGGATGAGAGGCAACAAATACAAGATGGATTGAGGGAAATTCCAACTAGATGTGAGGAAAAAAATATGAACTCTGACAGTATATGGAAGCATGGGATTTCCATGCTTGAAGACAAGCAAAACCCGGCTCCACACTGCCCTGAGCAACCTGCTACTGGGCCCTGCTTTGAGCAGGGGATTGCACTGGGTGTCTCCAGAGGTTTTTTCCAACATGAATTATTCTTTCATGCTATACTGTCCATGGTCGTTCATCTGCAAAATGGGAGCTTAGCAGGGGAAAAACCCTGGCCTTCTTACAAGATTTACAAAGTCTTTAAATTCACTTATTTATGTACAAGTGGAAGAATCATGCCCCCATCAATCTTATTCAGTTCAATCAAGCAAATTGTACTGGATTGTCTGTAAAATATCAAGGCACTCATAATCACTGCAGAGTGAGTGTCAGTGAGAAAAAAACAGCCAATAAATAATACAACTGGATTTACAAGAATTTGAGGGTTTATGCTTGAAAAAGGACCTGTGTTGTAATTATTATATTTTATGTTACACTAGCATCCGGGTTAAGTCTAAATGATTCACCAAAAGACTATCAGGATCATAACTTTCTATATAATTGCTATACATTTATTTTTTTATAGTATAGAAATGATTTTTTAAAAGAATTTTTAATGAGGTACTTACCTTTGAAATTTGATGTAGCAATTAGAATCCTTAATGGTACACTGAAACTTTCCTTTGAAGCCATTCCCTCTTCCTTCCACTTATGAGTTGAGGGAAGGGGATTTCTTTTTTAATTATTTTTGCTAATCCCTTTGGTGTACACTTCATTTACCAATGGCATCATAAATCCTGTATTTAGCAGTGGTGGTTTTGATCTTTGTACCAACATTTGTCTTTGGGAAACTTTCGCCCTACTGCAGCATACATCAGAAAATGAAAGACCATGTGTTTTCAGTTGCCTTAATTACGCGTAATAATAAATATTCATTTAGGAGCAGTAGGATATCCAGTGTGAAGTGTCAAGTTCTTACACTGACAGTGATTATTACATTTTGAAAGTAAACTAAAATTAAATATCACACATATTGAAATGCCTATAAGTCAAATATTCTGCGCCCTGCACAATAAAAATATGCTTGATGGACAAGTTTGCATATTAAAATGAGAACAAAAAAGCTATATTCCTTAATAAAATAATATGTCCATTAAGATGACATCTCTGTGCTTATAAGGAATATAAAATCAGCAGATTTTACACAGAAGGAACACTAAAGAAAAGAAGTCACCCTAAATAAATTATCTTAATGTAATCAGTTTGAGTCTTCTGTTTTGCATCCATATTGAGTTTATAGCTTTACAGCATTTAATTTGGGGTTAATCCTATGATTGGTGGCTACAAGTAGATTTTAAAATTTTTTTGCTCGGACTCAGCCCTAAAATCTAGGAGGTCATTCCATATCCTGTCATGTGAGCAGAAAAGGGTGTGAGCATGCTTCTCTCTCCTCTTTTCTTAGTTTCACTGAGTTTACAGTTCAAACAACTTTAAAATCTCAAAGTTCATTTGAGACTGTTTCCATGGCACATAAATTCAACCTATGCTTTGACTTTACAGAAATATTTTGGGCAATGCTACCATTTCATGTGATTTCACTATGGCTATTTCATATAGTTCTTGATTTCACATATTATTAAATCCCTTTTAGTATAATACTCTTCAAAAATATTATTATGCAACCAGGTTATATTGCATCTTTTTTTTTTGCTAATGCAACAGTTATGATATCAGTGAGAGCAAAATCTGGCAGTCCTGATACAATCTGAAACTAGTTTTCACATTATCCCAAATTACTAAGGCAGGTCCTAAGATAGCATTGCCCATCTAGAGAAAATTAGACAATTCAGTTGGTGAGCCATATTTCAATTTTTTAAAAATTAAAAATGGCTTTTAAATGAAAGACATCATATTCATGAGAGAATGTGCCGTATCTAGAGCTTCTAAATAAAGATGTGCAATAAAGATGGGGTAGAAGGTACAGGAAGAAAGGCCTCAAGTTTGCTCTTGGAAGCCAAATCTTGGTCCACATTTAGGGGCTGCCTATAAAGGAAATTGGTTTCCAGTGATAATTCAGCTCCCTTCATTAAGAGGGACAAACAGTTTATGAGAATACAAACCTTCCCTATCGCTGTCCCTTACTTTCTTTCAGCCTGATCCACACTCCAACCCATTCTATCTTACGAAATATCTCAAGGTATGGTACAGGTATAGAAGCAATCCACAGCTAAGAGATGTTTCTGAGATATTTTATGGAAGAGGAATTTATACCTTCTCCAGTGTAGCAGCCTAAATTGTGTTATCTGGAGTATAATGCTTTAAAATACTGAAGTGTTTTTATCCCACTGCCACCCAAGCAATGCCCCTGTCGGAATACACCTCGGCTCCCATAAAGCCATGGGACTGCGTATCCTTTCTGTGGAAACATGGGATTAGAGAGAAGAGGGATGGAAAGGGGCTGCACAGTGCCCAGGCCTTGTCACTGCACAGGCTCGGGATGCGACACGCACCCAACCCAGAGCTTTGGACTCTTCTGCAGCCTACACCCAGGCACTGTATCACAGTCCCACAGTGTTGCTGAAAAAATAGAGGTGCCTCTCACAATCATAAGGCAAGTCCTGATTGTTCCAGTTCCTGCAGGGTTCAAGGACATTATCAGATGTCAATAGTTGACACTTTCACAAGCTGGGTAAACTCAACCAATCTCCAAATGTGATTTGCAATGCAAATGCTTGCAGATTTCCATTCCTCCCATCCCAAAGCACCCAAAGAAGCACATGCAAATATTTAAAGTCTAATGTTGAATTTTGTCCCTGTTCATTGCAGCCTTGCACTTTCTACTCCCAACTGAAGGAATTAAAAAAGTTTTGAGTATCTCTACAACTACTCAAAACACCACCACACATAGTACATATAAAACAAATTGCACAAGCGGAACACCATTGTAACTGTTGCTGAATCAATTTTGCTCTTCATTTGTGAAACACATTTAAGAATGCCTTCTTAAGAAAGAGGCAAAATGTTGTGAGAAGCAGGCACATAAAAGAGAGAATTGAATTAATTAAAAAAACTCACAAAGAAGTCATGTTGAGGCAAATCATTGATGTGAAGACTCTGGGAGTCTCTGCTGTATAACCAGGGGATTTCCCAGCAACCTGTCCCAACTCAAAGTGAGCACAAGGTGCTGGGGAATGAAAGAACAAAATAGTTCCTTTGTGCTTTCAATTTGAGGGTTTTCATAATCTTCAGTGAAAAAGGTTCGTATACCACACACCTTCAAGGATGCAAAGTATTGCCCATTAAAGGAAAAAAAGAAAAGAAAAGAAAAGAAAAGAAAAGAAAAGAAAAGAAAAGAAAAGAAAAGAAAAGAAAAGAAAAGAAAAGAAAAGAAAAGAAAAGAAAAGAAAAGAAAAGAAAAGAAAAGAAAAGAAAAGAAAAGAAAAGAAAAGAAAAGAAAAGAAAAGAAAAGAAAAGAAAAGAAAAGAGAAGAAAAGAGAAAAGAAAAGAGAAAAGAAAAGAAAAGAAAAGAAAAGAAAAGAAAAGAAAAGAAAAGAAAAGAAAAGAAAAGAAAAGAAAAGAAAAGAAAAGAAAAGAAAAGAAAAGAAAAGAAAAGAAAAGAAAAGAAAAGAAAAGAAAAGAAAAGAAAAGAAAAGAAAAGAAAAGAAAAAAAGAAAAAAGAAAAAAGCTTCTGTGACCTGGTTAAAGCTGGTTAGTAGCTCTGTGGCGGAGACCAGACTGCAGCTCGAAGAGCTCATTCAGGCTGACACATCTGGGCAGATAAGGGCAGAGAATGGAAGTGTTTGGGTCAGTCAGAGTAGAAATAACAGGTCTGAGTGAACCTGGGGGATATGAAAAGATGACAGTGGGTTTTTGACAGCCAGAGAAAGCAAGAATATGGCACTGTGTCTCTGCGGGTAAAACACAAGGTGTCTGTGAGCGGACCCGGGAACATCTCTGAGGATGACAGCATGTCTGAGAGGCTCTCTTTGAGGGTGAGGGATGAAATGTGGCAACAGGAGTTTCTGTGTGTAGGTGTCAGGCAGTAGGAGAGCGGGCATCTGTGTGGGGGTGAGTATGAGTGGTCAGGAGTGGAGAGTGGAGGAAGGAGGATTATGAGGAGATGTGGTTCACACTTTAGGAGACAAAATATTAGGGAAACGAAGCAACAAAAGGCAAGCAGAATAGCAGTGGGGAAATTAGGACTATGAGGTTAGATGGGGGAAAAACGTGCTCCACAAAAGGGCTGAGGATGAAAAATACTAATACTAAAAAAATGAAACTGAAAGACAAGTCACAAACCAAAGGAGGAAGCATCAAACAAAGGTACGCCTGCAGAGGAGAAAAGTAATGCTGCAATGAGAATAAATTTAAGAAAGCATAAACAGGAATGAGAATATTATGAGCCTACAGCAATCTTCCGAAATTATTCCTTGTGGAATTTCTGTAGCTATGCAGGATCCTGCAAATGTGGGTCTCAATCTGCATAGAAAATGTCACATGATATTTGGGTCACAAGCCATTTGCCTTTATCCCATTCATTTTTCATATTTGTGTCCTATAGACACAGTATGAAACACAGAATTCCTCCACTCACAGTACCTCCAGTAAAATATCTGTAGCTGTTATACATTGAATTTTAGGAGGGGACGGTGTCTTTCTCCTAGAGCTATGTGCAGTTTGGGTGTCTATTATAAGGAAAACAATATACCCGAAATATGCATCATTTCTTAAGGGTGTCTTGGGTCAATGGGATGACATTGTCAGGAAATTTTAATTTCTTTTATCATTATCAGAAGATATTCATTCTCTGTGATATTTTATCTGTGATGGAGCAAATGGTTTCATTTGTACAGACTACGCCATGCCAGGCAATTTCAGCAGATACAAGGTATCTGCCAGCACTCTTTACACTCTTCCTGCCGAATTGCTGGCCTGGAGAGCTGTAATGTGCAGGTTCCTCCTGCCAGCATCACTGGTGGTGCAACAACATGGAGTCAGGTCATGCCTCCCTCTACTCCCTCTCTTACTCCTGAGAAACTGCTGTTAAACATAGAGCACCATTAAGGCCAGATTCTCCATGTGGATCCGTTGCCTGCTCCTTGTATCCTCTTACCTAACCCCGGTGGGGTGGCCGCTGGGGGCCGGGGTGCCTGCGCAGCCACTGCAGCTGCCCGGGCTGGCTCTGGAGCAGCACAGCAGGGGCAGAGTCAGCTCTTTCCAACAACAGCTTAGGAAGCACCTGGTTAACAGCGTGAGTTTCATAATTGAATAACTTTGGCCGTCTGTTGGAAAGAGGTTTCATTTCTTCCTGTTTTGTTCTTTTTTTTTTTTGTAGAGGGGGGATATTCAGTTTTACTCTGGAAAGCGGGCTCATTTCTCTGTGTTTCAGAGCAGAGGATATTTCTGCAAATCACCGGTAAATGTTGTTATATTTTTGATTAATTGAAGGCAGGATCTCAAGGATCAGGAGGAATTAGAATCAAATTTCCCTAAGGATTAACATTTGAAACATAGCAAACTTTGAAAAATCTTTATTGATATATTTTGAGGAAAACTATTTTTTCCTAGGAAAGGAATACACATATGATCCCTGTCAGGCTCTCTATGGTTGATGGAGTGTGTCCTCCTGCAAGAACTGAACAGAAGCTAAATCAGTTGAATCTGAGATTAATTTCAGAAAATACAAGGCCTACAGCCATTCCCGTCTCTTTCAACAGTTGTGATGTAGAGGAAGTCCAGCTCCTATGAGAGGTTTCAGCATAAATACGAAACTTTGTAATAAATTTTATGGTACTATTTGCATGGCAGCGCATTTTGGAGCCATGTTTATGTACTTGGACACCTCACTGACATAGTCACAAGTAATGAAACAGCCAATGCCCCCAGGAAGCTTGCACTAAAGATAAATGACAACTTAATCACCTTTGGAAAACACAATATATTCTTAAAATGTTAATAGAGTATAATGAATAAAATGTATTGTTGCACAGAAAGGGCAAAGCGGACTAGTCAAACAAAACAAAGCAAAACAAAGATGTAGTCTTTTTTCTTAGTTTAATGATGAATTTCCTTTGCAGAATGACACAGTTTTAATCTTCTGAGAGGAAAGATGAGGTATTCAGGTAGTTCACTGAGTAACAGGAGCAGCTGTTGGCCAAGAAGGTGTGAGCGGACGTGGCACATGGCTCTGGAGCTGTACATATATTCCCTTGACAGAAGAGACTCTAGCCCATCTTTTTAAAACCAACAATGAATTTAAGTGTTTTCATTATCCTCAGATTACGTGTATATACACCTTATGTATCTGTATACACCCCTCTCATATTTTATTGGCTTAGAATACCAATGAACCAGATCACAAGATTAAAGCATCTCTGAGGGCAGAGCATTTTTAGGAGAATGATGGGGAAGTCCATTTCATGGGATTGTGGGGAACAAATACTCAAGGCAAAGTTTTCACTCCACAGGAAAACTTGAACCCGCACTAGTTTTAGTTCACACTGTTTATTACTAGTTTGTTGGCATCCCAAACCTTTCTAAGATGTTTGATAAGTTTGATTGATAGGATTAATTGAAAGAATATATAACCCAATATATAGGTTTTACCCTCCCCTTCAAAAACAGAAATCATGAGGGACATGGTATTCCTTTCAACAGTCACCTATTGACCCCACCATGCTGCACATATACCTGTGTGAATTAGGTAGAGATGTGCAGGCAGCCCTTTTATGGTACAGCAATGTGGAACATGACTCAGAGCCCCCTCTTCCCTACACATAATCAGTGGAAGTCTTCAATGGCTGTGTATATTTTTTAAATCAAATAGAGTTTTCTCCTCAGTCACCTCAACAGTCCAGCTCTAAGCAAGTCCAGCAGGACTAAGCGAGTCTCACTGAAGACATGTCTGTCTTCTGTGTCCTGTGCACCTGTCTTGGCAGGGCACTGAGCCTGAGCAATTACAAATTTCCTCTCAGCTGGGCTTATGAGCTCAGGCAGATGGCTTTGGCTCAGGCAACAGTCAGCACCCATCCAGGTAGATACGCCCTGGGCTACAAGGCATGAAACCCCGGTGGAATAATAGACCCTCTGTGGTAAGACACAGGTGTGATCAAGTGCACCTGAAATCCAGATCTTACCTAAGCTTGGCAAGTTGCCCTGCAGCAGGGGCCACTTACCTTGTGTGCCTAGCTTGAAAAGCTGGGCTTCCTCTCCCACCGGCAGAGCACCCAGCAGGCTGCTCAAACTGCCTGGGGTTAGGGGTCTGAATCTGATGTAGTGGTATGCCTCACCTGCATCCTCTTCTCTTGTCCAACACGTCATTTCAAACTCAACAGAATTACCGTCTTGCACAAAATATGGAAACACACTTATGACAGTTCTAGGTAAAATAACTGGAGGATGATTCATATAATTCCATTTAATCTTTAAAAGAAAAAGAGCAACAAACAGTTTGCTGTTATCTCTGACACTCTGCAAATCCCACTCTGGACTGTCATCAGCCAGGCTAAATTCTCCAGCACATGGCAGCCACCCTGCCAGACCTTTGTGCCCAGAGGCAGAGCAGCTGCCCATGGCACAGGGTTAGCTGGGCAAGCGCGTGAAGTCCTGGCAGGACGACCAAGAGATCTTCTGTATCAGCCGTGGGAGAGGCTGGAGCCTGACCCAGAGGAAACACTTCTCAGACCTGCGCCGCATGGTTGTGTCCATTCATCCATTTTGCTGACTTAGCAAAATACGGAAATAAAAGCCTAACTCTAAGATTAGTACATGACATAAAGGAAATCCATGGGACTACACAAAGTATATTTCATAGACAGGGGGGCTACATGGCATCAGATACCTGGTAAGAGGGCTGCAACACTGCAATACAATATCTTTCAGATTTTAAATATTTTTCAATGGGATGTTTTATCTCAAGTGAAATAGGGTTGTATTTTGTTTGGTATTTAATTTTATTAGACTTAGACAAATTACATTTAGTGCCCCAAATGCGATCAGCAGTTTTAAAACCTAGCTGATCCTAATCCTCTTCCATAACTCTGCTCTGCCCTGGATATCATCCCCTGACCTCTCTGTCACAGTGCTTTAAAAATGTAAAACTGCTGAACTCATTACACTGCAGACTGAAGCATGAATGCGTATCAGCTGTCCTCATTAGCCTGTAATGCTCAGAGGTCCTCTCTGAAGGATAATTTACATCTCCCACAGTGGTTGAGTGACTGAGACAAAAAATACAACTGTAAAATAATAATATAAACCTATTTTGGGCGTGGGGAGAGTGTTTCCTGGTTAGATCGAGGTTGGAGATGCTGTAGGAAACATACCAGAAACAGCTGGAGCTGCATTCAGCCTCCTGAGAAGGGGGGGAGATGCGGATGGGATAAATGGACACAAAACCAAAACAAGAGCAAAACCGCATTATCATGTTTGTGCTTTTTGTCAAATTTCATTTCCCTTCTTTTATATATGGAAACTCTTTTCTCTGAATCCCATCTTATAGCATGGATTTTCAGCTCCCTTTTGCAAAAACAAAAGCCAAGGTTTTTTTGACATACATTCTAACAGTTGAATAGCCATTAAAAATTATGAGGCTGATGATGCAAGGCTAACTATTAAAGACGAAAGGGAAAGGTTCATGAACTGTAAGCAGCCAGCTTCACTTCCACAGAAAGTTATGACAGAGCTCGGTTTCATATGAAACCTCCCATCACACCAAACCAAGTCAATCTAGAGCTCTTTGCTGCCTTATCATACATTATGAATAAAAGAGAGGTAAAGAAGATGGAGACAGTGAAAGCAGAAATGAAGAAAACAGAGCCAGTGCTAGAGAAAATGAGCATTTCTTGCACTGCCACTTGTCACAAGTCAAGTGCCAGTTCTTTTAAACATTTCACTCCCAGACCCACCTGTCTCTGAACTCCAGTAGGCAAACTGAAGGCTCAGCACACTTGAAGGATCTCAGAAGTGGCGAAAGGAGAGGGATCAGTAAAGAAAGCAATTCATAATGTTCAGCTACCTCTGAAATGGGAGAGCTAGCTATCCTCAAGCCACTGTGCCTTACATGCTACTAGCAACACCTGTCTACCTTTGGGGTTGCCTGCATAGCTAAACACAGACAGTTGCAAGCAGGTTTGGCCCACAGTGCAAGCTGGCAGATAACCATAACTACGAGAGGTAATAGTCAGGAGAGGAGCAAGTCCCCCCCAGAATGAAGGGATGGTTTTACAAGCAAAGTGCAAGAGGAATGCCAGAATGAGCTGAGAAAGCAGCACAGTTTCCTTGTGAAACACTCCAAATCCTCAGGTGGGTGCTGCTAAATCCACTTCTGGGTTTTATAAACTAAATCACAAACACAAACATTAACCAGAGATGTGATTCATTTTCTTCCTCCAAACAATGATCTCTGAAATTTTAACTGTGTCTTTAATATAGGCTAAAAGATCACACAAGCTAATGATCATGTCAGCTGCATACCTTAAGTTGTGGGGTTTCTTCCAAATTACTTGACCATGGTGGCTGTTCCCTTCAACTTCAAGGGAAATGCTTTTATGAGAAAGTGTTAGGATGGAGGGGAAGGAAAAAAGTTTAAACAACTTTGCTTTATAGACAATTCTTACAATAGCAGAGTTTGATTAGTACATCCAACACAGGAACCTGACAAAAGCTAGAGCAAAAACATCAGACAGAAGGTGTTCAGAGGGATCAGATGTGTATCTCAGAAAAATTTATATTTTCATCTTTTTAGTGGCTCCAGAAAGAGCTAGTAGCTGATTGCTGATCTAGATCTAATATTTTCCAGACCTGCAACAGTATAGGTACCAATCCTTACTTCTGTGAGTAATTTCATGTGACAAAATAGGCACAGGCATTTCCAGAAATGGGCACATATGCATCATCCTCACTGCGCTGTATGCTTTAACCAAGTTTTGCTAGTGGAATAATACTCATTTTTACAATCCACTACAGAAGCACAAAAACATCACCAGTATGCCTCAGGCTTCCTTATAGAATTGAAAGGAGCAGTCTTCTCAGCAAAACTCTCTTTTGCTTCCTTCTATTAATTTTTTATTTTTAAGAAACAACAAGAAGCAAAGCAATTTTTTATTCAAAGTACGGTGCCCCTGCCTCAGTTTTCAGAAGAAATTTTCAGCTAGGCCACCGTTCCTTGTGCTTCAGCACGCCTCAGTGAATCTTCATAACACTGACACAGGAATGGGAACTGCATGTCAAGTCTAACGTTTTACACAAAGTATACACCAAAATGAAGAACAGCTATTCTGTTTCCGGGTGACTTCAGATATTAGGAAAATATAGTTTCTTATCTCAGTGTCTTTGCAGCCTGGATCTCTCTAATGTGAATGAAAATGTAAGATAGCACAATTAAGTGGGCTTTAATAGAGAAGGCTTCTTTGTTCACCCACAGAAAGCACAGAGGGGGCAGTGGTGATTAGAAAATGGCAGCAGAGTAGAAGAGGATTTTAAAAAATTTAAATTAAAGGTATTCTTTCTTACTTTCTTTTTTCTCTTTTTTTTCTTTTGCTCTTCTTTCTCTCTTTCTTTTCTTTCTTTCTTTCTTTCTCTCTTTCTCTCTTTCTTTTCTTTCTTTCTTTCTTTCTCTCTTTCTCTCTTTGTTTCTTTCTTTCTTTCTTTCTCTCTTTCCTTTCTTTCTCTCTCTCTCTCTCTCTTAAAGATTATCAGGGTTTACTTTCTAAAGCACAGACTGAGCAAAAACACAGTGAACAAAAGCAATGTCAAAAAGTGAGCGAGATTATATGCATTCTTAAAGTCAGGGCTGTATTTAAGAATTTGGAATAATTGGATGTTTAGTATGCATTTTCTTAGCACAAACATTCTATAAATATGACATTTCAGTATGTCTTTTGAAATATAATGTTTTCTCATGTAGATATATGAAAGATATAGTCTATTTAAAATTAAAAACATTAACTTGAATATTAAAAATGAAGAGAGAAATTAGGATAATCAAATTGCCCACTACAAGTTAGTCTTTTACATAACATGAAAAGGGCCGTTCCAGGCAATATATGGTCATTCGTCTGACATCTACATCAGCCCCAAGCTGTGACAGACAAAGCTGGACTACCTTCATATCACAGAACCACATGGATAATGCAATAATCAGAACTTCAGCTGCTGAATAAGTTTAATGAAGCATGACAATAAGACTATATGAAAGAAACAGTCATCACTTGAATAAAGAATGGCAAAGAGCAGGAAAAATGTTGAAAATGACAGATTACAGCAGCAAAATGGGACTGACATCACATACTGTCGGGGCAAAGAGAAATGGACAAAATGCACAAACTAAATGTGGGGATATCTTGTGTATACTCTTCTCGTTCTGCTTTTTCAGAATGAAAGAGCATACATACACTGAGGCCTGACAGAAAATTGCAACTTGTCAACAACTGCTGACAGCTCTGCACAAGAACCGAAAACCCAGTATTTTGTCCCTGTTAGTGAGATTATGGAGGATTAGACTAATAATAAAAAACACTTCTTCCTGGAAAATCTTCTGTGTAAATCTTCTTCTTTACATGTGGGACATTCTAGCTACAGGTCTTGCTAAGAACTCACTGAGTTAAATCCACCCTCACAACTTTAAAAAGATACTATAAACGCTGACAAAATAGTTCTGCTCCAAGCCAGAATTTGCTTCATTGACTCAAGGTGATTGTCTGTCAGGGCTTCATTGAAGTCAAAGGGTTGTATAAAAGACAAATGACAAAAGATACTGAATGTAAGTCTTGGGAGGAGGGGTTAATTTCAAAATATAATTTTGCTTTGATACTTCAATAGCTATTGATACCTGCAGGTGATGGGATGGAATTGGGCTTGGTTTGACTGATGGTTTTTTGCTATCCCAGGGAGTACCTCCAAGAACCGGGCACGGGCGCCCAAGAACAGTATGGATGCCAGGTGCCTATTCTCATGAAGCAGTGTCCAGGTCTATTGCATAGAGGGAGTCAGCAGAAGAACCCTGACCTGAACATCTCCTTGGTTTTCTTTTCCTGACAGACGGTAATGCCCATGGGCTTTAGCCCATACATGTGCTTACCTTCCAATAAGCCCCAGTTACCCTGTAAGTGAGATTAAGACTAACTGGCCTGGCTAGTTAAGGCACACAGATATCACATATTCCTTCAGTTCTGGGTGCAATTTAAAAAAACCCAGCCCACACCAAAGAGTTTACAAAAATATACATGCAGAAGTAACTTTGTATAGACCTGAAACAGAAGATATGAAGTCAACATTGCTCAAAATCACACTGAATATGAGCAAGTTGCTACCCCAAACAGCTGCAGAATGCAAGGCAGACTCTACCACCACCTTTCACTGGTGAGTCAGGAGCCAGTTCCACCTGAGCAACTAGAAGTGCTCACTGCATCTTAGCTGGGGCAGTGGGCAGTGGGATACCCAACACAGTGTTAACTCCAAATAAGTGGGACAAGATTAAACCATCAGGTCCTTCTGTAAATGCTTTACCCCTGTAGCACATAAGTCTTTTGTTTGAATTCACAAGAGAATATAAACTACACCTCTACTAGAAAACAACAGGCTGAATGATATAATTGAAATGTCTAAATAAAACCAGCATTGTTGTGGCATCTTTAAATGATTCATGCTCTGCACCTCTCAGAATGGCTAAATTTTAATCATGAGTCCTAAACTGGATTGTGTTATCAGAATAGAAAATTAGGTTTCCTGTGCGATCGCTCATTGTCAAGAGCTTAGATTCTTTTGGGAAATAAGGAAGATGGGACAGGAGAGGAAGATAAATGCCTGTTATTAAATTAAAAGACAACCCAAAATGTCATACCTAACCTTTATTTCTGCCCAGTTATTCATAACATCTTAATTTCCCTCTAGACCCTCACATAGGCATCAGCTGACCTAGAAACCTTTTGATCAGAAATGTGATTAAGCTTGTTTAAGAATAAATTGCCTTTAACCTCTGTCTTTTCTTTGCCAGATCCAAATTGCTCAAAGTTCTTTTCTGCCAGGCCCAAGAAGCCCCCTGCTCTCCTCAGCCAATCACTCCAATTGCTCTTAACCCCAGTCGTCACCCCTGTGGACATAGTTCTTCCTGCAAGAAAGACTACACTTATCTCAGCTACCACCTAGCCCTGGAGATACAGAAAATCCTTAATCACTGTACTTTTTAACTGTAAAGCTCTTTATCTGCCTAAAGCTGTGCTTCTGGCTCTGCTCAGAAATGTTTCAGCCTCGATGGTTTGGGGCAGTTCAGCAACTAATCCAAACTTAAGCTTTATGAGGATTCACAAGCTAGTTGCTCTTCTTGTCTTGCCTCCAGGCTTCACCTAGCAGGTATCTTCTTAGCATATGCAAGACACAGAGCTCTACGCAAATCATGATCTTGTTTTTCTTCTATCTAGTATCTGAATGGCTAGAGCCCTCACCTATGGCAATTCGGATTCGATTCCTTTGTAACTCAAAGAGTTCCTTTGTTCCTTAAAGAGACTGCCATAGCTGCTAGGCATAAGGTACTCTGGAATGAGTACTTCAAATTTCTTTCTGGAGCAGTTGTCATTTTTGTATGGAAAAATGGCAGCAGAGGCAGAGAAAGTGTAAGCGTGAGCATGACAGTGGAAGCTTAGTAACAGAAAAGACTGGTGCCCAGAATGTTTTTCACTGAAGAACGTCCTGTTTTATGCTAAATATGCAGCAGAACAGGAACTAGAACCACCATTATTGACCATGATGGTTTGAAAAGGAAACATGATTCCTTTACCATTGCTTAATCTTCTTGAAAGAGAGTTGGTGGTCATACTTCAGGAACATGCTTGCAGTTGTGAATGCTGAACAGATGGAACCAGTCTCTTGCACGCCAGCTGGGATGCCAAAGTCCCAGCATTTGGTCTATGAGACTCATCCCTCTCCTCAGCCTTTCACCCACAGGTAAACAAGCTTTCCTGTTGGAGGTCTGCCTTTTGCAGACCCCATTCCTGAGCATCAAAGGCCATGTCAGTAGTTTTCAGATAGATGCACCTATGTTAACATAGTATGTTGAGGAATACCTTACAGAGACACCAAAGGGCTATGTGTACGCAGGACCAGGTAACTTTGGCACAGCATCACGCAAATCCTATGGTATGGCTTCTAGACGCTCGGCAGCAAGGCCATGCCACTTACCAGGTCAGGAAGTTGCTGCACTGCATTTCTTTGCACCCCAGGTAGACATGTCCTAACTTGCTCTAAGTTTCATAATAAGCCAGAGAACCCACTTGGACTTTGTAAACTCCATTAAATACTTGGCAGGAAGGTGCTGTAAAAAATTAGATACTGATTGACATGCAGCAACAGACAAAAGTTAGATGTTTAGAAGGATTATGAGCATCCCCTCAGCACCTATCATGCCTTGTTCCTGACAGGGGCAATGAACGGGACATACTTCTACAGGCAATGCCGCAGTTCTCTGGGTTTACATAACACCATAACTGTGGTGTTTAATATGAACTGAAATTCTAAATTTACCAAGTTTTTAACTGTGCTTGTTTGGACACTTAAATGTCCATGTCTGGTAGGAGGTCATTAGTCTCTGGGACAGGTAATGGCCATGTAGGATGGTAACTACTTCAGCTATCCCATGTAGCTGGCTGCTACATGAAAATCAGTATTTCCCGTAGTCAGTGCCTACTTTGTCCTTGTAAGTCCAGCCCTTAGATATCAACCGAGTCAATGAATGACTTTTCAAAGCTGAACTCAGATACTCGAGAGCTAGGGGGAGGGCTGAAAAGCAGAATGATGAGTAAAACCTCAAAGGTTTGGTAAGACATAGGGTTTCTCTGGAAGGAACTTCCGCATTTTTTTTCCTAATTACTATGTTGTTGGTCTGCTTACAGATGATAAGGCAGTAAACACTGCCAAGAGCCTTACACAATCCCAATGGAATTCAGATTGCAACTGGTAAAACAAATCATTCATAATCACACAGAACGTTGTATATACAGATGTCATTTTCCGACATACAATACAGTGGAAAAAGTAAAAATATTATTATTTGAAGTAAACTGACCATCTCACATTGTACCTTCTGTAAAATAAGGTTTAATCAGCACCTCTATGGCTAGACTAACACACTTGTAAGTGCATACAAGAAGGTACGTTTATAGAACACATCTCACCTGTGCAACCACTGGTTGTGGAAGGAAGGCAGCACAAATTTCAACAACTCTGTTTATCAGCTTTGGTGACAATTATGTAATAAGTTTGGAAAATTTGCCTTTGAAAACATCCTGGACTGAGAACTACTCTTTGGACTAATTCTAAAGCAATTATACAAGCCAATTATTAATTTTTCTTTATATGGCTTATTTCATGGGCTTTGCTTTTTGCTTTATTATTTAAAAACACTTCAGATTTGTTTGGGGAAAAAATAAATTACATTTTCAACAATAATGACAGCTCACACAACTGTTTTCAAAAAACTGTAAATGGCCATATAGAGCTGAAAACCAGTTCTTAATTAGCCCCAATATACCTATGTACTTATAAATTACCTCTGTACGATTGGTAATTCAGAATCCTAAAATAGGTAGCTTTAACTCAGAATATTTTCATCCTTAGCATGACTTTAATACTTTTGTAAATCATAAATATTTTACAGTGTGAGAGCAGGATAATGCTACATGGTTTTGCAGTTGTTTAAATGTCCTACGCTATGTGACTACCATTTCAATAGAATACCCCTCTCTACTGTTACTACTCTCATAATGCATAAACATGCAATAAAGTCTATCACATAGCATACAGTACTATAACATACTTAGACTGAAAAACAACTTGTGCAGCTAAGATCCTTTGAAATAGATTTTCTATCAGCTGTACTCTCATTAAAGCTCATAATAGCATGGGAATAGTATGGGAATAGCTTGGTAGTTTTGGCTCTGAGCTCATAAAATGCAGACTTGCAAAAAGAGCTGTTCTGACATGTTCTGACATGATGCTAACAATTACAAGCATCACAACATAGAGAGATAGGAAAATGGCAAGTTGAAAAAATTTTACTGTTTTTTCCTGGGAGGAATCAGACTGGTTTTTCTCTTCCTGATTTTGCTAAAACTGTCTTTGTAAATTGGGGTAAGACAAAACCTTCTTTGATTTACCCACAAAGCAAATAAGCATCCAGAAAAAGCCAAAAGAATAAGTCATTCTATTACTTGTTTCAAGCACGTCCAACTGCAGATCTTGGAGATGCTGAAGAATTACAAAGCAGACAACAAACATGCTTAGTGCATTCTCCTGCCCTGTGCACAAACACTGCCTCTGTGTTGTGGCAAGCACTTCTTATTTTTACACCAGTCTTGCATGGTTGTGTGAAGATAAAGTGCAGTCCTGGTACAGATCTGCCTATTACAGTCGTTTTCCTCTTCAACAAAGGAAGATCTGTGGCACGCATCCCTGTGACAGTTCTGTGATACTCAGATGTCCCACTGGCAGAAAGCGGCTGCATCACTACTGAGCATTTGGTCTCATGAGTCTGCTCAGTTTTCTGCATGAATAAAATCAAACATGGCAGCGCTAAGATTAAAGTCCCTTAGTTACCATTCCTTTCATATTCGAGGAATATTACAGTTACTGGAGGAATGTTACAGTGCTGACAAACCCTTGCTTCTTTCCTCAAAAGGACCAATTTAAGGCCCAGGCTGTCCTTATTCCATTCTATGCAAAAGGTTCTATCAGCAGTGAGGATAAGATGTGGCATAATGAGAATTACGATGATAAGTCTCTACCTCAGCATGATGAGAAGAAGAGCTTGCCAGATGCTGTGTCATGAAGTAGTGCTCTTAGAGACATTTTATTGTATTCCTCAACTTTTTTGTTGTATTTGAACCATGTCGCTACTGCATAGAAACTAAAAGAGATTTTTATGAGCACACAGCACTGATGAACAGGGGCAACTATATTTTTGTACTGGCAAATGCTATTTAAAAAAAAACTCATTGTATTAGTATGTAGGTATCTGCAGACATCCCTCTCCCCATCTCTCACATAGATCTTTATCCTCTTCCTCCTGATACATACCCTACCCCAAAACTACAGTTCTGGTGCAATAGCCATAAATATTCTGCAGTCGGGACTCTGCAAATCCCAGACCACAGCACAATAATCTCACATACAGCAATTGTCTATAAGCAAAGCTTGATGATATTTTTTGGATTTAGTTTGTTTTCTTATAGGCAGCAAGTTTAATGAATCACATAGTTGGGGAGGTATTGAAACTGTTAAAATTATTCAGATCAAATTTGGTTAATAAATTTGAAAAATAGTTGAAAAATTAAAAATATTTTCAAAATAAGTTATATAACTCTTCCTCAAAACAAACGAATGTCACAAGAGAAAGTTTAAAAGCAAAAAAAAAAAAAATTATTTAACTGAATTTAAGTTGTCCAACAGATTACAGTAACTGGATCAAAATACTCCCTATTCACAGATTCTATTAATAACAGGTGCAAGTCTAGTAAGCAATAGTCAACCTCTATAAGAAACAGAAACATGCATACTCAGTACCTCACAGTACAAGGCCAAATGTAACATATTTGGCTCTATATTACCGTCTAGTTTCACTTCTTTCAATTTTGTGTGCTTTTCAGGGTAGGCTTCTAAAAATTCTTAGAAGGCAGTTTATTTTTTTCTCACGATTTTGTGATCAATTTGACTTCCTTAAATAGGTTCAACAAAATAATTCGTGAACTGCCACCTTAAAATTTGCAAAGCTTGTAACAATTTTCTTTTAACCATGAATGATCATGAAACCTTTGCAAGACAATGTACAGATTTCCAGGACACCTTTCTGTAGCTTTAGGATTTTCCTGCTTTGTGGTTATGCAATGGAATGAATCTTCGTGACTTGCAAATGCCAGGGGGGTTTCCACTTCCAATACACAGTCACAGCCTGCTCAGCAATCAGTCACATAATACATAGCATTTTTTCATCACTCTGTCAATACATTCCACAAGGTAAGTGAGACTTAATATTCCTATTTTACACAGGAGGAAACTGAAAAAACAGGGACGCAAAGAGAGCTGCCCAGGCCACCACCCTGGGGTGTGGCCCCCAAGGGAGTAGATCATACTGCCTTACAAAGTGTCGTGGATACCCAGTCCAGATCTGAACACCTGATGGCACATGTGTAGACTAGCACTGCAGGTTCCTCACAATGTTCCTCCCATATTGAGGGATCTCAGTAACATGTAATGCTCACATGATGCTCAGAGTATTACAAGAACTTTCCTGGATTTACCTGCATAACAGTAATACACCTAAGCTTATAGAGTACAGCACCCCTGTAACAGAAGTTTAGGTTTAGACTACACAGAACTGGTATGTGTACGTTAATTATTTTGGAAAAGTGGTTCCTGCTTTCTATTTCCTTTCAAATAGGTCAAGTTCAGGATGCCTTCAATGAAAATTTCCTAGCTGTAAGAGCAAAATACCTCATCAATTAAATACAGACATGTCTCTGCCAAACTATCTTACTCAGACTGGAGTTCCTAGTGTTAGAAGGTGATCTATTTTATCCATCTATGTGCTCCAGTGTATATACATGCCACCTGACGCAGACTTCACTGCACAGAAATGTAAATCGAGAAAGACTGGGCATTCTAGGACAGAAAGAGGTGTTTTGGGTGAACACCTCTTCCTGATTGAAGGGAAGTGAGCAATCTGGGAACTTCATCTAGAAGAACAATTTTAGCCAATTCAAATAAATGCATCCTCCAGGCTATCATAACTTCTGCCAGGAACTGATTCATCCACGGTAGGCTTCTGAGTCTGGGTGATGGAATCGTGATGAAAAGAGTGAAGCCTCAGTGTTTTTCACAAAACAAGAGTTTTTTCTAGGTTTGTTCTTCTCCCATTCCTTTTTGCAAAAGTGCATCAAGCCCTGGAACAGCTAAAGATCTAATTTCTTAATAGCATTGGACAGGTGTCCTCAGACAGAACTGTTTTTTTTCTCCTTTTAGTCAGAAAGTATCATTTTTTTAAATGAAAGACATTCCTGAAATAGACATAGTGTTACAGATAAAAGCTAAAACAAGAAGAAACCTTGCTTAGTAGTTTGATAGTACTGAAAACAATTCTGAAAATTTCAAAAATTTATTTAGGTCTAACCATGCTCCCATAAAATTAACATCCCTAAGTCTTACAATATTCAGTTCTGGAGTCTTTCCATTGACAACTACTATTAAGAAAGCACATAAACAAGTGATGCCTTGTCCAAAATAAGGCTGAACACACATTTTATCAAATTAAGAAATGTATCGCTTTCTCATCTGCTTTCGTCTGCTAGCGTAATACCCCTACTTCTCATATCATGTCAGCCTTTTCTGTAGCACAGGACACATGAATTAAAAATGCAAAGAGAGACTTATAAGATAAAAAGATGCATAAGTTCCTAAGCACAGAATTAAATTCCAAATTTATATATAGACTTGTCAAATCTCAAAGAATTATCTGTATAAGAATATTTGCATAAATATCTACATGCAGGTAAATACTCTTTGTGTGACAGAGAGATAGAGAAAGCATCTAAGATTTTACAAGTAAATCATGTAGGTTGTTATTATATGAATGATTATCTAGAAGAGAATCAAAGGGTAAACTTACACGAATTGTAATTATTTTAAAAATTTTTGTTCTGTCTACATAATCTTCTGTTACTCCTGATGTAAAAATCTTGTTATCCTCAATGCCAAGGAAACAGAATAAACAGAATAAAACCTGTAAACAGAATACAACACTCATGTCTTTCGTCATCATGAGGGCAATGATTCATTTGAAACACAAATTAATTTTTGACTCATAGAAAACGAATATGTTTTGCTTTTAATGTTGTAAATTACATGACCTGAAAGCAATAATCATATTTTGCATTTTGATAGAGCTTCTCACCCTGATTTTTTTTAATTGTGGAGTGTGTAATCAGTTGGTAGTTATCTTGCTATGTGCACACTGAGACTGTAAGGTCTCTGAGGGAAGAACTTTCTTATCCTTTCTAATAACTACCGTAGTGGGATTCTCTCTCATTATAAGGGCATTTTAAGTCATTCCCAGCATTCAAGCACTTCAAAACAACTAATGAAGGTCAGTCATTATTATATTTGCATTACTTGTAAGGAAACTCAAGCCTGAAGAATTAATTTTCTGAAGCTTTCAGGCATTTGATTCTGCCTAAAGAGACTCGGTTCAGAGCACATTCACATATGAATGTGTCCAGGCACACTCGGCACATGTACATGCCAAAAAATGTTCTGCATTCTGCTGGGCAAGTATGTGGAAGTAACTGCTCTGTAAATATCCCACTTTCACAGCCAGTGGGATTGCCACGATCCAGCTTGGGCAAGTATCAGCTGGTACACAAGCAAGTATCAGGTAGCAAGGTGAATGCAAGCTGCCAGTTATAGTCTTTTCTGAACATCTTTTAGACCTCCTGCACATTTCAAAAGCAGCAGCCGCTGAGCGGCAAGGAGCTAGAGGAACAAGCTGATGGCCTGTCTATGGACTTTGTCAGTTTTCCATACAATGCTTCAAGTCCCACCTGTCCCAAGTTTAGTAGATTCCAGAAACACAGCTAAGAAACTGCAGGCAATATCATAAAGCTTGCAAAACAGGGCAGTTACTTAGACCATCAATGCAGCTGTAATGACACACAAATCTTTATTGCTTTGTTTACCAAGAAAGGGGATATCTAGGGGAGCTTAGGCCTGGCATACACAGCCTTTTGGATGTAACAAGCACTGTACAACCCAAGCAGGCTGTTGCTGCTTCTGAAAAAAAACCTCATGTATATAAACATGCAAATTCAGTGCCCCAGTGTACACTCGGCCATTTAGAAAAAACAGACAGAGAACCTTTTTCAGTCATTCTTCAGGCTCTGGGAAAGCAAAATTGCAATAGAGGTTTCTCTATCAAATGACTAATACAGAGTGGCTGGCATTGCATGGGCATAGGTGGATAGGATGTCTTAATTGTTAATAAGCACTATTATTACTGACCTGTAAAATTTAGGTCACCTGGACAGTTCTAGCACTCTCAGTATTTCAGTGTTACCTTTCCTTTACTCATCTTCTATAGCTAAGGTTAGACTCTTAAACACCTGAAGAACTGACATTAAAATTGTGGCATCTGCAAGTTAAGTTGTCCAAGACCTTTTCTTCCTCAGGGAACACTTCCTGAACAATATTTATTCTATGAATTTGTACAGGTTTTGGATTTGCAGAAATGTTTATTTGGTTCTAGACAGAACAAGTTATAGCCTCGAATTTGGATTCTCAGCAAGAAAAATTGTTTGATGGAACCTTCCTGTGCTCTCCTACTTGATTCCATCAGAAATACAATATTCACAAAAGCTGAAAAGCAGCTTTATTCTTGACTCTTCAGTTACATTTGGTATTCTCCTCCTATATTTGGAGAGTAGAAGACAAGGGAATATATATCATTATAGCACTGTGATGTTTCAAAATACAGTTTAAATGCTTTACCATATATTTACATTCTATTTTTATTTTTGATGAAAGTTTCCCTTTTTTCCCAAGAGCTGCAATTGTCAAAAATTCCTTGTCAAAATATTCTCAAATGTTAATCAGGAGAGGAGAGCATTTAAACTGTATTTTCTGTCATGGAAGGGAACTGATTGAATGATATTTAAAATCCTGATAATTAATGGTTATTTCCATGTAAAGTAGTGGCAATTCTACTGTGTGAAGCTAATATTAAAAAGCATATACATCATGATGCTAGGAAGTTACTACTTCCCCATTAAAAAGACAGAATAATATATTCCTCTTTTGGAGAAGGAATACACAAAATTTTGGTAACAGCTTCAGCAATGGACGTTTCATATTTACTCTTACTTACCTCTATATGCCTTAAAAAGTCTGAGTAAGCTATAGATTGATTTAGTCCAAAATATAAAATAACTTACAGCTGTTCAACATCTTGGGCATGAACTCTCACTTTTCTGGATTTATCCTTTTTAATCAGTGTCTGATTTTGTCTCCTGACACTTCAGGTAGAATCGTGGTCCTAATAATTCACAAAACTCTCACTGGATTTCAATGAATCTAAGTATATTACTTATTGCCAATCTGTTCATTGCCCCTATAGAAAAAAAGAAAAATTACTGTTCTGTGTCACTGCTATGGTTATCTGGGTTTCAACCCATCAGGATCTCTCAACCCACCAGTAATCTCATCTTTGACAGATGTCCCAGGCAATGCAACCACAGGAAGATTACTGGATCGCTGTGAAATTATGCAGCTGCTTAGTGGTGGCTTCCCATGTACACAGTCTTGCCCAAAGCAATTCTGAGGCGGTGCAAGATAACTCACCCTAAGTGAAAGTGAAGGTAAGACACCTTGTTTAGGGCCATGAAAGAAAGACTTGTGGAGAGAGGATAAAAACTGGACTAACTGCCATTATCGTAGCCAAAAGAATAGAAGCAAGGTCTGTGAATTCACCACACTGTTTGTTGGCAAAGCCAATGCATGGTGCTGGGGTCTCTTATCCTTTTTTCTCGAAATTCACGTGAGGTAAGAAAGGGAAATTGGTCCTACCATAGCACTGCTATTTACAATCAGAGGTGTGACTCTTCGTGCCTAACACCCTGAGAGCTGTGTTTTCAAGAACAAAATTAGCACATTCCTGGCCATATAAGACAGCTGTAATGATATAAGCCTGCATCAGACAGGGTAATTTTATGAGCTGTTTTACAGATATCTTTATCTTTTGTGATCTTAAAATAACAGCACTGTAAAACAAAGGGACTCTTCTTCCTTCCTCCCATGGAAGCTGAAGGACACCTGGTAATCTGTCCAGAGATGAAATAGTGTTTTATACTAGGGAACAGTGTTGCATTTTCCTTAGCATGGCTATGGGGAGATAAAAGATGTTTGTTATGTTAGGACATTATGTACCAGTTATTCAGACACTATAAATGGCAATGCTCATCTGAGTGTATTTTGAAAGTTACAGGTTATGGATGCCACAGAAATGATGCAGCCACCTAGCTAAATTGTGAAAATAGACTGACCACAGCAGCAGAATGACATTTTAAAAAATGGTCTCATTTTACATTTGACCATGGAAGACTGACAGCTCTGCAATGATCACTGAAAGAGAGTGCCTCTTCCAAACATATCCAGGTCAAATATCATGACCTACACATACTCACAAGAAGGTCAACAAGTACAGCAGCTTACTGAATGGCTTGTGTGCTTCTTTCTAATGCAGTGATGGAAACAACAGTAACAGGTCTACAGGTAGGGTGAGGGTGAATGAAGGGGGATTCAAAAAGACCAAGGGACGCTACAGCCCACCCCAGGCTGCTAACAAGAACAGTGCAATACACGTGGTGGGGATCATGCGATGTGATGACTCGCAGGTTAGCTAAACAGTCATTTCGCCACCCACCATTCCCCAACCCATACTGCAATTGCATCCACTCCTGATCATATTCCCCATCTCCTCTGTAACAGGAATGAAAAATGCCATAGTATTTGAAAAGGTCTACACCTACTTCTACCAGAGGTTTCTAAAATGTTTCCTTCCCCTTCCTGTAAGCACCTGGGTACCATCCATAGAGAAGCATTGTTATTTCTAGCCATGCATTCTCTTCCTCCCATACCCCGCAGGGGGGTTTAGAGGCAGCTGGAAGGAAATGCATCATCTTATGGCAGAAAGGTCTTTTTTTCACTTTCCAGTAATCAGAAACTGCTATAGTATTCTTAAAAGTAATTTATCTCTAGTTCACATTTGATAATTGTGTCTTTGTTGCCACAGACAAAACATCTTAGGATGCTGCCTTCCATACATTTACTTCATGAGTTAACACTTCCTAGATTGTCTCTTTCACACCCATGCGTATTAATGCAAAGCATATATAGCACTTGCAACACAATTACTGTGACGAAGAACTTTCCAGACTTTTGGCAGGAAGCTACAGGGAAAGGCTCTATATAGAGCTTGGGAAGGTAGTTCTACACTCTGTGCAGAAAGGAGATACTCTTAAAAGGTATCTGAAAATCAGCTTATCATTTTCAAGGTAAGAACAAAAGAAAGTGCCAGTTTCAGATGTTTGTGGGTGAAAGTGATGTCTTTTATACAATTGTAATCTCATGTGCCAAGGCAGCAAGGTAATTAAATGTGTAAATGACATCACATCTACCTCAGCACATTTTCAGTCCAAAAATTGCAGACAAAATCAGGAGACAGCTTTTCAAAACTGAGATGACAGGCTGAAGTAAAAATGTTTGTAAACAAACCCTGTCCATTTTTTTGCATAGTAGATAACTGTCTTGAACCTTCTTCCTAAGCTGTTCTAATAAAGAGTGCATACTTATGCAACTTCAGCAAACCAGACGGAGAGATAAGAGCTGTCCCAGAACAACTGACCTTACCAGGCAGCCAGTCAGCTGGAGGATGAGGAGTTATGTAGCCCCTCCACATCTGCAGGGTTAATGTGATTTTCATACACAAGCTCGCATTAGAGAATGATACAGAACAATGATGTGTCTTACCAACCAGAATCTGAGCCTGACTAGATATAAATCAATCCTGAGTTTTACAGTTTTACAGCAATCCCTCTCTTTTGTATAGTGGGCTTTGTCATAAAAGTCAGGAAATTTGGCCTGGGGTTTTGGATCGTTTTTTTAAGGCTTTTGGTTGGATTTTTTGCTAGACAGCACCAACTGTTTAAGATACGTATGCATATCAAACACACATATGTATGTTTTAGCCTTTGCACAATATTTAGAGGCTAAAAACAATCATGAAATGCTTAGCTGTACCTTTTTTATTGACACAGTCTTCCTGTTCCTATGACTAGTTTCCTCTAAGGAAAATGTGACGTGTTGGATGATTTCCCATTTTCTGTTCAGAGAGGAAGTGTACAGGCCAACCAACATTTGGCTTTTCTGCTAATCTTTAGTCACTGAAGAACACCTGCAGCCTAACTGTTAGCTTGTTCTGCTGCTCAAGGTCTGTAACTACCAAAATGCATTGTTCAACAAGGGAAAAACTTGACATTACACCACCTGGGAATAAAATAATTTCTAATTTATATGTGGCAATATAAAGGAGACACACAGACCGTAATAATTCAAAAGAAAAATAAGTAACCACTTAAAATCATATACAGAAAGCCTACTTTGTCTTCCTAACACAGGAAGATGAAAAGTGTGAAAAAATTAAAGGACTTTACATTCTGCTTTCATTACAGTCACAACAGTAACACTACTGCTGCAACCGCAAGAAGAAAGCAGGAAGGAACAAAATCTCCCTCCCACTTCATATTTCACCACTGGGTTGTGTAGTGTTTCACATGTTGAAACAACATATCTAATTAGCTTTCTGATATAATGAGATGGCTTCCATATGATCAAATTGCAAATAAATACAGAGAACAGAGCCAGGTACCTAGGAATTCCCAGAACACCTCCACAAATGTTTCCACACCACAGAGGAAGAAATATTCTCTGTTCAAGCTTTCTGGTAGACGTAGGGCCATGGAGATACCTGTAATACAAAACAGTACATGTTGACATTACGCGTTTCACAGCAGCTGACCACATTCCAAAATAGGAATGTGCCTGGACGACACATTTACATTACTTCATCTCAATTTCATACATGTTGAGGTCATGTTTATTTCTCATGCCTTATCAACATCATAACATCCACATCAGCCATTGATTGGTTTTCTGTCATACCTTACAATCTACAGACAGGCAACCTCCATTAAATTTTCTTCTTGACCTTCACATCTCATGCTATGAATTCATTACATCACTGTTTCTTTTTAACAGTCTGAATCAGATATTGCTACTGTGCAATGTACTGTGTAACGCAGTACATTATTGTACAATGTCAACACCTGAATGAAACTCACAGAAAATCAGGATTAGGATCAGGATTAGACTAAAACTAGAAGAAGCAAAAGAGAATCAACAATTCCAAAGACTCCAAAATGCTTTTTGAACTTCTAGAAGTTTAGAGTACATCCTAATCATAGCGGGTTTTAGTTAAGAGGAAAACAATTGCTTGTTGTATATTACAATTCAGATTGTTTTCCTTTCTTATCTTACCATATTAATACACTGATATGTTGCACAAAACATCCCCTCTGCTATTTCTCTACATCTATACTAAACTAAGCATTTCTTCTTTTTAGGCTCTGTGCTGAAGACATCTTGCCACTCTCAAATATGGGAAGGGAGTAATGGGAAAGTCAGAGAGAGGTGAAAGCCTTTCATCAGAGGAAGGAATGCAGGTTTGTCTGTTCAGAAAGACACTTGAGACGAAAACAGGACTTTGCAAGAAAACTGGTGACATTTTTGCTATTAGACAACATAGAGAAAGAGTGGAAAAAATGTCGGGGTGATGTCATTTGCACGGGTTGCTGCTCATCAGTCAACTGGGGTACAGAGGCTTACTAGAGAAAGATCTGACTGTGGATGGAGGAAAAATGTAACTTGGCCCAACGCCCTGTCTTTCAGAGGAAGGTTTCACAATAAATTTGAAGCCTTCCATAAAACTGACATGTCTGAAAATAACTGAGCAAATACAAATTTGTAAGGTTTTTTCTTGTTCCTCCCTCTCTGCCATTAGCTCATTTCATGACCCTAAGCAACTCTGTAATCTCTTGGTGCCTCAAATTACCTGCTCTGAAAAGGCAGATTGAGGATGTTGGCCTTATCTGAGTGGGTTTCATCACAGGTAACTACTTTCAGAACGGCTTCTTGTTGAAGCTGATTGATTGCCTAGGCTCTTTCTACAGACAAAAAAAAAGAAACTAGGACTTGCAAAGGGTGTTACATCTTATCCAAAGAGAGGCGTAAAATATCAGAGTGCTCTGTTTCTCTTCAAAAGCCTTGTCTCTGTCTCTCCAGTGACTATAGAAGAAGCCTTGATGACCAGTTTAAAGCAGACACCTAAAATAGAGGACAATGAGTCTCATTTGTCAGGAACAGAAATTAAGACTTATCGCTTAAATGCTACATTCCTACATAATATTTGTGTGCCAGTAGTTCTTCCAGACAAGTACCCTTATTGCACCAATAAACCATATATTTGAAGATAAAATGTCCTCTTATCTTTAATCTTGAATCTTGAAAGCAGTAAGGGATTCAACAAAATCTCATGTTGATCTCTCTGTTTCAGTCCTGCCCTGAGCAGAATTTAGTTTGCTTTTACTCATTGTCTGTGATCTCATTTGATTTAGGTGCCTGCCTGTCACAACTACTATGTTCTTTCTCAGAAACAGCTCCTCAGCTGGCCTCTGCAACTGTGTTACACTTCCTGCTGCTTCCTTCCAGTGTACTGCAAGGGAACAAAATGCATTTTCAAATCCCCAGTGGCAAGAACTGAACCCGCTATGCTGGCCACACAATTACAAAAAATCCAATATACTGTTCAAAATGTGAGCTTGATCCTGAACTCTTTACTTGAGTGATGCTACTGCTGAAGTCAGTAGAAATTTTATTTAAATAAAAGTGCAGATCCAGGTTTTTAGACTGTGAATTTATTTTTATAAGTGCCAAGTTTATATAAATATAAACATATACATATATATACATGCATGCATGGGGTTTGTTGAGTAGAGGGAGATTGTCAGAGCTATGAGTGAGAATTAATCACGCAACTCCCAATGACTCGGGACAGAGTCCCTTTGTGCTTTTAAAAACCTCCCCTATCATCTACATCTTTTTCTGACTTGGTAGAGCTGTTGCAAACGGGACATTTCACTAGTGACAGCTGTTGTTTTACATTTTCCTTTAACTGGCAGGTTAAAACAAAAAAAAGCAAAGCCTCAAGGAAACAATGAGAAGTAGTGAGTGCAGGGAGACAGGCAGAAAGCAGCATCCTCAAGGTATCTACAAGGGAAGGAAAAGCAAATCTGCCACCTGTTCCAGAGAAACCTGTAGTCTCTAATGTTCCTTTTGTACACTTAGTTAGTGCAAATGATATTCTGTTTACACTAAATGCAATGTTTATTTTTTATTTTAATGTATTTCATATATAGCCATAGCCGTGATCTTTTGTGTAGACAGATGCAGTTATTTGCCCGTTTTGCTGGAATGCAACAGACTATTTACTCCATAATAAGTAACTTCCCCGAGTTTTGTGAGTTATCAAGCTGCAGAAGACTGATCTTTAAATCCATAATATCAAATATTTGTTCAGTAATTGCATTGTCAAAGGTTTTGTTTAGCCTACAATAACCTGCAAAACTGCAGAGACCACATTGTTAAAAAGGACACAGTGTCATAACAGGTGACCCTTTTACCCAAACTTTTCTGCCATATATATGGGACTGGGCATGTTTTGTCCAAGTTATAGTGATTTTGCAGTCCCACTGACTCTGATAGAGGATACTTCAAGATTGTCACAAGGGTAACTGACAGCCAAGTCACGCTGCTTTGAGTGAAGCGTAAGAACTTTGCACTGTTACAGTTAGGTAGGTTTTAATATCCTGACAGTTCATTTTGCACCAGCTGTGGTGCATTACACTGCACGGTGCAGGTCTATTTAAATCTGTAGTGTGCATCTACAAATCTGAATTGTCCAAGCTTGGGCAGGTAAATGAAGAGAGGAACAGTACTACATCTGCAGCCTGTACTTGCCAGATTTTAAATCCTACACTCTGATGTGTGACTCTTTTAGAGCTTTTACTTTAAAAGTTTCCTGAAATGAAATAACACCCCAGTATATGGTTTTTTTCCCCTAGCTTCATTCCTGTAGAAGGCCAAACTTTTCTTGCATATTTCTTCCTCTCTCCCACAAAAATAGAAAGGAAATAATTGTTCCAAAGTGGTTATCCAGCATGAAAAAATTCTGCCAATGAAGTGTGAAGTTAAAGATATGTAAGATGTGCACACCATCTACAACTGAGAAATAAAGTCCAACGGAACTGGACTCCAAGTAAATGCATTCTGCATTACTTGGTGTACTGTCTTTTTACATCTGTCCACTCTTTGCTAATAAATCAGCCTTACAATATCCCCCATATGCCATTCTGAGCTTATTTATTTGTGGTATTTGCATTTGTATTGGTCACATACTGTGAATATTACCTCTTCAAAAAGGTAATCAACATTCTCCTGACTTTCTTAGGAATTCTTTCTTTTTGCTTTTCCTAAACTAAACATGTTGCTAGAGCAAAGGCAGAACACTTACTGTGTTTCAGAACTGATGTTTGGTTCATATCTATAGTAATGAGGATTTGTCAGTTCTAGTTCTTTGTGGTAAATCTGTTAGTATTCCTTATCCCTTGGACAGGCTTGCTCTCAATTTATCAAGCTCATGATGTTTTGCTTCAGTAAACTTCAGTGCAGGAAACCTGGCAAGGTGCTACCCAGGGCCTTTAATTTCTATGTTGCTAAGGAAACTGTATGTACATAAAAAGGGAAACAAACATTTTAAATGATCCACCACTCCAATTTAAGCCCTTTAGCAATTTTTACAGATTTCATGTAGTTGTATTCTGAAGGCACTAAAACAAGGACCCTTATGACACTTGGCTAAAATATTCTGTCTCCTTCAAGTGACTTTCCAGTAACAGAGTTTTAATTGCACACCACAGAAGTGTGCGTTATACTTTTCGATATCTATCACCCTGTAGCCATTGTCGCATGCTCTCATTTGTTGCAGACTACTGTGAGGAGGAAATTAAGATGCTCCATGCAACAGCTTCATGGTAACAAAGAAATCTGGTGGAACTAAACACTCTCCTCTTTGGAATGGCTGGCACAAGACTGCGTTGTCAATGCCATCATGTTCATACAGTACCTTTATAAAGGACAAATTTAAATAAGCCCTAACACTTTTGAAACACTATTCCACTTGCACAACAAGTAACTTGCTTTCCATTTTGCACCCTGCTCTGCCAGATTTCACAAAAGTTACTGCAGTGTAATCTACAGTAACTGCACTAAATGCTGAAGAAGAGAGTTCATCGATAAAGCTGGGAGAAAATTTCAAGAATTTCCTGTGGAGATTTTCAAATACATTGTTACAATTCACAAAGAAATATTTGGGGGCTTTTTGTTTTTTTCAGAAGCGGAAATAGCCCTGAATTTTAAAAAAAATTGTGTTACCAAAGTATCCAGAGCATCCTTTCATATCATAAGATAGTCTCTGACGAAGAAAATTCTTAAATAATTCTTTCTCAAATGCAAGAGTGGCAGGAGTCAGAAGAAACATGCAGAGGAAGCAGAGAAAACAGGAGATGAAGTGATGATAAGTAGAGAACAGAACAGCTCCTACCCTCAGATGGGCCATGGTATGTCACATTCAGGTTCAGGGACCATATTTCCAATTTTTGCAAATACTTGGGGGAAAAAAATAAGGAGAATATGCTTTGTTGTGGGAGCCCTAGAACTTTTCTCCATGTAGCAAAAAATTCAAGCTAAGCAAGAGTATGATATACATGTTCAAGAATAAGGCTGTCTGTGTGTGAGAGTTATGCATGAGGAAGCTATCCTGGAAGACCTGTACATGTAGATAGACCTTTGGAGAGCTCAGTCCATTTCCTTCTCCATACAGTGTCCTCAGCTGACTTTTCACAATGTCTTCATGAAGGAAGAATTATGGCTGCAAAAGAAACTTTTTATTCTATTAATGTAGCTGAGTGGCATAACCAGCACCAGTGAACAGAAGCTAAAGATAAGAAAAAAGAGGAGATAGACAAGCTGCAGCAAGGTAAATTCTCATGAGACATATGAAAAAATTTCTCCCCAGGGAGGGTGGTCAAACACTAAAGCAGGCTGCCCTGAAAGTTTGTGGGATCTCCATTCCTGTCGATTTTTAAAACTCAACAAAAAAGGCCTCTGTAACCTGATCTGACTTTGAAGTTACTCCTGCTTTGAGCAGCAGGTTGGACCAGATGATCTCTAAAGGTCTATTCCCACTTAAGCTGTTCCAAAATGCTGTGATGGTCTCACTGCCTTTCATATCTTCATATCAAAAGTGTATGCAGTTCTAGAGGTGTTACGTTACCAAATTAAAGTAACACTTGAACATAAACTATGGCATGTGAAATAAATACAGTACGTGTGATAGGACAGAGCAGGTGATTCACAGTCCCCTTTTGGTCATTGGAAGTTTATATTAAAATATATATGCATACAAACTTACTGACTTAACCAACAAAATAGAATGCAAAAACCTCACCAGTTTATTTTTCCGTCCAACCTGTACATCAGCAGCACAGAAATATGTTTGCTGTGATTTTCTTGACACACTACAACATTTATGTTATACCTTCCAGAGCCAGCAAAGCTGAAGATATTGTAGTACAATATTGTAGTTCATAGCTACAGTCAGATCCAGCTGGCCTTCCTATATACTTCAAATAAAAGAACGAAACAGATATGAAGCAGGTAGGGATAACTTTTGGAATCTGGATTTTTGAAACATCGGTTTCCATGGTGACAGATAACTTTTTTTAAAAAACATGGTTGCACATATTAATCTTCAAGAATCTGAAAAGAAAGAAAATATAGTCATGGGAAAAGAAAAGAATAAAAAAGACTTTTTAAAAAATTTATTTTATTAAGAATGTGAATCTGGTTTGTAAAAAGAATGGATTTTAAAAATAAAAGAAACTCCTTGCTCAGTGGACCGATTCCTGGAGAAATTCCAGTTTAGGAGAAAAGAATAATATAGGTAGGGACAGAAAACCTTTTAAATTTCTGGATTAAGAACTGCACCCCTTGGAAGTTTAGACGTGCATTATTCCACCCTGCACCAAACTTTTATGAGAATTCCTAAAGGCACATTAAACTGGTTTTCCATCTCTCATGTCCCAGAGTTCTTTTTAACACTGTGAAAGCACCAGGATTCCTCACCCTCTTACCAAAGAACAGGAGCGAACTTGCAAGCAAACAGATTGCAATGAAGGTCTGGATGCAGTCCATTTAAGCAGATCCTGCTAATTCTCTCTACTATATCTTGTGTGTCACCCTCTGAAGCAGGTAGTAAAACTGTGTACTAGTACATCCAAAAATACAGTGCCGTGTTGGATTCCATGAGCGGTAGTTAACTGGAAGATCTTACACTTTTTAAAAGCTAAAGGAGCACAGTAAAAGAAGTTCTGCTCAGAGCCAAAATATTGCAAATTTTGGAAGAGACTTTACAGCAAAACAAAAGCTTCCAAAACAGTTTGGGAAGATCTTAAAGATTTTGCATTAGTTCTAGTGTTACTTAATAGATGACAATTTTTACGCAAATGCAGCATTCATGAAACCCTATCTTTGTTCCCTCTCTGGCTGCAGGCCCTACTCCGAACGAAACAGCACAGCAGAAGGGAGGAGGTGCCATGTTCTCTCCAAGCTGGGGGCATGCAGTGTACTGCTGTTCCCTTCAGCTCTCCACTACCCAAAGCCTTTGCCAGGGACATTGCCGAGTCACACTGTCCTGGTCCAGGGCCATGGTCCCCTGCCACATCTGCCCCATTAGGATGCTGACTGTTGACACAAGGTTGGTGTGGTCTGGTTACTGTCTTCACTCAATTTAATGCATTTTAACATAAAATCCTAACAGATTGCACTCAATGATAGCACAGGAAGCTTCATCTGCAGCATCTGGCTTCCAGGCTCTGGATGAGAAAGAGGAAATAGGCTGTGTTCTTTAAAACAGGATAACCAATTGTAAATCAGCAAATACGCTTTTGTTGTCTTCAGGAGATGCAGAGGTAAATCATATTGTCTGCTATCGTTATCATTGTGAATTTGCTGAAGGGGAAAAAAGCTCCGCCCTGGCACACAAAAGAGCCTCCCGCCTGCTAACTTTGACATTTTGCTGTTCCTCACTAAGTGTTCTGCTTGTGCAACCCCACCAAGTTTCCCCTACGTCACTCTTGCAGCCTGTTTCCTGGTCACTTTGGCCTCTGCAGGAACTTGGCAAACCTCTTCTCCATGTGGATGCTTATGTGTCATAATAAATTGTGCCCGCCCATCCATCCACCCACCCACCCATTTAATAAATGTGCAGAAGTGACCTAGGATTTCCTCTACAGGGAATGGAGAGCAAATAAGTTGAATCTGGCAGCAATCGCCACATTTCAGTGACTTACACACTTTCCCCTACAATCACAATGTGACAACCCTTTCACATACACTGCTGGTTGTCCAGCATAACAATAGCTCACAAATATCATCTTCCTCAATTACTGTCCCTTGACCAAATATCATTTTCCCCAGTCATTGTCCCTTGACCACATGTGTCTTGATCTTACGGATACAACTGCTATTATCACACCAATGCTAGTGAGTCCCAAATAACTGATACATTCTCTCTTTCCCTCCAATCTCTAAAAAGAGATGCAGTTTACAGACTGGGATGTGCAGACACAGAAAAATTGCCTTTCCTTCATATCTCTCCCCCAGGCTCCAAAGTCCACATCTAAAGTAATAATGTCTTGATTTCTATGGATATTTGGTTTAAGAAGTGGGTGAAGATTTCAACAGTCATCCTCATGCAGAAAAGGGGTTGCCTAACACGGGATTCATCTGACTATCTTCAGTTGTCCATATCCCAGTTAGTTGTTCTACTAATGGATATTGATAATCAGTGGAGAAAGCAGGCAATCCCAGCACATCGGTGATCTCATCTCAAATTAGAGACAAGACGTATTATATTATTAAAGTACAAACTCCTCTCCATTGGCTATAAAAAGTCTGGATAACCTGCCCTGACATAGATATCTACAGTGCAGGTAAGTAAGACTCCAGTGTCTCATGCCCTTTACATAAATGGCTAAACAAATACTAAACAAATGGTTAAACAAAGAGCCGGATACAGCAGTTCAGTGCATGTGACTCTTGATTCCACTCTTAAAGCTGATGGTAGCCACTGGAATGCTGCATTAATAGCAATACACCACTTCACCCACTGCCAGTGCGGCTGGTCTCCCTCATCAAACAAAGCTTTTGAGGAAGATGATTTAGTCACTGAGAAGTTGATCAAAATCCATCTAGATTCATGCAATACTGGCCTGTATTAGACAGACCTCGCAGATCTGTTGCCACTGTGAAGAAGGGTCACAACAGGCCATCCTTTGGACTGTATTCCAAAGACTGCAATTCCAGCATAGCTCTGCGTGTTGGAAGTTGTGTTCATGCAACTGTGACATTTACAATTTTGCAAAAACTGCTTCTTTGTTTTCTGCATTTTATGTAATTATAAATCTATTTTTATTGCTCGTGTCTAGATTTGGTACTGCAGAAAGTTACTTTACAATTTGAAACTGTCCTTGCTACTTTATAATCTGTACTTGAAAACTGGAAATGAAGATAAAGAATCAAGATCCAGATACCGAAATCTTAACTGACATACTATCCAAAGTGGTTCTGAATGGTGAACGTGTCACACCCCTCCTAGAAACAGTCTTCTGGCTCAGAGAAGGAAGCTATGGAAAATGGGTCCTCACATAGTTCTGCAACTAGTCTTTTTGAGATCTGAAGATAAAGCAGTGCTATTTAATCATCTGGGAACAAACTGCTTAATAAAATGTTCTACATAGAAAACACAGGATGCAAAGAAAAAAAATGGCAAGAGATTCATTAATCTATAAACAAATTATCTGTAATTTGTATAAAGCAATCCTGGTATTGAATACATTCTGCATTGAAATATTTTGTTCCCTGGCTTAGAATAGGAAGCAGCAGGATGTGTGAGGAAAGGGAAGTTCGGGGGTAAAGGGTGAGTGAAGGCAGAAGATTCAGAAGAGCAAGAGACGCAGTGGAAAAGGGGAAAAACAAGAATTAGAGATGGAAGGGCTCAAAAATATTCAAACATTATTCAACAACTAACCTAAATAAGTCCTGTCACCAATGAAGAGGAACTGTTAGGACGAAAAACCAGTATATTAACCCTGGTGACACAAATTGCTGATAATGACTATTCAAGCTCAAATGACAAATTGTACAAATGTACATAGTTTCAAGCACCTTTCAAGCCAGAGAGGAAGAGTATAGAAGATACTTTGTGTGTATTGAGCACTGCTGCCCTGCAATGGTCCAGTTGGATCTGATTAAGCAGTTTCCTTGGGGAAGAGAGAGGAACAGGTGGGAATTTGCTCTTCCAGAAAACACACAATATGACCTCTGGAAATGAGAAGGAAATATTACTCTACCAGACTTCTTGAGCATTGCACTGCAGATGTTAGCCTAAATCTGCCTGCTCAGGGTTACCTTCACATCAGTCCAGGATTCCCAGCATAGAGCTGCCTAGTGAGCAAAACATTATGGAGAGTCTCGAGGGGGGAAGCACATACCTTTGCTTCAATTCTTAAAATATCCAGCCTCCTGCCACCTATGTCTTAGTGCTCTTGGCTATATCAGCGAGTAGAAGGGATCCTGGGGGGAGACCCATAGGAGAAACATATCTCACAGAAGACTGATCATTATTGTCCTGTTGTTAAGGCTCCAGAAGATGATGTTAGAAAGGACAAGACAGTGATTCGACCATTTAGAGAAGTTGTGCTGGTAGTCACTTTTAGGGAAGCATGCTAAAACCATATGATAGGCTTGAAAGAAATTATCCACTGGGAGGAGGGGGAGGAAGAAGGTAGATATAGCCAAGAAACAGGGAAAATAAGACAATGGCTTGCTTCTCCTGCCATTTGACACCATGGAGTAAGTGGATTTAATTCTATTCAAAGTACTTCAGCCCTTTCCCTTTCTGAACAACCATAGATTTAACACTATTTTTTATTAACCCTTTTTTTTTTTTTTTTTGGTGGTATTTCTTAGAGTTTGAAAAACCGTGTCAGAATGCAAGTTTCAATTACTTCAGTTACTTTTTGCAGCGTGTTATAATCCCAGACTCTTAGGACAACAGTTCCTGTTTTAACCAGAGGCAGTGGACAGGTTATCTCCTTGGACTCCAGACTTGCTCTCCACTTGGATATACCAGAGCTCATATTTAATGACCTTCCTAGTGTTCTACAACACTTCACATTCCCTCCCTCCCCCATCTTTCAAGAGCAGTTGGAAACTGAATAACTAGACAGTTCTGTTCCACGATAGCGTTTCTTCAACCCCACTATCATAAAGATTAGCTTCTTCGAATTGCTGGATCATTTGATCTAGCATTCCCCAAATCCAACTTCTCTCAGAACTTCATGTTAAACTCTTCAGTCAGCTAAACTACTGGATTTCCAGAGTAACCCTATTAACTTCAATGGTGTTTCTCTAGACTTGCAGCAGCTCATGAGGAGGGTCTCACCTGGCATGAAATACCAAACCACATCACTTCTCATCTTGTCAAACTCATTTATACATTGCTACTGCCTCTTAGCTTTGGGACATTAAAAGTTGTTCCAAATTATTGTCACCCGAGGTCTTAAAATAAGGGAGCAGTAGTGCTCTGTATGACAGGAGCACAGGACAAGGGGAGGAAGGTGGAAACCTTGAGAGCCTGGTGCTCAACAGAATCACAGGAGGAAGCTTGCACGAAGAACAAAGTGCTTGTCAGGAGGCCAAGAGCATCAGTGGAATCTGTGACATATTTCTGGGATGGATGAAAGAGAAAAGGTTCCATACTCAAGTTGTAGATGTACCGTCAAACACAGCTTTTTTTTTTTTTTTTTCCTGGGAGGAAGGCTCTCTATCGCACTTCCACCACTTTTATTGCAATACCAACAAATAATTAAATGCAACAGTTTCTCCCTGGGGTGCTCTCTGAGATGCAAACATTCACTTATTAAACCATAGAATAGCAACATGGCTGCTGGGATGACATTTTGTCAGAATTACCTTGCTAAGTCCTTTTTTTCATGGTGCAGCATGTCAATGTGCTATATACTTGGCACAAAACTAGCTCTCCATAGAGTTTTTGTTTCATTTGATTTTTTCCTTTTTTCCTTAAACAAGATCAATGTTTTGAAAAAGAGCCAAAATAAATGTAAGTCTCTTTGCTGGTGGCTGTGCAAGTTTTTAGGTGCAAGTTTTCTGTTGATTTCTGCCAGGAACATCTGTCTTGAACTCATTTTAGTCTTACTAAGGTTGTCACCCTTCCGAAAGGAATTCCTGTTTCCCTTCCTTTCACACACATACACACTGCTTATCAGGGCATCTAGAGGAACACACAGATCTGTGTGATTAAGAAAAAAAACCACGGCCTGTCACTCATCATATCCCTCGGATTCAACAGAAAGGAAATTCATTTTAGTGAGCATTGAAACCAAACAATAGCAACTCTGCAGCTGGTTTCAGGGGTCTGATGTCAACAACATTAAACACATTTTTATCTCATTTGAGATTTATTGAAAAAGCAGAGTGCTTGATAAACAATGGTTGACAAAAACCAAAACAGATTAGCTCAGCAAGTAAAGTGGAATGAGAGGAGAATTGTGCCATACATACTTTGGAACTTATCAAACAAATCCATTTATTATAAAATATTAGCTAGTTGAAACATAATTTCTGTTAAGGCTTATCAATAGAGCTACATTTCTTTGCCTGTGTATAAGAATTATGAGCTTAATTATTGAGAAAAATGTCATTTTTTGAGATTTGTTGCATTTAAAGCTCTTAGAATGAAAAGCAGTTTTCATCAATATTTATTCATCCCCTCAAACCAACCTTCTTCTCTCAGAGTGACAACATTGAAAAAAGAAAAAATAACAGCTATTCTTTGAAGCTTTCAGAGATGACATAGTCAAGGATTAGTTACAAAATATTTTTGCTTGCTCTGTAAGAGGCAGTATGATCCAATTGCTTTTTCTATTCTTTACATGGGATCTTCCTGTTTTCTTTAGCTCCCACACTATTCTTTCTTATCTTCTATAAGAAATCCAGATGGCTAAGATTTAGGACAGCCCATGCTTGGTGACTAATGCATTAATGCAGAGGAAGTTACGTTGCCTGAAGAATAGGCAACGAGTAAACAACTAAAAGATTGTTTACACTGTCTGCAAAAAAAACGAGAAACGTCTGAAAATGCCTTTCACAGCATCCAAATCTCACCCTCCCATTCACAACATTCTGTAACTCCCTGAGGATCTTTCATTACTTTCCAGTATTTCTTAACAGCAAATTGCTTCATCAAAAAAATGCCTCTAATGCCCATCAACATGAAGGGATTTTCATAAAAATGTGCAGTATTAGACAGTTCATCTAAACATGAGTATGGTCAGCCGCTGGCCAAACTCAGCCCAGACACTAGGCAGTACATGGTACCACCCGGTAGCTTTGCAGAAGCCCTTATACATGGAGATGAATGTGTCTGTGCCATAGCCAGTCAAGGGACCTGGAATCAAGGCAGAAACGCAGATGTCCACATGGAAGACTGTCAGGGACTGAAGTGTGGTGAATTGTGTGAGCTAAATCTTCCCACGGAAGGGAGTGGGAGGGAGAAGAAACTTGCTTCCTCTAAAGGATCAAAGCAGAAAAGCAAATCCAAACTCATGAACTAAATGCAGTGCACCATCTTAGGCTACATCTGTGTTAATAAATTAAATTGTGCCAAAGAACATTCCTGAGCACCACGCATATTGTTAAAACAGCCTGTGGCGTGGCTTTGGTTTAAATGAAAAAACATTCTTTGAAATGTGACCATATACGCTGGCTGTTTTTTGCATCTGCAGTGTGCATGTTCAAGAGAAAATCCATTCATACAAAGGTGACTAATATGTCAGGAAGAAACCTCTTGAGGTAGATAAAGAATGGCAGAGGAATAAGGATTGGAGGTATCATGCCTACATATAAATATGGTTACAATAAGGGACGTTTAGGTACTTTTCAAAGTAAAAATATAATACCAGAACTTACAGATTAAGTCAGTTTGCAAAGTTATGCTCCACTAGATGGTCTAAAGCTGGTTAACTTTGGCAATAAACAGCACTGTAAATTGACTAAAAGATTGATGCTGTGTTGTAAACAGTGGGGACTAGCACAAATGATAAAAAGAAAGAAGAAAAATTATGGCAATTAATACGCCATCTGATGCCTTCCCCTCTGGGAAATTAACATTAAAAGACTTCCTACATGATTTTCCAGAAATTATATTCCTTTGCAATTAGCTTTTATGTGGTATCCACTTAAAGGCAGTATACACCTCATGCTGTCTGGAGGCTTTTTTCCTTCAATTATTAGCCCCTGCTCAGGAGGAAGATATCAGCAGTCAATCAGAACTTCCACGGAGTGCAGCAATATTCCCAAGAAACAATAGCAACCACCCTGTCCTATAGTGACTTGCTAGGAAAACTCTGCTCTTGATTTCCAAGTTTGGACGAGTAAAAATTAGTTAAGTGTACCTGTTACCTGGAAGATTAAAAAAAACAGATGCATTGTTTTCTGTCATTGACACAGCTAAGACCTTTTGACTGTTGCACAATTATCCCCAAACCCATGACAATATGAACTACAACGATCCCAAGCGTAAATGAGTAACCAAGCAGCTTTTAAAAGGCAGAGGAGAAGCATATTTATGGATTGATCGCATGCTATGATACTAGATAATGCTATCATACAAATAGCAAACATTCCCTAGCTGATACCTCATGAGATCAGTTTTACTGCTGAGGACACAGGCAGTCAGCCTAGAGGCACTCCAAGCCTGACAGTGCATACTGTCACATCCAATAGTGCACACAAGGTAAATCTTCTCCTTGTTTTACCATTACAGGACAAAAATGGAGAGGCTGTGTCCCCGCAAATGGTATGTTGGAGGACAGAACAGGTCTGTGAACATGGCTTGCCCCCGTTTACCTCCGCACGGTGCTTGCCCCATTTACCTTTAAGAGCTCACTGTCTCAAAGGTTCAAATTCTTCAGCGTAACTGTAACTGCTTTGCAAAACAAAGCAGCCTTGATCTGTTTTATTGAGCTGCTTAAGAATTTTCTTTATGTAAGGTGAAACTCAGGTAATCCACAGACATGAAAGCAATGCCTTTGCTTTTTGAACATTTCACATTGATGGAAGTGGAGCATCTGAGGCAACCGGGACACAGTTGAAGCATCTCCTGCTCTTAGAGATATCTGCTTCTTGCAACTCTCTTTAGGCTGCTCTAAAGAGCGCTAGAGTCTTGGACCTGCACAAGTTAGACCAAGGAGTGGAGAGTATGACAGTGAGTTGCTGCCACCATTTTACCAAAGTGCAGCTTGGTTGCAGCGCAGAAGAGTTAAGCTCTGACTGTCAAACCCGCACCACCCAGATCATTCCAGTAGACTTTCCACTCATAACTACCTTAAGCAAATACTTTTTCACTTCCAAATGTTTTTAGTATATTTGAGCAGCAACTAAAGAACAATACTGCAGGGTTAAAATAGAAATGGAAATCCCATGTGCTCTGATGCTGGTGGAGCTTTTGCATTCATTAGTCATATTTCTATCCTGTTTGACTATGTTATTACTATTTTCTTTCATTCTTTTTCCAGAGGCTGCCTATAGTTACGCCTGATGACAGTTATTGTTTCCATTGTTGCTTTTCTAGTGCAGTGCCCAGAATGGCATATTGCTTTGCTATATGTAATAAAACATTAACAAAAAAAAAGTATAGAAAGGATCTGCCCACTAAAATAACAACAACATGCCTCTGGCATATGAACAGTGCTGAAAACCTTCCATCCAGAACTTCCAAAGATGTTCCTAGGTCTGCAGAAACATCACATACAGAAGATTAATAGCTGTATATATTTATTTCTAACTCATTCCAGAAGACAAGAAGGAAAAATGGGAACCATTATGAAAAACAAATAATACACTCTATACACTCTTTTATTAGTGTAGTATTTGTAACAAGGAAACTTCTCCTATCCTGAAAATTATAATCCTGTATTGGAAGGCAGCAGTTATTTAACACTGAAGATGAATGATCTTCCACCACATTGAGCTGCAACTGAAATCAAGGACTAGTTAGTAGTGGACTCTCCCTCTAGGATTCAACAACGAGGTAGCTGAGGTCCCTCAGGTCTGTAATGCTGTTATTATTTTCCTTTCTCTCCCATCTTCTCTAACAGACAAGCAATGTGGAGTGATTATGCACTCCTCTGCAGTACTACACCTGGGTTTGATGACTATGGAGAAGAATGTCAGTGCTGAAAAGAATAGAGCTTCTTTATTTAGCTACAGCCTTGGCCATCTTTTCTTTGTGGTAGCTGCAAAGCAATTTCTAATTTGACAGAAATAAATACGCTTCTAGCTCCAGAAGTGGCAGGAGAGCAAGGAGAAAGGGTGAAGGAGCACATAGGCACTAAGCTGCCATGCTCCATGCTCAGAATCCTCCAGGACTGATGGGGTCTTCTCCAGTCCACATATCTCTGCCTTCCCATTCCTTGAGGCATTTGTGCATAAACAAGCCTGACTTTTTAATCCTTCAAAGTATGACTGTATCCTTCAGTGAAGGATATTTTCACTGTCTTATATTAGACATCAGATTTAAGCGCTTCAGCTGATATTCAGGGTTGTCTACATAGATAATGAAAGGCATCAATGAATCACTCATGGGAAGAGCTGAAGTTTGATCTCTCTCCCTTCACCAGCCACTCGGGTGAAGTGAGCTTTCTTGAGCTGAGCTTTCAGGCTGCCTGAGTGCCTTTAAGCACTGCCACTTTTATTATTGAAATCCGAGACATTAACACAACGTTCACATGTGGGAACTCTTCAGGATAAAGCCAAATTCATTTCATCTTCATAGAGAAACTCACTTAGACAAGATAGAATCAAGATTCAAACTAGTCCCCACACAATTAAAAAAACCCAACCCTCCCACCCCTCCAAACTATGAAAAAGAGAGAAGTACCATCAAAAAAAAGAGATAAAAGTATCAGAGTATGTGCTAGCTTTATGGCCTACTATATATTTTCCTTTAACAGTTTCTGCAACATTGGGAAGTGCAATCCCATGTCACAGGTGGGGATTTGATATAAAAATGCTAAGACTCAGAACATGGCTGAACAGGGAGCTTTTGCTGGGATTCAGGACAAAAAAGGAGAGTTTACCACCTTTGGAAGAAAGGGCAGGCAACTCAAGAAGAGTACGGGGATCTCGTTAGGTCGTGCAGAGAGAAAATTAGAACAACAAAAGCCCAGCTAGAACTCAACCTGGCCACTGTCATAAGAGACAACAAAAAATGTTTTTACAAATATATTAACGACAAAAAGAGAGCCAAGGAGAATCTCCATCCTTTATTGGATGCGAGGGGAACATTGCACCAAGGATGAGGAAAAGGCTGAGGTACTTAATGCCTTCTTTGCCTCAGTCTTTAATAGTCAGAGCAGTTATCCTCAGGGTATTCAGCCCCCTGAGTTGGAAGATAGGGACAGCAAGCAGGATAAACCCCCCATAATGCAAGAGGAAGCAGTTAACGACCTGCTACGCCACCTGGATGCTCACAAGTCTATGGGGCCAGATGGGAACCACCTGAGGGTACTGAGGGAGCTGGCGGAGGTGCTTGCCAAGCCACTCTCCATCATTTATCAGCAGTCCTGGTTAACTGGGGAGGTCCCAGATGACTGGAGGCTTGGCAATGTGACGCCCATCTACAAGAAGGGCCGGAAGGAGGATCCAGGGAACTACAGGCCGGTCAGCCTGACCTCGGTGCCGGGGAAGATTATGGAGCGGTTCATCTTGAGGGCGCTCACAAGGCCTGTGCAGGACAACCAGGGGATAAGGTCCAGCCAGCACAGATTCATGGAAGGCAGGTCCTGCTTGACCAACCTGATCTCCTTCTATGACCAGGTGACCTGCCTAGTGGATGAGGGAAAGGCTGTGGATGTGGTCTACCTGGACTTCAGTAAAGCCTTCAGTAAAGTCTCCCACAACATTCTCCTAGAGAAGCTGGCGGCTCATGGCTTAGACAGCTGCACTCTTTGCTGGATGAAAAACTGGCTGGACAACCAAGCCCAGAGAGTTGTGGTGAACAGAGTTAAATCCAGTTGGTGGTCGGTCACGAGTAGTGTTCTGCAGGGCTCAGTTTTGGGGCCGGTCCTGTTTAATATCTTTATCAATGATCTGGATGAGGGGATCGAGTGCTCCCTCAGTAAGTTTGCAGACAACAGCAAGTTGGGTGGGAGTGTTGATCTGCTGGAGGGTAGGAAGGCTCTGCAGAGGGACCTGGACAGGCTGGATTGATGGGCTGAGGCCAATTGTATGAGGTTTAACAAGGCCAAGTGCCAAGTCCTGCACTTCAGTCAACCCCATGCAATGCTACAAGCTTGGGGAAGAGTGGCTGGAAAGCTGCCTGTCGGAAAAGGACCTGGGGGTGCTGAACATGAGCTGGCAGTGTGCCCAGGTGGCCAAGAAGGCCAACGGCATCCTGGCCTGTATCAGAAATAGTGTGGCCAGCAGGGAAGTGATCGTGCCCCTGTACTCAGCACTGGTGAGGCTGCACCTTGAAATTCTGTGTTCAGTTTTGGGCCCCTCACTACAAGAAGGACATGGAGGTGCTGGAGCGTGTCCAGAGAAGGGCAATGAAGCTGGTGAAGGGTCTGGAGCACAAGTCCTATGAGGAACAGCTGAGGGAACTGGGACTGTTTAGTCTGGAGAAGAGGAGGCTCAGGGGAGACCTTATCATGCTGTACAACTACCTGGAAGGAGGTTGTAGCGAGGTGGGTGTTGGTCTCTTCTCTCAAGTAACTAGCAAAAGGACGTGAGGAAATGGCCTCAAGTTGCACCAAGGGAGGTTTAGATTGGACATTAGGAAAAATTTCTTTACCAAAAGAATGGTCAGACCTTGGAACGGGCTGCCCAGGGAAGTGGTTGAGTCACCATCCCTGGAAGTATTTAAAAGACGTGTAGATGAGGCGCTTAGGGACATGGTTTAGTGGGCATGGTGGTGTTGCGTTGACAGTTGGACTCGATGATCTTAGAGGTCTTTTCCAACCTTTATGATTCTATGATTCTATGTACAGTATTCAGATCCATATACTCAAATTTAAGCGTTGGCTTAGTGTTAGAGTACTAGAGTCCTAAATGCTTTAGAGGGAATATGCTCAGATAGGTCTCCTTAGGTCAGATCAGAAGCCTGTGTCATTGGAATGGATCTTCCAAGCCCAACGCTAGATCACGTCTTGGGGGAAGTTGTCTTCTAAGGCTGATTTGAACAGTTGAATGTGTTTTTTGCCAGATGATGTTACGTAAACCCTCTTTGTAAAACTTATATTACAATCATGGACAGATTTCCAGACAGAGGTTGTGTGCCCAAATATTTAAATACACGTTTAGTAACAAGCGAAACAAAAGACACAGGATTAATAGAATAGAATAGAGTAGAATAGAATAGAATAGAAGAATATTTCAGTTGAAAGGGACCTACAATGATCATTTAGTCCAACTGCCTGACCAGTTCAGGGCTGACCAAAAGCTAAAGCATGTTATTAAGGACATTGTCCAAATGACAGGCCTGGGGCATCAGCTACCTCTCTAGGAAGCCTGTTCCAGTGTTTGGCCACCCTGTCAGTGAAGAAATGCTTCCTAATGTCTGATCTAAACCTCCACTTGGGCAGCTTTGAACCATTCCCACGTGTCCTGTCACTGGATACCAAGGAAAAGAGCTCAGCACTTCCCTCTCCTTGTCCCCTCCTCAGGAAGCTGCAGAGAGCAATGAGGTCACCCCTCAGCCTCCTTCTCTCCAAACTAGACAAGCCCAAAGTCCTCAGCCGCTCCACATAGGACATGCCTTCCAGCCCATTCACCAGCTTTGTTGCCCTCCTCTGGATGCATTCAAGGACCTCAACATCCTTCTTAAATTTTAGTGTCCAGAACTGCACACAGCACTCAAGGTGAGGCCGCACCAACGCTGAATACAGAGGGATAATCACCTCTTTTGACCAGGTGGTTATGCTGTTTGAAGCACCCTAGGATGTGGTTTGCCCTCTCGGCTACCAGGGCATGCTGCTGACGCATATTGAGCCTGCTGTCAACCAGCACCCCCAATCTCCAGTTGTTTTTTGAAAGAGTGTTTAAGTTTTTAAGCTCCTTTTCTTTCTGCAGAGAGAAAATGAAGCTGATACGAACTTTCCAAGGGTCAGACACACAGACATTCATGTAGGCTTTTCTATTTCAAATACACAGAGGCTGAAAAGATATCTTTTAGTTCTTGCTTTTGCAAGCTTTGTGCTACTCACCATGATATTTCCCATGCCATTTTGATAAGCAAGCCCCCCATCATTTGCAAAGAGCTTTCACTGGCTTCTTGCAAACTGGAGGAAATGAGCAATGGGTATACCACAGCCTGTGGGAATCTTCAGATCAAATCCTCCAATAATCATAGTCACTAACATCTTACAATATAATGTTATTTAATCACAATGTCATTGAGAGATCATCTGAATTGATAAGTCTTTGGGGGAAGATAATGGACAAAAAAAAAAAAAAAGGAGTCCATATTAGGTACTTAAAATCTAAATAGGCAATACTCAGAAGTTGTAGTGGTAAGGAGCCAGAGCAGGGGTAGACTCATACACACAAAGAGACACACATTAAAATAAATACATATATATTTAAATTAAAGTAGCATTATGATTCTTTTGTGCCAAAGCAGAGACAAAGTCAAGCAGATATTTTTTTCCTTTCCAATAGCCTGTATAGACTGTCTGCTCAGATTTACTTTCCAGTAGACTGAAAACAAAACCTGAATATTCCAGGTGGGCAGCAAGGGGTCAGATTTTCTGTCTTCCAGGCAAAATGTTGTGTTTTCCTGTCCTGGTTTCAGCTAGGATAGGGTTAAATTTCTTCCTCATGCTGTGTTTTGGATTTAGTATGAGGAGAATGTTGATAACACACTGATGTTTTCAGTTGTTGCTAAGTGCCCTCCTAGTCCAAGGACAGCTCCCGTGCCTACTGACTGAGCTAGGTACACAAGATGGGAGGGAACATAATCAGGACAGCCAGCCCAGCTGGCTAATGGGGTATTTCACACCATGTGACGTCATGGTCAGTATATGAATGGTAGGTGTGATCCAGGAAGTACCAATCGCTACTTGGTTATCGGTCAGCGCGGGTGGTGAGCAATTGCATTGTGCATCACTCATTTTGTATATTCTATCATTATTATTATTATTATTTTCCCTTTTCTCTGTCTTTATCTCAACCCACAAGTTTTTCTTGCTTTTACCTTTCCGATTCTCTCCCCATCTCACTGAGGGGGGAGTGAGTGAGCGGCTGCGTGGTATTGGCTGCCTGTCAGGTTAAACCACGACAGTCTTTTTTTGGCACCCAACGTGGGGCACAAAGGGTTGAGATAACGACACATCTGACCCAAACAGGTTAAAACAAATTTGTTATAAGCATTCATTATATCGGTTTATGAGTCGCTGGTCACAATGTTGGTTTATTTGCTCTCAGAGTTGTTGGATCTGTTCTTGGAGTTTTGGTATGTAGCACCCTGCTGGCTGTATTTGTCGGTATTTATGTGGGGTTTGTCATCTCTGGGAAATGGATTAAGGTTATCGCTTTGCTATATTGTGTGACACTGGTTTATGTTATGATAAAATTATTGATCAGGAGACTGCACTCAGCACTGCCATCATTCCTGTTTTTTGGAAGCTATCTTTTGGAAACAATTAATAATTACACTTTTTACCCCTTCTCCTCAGAGAGCCAATTTACAGGGGAGACAGCTTCCTTTACCTTCCCCTTCTCCTCCAGGTTGATTATAACAGCTCTTGAGGATTTTGAATATCCTTGGGATGTTCAAACCAGAATGTTTCTATTGCTATGTCTCCTGAATGTGTTTCAGGCCAGTTTAAGGTTAAACAACTATTTAAGAATACCACCCAGAGATCTGCCCAGAGGCTGGATAGTTATGGGTGGCAGGGTGTGTGGGATAGCATGGGTAAGTGCCTAGGACAGTGGTCACCTCCAATGTTTTGGAATTTCACCCCTGAACAAGTGCTGAATACTGAAAAACTAGTAAAATATTTGAAGAAAGCATGTTGTCATCCTGGCAATTCCAGAGAAACACAAATCACTGCAATGTGCTGGGGCCTGGCCCATGCCTATCGAGCCCTGTTCAACACTATTCAGAACCCTCAAGGGGGAGAGAAGGTCTCTGGATCTGATGACAAAAAGACGGACACTGCGGTTACTCCAACCCCTGCGACAGGCACTGCGGCTGAACCAGAGGACCAACCCTTCTGGTATCCATTGCCCCTGTACAGAAGAAGAAATCTTGTAAGCGGAAGTCAAGTCATTTAGAAAGGAATGATGGAAAAGCAGGGCCATCACGAGGAGGGCAGGAGGAAGAGGAAGAACTCATAAACGAGACGGAAACCACACGATCCCTATCCCTGGGTGAGTTGCGAGATATGCGGAGAGATTTCAATCATCGTTCAGGCAAGCATATTGTTACCTGGCTGCTCTGATGCTGGGATAATGGGGCCAGTAGCCTGGAATTAGAGGGAAAGGAAGCCAAGCAGCTGGGATCCCTTTCTAGGGAAGGGGGCATTGGCAAAGCGATTGGAAAAGGGGCACAAGCCCTCAGCCTCTGGACGCAATTGCTGTCAGGCGTGAAGGAAAGGTATCCCTTCAAGGAAGATGTTATATATCGCCTAGGCAAATGGACCACTATGGAGAGAGGTATCCAGTACCTGAGAGAATTAGCCATGCTGAACATGGTTTATAGTGACCTGGACGACCAAATGCCCAAAGATCCAGATGATGTCCAGTGCATGCGACCCATGTGGCGGAAGTTGGTACAGAGCGCACCAGCGTCATATGCCAGTTCGTTGGCAGTACTGTGCTGGCAAGAGGAAGAAGCACCAACGGTGGATGGCGTTGTTAGCAGACTCTGGAAATACGAAGAAACTGTCTCCTCCTCCCTTGTCTCGGCTGTGGAGAAACTGTCCCAGAAGGTCCAGCAACTTGAAGAGGATATGTCCTATTCTCCACCTATACAGACCAGTATCTCAGCGATTAGGAGTCAGCGTTCTTCTGCTCAAGAGAGAGGATATGGAAGGTACACACCACGGGGCACCTTGTGGTTTTACCTGCGTGACCACGGACAGGACATGAGGCAGTGGGATGGAAAACCTACCTTCCTCCTAAAGGCACGGGTACGAGAGTTGCGAGGAAAAACAATCACGCAAGGGGGTTCTCTCAGGAAAAATACTGCTCCAGTTGTCAGGAAAAACCTGTCTCACGACGGTCCAGTTTCCAGTGAACAGTTCCCCAGACAGAGTAGAAGGGCTGATCTTACTTTGGATTGTAATGAAGAAATTCTTGACTCGCGTTTGCAAGAAGTGAGAAACAGATATTATGACCAGAACTAGAGGGGCCCTGCCTCCAGCCAGGTGGAGGAAAGGGACAACCGGGTTTACTGGACTGTGTGGATTCGATGGCCTGGCACATCAGACCCACAGGAGTATAAGGCTCTCGTAGACACCGGTGCACAGTGTACCCTGATGCCATCAGGGTACAAAGGGGCAGAACCCATTTGTATTTCTGGAGTGACAGGGGGATCCCAAGAGTTAACTGTATTGGAGGCTGAAGTGAGCCTAACCGGGAATGAGTGGCAGAAGCACCCCATTGTGACTGGCCCAGAGGCTCCGTGCATCCTTGGCATAGACTACCTCAGGAGAGGGTATTTCAAGGACCCAAAAGGGTACCCGTGGGCTTTTGGTATAGCTGCCCTGGAGGCGGAGGAAATTAAACAGCTGTCCACCTTGCCTGGTCTCTCGGAGGACCCTTCTGTTGTGGGGTTGCTGAGGATTGAAGAACAACAAGTACCAATTGCTACCACAACAGTGCACCGGCGGCAATATCGCACCAACCGAGACTCCCTGATCCCCATCCATGAGCTGATTTGTCGACTGGAGAGCCAAGGAGTGATCAGCAAGACTCGCTCACCCTTTAACAGTCCCATATGGCCAGTGTGAAAGTCCAATGGAGAGTGGAGACTAACAGCAGACTACCGTGGCCTGAACGAGTCACGCTGCCACTGAGTGCTGCTGTGGTGGACATGCTAGAACTCCAATACGAACTGGAGTCAAAGGCAGACAAGTGGTACACCACCACTGATATTGCTAATGCGTTCTTCTCGATCCCTTTGGCGGTGGAGTGCAGGCCACAGTTTACTTTCACTTGGAGGGGCATCCAGTACACCTGGAACCGACTGCCCCAGGGGTGGAAACACAGCCCTACCATTTGCCATGGACTGATCCACACCGCACTGGAACAAGCTGAGGCTCCAGAACACCTGCAGTACATTGATGACATCATTGTATGGGGCAACACAGCAGAAGAAGTTTTTGAGAAAGGAAAGAAAAAAATTCAAATCCTTCTGAAGGCCGGTTTTGCCATAAAACAAAGTAAGGTCAAGGGACTTGCACAGGAGATCCAGTTTTTAGGAATAAAATGGTAAGATGGACGTCGTCAGATCCCAATGGATGTGATCAATAAAATAACAGCCATGTCCCCACCAACTACCAAAAAGGAAACACAGCTTTCTTAGGCGTTGTGGGCTTTTGGAGAATGCATATTCCAAATTACAGTCAGATCGTAAGCCCTCTCTATCAAGTGACTCTGAAGAACGACTTCAAATGGGGCCCTGAGCAACAACAAGCCTTTGAACAAATTAAACAGGAGATAGTTCAGGCAGCAGCCCGTTGTCCAGTCCGGGCAGGACAAGATGTGAAGAATGTGCTCTACACTGCAGCTGGGGAGAATGGCCCTACCTGGAGCCTCTGGCAGAAAGCACCAGGGGAGACTCGAGGTCGACCCTTAGGGTTCTGGAGTCGGGGATACAGAGGATCCAAGGCCCACTACACTCCAGCTGAGAAGGAGATATTGGCAGCATATGAAGGGGTTCGAGCTGCTTCGGAAGTGGTTGGTACCAAAGCACAGCTCCTCCTGGCACCCCGACTGCCGGTGCTGGGCTGGATGTTCAAAGGGAGGGTCCCCTCTACACATCATGCAACCGATGCTACGTGGAGTAAGTGGGTCGCACTGATCACACAACAAGCCCGAATAGGAAATCCCAGTCACCCAGGAATCTTGGAAGTGATCACAAACTGGCCAGAAGGCAAAGATTTTGGCATATCCCCAGAGGAGGAGGTGACGCGTGCTGAAAAGGCCCCACTGTATAACAAACTACCAGAAAACGAGATCTGGACTGGCAACATAAGAGTGAACTGTTTATAGTTCGGTGGGCCCATGACGTCTCAGGTCATCAAGGAAAAGATGCAACATATAGATGGACTCGTGATCGAGGGGTGGACTTGACCAGGGACGCTATTGCACAAGTTATCCATGAATGTGAAACATGTGCTGCAATCAAGCAAGCCAAGCGAGTAAAGCCTCTTTGGTATGGAGAACGATGGTTGAAATATAAATATGGGGAGGCCTGGCAGATTGATTATATCACACTTCCACAAACTCGCCACGGCAAGCGCTATGTGCTCACCATGGTGGAAGCAACGACCAGATGGCTGGAAACATACCCTGTGCCCCATGCCACGGCCTGGAACACCATCCTGGGCCTTGAAAAGCAAGTCCTGTGGTGACATGGCACCCCAGAAAGAATTGAGTCAGACAACGGGACTCATTTCTGAAACACCCTCATAGACACCTGGGCCAAAGAGCATGGCATTGAGTGGGTCTATCACATCCCCTACCATGCACCAGCCTCTGGGAAAATCGAACGATACAATGGACTGCTAAAGACTACACTGAGAGCAATGGGTGGTGAGACATTCAAGCATTGGGACACACATTTAACAAAGGCCACCTGGTAGTCAATACCAGGGGATCTGCCAATCGAGCTGGCCCTGCCCAATCCAAACTCGTACGTACTGTAGATGGAGATAAAGTCCCTGTCGTGCACATAAGAAATATGCTGGGGAAGACAGTCTGGGTTACTCCTGCCTCTGGCAAGGGAAAACCCATCCATGGGATTGCTTTTGCTCAGGGACCTGGGTGCACTTGGTGGGTGATGCGAAAGGATGGGGAAGTCCGGTGTGTACCTCAAGGGGATTTGATTTTGGGTGAAAATAGCCAATGAACTGAATTTTATGATGTCAATTGTTATATGGTATTGTATATCATTATTTCTATGGTTGCTATCAATGGTATAACAGTGAAAATCACCCAGATTAATAAAGAATGAACTAACTCCGATGAAACCGAGCAAAGTGCAACGATGATAGAACTGGACGAGCGCAGCAATACTGAAATTAGAACTGGCTTCAGGATGCAACAGCCCAACACCACACACCATCTCTCCTGCCCTGAAAGACTTATGACAGATGGAGCTCAAAGTCATGGACTAAATGAACTGAATGGACATTTTAGAGGGATAGTCCATAGACTAAGGGAATGATATCTGTGCGTGCATATATATATATGTGTATATATAAAAAGCAAGATAGTGGTGGTTAATTGAAATGTATTAAAAAAAATGTGAGACCTAAGCACGACGTAAATGGTATAGAATAAGGGGTGGATACTGTCCTAGTTTCGGCTGGGATAGGGTTAAATTTCTTCTTCATGCTGTGTTTTGGATTTAGTATGAGGAGAATGTTGATAACACACTGATGTTTTCAGTTGTTGCTAAGTGCCCTCCTAGTCTAAGGACAGCACCCATGCCTACTGACTGAGCTAGGTACACAAGGTGGGAGGGAACATAATCAGGACAGCCAGCCCAGCTGGCTAATGGGGTATTCCACACCATGTGACATCATGGTCAGTATATGAATGGTAGATGTGATCCAGGAAGTACCAATCGCTACTTGGTTATCGGTCAGCACTGGTGGTGAGCAATTGCATTGTGCTTCACTCATTTTTGTATATTCTATCATTTTTTTTTTTTTTTTTCCTTTCCCTTTTCTCTTCTATTAAACTGTCTTTATCTCAACCCACGAGTTTTTGTCACTTTTACCCTTCGATTCTCTCCCCATCCCACTGTGGGGGGAGTGAGTGAGCAGCTGAGTGGTATTGGCTGCCTGTCAGGTTAAACCACGACATTTCCAAATACTTAAAAATTCTTCTTTGGATACTTATGTGTTTTGCAAAAATGGCAGCAGAATATCATGGGAAATTTCCACCATAGCCTGTTGTACACATGAGCTCAGAAAGCATTCAAAATAAAATAGCTCAAAAGTGCACCCAGGCAGCGGTGGCATGGGCAGTGTATGAATATACTCCATTTTGCTCCTGCTGAGTCAGTGCCGGCTGACTGCTTCCAAGATCCCCTCTGCCCCCAAACTCACCTAGCAGGGAAAAAAGTTACAGCACTGCTGCCATACCAAAACAGAGTGGGGAGCATCACCCTGCCCACCTTGCACTCCAGTGGTAACCAAGGATGGGGAGAAGTCTTAACTTGTCCAGTCCTTGTTCCCCTCCTCCTTTTCAGAATGGCCAAAATTGCTGAGTTGTAATCTATTTCACATTAGCGAATCAGGCTTCCTAACTCAACATCCAAATTCTTTATTTGCTTCCAGTCAAAACCAAGATCTTTGGTGATGCTAAGCTGTTCTATGAAAATATCTACTCAATGCTCTGTCAAAAGAGAAAATCAAGGTTCAAGAATTACTAGGAAAGAGACAGAATAATGTGTCATGTTATAAATCCATTATGTGCCAAAAACTTGATAGGAAAGCGGTTCTGGTTCTATAAAATTGGAAAATAAAGCAGAGAAGAGCAATAAGGCCAACTAGAAAAGCTCTAGCAGCTTCATATGGGGAATTATTAGGGAGACTAGATTCTTTAGACTCTAGGGATTCTCTAGACTCTAGGGAGACTAGAAAAGAGATGGTGGGCATGGGAAGGGATGACAACAGGAGGGCATAATAGAAATCTGTAAACTTATGAGTAGAACGGAGAAGGTGAATAGAGCATGACTGTTCCTTACCTTCTTCTCTACAAAACATGTCTGTATCAAATGTCAAATGGCCTTTGACATGGTCCCGCACAATATCCTTCTCTCTAAACTGGAGACATATGGATTTGATGAGTGGACCGTTCGGTGGATGAGGAATTGGTTGGATGGTCACATCCAGAGGGTAGCGGTCAATGGTTCAATGTCCAGATGGAGATCAGTGATGAGTAGCGTCCCGCAGGGGTCCCTACAGGGACCGGTACTATTTAATTTCTTCATCAATGACATAGACAGTGGGATCAAGTGGATCCTCAGCAAGTGTGCAGATGACACCAAGCTGAGTGGTGTGGTTGAGAGGCCTGAGGGACGGGATGCCATCCAGAGGGACCTGGACAACCTCAAGAAGTGGGGCTATGTGAACCTCATGAGGTTCAACAAGGGAAAGTGCAAGGTCCTGCACCTGGGTCGGGGCAACCCCCAGTATCAATACAGGCTGGGGGATGAAGGGATTGAGAGCAGCCCTGCCGAGAAGGACTTGGTGGATGAAAAGTTGGACATGAGCCAGCAGTGTGCACTCACATCCCAGAAGGCCAACCGTATCCTGGGCTGCATCAAACGAAGCATGGCCAGTAGGTCAAGGGAGATGATTCTGCCCCTCTACTCAGCTCTACTCACCCCACCTGGAGTACTACATCCAGCTCTGGAGTCCTTAGTACAGGACAGACATGGACCTTTTGGAGCAGGTCCAGAGGAGGGCCACAAAAAGGATCAGGGGGATGGAACGCCTCTCCTATGAAGAAAGTCTGAAAGAATTGGGGTTATTCAGCCTGGAGAAAAGAAGGCTTCAGGGAGACCTTATTGCAGCCTTTCAGTACTTAAAGGGGGCTTATAAGAAAGGTGGGGACAAACTTTTTAGCAGGACCTGTTGCTACAAGACAGGGGGTAATGGTTTTAAACTAAAAGAGGGTAGGTTCAAACTAGAAATTTTTTACAATGAGGGTGGTGAAACACTGGAATAGGTGGTAGATGCCCCATCCCTGGAAACGTTCAAGGTCAGGCTGGACGGGGCTCTGAGCAACCTGATCTAGTTGAAGATGTCCCTGCCCATTGCAGGAGGGTTGGACTAGATGACCTTTAAAGGTCCCTTCCAACCCAAACTATTCTATGATTCTATGATTCTATGAAAATGCAAGGTGGTGGACTCAAAGTAAACAAGAGATTCTTTTTTAGTAACACAGTTAAGCAATGGAGAGCCTCTAGGCATAGGACCTTATAGGTACCAGACACTTACATGGGTTTAGAAAGCATTTGGGTAAGTTCAAAGAAGAAAAATTATGTCTGGTAGCCTTTACTTGTATGAACGATGCTCCTGTTGGCTAAGGGAATCCTTGGCCACAAATTGCTTGAGCCTAGAAGACTGTCCTGGGTAAGAATTATCATGCAGTTTCCCTGTTGTTATATATTGCTTGGCACTAGGTAGTGGCCCCTTGCAGAGATAAGTCAGGAGAATAGATGGACCTTCATACATGTCCTATTGAACTATTCATATATTCAACATTCATTTTTCTTCCAGACTGGTACAAAAGAATAGCTGGTGCTGAAAAGTGAAAGAAAAGAGCTGTTCTGGTACACAGGTACCTTCCCTCTAATTTTTCAGCACTGGCAGTATGACTGCATGCATTCCAAATCTTCCACAGGGATCCTCTAGTTCACTGATTTGTACTGTCACACTTACAAGCACCATATAAATAAATACTTATCAGATACACTTGTGTTGGTATTCAGCTCTCAGGCCTGCAGCCTCTTAAAGTCCAGCTGTTCCTCTAGGTACAACCATAAACAAAATAAAATGGAAGCTGTCTCCAAAAGGGAAATGGTTGTCTGGAAATTCCTGTACCATCCTTCATCTTGCAATGTTTTCAGCATATTACTTAACAACGAACAATCCAGAAAGTGAACTTTGTTCTGTATTATCACATTGGAGCTTTCCCATCTACAGCCAAAGCAAGCGGTAGGATCACAAAGGCTGACTGTGTATTGATTTTACAAGAGACTGCACATAACTTCAGAGAGCACCAATGACATCTTTTGCTGTCAACACACCTCACTTTCCAACAAAGTAGGAAATAAAACCCTATTCACCTTTCAGCTGAAGGTTTTCTGTGCTTCTGACCATTTCTGATTAACCAAATCATCTCCAGGTGCTTACAAATTAGATACCACGTGTCTGAGATAAACAGGTCACTTTAACATAATTACTTTTTTCCTTTCACAAGAGAATTGCTGAGTCATTTATACCCACCCCTCTGAGAAAAAGAATAATGGAGCCCATAGAACCCTCTGGATATTTAGGTTTTTGCAATGATACTTTTTATTATATAGCTCATAGAGGAAAGCAATTTTCTTGCTCCACTGATTTGCCTACAACTGAAAAACATTGTTTCAGGCTGTAGTAATTATCATATTCATTAAAAGAATCCTACTTAACTCAGCCATGCTGGGATCTTGTGTGTTCTTTCGTCCCAGTAAACTATCCCTTTTGACATGAATTACAGGCATTTCATTGGATGAGACACAAACACGTACCATTCCGGGTCTGGGGCCATATCTGTCTTTCTGCTCTGCATCTGCACAGTGCTTATTTGAACCTGGGTGGCAGTCCATGAAAAAAGTAAAAATCTTTTTATTATTCCAATAAAAGATAAACACAGCTCAGCAACCTAAGCATCAGAAATAAAAGCAAAAATCTCAGTATTTTGGACTGCAAAGACAGTTACTTCCACAATGATACAGGTAGTTTAGCTAATAGTTTTTAATTGTTGCTCTTACTTGCTTATTGTTTGTCTGCTTACCCCAGCTGTGCGGAGTAGGCATCAGAGCAGCACAGGGATAACACAATCGTTTTAGGAACGTAAACAGGCCTCATAACATTTGATGTTCCCAGACACCCCTTGGTGCTTGGTCAGGTTACAGATTATTTAGCTGTCCTGAGAATTTCCCTGACCTGAGTTAACTGTGGCTAAAGTTTATCTCTCATTTCCTGCCCTATCCCCTTCATAAACCCCAGCTCCTGGTTATACTGTCCGGCACTGAAGTCAAGCCTGAGTGTGTCACAGCTTAGGAACTCCGGGACAGCTTCTGCCCCATCCGCAAGGCTGGCTGCTTCCTATTTCTTCCTCTCTCATGCCTTGTATGAATTGAGTGAATCTTAAACAAAGAGATTCAACAAAATCTCAACACTGGTTGTCAAAATACTGCAAGTCTAGAGACAGCTTTACTATGCAAGACCAGGCCCCTTTTAGTGAGGCAAAAAACAGCAGAGGACTCCAAAACTACCCTAATTGAATTGCTTCAGTTGTGCCCCATTTTCTTCACCAGAAAATGTGTCTATTATTCCATCTCTTCCCCATTTCTCTTTTGTGATTATAGATTAAAGTATTCATTAAGGTTTCTGCTAACATACATTGTCTGCCAGCTGCCTCTGAGAATATATTTGCCTTTCAGGAGGGCTGCTTTGAACTCTTTGGCACCCCTTTCAAAGCGTCACCCCTGCACTGAACTGTGTTGTAATCAACTAAGGGCAGACTGTCAGTTCATAAACATTTCAGTTTCAAAGCAGCAGAATTGTTTTATATTCCTTTACCGAATGGAACTTGAAGCCAGTAAATCTGCTATTGAATTGGAGCGTACGGCAGAGTGCATGCTCCACTGGAAGCGGAGAGAGGAGACTGTCACCGCAGAGGATTTACCGCTGCCTCCCCTAGTCAGGCATAGCTTTGCCCTATAAACTCGGCCGTGCTGTCTTTTCACACCAAGTCTGGCATCCTTAGAAAGCCAAATCCAGCTCCACAGCCTGCTTTGTTCCTTGATCATCTACCAAGCATCCTTTGAATGAAAGATGCTGTGCATGCATGCCAGTCCAAAACATTTAAAATGCAGACTCTCTCAGTTGCAGTCTACACAGGCATACTGTCTTGTGTCCTGCAACAGCGGTGACTATGTGCAGGCCCAAGCACACAACTTTCATTGTATGGAATCAAGGCCTCAGTGCACCCTGTGTAGAGAGAGAGAAATAGAAGAAGATGGGTAAGGAGATGTAGAAGATAAAACAAAGCTATTCCAGACTCATTAAATTCAAAGTGTGAGTAGTTCAGGGATTTTTCACAGATGTTCAAGTGAGCAGGGCATCCGAATCCAGTTAAAATTCAGTGCAACTAGAAATATTAACTCACATAGGCTGCTTTAAATATTCCAGGATCCACAGGCTTGTTTTTACCAACAGTCATTTTTGACTGATATTTGAATAACCATATTCTTAGACTCCTTATTCTCCTCTAGTGTAAGACTGCCACAAAAACTAAAACACACCATTAGACTGCCTTACGCAGAGTTAGGAATGCTAGTTAGCTTCATTACTGCTGAAAACCTTATCTGTAAAATGTTGTAGAAGAAGAGATTTTTCTTGGGTGAAGGAGCAAGCAAACCAGTAGACAAGATGGAGATCATAAAGTGGTAACATTCACAGTGGTGGCACCGTGTCTTAATTATATACCTATCTGAGCCTGCTTATTTGCCAAGCAGATCTTTAGATGCAAAGGCAAACTGTCCTCTTACCAGGGAAAGAGAAATTCCGTCTCAGTGTTTGCACTGAGAAGAGACATGGAGGAAACAAGCAAACAGAGTGGTGGGTGAACAACCACACAAGCTCGTCTCTCACAGGAGTCCAAGGAAGAGGAAGCACACCCACTGATGTGGACCTTACATTTTACCCTTTATTAGTTTCTAGGATTTTAACGGGTTTAGTCACAGACTTATCTAGGTTGCCTATTTCAGTCTTCCCAAATCTAAAAGAGAAGAAACTAAAAGAGAAAGAGCTAAAAGGTACCCATTGTACCCATTGTTTTTTACTGGCAGTGTTTGTATTTCCTAAATCTGAGTTTTTTCCTGAATTTCTTAATCCTGTTGTTGCTTCAGATAATCACTGAATATTCTTGCTTTCAGTTTCTTCTGCTATGCCTACATTTAGATCAAGGGTTTGAATCTGTCAGCTCCTGCTCTAGAGTCCTCTATTGGGTTACTTCACAATATTCCTCTCTAGGAAGCATTTACAGTATGTCTGAAGCACTATATAAGCATACATTAATTAATTCCTATAGCTTTCCTTTGCAGTAAGCTCTTTGTGTACCTCATGCTGTTTAGTAAACTGAGGCAGATCTATGCTAGAAACAGTTCATCTGGATTAGCCTCCTTGATTAAACTGCAACACACTATGCCTTGTAGAAAGCAAAGCTTTATCCACCATTCCCTGTATTTTGTTAATTTTTAATTCCTAAGAGACTTTTTATCAGAAGAGTGCCCCCAGTAAGTTCTGCTCACTGCTGGTCTCTGCTGGTGTCTCTTCCAGGGTCCATATCATCCAGGTTAACAACTCACCACACAGGCTGTCTTCTGGGTATTTCTCCAACCCTTCCTCACTTGAAATTTTTGCTCCTTTACCTCCATTCCACTCAGGTCATCACACATCCTTGTAAGAACTACTGCAGCTATTCTGCAGGCATTTATTAACACAGAAATCAGTTAAGTGTAAACCCAGTTTGCAGCTATCTCCTTTACCCTGCTACTGTTCATATTGCTTCAAATGTAAGAGTCTTTAAACTAATTTCCAAATTCCTGCTTGTGCCATTGCTGTTAAAGGTGTACTTGTTTCCACCTAAATTCAGCTTTTATTCTTTGAATTACATCATCTTTATTCTCTTAATTATCAGTACAACTTGTTTCTTTAGACCATTCTATGCCATGTTTGCTCAGGCTTCCCCTGCACCCACTACCTAGGTTCTTCTTCTGACTTTGGTATTGTGTATCCCAAATCAGCTGTGATCAATTTAATGGATTGCTGTTGTTGTACAATTGTTTTTGCAATTGCTTTGTGTGAATGCTTATCAGCAGGACCAGAGAGGCCTTAGGATTTTGGCTGCTCTCTCATAGCACACTGCCTTAATGCCATAACATCTGTTGTTCCTCCACTCATCTCCAGCAATACTGCCCCTCACAACCACAAAAAATTTCAGTTCGCTGGTTCATCATTCCCTCTTCATTCACTTCTAACCTCTGTGTGGGTTTATCAAAGTATCTGTTACTGTAAGATAATGAATCTTTCCTGTCACCTCTTCCTTGGTTCTCTTTACTCAACCTGCTCATTGCTTTCTCTTGGTACTGAATCATTTGAATGTAGCCCATTGCCCAGAGGCACTTTGAGAAACCACCTAATATCATGATAATGATATGAAACCTATATTAGCTCTGACCAGTATTTGTAAACACTTACAGAGGTGGAAATTTCCCAAACAGTCTATCTTATACTGTCATTATTACACTTTTCCTAGTATTTAAACAAAATCTTCCATCTTAAGGAATGATTTCTGAAGATAAAAGCATTCGAAAAACTGCTGAGAAGTGGGACTTCCTGGCTTGAGCACAGTCCTATGCTAACATATCCATTTAACTTTCATAGAAAATCTTTGTGTTTCTGTCTTTCATCTACAGCGTGTGCACCTTAGTTATCTTGTCTGTCTAGCTAAATTCTTTGGGGCAAGTTTTTCTCCTCAGTTATTCACACAGTTCATCCAAAGAGGGAAATGTAGATGAGGAGTATATGAACTCCTCACTTCTGTAAGCACCAGTGCAGAACAGTCTGTTGAAAATAAGTGTCATTAAATGAAAATTTCCACTCTTGATCCTTTTTCTTCTCCACTATAGTTACTCTTTCATCATAACTTTAGCATATCCGTAGTCAGAGGATAGTATTTGAGCGACCACCTATTTAATCTCCAATCCAACAGCAAAATTTGAATTGGCAAAATTATTCAGGAAAAAACTAATATCATCATACTGTGAAAGATGTTTTTAAATTGCTCAACTGCAGTTGAAGTTCTCCTGCTATATACAAAAGATATCCCTGTTTTCAGGTGTTACAAGTGCATTAGACTGAAATTTCATATACAAATTATTAACCTCAAAGAAAGTTTTCAGATCAGAAATCTGGGGCTCCAATTACTTGCTTTACCAAAGTAATATTTAAAGGGAATTAGATAGTGAAAGAAATGTATATTTTAACTTTATTGTTAGAACTAGATTTTTCAGTACAAGCAGTACACTTGGAAGTGTGTCTAGTGCCTTCCCCCAATCTAGATTTTCAGGATTTTTAAATATAATCTAAATCTATCAATCAAGTCAGCCCTGTGAAAGCTGTGTAGGGGTAGGTAGCACCATATTCTTTTCTTTGAAATGCAGATGATGAGATTAGAAAATTTGCTGCTACTCCTGTTGAAGAGTGACAATTCAGTTGTGTCCAACTCAGTCTCCTTACAGAGCATGTCTGTTTGCTTTACAGACAAAGGAGATCAAAGCTGTACCTAAGGATTGTGTTTGCACACCTTAAATACTTGAAGCATCTCTCATTCATCTCATTCTCAGGGTCACAGCATATAAGTAAAACTTTATGGGCCAATTAGAAAAGTAGAGTGTAATATCATTTGACCACAGCTGCCTCTGGGATAGAGATATCAGCAAATTAGTTTGCTTACAGCTTGGCTACACAAAAAATAAGGGAACCTCACAGGAATTACGAAGATAATTTCTCCAGGAAGCTGCTTAAAAATTTCATCTTGAAAATGATTAAAAGTGTTTAAAAATCCTTGGTGGTTTTTTTTTTACATTTTTTCCCTGTTTGTTCAGCTATAAATAATACCTGGAAAAGCATTCCTGGTCATTTTCTCAGGCAGACATTTCGGCTCCTTTGCATTTCCAAAAGCATGGTAGCTATGGTATCAGCACACAATTTTACTATCAGTTTGCTGGGAATTTCAAAAACATTTGTCCCCAAGTACAAATACATTCAGGGCGACTCAGCTGTGATTTTCGACAGTGACTATTGAATGTACATGCAAATTTGGACGCTTGTGTAAATAGTTGATAAGCCCAGAATCTGAAGAGGAATAGAGGGGGATAGGTTGCATATTTGCCTGAGATCAAACACTGTGCATCTCAGATGTTGTCCGAACCACCCAGTCAGTGGGAGATGGGCCAGTGGTACTCGTAGCATGTATCTGTCCAAGTAGACAAACATCTTGCTACATTTCCATAGTATAGAACTTACATAACTTATTACAGAGCAGGCAAGATGTGGTGTTTATTCCATCAATGTGTCATTCATCTTGACTTTAAAACAGGGTTGAAAATAACTTTCAGAGAAATTACTTTTGCATTCTAGACCCACATATTGTGCTCATTTTAACTTGCACAATATTTACTTCTAATATATTTGCATAGCATGTTTTTAGTTATAACTCTCTGCTGCTAGGCACAGTTGTAGACAAAAAAAAATAGTCAGTGACCTCACTTCCAGGCATGCAGAAGAAAACTACTAGCTAGCCCTGACTATTCACCTTGAACAGGACCAGACTGTAAAATATCTGAGCACGGGCATGTAAATATCCGTAACAAGCATTCCAGGCTTTCAATATTTTGGAGCCAATCCTGGATACAGGAAATACAAACATCATGTGGGGAACTCCTATCACATGTTCTACCTGTCATTGCTCAAAAGACTGGTGCAACAGTTCAGCCAAGACTGGCTGTTTATTGAAGAGCACGGGATGGGGCTTCCACCTCCCATTGTCCTGAGAGCAGCTTCCTACACCAGGAGCACATCTGCTCACCGAACAAAGACATGTCCACATCTTAGTGATAGCATGTGCATGCAAGATGCGCATCTCACACTCATTCAGTAGCCGTACACAAATGCTATGTATTCAGTGGGGCTGCAAGAAGCAGTTAAGGCCATAGCTGAGTATAGCAGCCCTGAGGATCTCAGAGACTGAAAAAGCCATGTGGCCTTTCCCTCCCATTTCCTCAGTACACTCACCCAGCAGTGCTCCATCCTCAGTAAGGAAAGGTGGGAGATTAAAGAAGAAAAACATAAAAAGAATGAGAAGAAACAGGGAGAAGAATGAGCTCATCCTGTAAGAAATCTCCAGATATCACAGAGTTACTTTATTTCTATTTTGGGTATTTTTGGGGAAATTCGCTTTCCCAAGGGAAAAAAAAAAAGTGAGTCTGAAGACAGAAAACAGCTAAAACCTGACAAACTTGTACAAGTGTGTTCAGCCTCCTGCCTCTTGATTGGAGAAGCCAGAACTTGAGAAAATAGCACTTGTTTTCTTGCAAGGATTGTGTTAAAGATGCAGAAATATTGAGGTAATGTGAGATTCTTGTGGAAAATAAAATAAAGAAGGAACAGGACTCACTGGTAAACAAGACTTTTTTACAGCTAGCAACAGTTAAGAGGGGAACCAATGCAAAGATAATGAACATTAACTCAGAACTGCACTATGTTCCTCCCATGTGTGTAGCCCTCCATTGGTCAGCTGCACCTCCCATCAGTTCCCTTACTCTCAAGCCTTGTTACAGATGCTGGCTCCTGTGCAAAAGGGTTAGAATCAGACACTCTGCTCCCCCACAGCCGCGGCCACATTTTGGGAGGAGTCTGTAATGGAAATTTTTACTCACATTCACATCTTTCCTCAGCAGTACATCCGCACACTGTTTTCAAAATGCTGACTCCAAGGAGTTGAACGTTGTCCTTGCAATTGCCATCATTGATGATTGTGTGCAAAACTGCAACTTGAGCCAACACGAGCTCTCATGCCATTTTGTGCCGAGGCCTTGCTTTGCTTGCTGGCATTCCATGGCACAAGGAAGTGAGTCTGCAAACCAAACTTGAAAATAGCACAATTTCATAAATAGAGAGCATCTGACTCCTCCAGGGGAATCCTTGAGCTGGAACCAGCCTCTCAGCTTTATCTTTACAAATGGCATTCTTGGCTGAAAAAAACCCCACAGTAAAAACCCAACAAAAAACAACACAAAAGCAGAAAACTGAAAGAGGAACTAAAGAATGTGAAATAGTTTGAGAAGGAAGACAGAATATACTGTTCCTTAGCAAAGAGTAAAACCAGACAGGCAGGATTCCTCCATTATATATAGGTGTCAGGATGAAAAGTTTGATGCAGTAGATTGCGGACATGATCTCAGGGCGTGAACTGCAACAAGATTTGGTGGCCAGCAATTATTGACCCAGAGATTGCTACGATTTTCCTGTGAAAGATTAAAGAAGTTTGAGTCACTGTGAAGAAGTGTGCCTGGCACAAGGCACTAATCACCCTTGGTGCGGCACAGCACTGGTTTTAATAAACAGTTTCCAGTATTTGCACTAGCTCTTTTTGTGACACGGCTGAATTGTCTTCTCACACTGAAAGACAGCGTCATGCACCTTTACAGGGATTCCTCTTACAAAGAGATGAACTCAGGTGGAAGACTGAGCCCATGGGACTTTGAACTGGTAGGAGTGCCATGGGAATTTCATTTTCATAACTGGAACTACAGAAGTCTGCATTAATCTTCCATTAGGGCGCATGCCAGTCAAGGACATGTTCATAGCCTCTCAGTTTTGAACAGTGTTTAGAATGGAATAATACAGCCTACGGTGACTTTTGTAAAAGTAAATATGGAAACAGATATAACCCATGCATCAGTGAGTGTAGAACCTCTTCTGTGCTGGCCATGTCTCAAATCCGTGCTGGCCATATCTCAAATCTGTGCTTAAGAAGTTGTCTTTAATTTTTAAAAGTGATTTGTTTTATACTGTAGAAGTTCCCAGTTTGGTCATCTGTGTGAGACAAAGTGGTGGCCACAACATAGGGAACCCTAACTCCATTTGTAGCAGATGTGGCTAACTAAGACTGAGAATATCACACAACATTGGTTTTGACAACAGACTTGGGAAGATAGCAACATCCATAAGAAATATAGTTTGGACAGCTAAGGCCAGTGATTGCCTAAAGTGTTACACCAGTGTGCACCCCTAGATACCATAAACATGAAGCTACTTGGGATGGAAAGGGAAGATGCCTTAACCCAAAGGTGAACATACTTCTAAAGCCAGGACAGCTTCATGAAGAGTTAGCAGTCAGAAAATAGACAAAAATTATGTCCCCAAAATATTAGAAACTAGCTTCTGATTCAACAGCAACATGCGTGTTTCTTGAGCAGATTTTCTCCACTTAATATTTTGAAGAAGATTTTTGTAAAACAGTGATCAGGCATCATTAACTTTCACTTTGAGCATATGAACAGCTTCAGTGATATTTATTTGGTTTCTCTTCAGGCCAATTGCTTTGTGAACTAGAAGCAAATAACTCATAACAAAACATGTTTTTGTACCAAATGACTTGAACATGTGTATTCTTATAAAGTGAAAATCTTGATTAACAAATGAAACAACCCAAAAAACAAATCAAAGTGGTGTACAGGATGAACACAACCAACAAAGTGTGAGGTCACATAAATAAAATTTTGTTTGCTACAGGATCATCAGTAGAAGCAGTACATATCATGACTTCCCTCAGTGTCACAGTAAAGAGTTTTAGGAAGTCTTAACAAAATGGGCGCCAGTTTTAACTGTATACACCAATGCACATTAATTTCAAAACATACAACTTGCTACTTGGAGTCATTACGTAAACAACATGAAATTTAAGAATCTGATCCGATGCCCCTTTTTTCACAGGATGATTTTTCACTGATGTATTTGTTTACTGATAATGCAAACAGTAAGCAATAAATTTGTGACACAGAGTTCTGAACAAACATAGCAAGTACGCTACCTATATGAGTTTATATTCACCCAAAACTTTACTAGAGTAGTTTTTCTCTCTTCAAAGTAAGATTAAAGAAAAATAAGAAAATGAGAAGTTTTTTGGGGGATTGATGTATTTATCACAGGTGAGTCCTGTATCCAGCAAAGCCTGAAGTCTCTCCTTTTCAAAAAAGAGGGAATACAGGGGATAGAGGAGACAGTGAAAAGAGTCTCCAGCTTCATTCAACTGCCTATTAATGCAACTTCCATGCAGTTAGTGTCTTAGTGAACTTAAGCTCTGACTTAATCAACACAATCAAAACTTATTTGCATAGACAAAAGCTGTGATTACATTTTCCTCAAAAATCAGATTAGAAAATAAATCATTGCTATTGGAAGAAGAGAACTAACAGTTTTGCACTGAAAGCAATGTCACAAATAGGTGTGAGGTAGAGAGGAAAAAGAATTGTAAGGCCCACTTTCTTATTTAATAAGCAAGAGCGTGAAAATATTAATAGCAAAGTTTCCCTTCGATTTTCAGTTTCCTTCTCCAGGTATCTGATGCCATGACACCATTCACAAAGGTCCTCCCTCTTTTCCTCTTATTCTTTTGGCACCAGGCCTTCGTTGCCTTAAACTAAGGCAATTAAAACACTTTTTCCAGTCCAGATGCTACCTCTCCCCCTCAGTGTAGGCCCAGGAAAATATTAAGTAAGCATACACAGAAAGCTACAAGACAAAAGCAGTAGTGCATCATTACCAATTCAGTGAAACCTAAAGGTTTTGTTCATCCACTTTCACCTAGTTTCAATACTTGGCAATCTGAAAGCAAGTGCTAGAGCTAAACAAGATGCAGTAGCTGGTCAAATGCATTTTTTGCTCTCTTTATCCAGCAGAAGCTTTCATTATGCTTCTATGACAATACTACTGAGAAAATCATCTTATCAGCTTCTACTTAAAATTAAATCCCACTATGCTAAATAGCCTGATATGTCTAAACAGTACAGACCTGAAACTTTATTTTGCAATGTTTCCTGGCTATTCTTTATTTACTATAGGAAGAAACAATTCAGAGCTTGTCTGGGCATTTCATCCAGACAACTGCAAAATATTTCTGAGAAGTTTCAGAATATTGAATTTTCCTGATAAGGCTTAAAGCATTTGTGCCTCTTTCCAAAGTTTACTACTTATTTCTCACTTTATAATGAGATTTTCAAAACCCTTAAGTGCTTTATTTAAATTAGTATTTATAATAAGCTGATTTTTTCCTTCATGGTGAAGTGATCTAGCTCTCTCACACAGGAATACAGTAGTATGTATTCTATGTGTATATAACATATTATACATACATACATAGACAGGAAAGAATCACTTCACAGGAGCAGGAAAACAATGCTGTGCATAGTCAGCCTGGTTCTCAGAGCTTTGCCTTCATTGCTTGTACATATTGGCTACAAAAGGTCAGTATGCTTCATTCACTTTACTTTTGTATACATTGAAAATTGTTTAACTATACTAATTTCATAGTTTTGCTTGAGTGGATTTATAGCTGTTTTGAATTAGTTTTTCTTATTTCAACACATTTCTAATTAGGTGGAATCCAACAATGAGTGAAAAAGAGCACCCAAGCAGAAATCTGCACCAGCTTACCTGAATCTATTCTAAAATTACTTATAGTTAAGTGAGGACAAATAGTGTAAAAACCAGCCTTTACCTTGCTTGCAGCATTTTTATCTATGTTACATGATGTATGACCTTCAAGAAAAAAAGTCTTAAATCCAGTCAGCCACTAGGATTTGGAACACCATTTACTATTTAGCATAATGTAACACCTTCAAACGTCACATTAGTCTTCAACATTTTGATCTATGAATGAATGTTTCCACTGTATGGCAATAAAACTAGCAATCTTTAGTAGATATTGCAATTCTTAAAGAGGACCTAAAAATTGAATGTACCCCAGATAGGTTGCCCAACAAACTACATAAGTCCAGGATGAAGCTAATCTATAGCAGTTATTAGGTAGGAAAAAACAGTTCGATTTCATGCTCTAAACTAGTGGCAAAACACAATTTACATACATAAACTATTTATATCTAAATAATATTAAGCAAATTCCTGTTCAGGAAATGATCCTGTTACATAGAATCAGTGGGACACTTTCAGGTAAAGCTTTTTTTTAAAAATTATTGATTTTTTTTCTAATTTATTATCTTAATTATACATACATGTATGAGTGCATAATTATGCATACATTCTTCTGCACCTTTCTTTAAAACCGCTGATATTAGCACAGCAAATCATATTAAAAATTCACAGTTCTCAACCTATGACTCTCAACCTAGTCTGTACTATACATGTCCCGACATAATCAATGTACAATACTCAGACTGCTCAGACAAGCAGTGAAGAGGATGCAAGAATTGACTATGTTCTACAGCTATACCAGACATCAAGGTCTTAAAATGAATACTGTTAGGTAAGCTCAACTACAAAATGTATGGGCAGCTAGGGTTTTCATACAAGGCTAGGAAAACACCACCCAAGTATTGAAAACAAAATGTAATTTATTTGGTATTTTATGCCATAGTCTATGTCTATGTCTGATTTAGAAACCTATATGTATATAGGCACAGAGGTGAGACTGACTGGCCTGCTGTTCCTTGGGTCTTCCTTTTTTCCCTTTTTAAAAATGGGGGTTATGTTTCCCCTTTTCCAGTCAGCGGGAACTTCACCAGATACAGTGGATAGTGGCTTAGCAACTTCATCCGCCAGTTCCCTCAGGACCCGCAGATGGAACTCATCGGGTCCCATGGACTTGTGTACCTTCAGGTTCCTTAGATGGTCTCAAACCTGATCTTCTCCTACAGCGGGCAGCTCTTCATTCTCCCAGTCCCCACCTTTGCCTTCTGCGGCTTGGGCGGTGAGGCTTGAGCCCTTGCAGGTGAAGACTGAGGAAAAAAAGTCATTGAGTACCTCCGCCTTCTCCATATCCCGGGTAACCAGGTCTCCCGTTTCATTCCAGAGAAGGCCCACATTTTCCTTAGTCTTCATTTTATCCCCGACATACCTATAGAAGCTTTTCTTGTTGCCCTTGATGTCACTGGCCTGATTTAATTCTATCAGGACTTTAGCTTTCCTAACCTGATCCCTGGCCACTCGGACAATTTCTCTGTATTCCTCCCAGGCTACCTGTCCTTGTTTCTACCCTCTGAGGTTTCCTTTTTGCGTTTGAGTTCGTCCAGGAGCTCCTTGTTCATCCATGCAGGCCTCCTGGCGTTTTTGCCTCTTTGTCGTGATGCATCGCTCCTGAGCTTGGAGGAGGTGATCCTTGAATATCAACCAGCTTTCTTGGGAGCCTCTTCCCTCCAGGGCTTTATCCCATGGCACTCTACCAAGCAGATCCCTGAAGAGGCCAAAGTCTGCTCTCCTGAAGTCCAGGGTAGTGAGCTTGTTGTGCACCCTCCTTGGTGCCCTAAGGATCTTAAACTCCACCATTTCATGGTCACTGCAGCCAAGGCTGCCCTTAACCTTCACATTTCCACCAGCCCCTCCTTGTTGGTGAGAATAAGGTCCAGCATAGCATCTCTCCTCATTGGCTCCTCTACTACTTGGAGAAGGAAGTTATCATCAACGCATTCCAGGAACCTCCCGGATTGCTTGTGCCCTGCCATATTGTCCCTCCAACAGATATCAGAGTGGTTGAAGTCCGCCATGAGGACCAGGGCTTGTGAACATGAGGCTACTCCTATCTGTCTAGAGAGGACCGCATCTGCTCGGTCTTCCTGGACAGATGGCCTGTAGCAAACCCCCCCACCGTTATGTCATCTGTCCCTGCCCTCCTTTTAATCCTGACCCATAAGCTCTCGGTCAGATCCTCATCCATCCCCAGGCGGAGAGGGTGTAATAAGTACATTCACTCATGACTAGAAGCAGCAGTTAAAGACCAGCAATCCCTGAACAAAAGAAGGGAACAATAGTGGCAATCATCTGTAAGGCCCTTTTTCTCTAACTTTTCTGATGAGGGGGAAGATGAATAGAGTAAAGTGCAGTTTGATGGAACAAATTTTTTCCAAGAAACTACAGATCAGATGCTGGCACTGGAACATAAATCTCACAAAAGGCAATAGAGCAAGCGACACTGCAGAAACAACACATGAGGAAGAATGGCAAAGGAATAGGATAGAGAAATTAAGGAACTGATCTAGGAATTTAATACCTGACTGAAAGTGGTAGAAGCTGAAGGTTCAGTGTGTTTTGAATTCCTTAAAAGGTTTGCATATAAACTCTAAAACATTATTCCATGTAAGGAAAACATATTTATGTGTTTTATTACTGCTTAGATCTGTTTAAGTCTTACATTACTTACAAACACACTATGTCCTGCAACAGGACCACAATGCTGGGCTTCTGCACCTAAGCATGCTTTGCAGAAGCAGTGCCCCCTGCCCAGCCTGCTGGGTTTGGCAGAAGGGTCACGATACTAACTGTCACATACTATTAAGATTACACAGGTCTATCACACAGGACCAAACAGGCAGCCTGACAGCAGTAACATTACCAATCTAGAGCCCAATCCTATGCTTTTTGGTCAGACCTCTCATCACCTTTGAGAGGAACAGAACTGCAGAATTTTCCTTTAAAAGAGGCATGTTGAAATGAACTAGCACATTACTCATCAGCATTTGATCTAGTGTTTCAGATAAACCAGAGAAAGGGTATCGTGATTTAACACTAGTCAGCAACCAAGCACCACACAGTCACTTACTTACCCTCCCACCCTGGTGGGATGGGGGAGAGAATCTGAAGAAGGAAAGTAAGAAAAGTCATGGCTTGAGATAAGAACAGTTTGATAATTGAAATAAAAGATGATAATAATAATAGTAATAATAATAATAATAATAATAATAATAACAACAACAACAATAGTAATAGTAATAGTAATAATAATAATAATAATGGTGATGATGATGATGATGGTGTAATGAAAAGGAAAAACAATGAGGGAGAGAGAGAAAGGAAATAAAAACCTGGGAAAAACAAGCGACACAACTGCTCACCACCCGCCTACTGACGTCCAGCCAGTCCCCGAGCAGCGATCGCTGCCCCCCGGCCAACTCCCCCCAGTTCATATACTGAGCATGATGTCATATAGTATGGAATATCCCTTTGGCCAGTTTGCATCAGCTGTCTTGGCTGTGCTCCCTCCGAGCTTCTTGTGCACCTGGCAGAGCATGAGAAGCTGAAAAGTCCTTGACTAGCGTAAGCACTGCTTAGCAACAACTAAAACATCAGTGTGTTATCAACATTCTTCTCATGCTAAATCCAAAACACAGCACTATACCAGCTACTAGGAAGAAAATTAACTCTATCCCAGCCAAAACCAGAACAAAGGAGAAGGATATGTTGCTGGGAGGCTGTATGTAGTTTCATTCCAACTGTTTAAAAGACCCTGGCATTAGATGTAAAGTGAAAATTAAAGTAAAAAAAATTCCTCTTCACCTGATCCTTCAGGATGAGCTGCTGTTGACACAGATGATATAGCAGTATTCATCAAAACACCAGCTCCTTTAGGAGGAAGGAAATCCCCTTACCTCTGTTTTCACAGAGGAATTTTAATAAAGAGCACCCAGAACCATAGACACTGCTCCTACCCTGGCATGTAATGCACACATCTTAAAGTTAATAGTTGGCTTTTTTGAGATCTGCAGTTTTGAGGTCAAGTTGTTTCTCAGTGGTAGCACAGCAGATATGCACTGGATATACAAAGGCATGCCAGCAATTTTGAACAGTGGGCTTGTACAATATCTTCAATTTGTTATGAAGTCTTTGGGATGTAACGGGTTGTGACCTGTCAGCAATTCAAGTGTGAAGTTTGTCTTTCTGGACAAAGGGTCCATTTCACGGTTAACTGCAATTTCAGGACCATCCTTCCAGGAACATCTCCTATGGCCAGAGATCCAACTGCTACATTATAATAACTATTCATATTTAGTAGTCAGTAGGGTTGCCTGGGAAGTAGACAAGGGCAAATTTTTATAGAAATCCTGAAATGGATGTTCACTTTATCATAACGACACTAAAATGCAATGTTGTCCTCCTAATATCTTACTCTAACATCAATCTACTTTGCAAGGTAAATTTGGCAGTGGTGATAAAATAAAGGAGAAAGATTGATTTTAAAGTCTCAGGCTCAGGAGATCCAGCCTTTTCTACTTTGACTTTACTGATAGGAAATATCTATATAAATAACTGCACAAATCCTGTGAGATTTAAGTGTGTAGATAAATGAAATGCTCTGATGTCAAACAATTATTATTTGTAATTGTCAGGACTTGTGCACTCCCTAAAATAACCAGAAATCCAGCTTATTATAATGCCATAAATAAGATAGATTACATTACACTTTAATTTGGAAAACTTCAGTAAGCAGAAGACTTAAACCCTAAGGCAATTCAAGTACTTAAGTGCTATATATTTTATTTGCTATAGGAAGGAAAAAGAGTGAGTCATCCAAGCTGATATTATTTTCTACCATAGACAAGTTTATACTTCAGTGTGAGCAGGTCTCTAATTGAAAGTGTCAAAAGAAAACATTTTCTGTTACAATCTATTGCTGAATTCTAACTAACTAACCCACCTAATGGATCCTATGCAAAAAAACAAATGTTGGAAGCAAAGCATTTTTATGTGTTTAGGTTGATATCCTGCATCCTACTTCATAAAAGATAAAACTCGGTAGGAAACTACATTTAATTAGTAACGCTAAAGGAGCTTACACAAAGAGGATTTCTAGAATTAAATCCTATAGCTGGTAGTTGCTAAATGGACTCAAATTTGAAAGCCCTCTGAGCAGAGTTTAACTGGGTCTAAATGGAGTGATCAGTCACATCAGATGTATGGCAGACAAGGAAGTTATTTTTCACTCTATAATTTATAGATGCGTGGAAGCAGCTGGCCCTGTCTACCTTAGAAAGTTTAACATTGCACATTTATGGGTGCAGTTGAACTGGTTTTGAATATAATTGTAAAAGGAGATAGGACCAAATAATTTACAACAGGTGCTGTGTAGTTCATACCTGTACCTCCATTACAATTTCTGAACAATGAATGCAGACCTGAGCATCAGCTCAGTGTGTTTATACTTGCACTAAACAACATCATTGACTGCTTTTCTACTTCAGCTGTTGACAATATCCTGGAGGATACACAGTAGGAGATTTAATACACATAGACAAGTTTTTGCAAATCATGTTTTCATTATTACACTCCATAATGCAAGACAGTTAATACTTTTGCTTTGAATTATTTGTCTCCTATTAATTTATTTTCTCTGTGCAGTAATACAGCAGTTTATTCCTATTGTCTTCGAAATAGTGCATGCTTCTTAGATTTTCTGTTTGGGAATAGAGACCTTAAAACTAAGTACAAAACAAGATGGACATTTTTTTCCACATAATTTCCCTGTGTTTGGAGTTCCTAGTTCCTCCCTCATCTTTGAAAGAGGTAACAAGGCTAAGAGGAACCACAGGCACCTGGAAAACAAATTTATCTTGTGCAAACAAAGCTTTCAGCTTGTCATCTCCATGTGCAGTATATCTTGCTTTACTAGTTTTCAGTTACAATTAATGTTAATACCTAGTTTTATTGTTTTTCTAATTCCTTTAAGGACATGTGGAGAAGGAAGACAGGTTCTTTTCTGTATTCCTTTCTGTGCTGACAGGAGTCAGCCGGACTCTGCATCGCTTGTGCAGAATCCCTTGGGGAGGGAAGTTACAGGACAGAACCACAAATCAGGTACATCGGTCTTTGTGCAGTGCTCTTCACCTGTGGTAAGAAGACAGGAAGACCTCAGTGCAGTTCTGGTTTGCTGGGATTTTAGCAGCCTAAACTAGTACAACCCAACCAGATTTTGCTGCTTATGAGACTTATCTAACTCCCCATAATACAATTAGCACATTCCTTCCAAATGTAAATTTTTGAAGTATTGAGAGCTTTTGTGCCCAGCGATGTATTGTTAAGATCACTCTGGCTGCTGTTACACTGACTTCCACTGAGCTCCCACACCTGAGAGATAACAGAAAATAATGGGCTTGGGTGGATGTCTAAACATCAACTCAAGTGTTTTTCATGCGGTTTTCTTCTTCAATGCTAGCACTCTCGATTAAATAACTTTCTGGTAACATCAGATCTCAGGTACAGGCACAGGTGTAGCCAGGACACATTATTGCCTAGGTGACTAGAAATAAGCAGAAGTTAAAAATAGTTAATAAAGTAGCTAAAAATAAATAATGAGAACTGAAATAAAAGAGCAGCAAAGGACATTTCAATGGTAAAGGCAAGACCAGGCATGGTAAAATCATTTGGACAAGTGTAGATTTGAAAAGGTTGATAATCTATACATGCTGGCTAATCTGATTAAGCATGCCAAGAGTTTGTCAGGTTGTAAAAGTCAGACATATTGATTAAAAAATTTTGCTGGATAATTAATATTTTTCATTCTTTTAGTTTTCCCTAGGTATTTTCAATCCATTCAAGAAGCATTTTTCCTTGTCAGGTCTTGAATTTAGATGACATTAACAGGAGATCTAATTCAGCAACAGCTTCCATTTCTATCTGCATAATGACACTTAATGATAGGTTTCTATTGCATTTTACTGTCACATAAAAATGCTGGTATACACACAGTCTGATAACGTTAAAAAGTATCTAGATATCACTAATCCAGCATAGCATCAGCTATCCACTTCATTCTGCATTTGAAGGTTGAAACTTAATACATTGTCTTGCCAAAAAAACAAAAAAAAATTCACTGGGGAAAAAGGAACATGTCTGAAACAATCCACAAATGTTAAACGCAATCCTAGAGACCTTGCTCTAATCTCAAATATTTCGATTTAGCTTGTTCTCCCTCATTATTTGCCTATGCTTTTCAAAGCTATTGATTTTCAACATCATATTTTCTCTTAAACAGCTTCGGGCTGCATTAATTTCCCAGCTGTAGTTCCCTTTCTAGTATCAGCCTTTGGCTTCACCTTTGTTTCTTGTCTTGTTTGGAATTTTTTATCGCTCCTATAAAGATGTTTTATGTTATAAGTGTTCTTGCTTATTTATATGCTAAATATCATGTAATCTGGAATTGAATAATATCAACTTTGATTTCTACATTACTAATTAAAATATCAGTTGAGATCTCAACAGAAAATATTTACAGGCATGCTTCATTTTGACTCCAGTGAGACTCCTCCCCTGAGTCAAATGTTCAAGTTTAAGCAAAACAAAGACATGGAGGGACCTACTCCACCATCAGGTAATCCTTTGGCAGCTCAGAAATTTGTTTTCCAAGCCACTGAGTGGAACAGGCACAAGAAACATCCCAGGAGTGTGTCCCACCCACCAGACTATTGGGTATCGTAGAAAAGCCATCTTAATCTGTTGGCATTACTCCACTTGGGATAATTATTAAATATTCATTGAGCCAAAGAGAAGGAGACAAGGACTTTCAGGCTCAGTGGTTAGGGCACTGAGGTGGGAACAAGAGATTCCAGTCTCTGCTTCACTGAATATTTAATTATTTATAAAGCAGAACAGCTCCAAAGAGAAGATTAAGAAAGACCCTCTCAAGAATAGACAACAACCTGCAGATTATCGCATATGGAAACCTAGATTAAGTCCCTACCTCTTATCAGACAGGGTAAGGATTCAAAGCTCAGCCTTTTATATCCCTCAGAGTACTCCAAGGACTAAGCAGTTGAGTAGAACAAACCTAAACATCAGCATGTCCCCAAAATCTAAACCTTCTTACATATGACACCTCATGGGAAGGGTCCATGATTTGGGAGTGCTTAGCTGGATGGATTTGCAACTGCAAAAGATAGTGAGAGCCTTAGCATTTCATCACAGTTTTGGTATGGGCTAGCAAACTGTGTGGTTAGAAATACGTTTTCCAGCAGAAACTTAGGGGTTGAGCACTTAGTCAGCAGAACCAAGTGTGGACAGCCCTGCCTAAACTTCACCATGCTCTCAGTGAGGTGCAGAGCATAATGGCATAAGAAGAAATTGCATTTTCATACCATTTTTTTCTTTTGTTATTTGGTATCATCATAAGTAAATGAGAGGATTTATTTCAATTTTTAAGCAAAGAAAAGACTTGCATAAGCCTTTAATCTTACATAGCTTGGCTTCCAGGTTGGTCTGATAAATATTTAAGTGAGTTTACTTTGTCATTATTATTTTACATAAATCTCTGTAATTATTTAAAGTGGTTGTTTTCATCTAACTACTTTGTCTTCTTTTCCCTCCCCCCAAAACATATGAAAAGATTAAAGCATTTGATTTTTCTGTTCTGAAGAATAGCTTTAGAAAAGTTAAAATCAGCAATTGAACTTGAATCCGCTAGCCTTTGCAGGCCCACAAAAAGTGAAGTCACAGTGTTTTATGAAAGGGAGTTAAAAATGCAAACAGAATTTGTCTGTCTTTTTTCCTCCTTCCCTTATAAAAGACAGGTTTTACCCATTTTCTTTAAAAAGCACCACAGATAGAACAAGATTCTCATCCTGTCAGTAGAAGAAAAAAGATGTTATTTCCACTAATGCCAATACCCATGGCATGGCTATGGTAAGAATCTGCTGTGTGATCTGAACTTTCTTTTCAACCCTTGCTCTGTTGGACACAGAAGACACCGAAAAAACAGGGGTCCCTTACCTGCAGCAGCTGCACACTGTACTGATAGTGCTAGAAGGAGGATTATGAGTAGAGCCCTGGGGATTAGGGGTTCTGGGTTTCTGGTGAGGCCACAGATTTCCTCCATGTCCTTGACTAAATCATTAAGCTTCAGTGGGCCAGATTTTATTCTTAAGTATTTCAGCACTTCATCATGTAGATTGACACCTAATACCTTTAAATAACTCACACATGTTCCTTCATTTCCTGCACTGCTAAGTCGTCTTTTCCCCATGGAGTGGTGTGAAGCTCAAGTCATTAACATATGTAAAATGCTCTGAAAATCTCATATTTAAACCTGTGGAGGCCAATAAAGCACACTTGTATTCTTGTTTACAATTTCCTCAGGCACAACAGTCTCTCCAGAAAACGAATATTTAAAGAATGACCAAATTCTATCTCAAATGTTTGGCCAAACTATAAAAAATACCACTTAATGCTATGTGTAACATCAGCACAGTATCTTAAAATGACATTCAGTTTCTTTGCAACATATACTGAAAACATGCATCTTGATTCACTGAAGAGAAAGAAAGTGTGGGAAAGGCATGTTGGAAAAAGTGAAAAAAGTTATATACCGCTAAAGCAGTGCACATTTTTCAGAATACAAATAGTTATATGCAGTAGAAATCTACACAATACCTTAAAACCTTCTGTTATTCTGTGAAACAATGAGACTTTGTGAAAACAGATTTATTTCCATTCTTATTTTACCTAAAGGCTTACCAAATTAATGGAAATGTAACTGTGAATTAATAAAATGCTAAACTATTTTTAGCTGGAATAAAATGATCACATATTGTGCATAGTTAAGTCACAGAATAAAGAAATAAGTTTAGAGTATTGCTACCATAGCGCCATGTCAACTTTAGCTACGTTTAGCTCAAGTGATGTGTAGATGTTCAGTGTAACATAGCATACTTAAACAGGTGTGTCACCTGCTTCTTTGTGAATGTAGGACAGAATCTAATTCCTGAAATGTAACAGGAATGAAATGCATCATCGCTGTGTTATGGTTTTAGTATATAAGGCCTTTACATGGTTAATTTATTAATTGATGTTCTAAGCAAGTTAAGGATATTAGTATTCTATTGCATAATTACTTTAGAGACAGTCTAAAGGCATGAATCTAAAGAAACTCCTGATCTGATGACTCCACAATTATATTAAAATATATTAAAATAATAACCTTCTATAAACATAGTTTTAATCACATTTGTGAAATTTTTCATTCACAGCTTAAGGCATCATATGATCAGTCTTTTTTTTATCTGGGAATACAGTAGCAAGTGTGTGTACATCTCTAATTGTGAGTTAGCTTCACACAATTCTAAAAATATACCCGATATGACACATCAACTCACGAAACACCTTCTAATAGTGACCATTTCAAGGCAAAAATCTTAGTCCCAGCTGGACCCCCTGGCAGTTTTCCACAACATAGGTCCAGAGCGAGGAATTTCCCCTCTGAGCTCTACATCCCAAATCCCTGCTTTGCCAGTGGCTTGATCCTACAGGAAGCTCCTGCTGCTTGTTTTGTTTGCTTAGGCTCCTCCATTCAGGCAGATTATCTGGAAGCAGTGCCCCTGCCTGAGTGAGAGATAGTGTGTCTTTACAAATCTTTCTGCCCTCCATGTTTATATATTTTGTATATATGTAATTTATACATGTTTTGCTCCCTTATTATTTTTGAGTCTTACTAAACAAAGCTAGCATCTCCTGGTCATCTGCCATAAACAGTTTCCTCTGCAACATATGCATTTTTGCCATGTATGGACTGTCTTAATGCCTCTGTCCTTGGTAAACTACAAAAGTCAGCACATTAATATATTTCTATGTAGCAACAGGAGAATGGAAACAACATGGAAAGGTTAATGTTGGATTCTTGAAGCTATAAGACTTTGTGGAAGCTTTTTAACCTTTATGTCCCCATATGAGAAAAAGGAAGCCAATCAGCCAATATAGTACAGAAATTTAGAAGAACTCATCAGAACATTTTTATTTCTCCTTTTTCTCACACAGGCCAAATGCATAGGAAGATAGATTTGGGAACTCATATATCAACCTCAGGAGAAAAACACTTGCTTCTCAGCAGAGGAGGACAGATACTGTCCATCCCAGTCAGCAAGCAATGACTCACTTCCTACCCAAGTCCTTTTATCATTGAATTCAAGAACCATTTAGTGCTATTGTAAAAAACGGTAGCAACCCATGACAATTGAGGTGGAGGAATGAGATGTAGCTGCAGCTGGGAACCTACAGCCACAATTCCAAAAGGAGAAACAAAGGGTGGAGCAGGCTAGAGGTTCCCTGATGAGGGGTAAAGCAACCTGTCTGCTGATTAGATCTATAATTCAGGGACAGGTTTTGTCTGTTAGACAGCAGGGAGTGTTATTCTAAGTCAATCCAGCTCTCTTAGTGCTACCTGCCCTTTCTATGTGAGTGCTAACAATATGCTAGAGGTGACCCATAGCAGGTCAGAAGTGACTTCAATATGCTGGAGGCTCAATTGGAGTAAAAAAGTAGAAATAAACACATGAGTAAAGGTCAGTCAGGTACAAACACATTCTAGAAACAAGCACTGGGGTCAACAGGAAAGCTTTAGCCTCTTTGACAAAGAACATCCCAGGAAGGAAGAACTGTAGTAAAAAGTTGGGTCCAGCTCCCAAAGAGAGGGAGAGAAATGACTAGGTACAGATTCTCAGTTCTAGAAAGGAAGGCTTTATAATTCGAAAGGGGCAGGTAATAAAAGACTACGAGAAAGCAAAATATAGTAATAACCTAGTCAGAGAATTAGCTTCTAGGGGAAAAGAGAAAGCAGCAAGAAGACCACATAGGTGATAGGGATAAGACTTATTGGATCACACTCTGATGTCTCTACATATGTTAGGAGAGTAGGAAATTAAGAGAAGCAATGAGAAACTAAGCATGCAGCCAAAGCCGTGACAGAACTGACATCAAGGAAATGTGGTAGAACAAACTGTGAGATAAGTACTGGTATAAAAGTACAAAGTCTTCACAAAGAACAGAAGGGAAAGTTCAAAAATATACTTTTTCGGTATATGTACTTATTCTGAGCATCAAGAGCAAGTCAAAGGGTAAAGAAAAGTGTGAAGAAAGAAGAGTAATGTCACGGTAGGGTTCTATCTCTAGTTAACTGTGGGAGAGACGTAGTAAGTCTAATGCTACATTAATCTAAGTCCCAGCCACTTAAATACCTTTTTATACAAACTTGCTAAGAGATAATTGGATAAAATGAAGGAAAAATATTAAAGAAGAAAGAAGAATTGAATAAGTATCAGAAAGTGGAAGATAATTTGCATGAGTTTAATGAGAAATTAGGTGTTACTCTAAGAAATGGAAACGTCAAAACAGGGATAGTGTTCTACAGAGAAGCAGACTTCAGTAAACTCTGGAAATTGATAGATAGTATCTCTTGACAGATAGCCCAAGGATTCAAGGAGCACTAGCTGTAATTTAAGAAGAGGTGTTCAAAGCACAGCAGCAAAGTGTGACCCCCAAGAAAGAAAAAATAGGGTATGCGTCAAGGGAGTCTTATGGGTAAGAGACTTATAAGCCTCATAAGACCTATCAGGAGCTTTTTAATTATTTAAAAATAAGAAAGAACTTAAAAACAGAAGGCACATAGCTGAAGGTAGCCATCAGAGCCCAATCATATGATGTAAAACTAGAAACTACAGGTAATCTAACTGTCAACTGGAAGGACACATAAAAAATAAAAATAAAAAGTTCCACAAATATATTAGAAATGAGAATATGCAAGGGGAATTAGAAGAAGCTGAAAACAAATAATGAGACATGATGTATTTTCTGCTCCAGTCCTCCCACATAGTGATATTCTGAGTGCATTTATTCAGTTAAATAAAAGGAAGCTATGGAATGCTCCCTATCCCCAAAAGGCAGCTGATATTAGTGAAAGCCTCTTTGGAATTATTTGTATTTATGAACAAACCTTTTCTATTATGAAACCACAAAAATTATAACTAGTGTCAGTAAAAGATTTTGGATGGCATTCAATATTGTATGTGGCAACTGGTACGGTAAAGTTGGATGTCCAAACAGTGGATTCAGAGACGTAACTCAAAACTTTTGGTTCACACTGTTTTTACTCCTTTATCTCAAACCTGAATTTTTCCAGTGGTTTTCAGTAGTTTTAAAATGATACTCCTCTACAAAAATATTAAATAGGGCTCTTTATTACTAATTAATGCTATAGGCAAATGTATACCTTAGGGTTGCCTTCAGCAACATCCTCCATGCTACAAAACTTGGGTTACAGTGTTTCGGTTTGGATTCAGCAAGAGAATGTGGATGGGATTCAGAAACACGTCAGAGACTTTGGAGGAAAGGATCACAACTAATGATGATCAGAACGCTTTACAACAAATTGCAAAAATTACCTGAAATCAGGTAATTTTTCTGTGTCATATTTGAAGTACAGAAGGTCAAAACTATTTAATGTATTTGTAGTATAATATGTGCTGTTCAATCATTTTTACTGCCATGACATTTTCTTCTTGATGGAACTTCTCAGGGGAAGAATAGTAAGGAAGGATGTGGCATAAGAAGCCACTTCCCTTAAAAACGTATGAAGTCATTTGGTATTCATTGTTCTGGCAGCCATTAGGATGGATTGATGGAAAATGCATCTAGTAAATGGAAAAACCCCACTCATTATTGGTATGTGTTCTATTTAATCCGTTCTTCCAACGTCACGCTCCTACACAGCAACAGCCACCTGTTCTGAAGAGCACCCTTTTGCTTACCTCTGGTTAGGGCATGTCTCATTTGTTTAATATCTTCCCAGTATTAACAGACCGAGTTAGTACAATAGTAAATACAAAGGGTGATCCCTTGACTTCTCTTTGGCATTAAAAACGGTAATCTTCTCTACATTAACCAGCAAGAGACAAGGTTGTTTTAATAGAAATGAAGCTAGGGTTTGGTTTGGAGTACTTCACTGATTGCAGAAGGCTGTTCTGTTTTTTTCACTTTTTTTTTTTTCTTCAGATGATCAATCCCTACATACTACTATTATGTTGAAAAGCGACAGCCTACCTAAGAATTATGCTCATGTTTCATCAGCCTTCAATCTAAAGTGGGTTAGGAATATATATATATATTTTGTCCAAGGATGCCTATTCATCATTATGATTCATGATGCATTGGAAAAGTTTCTCACAGTCAGTGAATTTCCTGACAAAAGGGGGGTGGGGAGGGTGGAAAGAAACACACTCCAAAACACACTCAAATAACAGATAACTAGCTTAGGAAAGTTCGTTTGTTTCTTTGCTGTAAAAATGTTCTAGACACTATTATTTCATATTATATGAATTTCAAGATACTTGAAAATAATATGAAAGATGCATATGAAAATCTTTACTGAAAGAGAGGAATAAAAGGTATAAAGTAATTCAGAAAAGCCTAATGATTAGGGATCAAAAGACCCAGTTTTAAGCCCTTGGTATGCATTATTTAATGTCAGAACTCTCTGGTCCCCTGTCTCCCCAGTGACTGTTCTAACTTCTAAGCTGATCTGACAAGTTGTGACTGAAGTTATCCTGTGGAGTTCTGATTGTATAAATAATTGAATGTTTTTTGGAGCAGAGGTTTGAACCTCACTCTTCCCAAATGAGTACTCTCAACTGCTGGGTGGTACAGTTCCTCCTCTCACTACTTTTCTCTGGTTCAATGAATATTCAATATTTTATATAAAGTGGAACTGTTCCAAGAAGAGCAACAGAAGAACAAACTTATTTTCTTTTATCTCGGCTCTTTACCATGACTGCTGCTACACTGTCATGTGTTCCTGTTAAAAACATATCTGGCTCAGCACCATGCAGTCTGTCAAATTCCTTTCAGCCTCTTTAAGAACTGTATTTTGAAGGACCTCCTTTTCCCATTGGTCTTATAGTGCATCCTATCTTATTATTTGGTCAGTAAATTTTTAACATTCTTCTCCCTACCTTTTTCTGCGAAACGCCCCCACTTTCTGCGAAAGTTTCATGTGTTTTTACTGGCAGATTTTTCATAAGTTTCAGTGTGATCAGATTTGATTTCCATTACTTTATCTGTTGTTGGCATACAAGGCACCACGGTAAGGAACAAGTGATTAATTTCAATTGATCAAAAGAACAGAAGGGAAAAAGAAAACAACAAAAGGTAACATGACATTACTTCAAAGTGTAATGAATGCAAAGGCTAGTATCCTTCTCTTTTTGGTATTATGTGGCACAGCAAAACTCTTAAGAAGGGTTTTGAAATACCAAGCATAAATGTATCTTTGCTGTTTTTTAAAAAAGTAGAAAGTTATAAAAAGTAATACTAAAAAAAGATACTGAAGGAATAATCTTTATTCCCAAAAAGAAGACCATAAAGAAAGCTGAAAAGGTTTTAATTTTAAAATAGAAGGCCATTCTGAGGTGAAAGAAAATTCATCAAGACAGCAGTGAAATATGGACAATACTCAAGAAAGGGAAGAGAAATCATCAGTATGTCCTATGGCTAAAGCGTAGTTCATAGTGATTTTTAATTCTCTTATGTTGCCTTTAACAGAAGTCCTTAAGTCTTAAGTGTTGTCTTTGAGGTTATTTATGACATCCCTAGGAAAGAGACTGATTGGTGAGCCTTTTTGCTGTTCTGTATAACAATCCAAAAAATATCTCAATTGCAATAAGATTTCAGGAGAAAACTCTGAGATTTTTTCCTTTTGAGGAACACTGTCATTAGGATGGAACATACACTTTTTTAGTTCACAAATTAAAACAAGAGCCATGTTATTTTTACATTTACTTTAAAACTAAATGATTACCAGCTGCTAGCAAATGTGTTTGAGGAGCAAATCTTGTGCTCTCGAGAAACTCACATCAGCCAACAGTCAGTCCCTTTCTGTGACTGTTGTCTGAAAAATGCAAATAATTCCAAATTCCAATGTATGGACATATCATACCATGTAAACTCTTGTAGTCAGTATTTCTGAGAGCTGGATATGCTATTCCACTGAGGTTTCAAAACAAACGTATTTTGAGACATGCTGTTTGACCTGTTGCAGCTGTAGTCTTTGCACCCATGCTTCTCTGGTTTTCCCACATTTTTTAGTTTGTCTATAGCATTTTGAAATGCCTGGGCTTACCAACCCCAAGTGCAGGAATCCAGACCTTTACTTCCTCAATGTTCTTAAATGCCAAAGGTTATCTGAGTCAATCTTCTTCAACACATAGTTGAAATAAGTACTGAATGGGCTAGAAAGGTTAATTGCTGAATGACTGAAGTCTTTCTCACTCAGAAAATTAAAAAATGAAGACATCAGGTATTTAGGCAGCATTTTCTCTCACTCTGGGGGAAAGTGTACTTGCAGTTATTCTCCAGTGCCGGAGAAAGGATCAACTTGTGGAGTCTATACAATTTTACTGAAGTGTTCATAGAATATGGTGCATCTTGAAGGAATGAAGTAATAAGACAGTCATTTTGAAATCTTGGCATTTTGAAAACCGGCACATTCTTCTTTTCTGCCTTTCTTACTATATTATTTCCCAATGCACTTAGTACAGAAACCCAGCAGATGTAGACAAAGACAGTTGTGTCTTTGGTTAGCGAGTTGGCCCAAACCGTAACACTTCCATCCGTCACTGCTTTCTAGGATCATTACTTCCAGCAAATTAGAGTTCTAAATTTGGTCTGAAGACTGAGAGGCAAGCTTAATGGCCCTACAGGATATTATCACAAGCCATTGTTGACTATTTTCTTATGTTTCAAGTGAAGTCTTAATTATGGTATCACAAGGCATTATGCCAAGAATCCCATTTTGTTTGAGCAATCCCATTACCCAACTTTTTGCCTTTTGTGATTAAGCTAGATTACATTTTTTCAATTGAGTTTCCATTTCCACTTTCAGCAGTGATGTAATTCTACTGTACTCTTTTCCATTCCCATTTCTTGGTAAATCAATTAGTTTGAATATTGGTTTGTGTTTACTTTCCACAATTTGCAAAAGAAGTGTTCTAGTGAATGAAGCATTTTTAAGTAAAATCCACTTTCCTTTGGAATATTATACATTATCTCATAAAGAGCTCCCTGCTTTTCAGCTGTTTAGGAGGCTATAGGAGGCTAGAGAAAATCCATCTAGAATGAATATTCTAGATGCAGAAACGTAAGGAGTAGTTAGAAGACTTTTATCCTAGGAGACCTGTGTCTAAATTCTGTCTAACAGTTGGTAGCACAAAAAGTGGAATTTGTTGCTATCACGTAACTTATAAGTGACACTTGTACACTTCAAAGTTGTAAATCAGTGCAGCTGAATTACACCCTTCTTGCTAGAGATCCAGGACTGAAAGGACTTGAAAGGCAGAGATAGAAAAAGGGGCAGAACTAGTTACACTGACAAACAACCAGTGCCTGTCATTCTACGTACTGAGATTGACAAGTCTACAGATGTGTATCACATATTCACTCCATCAGATTATGTGGCTTCCCCTCCTTTTCTTCGGCTCTTTACTTGCAACTCTTGAGGATGAGCTAGAATATAAAAGCTCTCCATTTAGGGGTGACAGAGATACAACATAAGCCACACGCAGAGAAGCGTCTTTGATTTGCTCTTCCAGGGCAGATATCAGTTACATTGGTGGAGCAGGAAAAGCTGACACCATTCCCTGCCACAGCTGGACAGCTTCAGGGAATGAGAACAGCAAAGCGCACATACCTTCACTGAGAACTCAACTGTCATTATTGCAAGAAAGAGAACTCCTTCTGGTATCTCTTGACTTCTGTTGAAAACTTTCTACAATAGCAATTTTATCCCTTAGAATTTCAATGTAAAGGTTATTTCATTTGCAGTGACTTATTTTCTGATGGGATGAAACTATTAATTTTTTTCCTGAAGGGACTTTATTTATTTTTCATCTCATTTTACATATAAAAGTCTGTGCATCATGTGCTGGCTCATCCTTTCTCTCAGTGTAAAGAGAGATCAGAAAGATTCTAATCTCCTTTTTATTGTTTCATGTGTTTAATCTTTTTCTTTACTTAATGCAATAGGGGCTATAAAAAAAAATTCTTCCTGTAAATATATATCTATATTTCCAGATATCAAAGGCTGAGATGTGGTCTGGCATTTTTGAATGACATGTAACATGGTGGGATGTAGACTGTAATTGCTATGATGTAACAGACAAACTATTTGGCTAGTGCAAACACTACTTCCTTTCTCAATTAAGTCTGCTACTACTTAATACTACAGGCTGCATTCTGAGGAAAGGAACTGTTCAGCTTCTAGGAGGAGGCAATAATTTATTCCTCTGAACTGTTAATTAAAATACAAACACAATGGCTTTCAACTCAGATTTAGCCTGCATTATTGGTTCTGGGTTTTGAAATGGAGATTGTTGTTGGCAGCTGCAGGCTGCACACAAAAAGTTAAGACATAAAAGACTAATTTCTGTCTTATCACATGGAAGTGCAGATTACCCCCTTTCTTTATGATGAACTGAACTAACTGCTTAAGCTCTAGAATATAATACAGAATTAGGCCAACCCACTGGGATAATTTCAGTGTTGGACAATCAGCAGTAAATTTGGGTCTCCAGTAAAGGCAAAGCAATGAATAAAAATATAAAAGAAGCTAGTAATATGTGAGGCTTTGCTCCCAAAAATACTCAAAGGTAAGGATTTAAGACAGCATTATGTTCTTTTCTATACCTGCTTATTTCCGGAAATGCATGTGTATGTTTTTCATATAGAGCTGAGCTGCTATATTCCTACTGCTGTTGGAATTACCCTCACGACATTAGAAAATATTATTTTTCTTTATTTTTCCAGTATTCTAAGAACAATAGCTTTAAAGCAGATATACAGTGGCCCAACTTATTCGTATAACTTGCTGAGGAGACAAGTAACTAATGCACACAAGAAAAAAACAAAAATCCCTGCAAATGCTCATCTGAGCTATTAAATGAAATCACTGACATTATTTTTGCATCCCTCTTGTGCTTACCTTCCAGTAGTCATGGATGAAATGAGTTACTTGTCATGAATATTCACTAGAACAGTAAATTTAAGTGGCAATATATTCATCAAAAGCATATTTCAAATTGGTATTTATCATATTCAACAACAGAACACAATGGAGATAAAGCTGCATAATCAGTCACAGCAGCCTGAATTTGGAATATTCAAAAACAACTCTGAAAGAAGTTTTAGGTCTTTTATAGAGTAAAACGTCAAACACACTTATAGCCATGACCAGTCACAAAGAAAATGGATTAAATACATTATTTGTCTCCAAACCAAATTTTTAAAAGGTTAGAATTTTTAAGGTACTGTCTTCTATGGAATACTATGCAGTCTTCTTTACAAGCAAATCTATCACCTTTTTCTTTATTCTAATAAACATAGGTGTTAGAAATCAGTCTTGTGTGATCATCTGTGCCATAGTTTTAAAGCTGTTGCCTTCCGTACAATCTCTAGGGCTGCACCACGTGTGTGAAAGTGGGCACCGTGCATGTTAGATACCCTATGGAATGCAGACTAGCCAGGGATGGCGCTGGTCTCCCAATAGCCCTGTGTCGTATCTGCCAGGCCTGCGCAGGTTCCTAAAATACCCTTGCCATTAAAGATGTCACTAGAGCCCTTTGCATAGACTGCCACAGCAGAAATCTGAATAATCTAACGTTAAAGAATTCCAGAGCTAGGGCTTCTACCATTACTTTTAGAAACTCTCCCACAGTGAACATGGCCAAGTTTTAAAGGCACTCCCTTCCCTATATGCTCAACAACATTTTGCGTGACATGAATGTCTTTACCACACAAGGCTCAGTGCTGGAGATGCTTCTTGTACTTTACCATCAACAATATTTACTGCACAGAAGAATTCTTGCAACACAGTATAAGAATTCTCCGGAGTTCAGTCCTTACAAGGACTATACAACACAGTACAGTAAAGTCCCTTTGTGGAGCGAGTACTTTACAAAGCTGGCACAGATTAAACATTTCCATTTTTTGTCTGAACATGCCTTAGAAGGAATAATTTCTAAGTCATGCAGCAATTAGTTAAGGCATGTGGGTGCAGATGTACTTCTGCAGCTCTGAATGCTGCATGTTGTTGCGAGCTCTTCTGTATTTCAGTTCACTCTCACCCTAACCTGGAATTCTTATGTTCAGTTGTAAGAAGCCTGAAAAGATTTTTTTTTAAACTCAGCATTTAAAGGTCAGTATAATAGAACATCTCAATCATGCATTTTAATATGGAAATCTAAAGACTAAAGACAACAAGGAATTTGGCCTTTAGTTCTTTAAGACTTATTAGAGGAGTTTCTTTAATTATTAACTTATTAAAAATGAATCTGTGCATATAAAGTATCTTTTGTTATTGAAGGAAGTGTAATACACAGGAACATATTTAATATCCTATTGAAATGAGGGGGAAAAAAGGTAAAAAAAGGCAAGAGAAGAAAGCATGTATTAAAGATCAGCCATAAATCAGAGACAAGACTATAGATAACTCCTGGCTATTCAACAAAGTGCCACACATAGGAGCCTTTCTTCAGAGAGCTCTCTGTTTCTGAGCTCTACTCACACATGATTAAGTATATTTCCTGAGGTAGCACAGGCCTGTACATATCAGCCTCCATCAGAGCAACAAGCTAACGACATGAGGTAAAGACTATGCAAGTAGAAAGGCCTGGATCAGTAGGCAACATGAACTACCCCTGTTTGCAATTGATACGCTACTGCTGTGGATTACTTTCCTCTTTTATGAATTTGCATGTGAAATGGTTCAGCTAACCATGGCTGAGCTAACCAGAAAGACGTGGAAGGGGCAAAAGACAAGAGAGGTAACAGGGCAAAAGTAGAATGCAATGGGTGAGCGAAATGAGGTCAACCAGCAAGGGGAATCTCAGCAAGGACAAGGCTGAGGGGAGGAGAGGAGGCAGCCAAGCAGTGAGGGGAAGTGAATGCCCCGGGGCAGAGTAACGAACACTGCTAACTTCTACTCCAGGACAATAACCTAATGCTGAATCTACTCCTTCATGACATGAGGAAGAGCATAGTATTTTCGTGCAGCCACAGAAATCACAAATTGAGTGACAAATTTAGACTGGCAGGGATCTCTGGAGATCAGCTAGTCCAAATGCCTGCTCCAAGGAGGAATAATTACAGGGTTAGACGATGCTCTAGTGTCTTACTGCCCTCATCGTGAAGAATTATTTTTCATTTATATCCAGCAGGAATTTCCCTTTATGTAAACTGTGACTATTGCCTCCTGCTCTTTTGCTGTGCAAGCTCTCAGAAGACCCTGGCTCTGCCTTCTTTCTACCCTCCCTTTAGGTTGTGGAAGATTGCTGCTGGATGCCCTTTGTCTTCTCCAGGCTAAACAATCCCAGTTCCTCCAGTCTCCTCCTTTGTTGTTGTCGTGGTTTAATTTTAGCCAGCAAAAATAAACCCCACGCAGCCGCTCAATCACCGCCCCCCCGCCTCCGGTGGGATGGGGGAGAGAATCGGGAGGGCACAAGTAGGAAAACTCCCTGGTTGAGATAAAAACAGTTTAATAATTGAAATAAAACTAAGTAGAACAGTAATAATAACAATGAGAACAACAACAATAACAGAATACACAAAGCAGGCAATGCACAATGCAACTGCTCACCGACTGCGTGTCACGAACGGGAGGCGAGCCCCCTCACACACCTGGTTTTTATACTGAGCATGATGTCCCATGGTATAGAATACCCCATTGGCCAGTTGGGTCCACCACCCCGGCTGTGCTCCCCCCTCCCGGTGCAAGCATCACCCAGCAACAGCCAAAGCATCAATGGGCCATCAACGCTCCTTTCACACCGAACCCAAAACACAGCACACCTCCAAGCTACTGGGAAGAAAGTTAACTCTGTCCCAGCCAGAACCAGGACAATATCCACCCCTTATTCTATACCATCTACATCATGCCCAGGTCTCACATTTTCCATACATTCCAATTAGTTACCGCTACTTTTCCTGCCTTTTGATATATACGCACACAGGGATATCATTCCCCTAGTCCATGGGCCACCCCTCTAAAATGTCCGTTGAGTTCATTTAGTCCATGACTTCGGGTTCCACCTGTCATAACAGTCTTGCAGGGCAGGAGAGATGGTGTGTGGTGTTGGGCTTTTGCATGCAGAGGCCAGTTCCGGGCGCTCGTCCGGTTCTATCATCGTTGCACCTTGCTCAGTTTCATTGGAGTTCATCCTACATTAATTTGGGTGATTCTTACTATAATACTGTTAATATGGCATATGGTAGAAGTGATGACATACAGTACTATGTAATAACTAACATCATACAATTCAGTTCATTGGCTATTTTCACCCAAAATCAAATCCCCTTGAGGTACACACCGGACTTCCCCATCCTTTCGCATCACCCACCAAGTGCACCCAGGTCCCTGAGCAAAAGCAATCCCACGGATGGGTTTTCTCTTGCCAGAGGCAGGAGTAACCCAGACTGTCTTCCCCAGCATATTCCTTATGTGCACGACAGGGACTTTATCTCCATCTACAGTACGTACAAGTTTGGATTGGGCAGGGCCAGCTCGAGTGACAGATCCCCTAGTGTTGACTAACCAGGTGGCCTTTGCTAAATGTGTGTCCCAATGCTTGAATGTCCCACCACCCATTGCCCTCAGTGTTGTCTTTAACAGCTCGTTGTATCGTTCGATTTTCCCGGGGGCTGGTGCATGATAGGGGATGTGATAGACCCACTCAATGCCGTGCTCTTTGGCCCAGGTGTCTATGAGGGTGTTTCAGAAATGAGTCCCGTTGTCTGACTCAATTCTTTCTGGGGTGCCATGTCGCCACAGGACTTGCTTTTCAAGGCTCAAGATGGTGTTCTGGGCAGTGGCATGGGGCACAGGGTGTGTTTCCAGCCATCCAGTGGTTACCTCCACCATGGTGAGCACATAGCGCTTGCCCTGTCGGGTTTGTGGGAGTGTGATATAATCAATCTGCCAACCTTCCCCATATTTATACTTCAACCATCGTCCTCCATACCAAAGAGGCTTTACTTGCTTGGTTTGCTTGATTATAGCGCATGTTTCACATTCATGGATAACTTGTGCAATAGCGTCCATGGTTAAGTCCACCCCTCGATCACGAGTCCATCTATATGTTGCATCTCTTCCTTGGTGCCCTGAAGTGTCATGGGCCCACCGAGCTATAAATAATTCACCTTTATGTTGCCAGTCCAGATCTACCTGAGCTACTTCGATCTTGGCAGCCTGATCCACCTGCTGGTTGTTTTGGTGCTCTTCACTGGCCCAACTCTTGGGTACGTGCGCATCTACGTGACGTACTTTTACAGTCAGGTTCTCTACCCGGACAGCAATATCTTGCCACGATGCGGCAGCCCTGATGGGTTGACCTCTGCGCTGCCAGTTGTTCTGCTTCCACTGCTGCAACCACACCCACAGGGCATTTGCCACCATCCATGAGTCAGTATAGAGATAAAGCACTGGCCATTTTTCTCGTTCAGCAATGTCCAAGGCCAGCTGCATGGCTTTCACCTCTGCAAACTGGCTCGATTCACCTTCTCCTTCAGCAGTTTCTGCAACTTGGCGTATAGGACTCCATACCGCTGCTTTCCATCTCCGATGCTTTCCCACAAGGCGACAGGACCCATCAGTGAACAGGGCATATTGCTTCTCATTTTCTGGTAGTTTGTTATATGGTGGGGTCTCTTCAGCACGCGTCACCTCCTCCTCTGGGGATATTCCAAAATCTTTGCCTTCTGGCCAGTTCGTGATCACCTCCAAGATTCCTGGGTGACTGGGATTTCCTATTCGGGCTTGCTGTGTGATCAGTGCGACCCACTTACTCCACGTAGCATCGGTTGCATGATGTGTAGAGGGGACGCTCCCTTTGAACATCCAGCCCAGCACCGGCAGTCGGGGTGCCAGGAGGAGCTGTGCTTCGGTACCAACCACTTCCGAAGCAGCTCGAACCCCTTCATATGCTGCCAATATCTCCTTCTCAGCTGGAGTGTAGCGGGCCTTGGATCCTCTGTATCCCCGACTCCAGAACCCTAAGGGTCGACCTCGAGTCTCTCCTGGTGCTTTCTGCCAGAGGCTCCAGGTAGGGCCATTCTCCCCGGCTGTGGTGTAGAGCACATTCTTCACATCTTGTCCTGCCCGGACTGGACAAAGGGCTACTGCATGAACTATCTCCTGTTTAATTTGTTCAAAGGCTTGTTGTTGCTCAGGGCCCCATTTGAAGTCGTTCTTCTTCCAAGTCACTTGATAGAGAGGGCTTACAATCAGGCTGTAATCTGGAATATGCATTCTCCAAAAACCCACAACGCCTAAGAAAGCTGTGTTTCCTTTTTGCTAGTTGGTGGGGACATGGCTGTTATTTTGTTGATCACATCCATTGGGATCTGATGACGTCCATCTTACCATTTTATTCCTAAAAACTGGATCTCCTGTGCAGGTCCCTTGACCTTACTTTGTTTTATGGCAAAACCGGCCTTCAGAAGGATTTGAATTATTTTCTTTCCTTTCTCAAAAACTTCTTCTGCTGTGTTGCCCCATACAATGATGTCATCAATGTACTGCAGGTGTTCTGGAGCCTCAGCTTGTTCCAGTGCGGTGTGGATCAGTCCATGGCAAATGGTAGGGCTGTGTTTCCACCCCTGGGGCAGTCGGTTCCAGGTGTACTGGATGCCCCTCCAAGTGAAAGTAAACTGTGGCCTGCACTCCACCGCCAAAGGGATCGAGAAGAATGCATTAGCAATATCAGTGGTGGTGTACCACTTGTCTGCCTTTGACTCCAGTTCGTATTGGAGTTCTAGCATGTCCACCACAGCAGCACTCAGTGGCAGCGTGACTCGTTCAGGCCACGGTAGTCTGCTGTTAGTCTCCACTCTCCATTGGACTTTCACACTGGCCATATGGGACTGTTAAAGGGTGAGCGAGTCTTGCTGATCACTCCTTGGCTCTCCAGTCGACGAATCAGCTCATGGATGGGGATCAGGGAGTCTCGGTTGGTGCGATATTGCCACCGGTGCACTGTTGTGGTAGCGATTGGTACCTGCTGTTCTTCAATCCTCAGCAACCCCACAACAGAAGGGTCCTCCAAGAGACCGGGCAACGTAGACAGCTGTTTAATTTCCTCCGCCTCCAGGGCAGCTATACCAAAAGCCCACCGGTACCCTTTTGGGTCCTTGAAATACCCTCTCCTGAGGTAGTCTATGCCAAGGATGCACGGAGCCTCTGGGCCAGTCACAATGGGGTGCTTCTGCCACTCATTCCCGGTTAGGCTCACTTCAGCCTCCAATACAGTTAACTCTTGGGATCCCCCTGTCACTCCAGAAATACAAATGGGTTCTGCCCCTTTGTACCCTGATGGCATCAGGGTACACTGTGCACCGGTGTCTACGAGAGCCTTATACTCCTGTGGGTCTGATGTGCCAGGCCATCGAATCCACACAGTCCAGTAAACCCGGTTGTCCCTTTCCTCCACCTGGCTGGAGGCAGGGCCCCTCTAGTCCTGGTCATCATATTCGCTATCCACTTCTTGTAAGTATGAGTCAGAAGTCCCTTTGTTAAGGTCGGAAGTGGAATCAGCCCTTCTACTCTGTCTGGGGAACTCACTGGAGACTGGAGCAGCAGTTTTCCTGGAAGAACCCCTTTTGTGGTTGTTTTTCCTTGCAACTCATGTACCCGTGCCTGTAGGACTGAGGTAGGTTTTCCATCCCACTTCCTCATGTCCTCCCCGTGGTCACTCAGGTAACAGTCACAGAGTGCCCTGGGGTGTATACCCACGATGTCTCCTCTCTTGAGCAGAGGGACGCTTGCTCCTAATGGCTGAGACGCTGGCCCGTGCAGGTGGGGAGCAGGACATATCCTCTTTGAGTTGCTGGACCTCCTGAGACAGTTTCTCCACAGCAGAGACACAGGCACGTAGGGAGGAAGAGAGACTTTCTTCATATTGCCGGAGTTGGCCAGCCACTTCATCCACTGTTTGTTCCTCTCCATCTCTCCAGGTCATTATTGCCAATGAGTTTGCATGTGACACTGGTGCGCTCCGTACAAACTTTCGCCACACGGGTCGGGTGCATTTGACCTCATCTGGGTCTTTGGATAACTGCTCGTTGTTCAGGTCATCATAAATCACTTCCAGCATGGCTAATTCTCTCAGGTACTGGATACCTCTCTCCATGGTGGTCCACTTGCCTGGGTGGCATGTAACATCTTCCTTGAAGGGATACCTTTCCTTCACACCTGACAGGAGTCGCCTCCAGAGGCTGAGGACTTGTGCCCCTTGTCCAATTGCTTTGTCAATACCCCCTTCCCTAGAAAGGGATCCCAGCTGCTTGGCTTCCCTACCCTCTAATTCCAGGCTACTGGCCCCGTTATCCCAGCATCGGAGCAGCCAGGTGACAATGTGCTCCCCTGGACAACGGCTGAAGTCTTTTCGCATATCTCGCAGCTCACCCAGACATAGGGATCGGGTGGTCACCATCTCATTTATGGGTTCTGCCTCCTCCTCCTCCTGTTCTCGTGATGGCCCTGGTTCATCTTCATCCCTTACTAAATGAGGTGATTTTCTTGTGCATGTTCTTTTTTGTATAGGGGCGTCTGATACCAGCATGGGTTGGTTCTCTGTCGCAGGGGGCAGAGTAGCTGCCATGCCTGCCGTGGGGGGTGAGGGAGCTGCTGTGCTTGCCGTGGGGGGTGGGATAGCCACAGGGCCTGTTGCTTTGTCATCAGCTGCAGAGAAGTTTCCTTCCTCTTGGGGGTTCTGAGTGGTGTTAAGCAGGGCTCGGCAGGCATGGGCCAGGCCCCAGCACATTGTAGTAATTTGCGTCTCCCTAGAATGGCCAGGGTGACAGCATACTTCTTCCAAATATTCTACTAATTTTTCAGGGTTCTGCACTTGTTCAGGGGTAAAGTTCCAGAACACTGGGGGTGCCCATCGCCCTAGGCATTTGCCCATGCTATCCCACTCGCCCAGCCACTCATAACTATCCAGCCTTGGGGCAGATCTCTGGATGACATTCTTGAATTGCTTACTAACCTTGGATAAAACCACAACAATATTCCCAAGGAATACCAATAGATGTATCTTAATACCCAGGGATGTTCAAGGTACTGGCAAGTTATTTTAACAAAGGAGATGACATCATAGAGAAAGATAGCGAGGGTGCCATTCTCTATTTCCTCCATAAAAAATCTCTCGGAAGAAAAGGTATAATTGCTAATGGTCTCCATGAGGTGGTACCCGAAATACAGAAATGGTTTCATCACGAATCCCAAATACCAAATAACCCCCAATGCCAGCGTTTTAGTAACAAATCTCCCAGGCAAAACATCATTAATCACTGCAGAGCACAGCAGACTACAAAACCCGACGCCAATCTTTAACAGGTACAGTAAAAATAAGAGCACGGTGCAGAATAAATTAATACGTTAACAGATAAAAATTACTTAATATGTTCTAATTAATCTGTCGTTATCTCAACCCTTCACTGCCCCACGTTGGGCACCAAAAAGGACTGTCGTGGTTTAACCCCAGCCAGCAAAAATAAACCCCACGCAGCCGCTCAATCACCGCCCCCCCGCCTCCGGTGGGATGGGGGAGAGAATCGGGAGGGCACAAGTAGGAAAACTCCCTGGTTGAGATAAAAACAGTTTAATAATTGAAATAAAACTAAGTAGAACAGTAATAATAACAATGAGAACAACAACAATAACAGAATACACAAAGCAGGCAATGCACAATGCAACTGCTCACCGACCGCATGTCACGAACGGGGGGCGAGCCCCCTCACACACCTGATTTTTATACTGAGCATGATGTCCCATGGTATAGAATACCCCATTGGCCAGTTGGGTCCACCACCCCGGCTGTGCTCCCCCCTCCCGGTGCAAGCATCACCCAGCAACAGCCAAAGCATCAATGGGCCATCAACGCTCCTTTCACACTAAACCCAAAACACAGCACACCTCCAAGCTACTGGGAAGAAAGTTAACTCTGTCCCAGCCGGAACCAGGACAGTTGTACGTAACAGCCTCCTAACCATCCTGCTGGTCCTCTGACAGGACCTCTTCAGTTTGTCTGCATGTGCTGTACCAGGGGTCCAGTATTTCAAAAACACTTATGTGTGCAGATTAGAGGGAAATAATATTTTCCACCAATCTGCAGGTTACCCTCTTGATTATGCAGCCCAGCATATGGTTAGCCTTCGTTGCTGACCCACCTTCAGCTTGTGTACCAGGATCCCCAGCTCTCTTCCACAGAGCTGCTACCCAGACAGTCAGTCCCTGGCCAGTACAGTCACATGCAGTTATTCCACCCAGATGCAGGACTTTGCATTTGTTTCCGTTGAACTTTCTGAAATTCCTTTCACCCCATTTCTTCAGTCTGTCTATGTTCCCCTAAATAGCAGCCCTGCCCTCCCAAGTATCAGTTGCTCCCACAGTTTTGGTGTCATCTACAAACTCACAGAGGGTTTGCTCTCTTCCGTTATCCAGATCCATTATCTCTTGCTGGTGAAGATGTTAAATAGTATTGGCTCCAATATTGATTTCTAAGGAACACCACTTGTAAATAGTTGCTAGTTAGAAAGAAGAGAGTAAGAAAAATAATTATACTTCACAGTACTGGAACCTTATTCTTGCTGAATTTAATCTTTTTTCATCACTTTCCAAAGCCTTCTTATCTGTTGTTCATCTTTTTTTCTTTTAGTGTTCCTGCTCTTTCAAGGCTTTGTTTTAGCTTAGATATCTAAAAAATCTCCATCATCTGACAACAGCAGGTCCCGTTCATTGGCTTGAGAGATTTTGTCAGAGGAAGACACACTCTGTTACCCAACACAGGAGGAATCAATTATGCTATTATTACCTGGTTATGCTAAACTGAAGGCATCACACTGAAAACCAGCCTAGAGCTGAGATAATGCTTTCTGAAATACTGATGAGGTTGAAAAGTTTTCATATAGAATCACAGAATCATAGAATCATAGAATAATTGGGTTGGAAGGGACCTTAAAGGTCATCTAGTTCCAACCCCCCTGCCATGGGCAGGGACACCTTCCACTAAATCAGGTTGCTCAAAGCCCCATCCAACATGGCCTTGAATACTTCCAGGGATGGGGCATTCCCAACTTCACTGGGCAACCTGTTCCAGTGTCTCACCACCCTTACAGTAAAGAATTTCTTCCTAATATCTACTCTAAATCTACCCTCCTCCAGCTTAAAACTGTTACCCCTCGTCCTATCACTACTCTCCCTGATAAAGAGTCCCTCCCCATCTTTCCTGTAGGCTCCCTTTAAGTACTGGAAGGCTGCTATAAGGTCTCCCAGGAGCCTTCTCTTCTATAGGCTAAACAACCCCATCTCTCAGGCTTGTACTCATAGAGGAGATATCAGAAGCTGTATTTTCTTTCAAAACAAGGGAGCGAGGCATTCTTCAGTATTATGTCAGCTGAGAAAATTTTTTTTAAAAGGACTTATGTGTAGGGCGAGCACGAACAGCAAGGAAATATATGGTTAGAAGTTTTGATTCAGTTCACTACTGCTTGCATCTATTTCAGAACTGTTGTTAAAAACAACACAAGTGCTGTAATGTACTCACAAGACAGGAACTTTCAGAATTTGCAAGATCTTTGTTATTTCTGATTATATATAACCTGGATCCGCACAACTTCCTTTGCTTTTTCAAGGAATAGTTTAGTTTGCCATAAAATGGGAGGGGGGGTGGACAGGATGGGAAAGCGAAGAAAGTTGTTATTCTACTCTGTGAACGGAATTAGTTGGCATAAAATGAAACCAAGTCTTAACAGCCTTTTCCTGAGGCCTGATCATTTTGCTCTTTCACATTGAAGCCTTTCATCATGAGCAGATGCAGAGAAGAGAGTTAAAGACCTGCTACAAAAGTTCAGTACTAATCCTTTCTTTAAGTTTCATGCCAGGGACAAGCAATATTATATGCAAATCTGCACAGAGCGGAAAGTTGAGGAAACCTGGATCTCTAAGAAATCTCACGGACATAAATTGACAAAGAACATTTGGAAAACACATGTTTGTCAGTGCAAGAAACTGATATCCTGGAAGTGCTCGTAGGGACAAAGATTAACAGAAGTTTCAGCCCAGATGTAAGAAATCTTCATAATACAAGTGGCCAGTTCCACCTACATGAGTTACAAGGAGAAAATGGAACATAAGGAACAGTTTAGAGATTAAAAATATGCATTTCCAAAGGAATAATTGTAACTTATTATAATTACAATTGTAATAACATTGTACTGTTACATATCTCCACTTGAGGCACAGATAGAAACAACACAGACCTCACCCTCCCTAAATTATCACAAGCAATTTGCAGCAAATGTAAGACTGGTGTTCCTCAAGAGGTTTCATCCTTAACTCCATGAAATAAGCCCTAATCTACATTCAAACCCTTTCCTGAGGTATATGAATGGTATATTTTGGAGCAACATGGCCTACTGACATTTTCACTGTGACATTCTAACACTTGAATCAGGAATTTATGTTTGCCAGTACCAGAATCAATAATTTAATTCTCCTCTACTGTATTGAATCCTTTTGATTTGAATATCAAAATAGTTTTTGCAGTTTTCCAAAACTTAAAATGAACCCACTACAAAAAAATGAGACAGAAGGGTAAAAATAAGGATGAAAATAAAAACAATTCTAACATCTAACTAGACCAGAAAACCAGGTAACATTTTCTCCCAGTGATAATGACTTGTGAAACTAAGGTTCAAATTGTTGTAACAATGCATCACTTTATTAATATATTTTAGGGAAGCTCTTTTGGCATGTAAGAACTTGAATGATGCAGGGGCCTCAATTATCCATGAAGTTTTGAGAAAGCAGATCTAGTGGGAATGATAAATTGAGAAGTTTTATGGCCAAAACAAGTATCTGTGATTCTCTCCTGTGGCTCATTTAAGTTCTTATTATGTTGCCACCAGTCCCACATGTTGTTTTCATTAGTGACTCAGCAAAAAGGGCAGCCTTCATGACCCCTGACTGTCTGCCTCCTAAGTGAGTATATCTGGAGCATCCTTGGTGCATTACACAACTGTCCAGAGTGCTAAACACAAAAACCAGTCCCCCCTATTTTAGCGCAAGGAAGGAGACCGGGGAGAAGAGGAGAAGGAAGAGACAGGGCCATGATTCAGATCCCATCGACCTGTCTGGCTGTGCTTGAACAAGGGTAACCTACGTTCTACAAAATGTAGCAGGCAGCAGGCAGCTTTTTTAAGGCATTAAAATAACTCATATATATAAAATAGCATATATAGTCTTCTACATTGAAATGAGCTTTGCCATCTGACAGCAGTTTAACTTTATAGCTCATTCAGTTTCTTCATTCTTCATGGTGTCCTCGCAAATCACTTCCTAGACAAGCTGGGGTGACCTGGGTCTGAGGACACATGCACTGCTAGACCCACTACAGCCTGAGACTCCATGCTTTCTTGCTGATAAGACAGTCTCAGGTCTTTCCACACAAAATGCTCCCCTAAGATAACTGCCAGCACTAGAGGGCAAGTAGGCCAGTTTTGAGTTGAATAGGATCAGTGAAGCCACCCTACAGAAATTCCTTTTGATTTCACATTTCTGATGGTGTGAGTGACCCAGCGACAACTCTGCTTCTGCGTTCCTGATAGCCTCTGCAGCCCTTCCCCTTCTTGGATCTGGCAAGGCTCTCCACATCTGTAGCCCTAACACACCAGACAACTAGGAATAAGAAGCGAAGCCCTAACAATAAAAGCCAGACCTTTTAGAGGATGTTTCAGCTACGGAAGTAATCTCTTTACAAACGACCTGCAGGCTGGATTGATGGGCCGAGGCCAATTGTATGAGGTTCAACAAGGCCAAGTGCTGGGTCCTGCACTGCGGCCACAACAACCCCAGGCAACACTACAGGCTTGGGGAAGAGTGGCTGGAAAGCTGCCCAGAGGAAAAGGACCTGGGGGTGCTGACTGACAGCCGGCTGAACATGAGCCGGCAGTGTGCTCAGGTGGCCAAGAAGGCCAACGCCATCCTGGCCTGTATCAGAAATAGTGTGGCCAGCAGGAGCAGGGAGGTGATCGTGCCCCTGTACTCGGCACTGGTGAGGCCGCACCTCGAATCCTGTGTTCAGTTTTGGGCCCCTCACTACAAGAAGGACATGGAGGTGCTGGAGCGTGTCCAGAGGAGGGCAACAAAGCTGGTGAAGGGCCTGGAGCACAAGTCTTATGAGGAGCGGCTGAGGGAACTGGGGTTGTTTAGCCTGGAGAAGAGGAGGCTGAGGGGAGACCTCATCGCGCTCTACAACTACCTGGAAGGAGGTTGTAGTGAGGTGGGTGTTGGTCTCTTCTGCCAAGTAACTGGCGATAGGACGAGAGGAAATGGCCTCAAGTTGCACCAAGGGAGGTTTAGATTGAACATTAGGAGAAATTTCTTTACTGAGAGAGTGGTCAGGCCTTGGAACAGGCTGCTCAGGGAAGTGGTGGAGTCACCATCCCTGGAGGTATTTAAAAGAGGTGTAGATGAGGCCCTTAGGGACATGGTGTAGTGGGCATGGTGTGTTGGGTTGATGGCTGGACACGATGATCTTAGAGGTCTTTTCCAACCTGAATGATTTTATGATTCTATGATTCTACGATTCTATGACCTATCGCAATTTTATTTTACAGGTTAGCAAATTGAGTTACCCGAAGTTACTTATCCAAGGCTCACCACTCAGCTGATTCAGCTCTCTCTGAACAGAAAATATGAAAATTCAGCTCCCATACAAGCTACCAAATGCATGTAAAAGGTGGGGTTCATTCTTCTGAGGCTTAACAGATATCCATAAGATTTAGCACACACAGTCCAATGTGAAAGAAATTTCTGCAGGATTAAGAGATGTAAAATAGCTGTATAAATTAACAAATCAATTTTTAGTAATATGTATGCCACCCAGGACATGACTCTTCTGTATTATTACATGAGCTCTGTATGTACTGCAGTACATAGCTAAGAAGAGAAGTCTCTCACAGCAACAGCTTTCCGATCACTCTGGTAATGAGCTGTCTGCACAGAAATTAATAAATAAATAAATATCTATTTCTTCCCCTTTATAATGGTGACGATTCAAAATGCTAAGTTAGTAATACCATGAAAGAAAACTAGGACCACTGGCACGTCAGCCTAAAGCTTTCCACACTATCAGTCAGATTACCCAGACCAAGGGTAAGAGATACTTCTACTAAAGAAAAACATGTCACAACTGGAAAGCATGGCACATGCCTCAAGCTCCAGCTCAAATATTAATTTACCTGCTCAAGGAGCCTTAAGGTGATGCAACTAAGCCCAGGCACCAAGAGAGAAAGAGAGAGAAAAAGGAGGGGAGACAAAGGAAGGGAGGAAGGAAGGAAGGAAGGGAAAAAGAAGGAAAGAAAGTATGAAGGAAAGAAAGAATGAAGGAAGGAAAGAAAGAGAGAAAGAGAAAAAGAGAAAGAAAGAAAGGAAGAAAGGAAGGAAGAAAGAAGGGAGAAAAGAAAAGAAAGAAAAAAAGAATAGTTTAGTGGATGTTTATGTTATTGACACAAATTTAGAGTGATCAAATACTGCTTAATAATTTGCTCCAGACAGTCATTATTTGTGTGTTACATTTTCCTGAACTGGAGGATTTTGTGTGTTACATTTTCCTGAACTGGGGAACATTTGTTGTGTAGGGCTGATGTGCTGTCTGGATCATATAACTGGGGAGAGGCAGTAGTACCTTGAAGTACCACCTTCCCCCCAGCACAAATCTCTCCATATTAGCACTGTGCTGCTTCCAACTCCTTGAATTATACCAAATAGTAAATCTCTACACAGAGACATGTCATCAGTTCAGGGTGTAATATGATATAGATTTTAACCAGCTTCATTCTTCTGTATATGTTTGGGAATTTTTGTTTCTAAAAGAAGTTCTGTAGGAGTTAGATGAAAATTGTGATTATTTAAGAAGGGTGCCAGTGGGCACAGAAGTGAAAGATAACATAACTGTTGAAGTGCAGTGTTGAAGCTTGATGTTGCTGGTGAAGAAAGCATGATTATTAATAGATCTTTTAAAAAATGTCTTCGTGTTCTTCCCTCTTGTTAAACAGCCTCCCTTTTAGCCACTTTTGGGTTAAGGGGTATTCAGGGGTGCCTTGGTATCTGCTGCAATAGTTTGGGACCTGCTCTGAGCTACACACAATTTGTCATGGATAGTGAAGAAAAGAGAGAGGAGAGCCACCAGATCCACTCTCAGTACATGCCCTCTGCCCGCAGCTGAATATTTAGCAGCAAAGATCAGTTCCAGCAGCTCTAAACAAAACCTTTTCCCTAAGGTTCCTGGAGACAGTTTACTTTAATGTCCACAGAGCTGAGCAGAAAAACCATTCCACAGGTCTTTTCTCACACATCAGTGTGGGAAAGTCAGTTCTTTACTTAACCATTCCCTCTGACACATAAGCACACACCTCCCTACATAATATACATATATAACATTAATAAACTGTTTAATTTAAAATACATTGAGTCTTGTCCTCTGTTTAGCCCTGGGGACTAACATATGACAAACCTGGCCTGACCTTTTTTCAAAACCTGGTTTCTTGTTTGCTAAGCCGAGAGGAAAAGGTTTATGTTACTTTGGAAGAACTCCATGATTATGTGAGGAACAGCTCTGGCAGCATCTTATCCCTTATTTGGTCACACATTTTTGGCTACCCCTTTGAGAAATGTGGAACAGGATTAACTTCCCCAACTATAAATGTCTACACTGTAGCCACCTACATCAGAGCTAATCAACTGGACTCCCTTGCAGTGGGAGGAAAGAAACAGGCACTTGTAAAATGCAATAAATCTTGCTTATTTTAGACATATCTCTTAGAATGAGATTAATCAGTCTCTGCATGCATTTATTTTTCTTCATTTGGTGGAAGAACTCAGAGATGTCCAAGACAACAACACTATAGATTTCTGAAGATGAGCTGAATCCCACCCATCCATTATTACGACAGAATCCTTTATAAACAGAATGTTGTGCTATCATCTTTTTTATTTCATACTGGTGTGATGTATTAATTTGTAAATTTGGTTTTTGACAATGTGTTTAAATGTAGTTAACGTACTGAAATGTTGTGCAAACTCTGTAGGGAAACCATTGTTCCCTTTTCTGCTTTAAAGAATTGTAATCCTTCAGCTAGGCAAGTACAGCTGAAGCAATATAACCTGCTCAGGATACATGCAATTATCTCAATATAAAGAGCTTATGTCTTTTATTCTAGACCAAGAAGGGAAACAATAATCATATATTGAAATAAGGAATTTTTATACAAGGAAAACTGTAGTCATCCTATGGACTTTACTGGCATAACTATGTATATTAAAAACACCAAACTCTGGTGTTGTTACATGTTTGTGTAGCTCAGCCCTTAGGAGAAACACATTTTAACAGTGCCCTTGAACGTTTCGTACCTCTCAGCTTGTCCTAAGCATGCTGCTTTAGTGCTGAATCTGCAGACATCGGCAGTGTAGTCATCTTCCCTAACTTTTGGTGTCAACAATGTAGATACCTATCTCCAAGCTAGCAGAATTCCTTTATAGTCAATGGAGTGGGATGCTTTTTGGCATTTTAAGGGCACAATTCATCTGACCTATTTTATACACGTACTTTAAGAAGAGCTGAATCATGCATTAGAAATGCCCGTTTCTTTTCATTGACTGTAGTCTCTCAAAGACTAACACAGATGTACATTTCTCTCTCATATATGTCTGCTTTTCAGCAAATGCATCCCACCTCCCTGTTTTCCACAGTCTTTGGCCTTCTGGCCTTGTCACTGTTAGTGAAACAGGACCACAGTGGAAGTACTTGTACAGGCATACCCATCTCACTATTTTAGGAGCACAGCTCCTGGCATGATTTTGGCATGATGCCAAACAGCAGTCTCCCAGCAAGAGGAGGACCAAGGACCATTCTCAAAAGGCAGTTTGAATGCAGTAACCTTATTTTGATTCATAAGAGATTTTAGACCTACAGACATGAGCCATGCTATGCCCCGCAGCTTTGAGGCTAGAGAACTCTCCCTTTGGATATTAGACAACATGGTCACTATGGTATTTGGCCACAGGTTGGAGAGCTGATTCCAGCCACGTCCAATAGCTAATCTTTACCCCACCAAAGATGAAAGTTACTGTATACCAGAGTGTTCACTGCATTCAGGAACTTTTGCAATGTGGAGAATATAGTCCGTGACAAGCTTTTAGTTTACGGCATTCATAAATGCCTTTTATGAAGCATGAAGAAATTCATTATCAGATTTTAAGTGAGCATGTTTCAAAAATGTTATTATGTCTGTGACTAACCAAACACCTATGATTAGTTCTTTTATTGCTGACATTTCTAAGAGAAAATGTAAATGTTCTGTGTGGTAACCATCTAGCTGGTTTTCTAATTGCAGTCTGAGAAGACCTGCACAAACATGTATTGATTGTCATCTATTCTTACAAAGCATAACAGCTCTGTCAACCTTCTGGTCCCACTTCTCACATTTACAGTTGTAGAGGGCTCACCATGGAGAAAGCCCTGCCCCACACCTGTGCCTGACTTTGTACCTCAACAACTAGACACAGATCTACGGACTTCCTGGCAAATAGCCCCAATATGTGTGCCCATGTTTGCTGGCACAAGTGCTGGGATCTCCAATAGGTAAGTTTTCAAATGTGAGGAATATATCTAGAAATTACATTTGTTGAGGTGGAACATCAAATGTTAGAAAATACATGACTGTGCACTTATTCAGGAAACTGAAATAAAGTAGAGTCATCCGCACTCTCTAGTTTTGCTAGTATACTACTGGGCTTGATAATTCCTCCACGTTTACTGACCAACAAAGGCAGTTGAGAATTTTGGTAGATGTGAGAAGTCATTACAGAAAACAAGCCAGCTGGCCAAATTCTGCTCACTTAGTAGTAGTAACTCTGGAGTATATCTGCCTTAGTATTAACTTGGAATGGAAATAAAAAATGAAATATAGCTTAGTGCAGTAGAATTTGCTATTTAATCTCTTTTTCCCAACGGTGTTGGTGACATTATTGTAAACTCTTCACCCAGACATTAAGTTCCTGAGACAGAAAGTTCTTGTACTGTGTAGGATGCCTATCCCAATAGGACTCAGACTCCCATCCTTTAGGCCGTAACATTATGCAGAACCTTGAAAGAAAACCCAAAAGCTATCAAACACCACACAAATACCAGTTAATTTCCTTAGCAATCCTATCTATGCTCCAAATACTATAACAGCTCCAGAGACACTACTTTTATCTCCCTGATAAATAAGATTTTTAATCCTTATTCCTGCTGGGAAGCAGAAGGCATTTTTTTACTACAAAATTTGGAGCAATTTTCCAATAGAGGGTACAGTCCAAGAACCTTAATTAATGTCAAGACAGAGACCTATTTCTTAGGTGATAAAAAAGGAAAGGACTCAATATGCAATATATGTCTTCTGTTCAAATGTGCTTTTATTCCTAAATGTCCTTGTTTTCAGAAGGTTAAAATAGGACCTATCTAACCAGTTCTGACAAGCTGTTGTTTTGATAGCAGTTATAAATTATGTCATGATAAAAGGAAGCTACACTTAATAACTCAGTCTAAAAGAGTCACAGCAAGACCCTACTAGGCTGTTTTGTGGCTTAACCAGCAGCTTGTAAGATATGAACAAAGTGAAAAAGGGCAGGGGAGGTCAGAGGCAAATACTCTTCTTCCATCATTCCGCCAGGTCTACTATATCACTGTAAGGATTATGTCAGAGAGGAGCAAATGCTGTTCCCCACTGAAATCAAAAAGGCAATGCTTTTAATTTTTACAATAAAAGCTGGAGCAAGATTTCCATGAGATTTCTTGTTATGATCATTTGCTTGGGTTTTTTTTTTGCTTTGTTGCTTTTTCAGTGTAGGCATTTTAAGGCAGAACTGAAAACACAGTTAAGGCAAGACATGTGCTTAGGTCTCTATTTAAAAATATTTTTTAAGAATCATTGTGGTTCAGTACATTAGCACACTGACCTAAAGGTCAATGGAGACACGTTTTATTACTTATTCTGCCAGTAAATTGCCTTGAAGCCTAAAGTAAGTCACAGTATCTTCTGTTTTAACATGCTGTCTACACGACACGCTGTGGCCTCCAATCTCAATGCCTTCTAGTGATGCAGATAAGCTTTAAAGAAAGTATCATTCAAACACATAAGTTTAGTAACTATCCAATTTTGTAGAATCCTCCTTCTGTACACTGACTAAACTTTACAAGCAAACGTGTGAAGCAGCTTAGTTATGAGGTATTATAAACATGTGCTTCTCGTATCAGCCTCTCTTCTAACTTTTTAATGCAAATTTGCCCCACCATGCAATTATGCTGGTGGTCTCTCCTGGTCTACACATGTCTACTGGCAGGACAGTCCACTCCTTGGCATAAATCACTTTCATTTCTTGAATGAAAAGCTTTGATGGCAAAAGGACATTTCCTTTAATGATGGTACCTATGCCTGTATGAGGGTTTCTGCTGTGTCAGTTAGGATATCAGATTTAAATGCAGACCAAGGCAAAGATTGTGCCAGCTTTTCCATTTAAAAAATTATCTCCAATTACTCATTGCTTCCTGAAATTGTTTGGTTATAATTGCTGTGGGCTAGTTTTTGCCCAGAGTTGTCATTCTGCTTCAAAATTTTAGCAAAGAGACTATCTCTAAATGTGCTTTAAATCTGAGAAAGCTGAAGGGGAAAAAAAAAAAAAAACACTTTCCATACAATAATACATTTTCATTACTGGTCAAGGAACTTTGAGAAAGAGAAATATTCTGGCAAAAAAATAGTCTTTAATGGGGAAAAATATCTTGAAAAATGTTTTTGGAAAAACTAATGATGATGTTACTGAGTTATGCAGAGTTCAAAATTGTATTTTGGGAATTATTCTGGTTTCATCATTTTCTTACCCAAGCAGGACTGTGTGTGCATGTGCAGTTAAATTAGCTGATGGGAATATCTCCAAGGAATGCATTAAATAGAATCATAATTAGGAATAAAAAAAGTCAATGTTTGCTGCCCATATTCTTTGCTCTTAAAAAGTGTTCAGGACGGGAATTGCATTAACTTGTATTCTGAAGGCTGTAAATCAGAAGAGGGTGAAATTATGGTGTAATTCTCATGAACACATTTTAATGATCCTTCTTTTTTGCCAGATACTGTACTGCAAATGTATTATCACAAGGTAGCTCTTAACACAGAAGACACATGACTTTTTATTCAAGCTCTCATTCAACACATTTGCATCCTTGATGAATTCATGAGCTTCCTAGTTGAAAGTCTACCCAATGACTGTTACAAAAAAGGCCTAATATGGTTTGAAGGGGAGCAAATGTTTAAGTCAGAGAATCTAAGTCAGAATTGTATGACCCGTATACAGCCTCCTGCTGCAAATGCTTCTGCAATTTCCCTCCTACTGAAAATGTCACTTGTTTCACTGTTACTCACCACAGATCAGAATTTCATGAAAGCTTTGAAGGAAACAGTAAATGGGATGAGGATCTTAACACCCCCTACTCCCCAATTAAATATCTTGGAATAAAAGAATAAGTCTCCAAAGGCTGGAATGCTATCTTGAAGCTATAATAACAGTGCAAATCCTATTGCCCTCAAAGGAATAAAGTCAGAAAACAAGATCCTACGGGTTCAACCTGCATAAACCTGCCTCTAGCACTGCATACATTTATGTTCTATGGGAAAATCCTTCTGAGCATGGACAGGTGATTATGTGTCTTGGAATACCAGACAGAGGCCTGGTAATTAAATTTCTAACCAAACATCCTTCCGTCCCCACTCCCTCAATTAAAGAAGTTGCTCCACATGTCATCTTTTCTGGAGCCCAGCATGTTTCTGTCCCCATGTCATAACCCAAAATCCTGGAAGTGTTTTCCCATTATCAGAGCTCAGGGAGAAAACAGAAGGGAGAGACTTGTTGTAGGAACAAATCCCAGTCATTTAACCCAAAACAGAGTGTGTGATCTTGACACGTGCATTTGGCACCCTGCAATATGGATGTGTCCTTATCTCACATGGAGGTTATAGCCTTGCATGTAATTTTTTTTTTTTATTTGGTCACTCCTCCTTATTAATTCCTGTACAATGGGGTCACTGTCCCTTTCAAGCAGAGTCATAGGATCTAATAGAAATACAATCACGGGGCATACGATTTGCATCTGGAATCAGACCCATGAAACTCAGGGTGTAGATGAAAGGTTTGGCAGAAAATATGCGGAGACTGCTGCCAGAACTATCCCAAATAAAAAAAGACGGGAATTACCCATCTGTTTAGTATCCCGGTTTCAGTCCTCAGGCTTGACAAGCAGAGGTACACTGTAGAATAACTAACACCTGACCAGGCTGTGAATATTTTCAGAGATCAGTCTGAGATATGTTTAGAGATTCTTCATGCGTGAAGATCCATTTTTAAAGTTACCTCACCCTAGCTTCAGTCACTGCAGTCTTAACTATGAAGCACACTGAGCTAGCTTATGAAGATATTTATAGATTCCCACATAAAACCAGTGCTGTATGTTTGCTGAAGAGATTTTTTGTTTCTTTGCTTTTAATACACCCAATATGTTAGAAGCAACTCATCTGGCTCCCATTTGGGATCACTTCAAATACACATGCAGAAATTCCATGCTAAGAAATTTCTTGTAAGTGGAGGGATCTGTCTTCCTATTTTAGTACTAATTGGAAAATGTTAGGCTTGTCCCATAGAATCTGAATTACAAAGAGAATTTGGCCAGATTAATCCTTTGTCTCATAACACACCCAAAGCATACACAGATGCCTCAGGCTTGCACACCCTGGTCTGGTTTATTGCTGTAATTAAGCACTAAACCTGTCTACATCTTTTTTTTTTTTTTTTTTCCTGAAGTGGTTTAACAACAAGCACTATCAAACTTTGCTTTGCAGTTTCAGCCATCCCCAGTCTCAAAAGCAACATCATAATGTCATGCAGGTGAATGTAAAAGAAAAGTTCAGACAGTTTCTTGAGGCTCTCTTGGAGCTGGAAAAGACAGAAGATATAAAATAAAGTGTCCATGCACATAGCTGACAATGGCTAATTTTCTGTCTGGAAAACAGCTGCAGTAAAATTTACAAATGGAAATAAAGATAATTAAATTCCCTGGGCACTCTAAGAGAGTTCCGACCAATTTCTCGGGGATTATTCCCAACTCTGTCAAAATGTATGGAACAGCTACAAATGCAACACAGTAGTTTTCTAAATAAATTTTGTGCCCATATAAGCTTAAAATATATCCAACTCCTTTCAATTATTATTTAGCAATACTTAATTGAAAGGATAGATCAAGAATTGTCTTTTTTCAGTGCTAATGCCACAGCTGGGATCCTACTGCTGATGAAAGAGGTTGGTCAAACTGTAATATTTGAGGGGCATTACCGACCACTTTTTTCTCTGATAAGTACATCATTATTCTGGCTTTTTTCCCCTCCTATGCTGGCTCTCTGATCATAGCCTAAGCTATGCCACTGGCCTAGGCAGGGAGCAGTTAAACCAGGCTATGAGAGGAGGAGAGCTCTTCCTGCTCGCCGAGGTGCACTGTCTGTTCATTGCATCTCGGAGGAGCAAGGCACCAGAGAAGCAGCTCTTCCAGTGCTGTCTGAAGAACAGGGACAACTGAACTCCTCGGAGCACACAGCATTATTATATGCACATATACCTCATAATGCCAGAGAGACAATGCCTGGGGAGGAATCTCCATGCATAACTGCAACACCCAAAAAGCACTATGATAAAGATATGCATTTGAACTGAGCATTCAATATACAGAATGATACAGACAACTTTAATTAAAAATGTATATAAGAACAACTGCCCTGGGTGAGACAAAAGTCTGTCTAGGCTCGTATCCTGTTTCATTCAGTCACCCAGAGTGGATGCCTACCAAACCCAAGAAGAACATGGTAAATGTACTGTGGTGGTTCACAGAATGCTCCTCCCAATTCCAGTTTAAGAAACTGCCGATTCAGAGGTGTTTGTCCTCATGATTAATAGCTGCTGATGGACTTTTTTCTATGTTTTCTCTAATTGGCTTCTGAAAGCATGTAAGCTTTCAACATTCTCAGCATCTTGCAGCACCAAACTCCACAGATTAACTACATGTTATCTGGACAAGTATCTCCTTTTCTTGTTTTGAAAGTGCCATCTGACAATTTCCTCTTTGCCTTCTCCTTGACAGTTATGATTTTAAAAACATCCATATATCTTCCCTTAAATGTCTTGTTCTGAGGTTGTGTACCGCTAGGTGGTATATATATGTAACTATTTGCTTACCTTTCCTGCTGTTCTCTGTATTCTTTTTATTTCTCTTTACCATTTTTGGGGAAGTGGGGGGTAACTAGAACTAGATGGGGTTTTCAAGGAATGTGTGTATCATGGATATCTTCAGGACTTTTTCTGTGCTGTTCATTATTTCCTTTCTGAACATTAATATCCTACATAAGTTTTTTGTTTGCTTTTGGTTGCTATTGAACACTGAGCTGAAGTTCTCAGTGAACTGTCCACAGCAGCCTCAAAATATTTTTTTCTAAGTAATATTAGTTAATGCAAAGATTTTTGTTATATATAGCTTCTCAAGACTGTTTCTTTCACATTACATTCAATTTATCAGCATTTAGTTTAATTCGCCATTTTATAGTGCAGTCACTGATTATGGAACTTTCCTGCAACTCTTTGGATCACCACACATCATCATGTTCACCCTGTTCCCAAATTGTTCTTCACTATGTTTAACAGCACAGGATTCATCATAGCTTTTTTTGGACTATACTGAGAAGCTCCTTCCACTCTGAAAACTCACAGTTTATTTCTATCTGAATATATCATAGGCCCACAAGAAGATCTCATTCCATAACGCTACGGTTTCCTTAAAAGCTTTTGGAGAGGAACTATGCCAAAAGAGTTTTGAAAATCCAAACAAATCTTATCATTTTTGCCAACAATCCATATCATCAATTATTTCTTCAAAGAATTCTGATAGAATTATGACAAATGATTTTCTGTACTAAACAAGTGTGGGTTAGTTGTCATCACATCCTGGTTATAAATATGTTAATTAATTCCATTATTTAGTGTGATTTTTAGCAGGTTTATCAATATGGTATGTAGTTCCTTGGATCATGCCTGAAATTATTTTAAAAGTGGTGACGTGTTAGCCATCTTCCAACCCTCTGGTACCAGAGCATTCAGTATAAGGCTTATTTAAATATCACTGTTAGCAGTACAGCAATTTTATATCTGAGTTCTTTTAGAGAGAATACCATCTGCCTTAAGCAATTAGTGTTCATTATATTGATTTATTTTAGAACCTCTTCAACTGTCCCTTTATTTGAGACAGTCCCTTAGTGTAATCTCAAATGCTAATTAAGCTGATTCATTAAAATATATTATATATAGCTGAAAGTAAAATCCCTTACAGTTCTTAAGAACAATGGATGTACACCATATACACAGAATAAGTGACTGCATCTTGGAAAAGGATGTAAGGATCCTGGTGGAAAAGCAATAAAATCTCAGCTTGAAGGCCAACGACATTGGCAAATTAGCTACTACTACCCTTTGACAAAAAAGGAGAAAGTAGGAGCTAAGAGAGAAAGCAGAGCTCTTAAGTAGGAGCTAAATTGAAAATAGGATCTACACAATTTTGCCTTATATAGATCACTGGTAAAACATTATTAGAGCACGTCAGTGCTGTTGGCTGTATTTTATAATACTTTGAAATATTGGGAAAAGTACAGAAGGAAGTCAGAAAAATCATTTAAAGACTGGAAAAGACACCATCTTTTCACAAAGGAAGCAATTAGTTATTGAATAGAGGCCCAAGGCGAGCTAGGTATTCACTACTGTTTCATGTCTTCAGAACAAGTTAGAAAGCCTTTTTGATATATAAGCTTTGCCAAACATTAAAAGCAACTAATCTCTCCCTTCCCAAATTTCTGTCTGTAAGGAACAATTTTTTCATATGGGACTTATGAACTTACAGTTTCTTCAGCGTGCTTGAAAATTATATTGTTTCTTCCCCAGAACTCCCAGGCCCATAGCCTGAAAAAAAGGGGAAACAATATGGATGCATGTGGATGTCAGAAATTCTGCAAATCTGTGAATAAATACATAAATAAATAACTCAGCTGACAGTGTGGGTAAGCACAAAAATTAATTGTTGCTGACAACATGATACCTGTGAGATTGCATCCTTTTCTTTGGTAGCTATGCATTTCTTTTCAGATCATTTGTCTTTCATGTACTATTGAATGTAAGATGTGTCTCAATGATTGATTGACTGATTGAAACAAGGACAGAAAGAAACAATTATTGAACATTTAAGCCCTTTTCTGGGTCATCTTTGAGGACGTATCTTAAGGAGACCAGGCTGCCATTGAAGGTAACAAATCTATCATCATGTATCTGTTGTGCCAAATGCTTATTTTGATTGTTTGAATTATGTAACTGGAAAACATTTTTTTCTCAGAAAGACCAATGCAACCAAAACCGATTAAATAGCTATGGGTCTTCAGGTTTGATTGTACAGTTATACAAAACACTCTTTGCAGAATAAGAAAAGAAAGCTCATTCAGCACTTATAGTGGAATAAGTCCTGTTGATAACTCATGTTTAGGTTGTAACTCTTGCCAGAAAAAGATATTTTTGCTTGCACATGAGGTCTTACACAACAAATGAATCACTTGGAATTTTACAGCAAAATGTGGAACTACAAACCTCATAAATAATTGTGATCTACATTTCATCCCAATATGAACAGAAAATTATGACTGTGATTACTGTCAGGTTAACCTGCATGAATTTTCCAAATTGCAGCTGACTGGAAACAAGAGAGAGAAACAGTCCCAGTCATGTGGATTTGAAAGCCAAAGTTTCCCAACATTCAAGGCATTCAAACACGAATGTTAGAATCAGGTCTGGGGTAAAGGTTTGGCTCTCAAATTGTTAAATGGAGACCTGGATCTATTCAGTGCTAATCATTCTGCTAAATCAGAACCTGTCCTCACTTGTGTAACTTTAGATGCTGTATTCCCCAGCCCACTCTTTGTCAAAGTTAGCAATTAACTCTCTACCTAATGGCAACACAGCGTGAGAGCAATTGATCTGCTGGCAAGGTATCAGTGCAACACATCAGTAATCCATCATTCTGCTTCATTCATTGATGAAACACAGTAGGGAGCTGAACACCAGCCAACAAAACAGTCCTGGCTGTGCTTCCTGACTCCCACGTGATTAAGACAGAGGGACCTCAGGAATGAATGGGCAAACAGAAGAGGGACAAGCTAAAAGTTTGAGGACATGTTCTCCCACGGTACTGCTGGGATGGAGAGTAAGCTAACAAAGCCAACTGGGAGAGAAATTTCCACCAAAAGAGAAGCATCCCTCGCACCTCTGACCAAGTTCACTGGGAAAATGGACCAAGTCCACTTATCTTTCACATGGACCATCAAACAATACCAAACAGTCCCTAAAGCCTGCACCCTGCAAGTTACTTCATTAGCAGTGAGCGCCCTTAGCAGACATGAATTTAACAGGGGGCCTCAAGCTAGTTTGATGCCTCACGCAGTGCATGGCCACACATGGCTCTCTGAACAGCTATGGTTACTCATGTTCTTTCCCTCTGCTCTTTCCTCCCTCCTCCTTTGTCAGCGTCCTTGACAAAGAGAGTTGTATTGCAGGGTCACTCAGTAATCAGAGACAAGCCTCTGGCAGACGCCAGATTCACACCAAGTCCCTGAGCCCTGCTCAGCATGGGTAACTTCACAGCACATTACCTCGATCCAGCCAGCTTGTACCAGAGTCTCATAAAGATATAATACCCTCCTCTGTACAGAACAATTCCCAAAAGCTGTTATTATACAGGAAGGATGCAGACTAACAGCCTTCTTGGTTAGAGCCTTACCATTTTGTTAACAAACATGTTCTTAACAAACCTGTTCTTAAGCAGCAGAAAGTCTCCCACTCCAAGCTTTACCCACAGGATTACTTGTACATGTCATAGCTGTAGGATTGGCGTGTCCTTTCACCACATTTTCGACCTTCATGATGTCTAAGAAATTGTGTGTTACCAACAGCAGGGCTTCCAGTTATTTCCGTCCAGGTAGCGTGCTCAGACAGGACAGGACCTGTGAGATGTACCTGTGTCAAAGCACAACACAGTGCTAGCTTTGTGCACCTACAGTTTCATTTGTGCTTCCTGCAAAGTATGTCGAACACTGTACGTTTAGACTCTCCTATTTACAAGTTTATGAAAGAAAAAGTTTTCAGAAGACACTTTACCATCTCAAACATAGCAGCAAGACAGTGAAACTGCCAGTGTTGGCATCTCTGATAGGTTGAATTTTTGTCACACAGGATTTGGGGTCTTCGTTTTTTTCCTCAACAGAATTAACTCAATCTGGTTTGAAACTCTCTCAGTAAAACTCCCATATCAGCATTAGCAGTGTGCACAGCATGAGAAACCCACAAACAAAAAAAAAAGCCAACAATTGCACAAAGGTAGAGAAGGTGGAGAAAGTCTTTGCAAAACAATGTATATGCTGGCGGAGCCATGGATTCACTTTAAATGAAATGGGGGAGAAATACAGAAGAGAAATGTAGTCATACCCAGATAGCAATAATATAGTCCTGTAAAATTCACCCTTAGGGGTGAAGTTAAGGGCCTAATAATGTCCCTGGATTTGTGACAAGATCACAGTGGCTCACAGTGCCATTACAGCTCACTGATCACTTGGTCTCGCAGACCTCCCAGACACCCTGTGGTTTCAAGGGCCCTTGGAACTGAAGAGTCTGTCCAAGTTCAGGGCATGTCAGCACTCTTCCAACAGCTCTTCAGCAGCAGTTTATTCCTAACTAATTACTCATTTTAACCACAAGCATACATAGACTCCATAACACTCAGAGGTATATTAAAAATCTGAATGCTCAGCTGATACTCACACAAAATCTGCCCTTTTCCTCAAAAAATTTTCCGCTAATTTTATTTTGGTGGAAAAAATTTTGGGGTGCATGATAAAAGTAGTTATTACAGTAATCTCTTTGATCTAGGGATCTGATTTTTATATAGTTGTTTGACATTTTACAACTGGTTAGAATACAACAGTACTGAGTGAGATTGTTAACTAAGCTAATTATTTATCAGCAAAGGACACCTAAAGACATTATGGGCCAGCAGAGCCAAACAGCAAACCAGTGGGAGAACTGGAGCTTCCAACAATGATGACAATCAATTGTTCAGTCCCTCAGGAAAGTAATTAAAATGAAAAGAGGAAACAATTGCAACGATCTAATAACACGGCTTCTTCATACAAATATGTTTTAAAAGCATCAGTTTAGATTTTTTCAGAAAGCTTGAAACATGACATCCCCCTCCCCTTGCGTCCAAGGCCCCTCAGTTTCCTCAGAAATCTTGCTGTATGTTCGACAGTAAGGCATTTATTTCCTTGACACTCTTCAGTCATTCAGACTGGCAATCACATGGCAGCTCTAGAAGAGCTACAAAATGTTAAGATTTTATTGAAGTAAATATGGAAATGAATATCAAAATCAGATATTTGTTTCTTTTTAATTCTTTTATTTTTACTGATCCCAGATTTTTTAATAGCATGCCATCTGACATAGGATAGCCCCAGAAGTACTGTCATGCAAATCACATTTAAAAAAAATGATACTGAAAATGTGTATCTATAATTACAGAATTGCCAGAAGAAGCTTGGAGTTCTTGTGTTAAAGCCCATACTGACCTCACACTGTGCTGTCAACATTAAGGAGGACAGAAGTTTTAGATGGGGAGGACAAACTCATTGCTGAAGTATTTACAGAATAAGCAGTGAAGCTGTTCACTGCTTAAGAAATATGTGCAATTCATTTCAAAAATAAATAAGTCTCACTACAACAAACTGCAAGCTATTTTGGAAGAAAATACCACTCTAGCTGAAGCTCTGCTACTGCACAGAGGTTAAAGATTCATTGGGCAAGAAAGTGAGCTGATTCTCTTATGCAGGAAGACACTGTTGCTGTCCCCTGGCAGATGTGAGCTGCGCCTTCCTTGGGTGCCAAAAAGCATTTCTGCATTTTACCCAGTGACTGTTCAACATGAAATGAGGACTGTCCCTAGAACAGACCTGGCACCCATGACTTTCCCTCCCTGCCCTATGTGCAGACTGGAACATGACGCTGCATTCCTGAAGCAATAGGCATGGAGGAGCAGGCTAAATACCTTGCTCCAGGTTATCAGGTTCTGAATCCTTCGTGGGTGGAGGGATGCCAGAGATCACTGACGAAGGTGAAAAAGCCTTGGTGATGCATGGGATTTAAGACACACTTTTGTTGTCACGGTTCACATAGGAGTATTCCAGGGATCTTTTACATCTCTCCCCTGAGCAGAATCTCATCCCAAGGAGTTTCGCCTTCCACGTACACTGTACGAAACTGCAGGTAAGGCTTTGGATTCCCCTGTAGCATCAGGCATGAAAAGATAAATATTGCAATGCTGAAAAGTGTGGCAGCCTCAGTCTCTTTTTTAATGAATGCCCCTACCACCACAAAGCAGTAGGTTCATACACAGTGCCTGGATCATGATAGTGCCTGGATAGAAAAAAAATACCTCGTGGTAATAAATATCTCTGTAACTGTGCATATCTTCACTTCTGTGAGCAATAGAAATTTTGTGAAGACTTGAATTTTGGGATCTGAATCTGCAAAAAGGTAGGTTCTTCACGAAACAACATACCTGCAGGCTTGCAGAATATAATGGTTTCAGTTAAAACCAGGACAAATCCAAAGCTGCAAATGCCAAGAAGAAATGAGACAGCAAAACTCTGAAACTGCAAAGTTTCAATGAACATCTGACAACGTATTAGCCCCTATAGCTTTCTAATCCATGAAACATTTTGGAATATGAGCACATTTGCTAAGAGAGGACAGACTCAGGGCAACAGGACCTCTTCTGTAACTCTCTTGGTTCTTTATTTAAGCATTATCCATTTGGTAGACACTCGGCTCTATATAGGTCAGTCAGTGCATGGAATAATTATGCTCTGAAAAGGAACATTCATATCAGAAAGGGAAATTGCCTTATTTAAATATGGTCGGAAATAATTGAGTAAAGACAGCGATAGGGAAAAGTTCACAGCAGGAATGCATGACAATGATAGGTCATGTTTGCACAGTGAAAGCTTTGACACAAAGCTTGTGTCACTGTTAGCTCAATGGAATGTTAGTCACTCTGTATTAGTAAGCATTTGACTGTATGATTTCCTAACAGAAGGTGCAGGACATGTCTGAACACTTTTTAAAATAGTGATAATTCCTTTTTCACATTGCAGAGCCTTGGCTCTTCCTGGAGGCGGGAAGGAACATGCAGTGCAAAGCTGTTCTGGTACTTTACAGAAATTCATATCGATAGGGATGTATTTCTAATCTGTAACTACTCTCCAGCTCTCCTTTCATTAACAGTCTGTCAGGCTTCTCCTGTAAATCTCCATTTTCATGGCTTATAGCTCAGCCATAAAAATTCACTGCAACGTAACATTTGGCAAAAAATCTCAGCCTCAGCACAGGTCTCAGCTTCACATTTAAACCAAAAATTAAACTCTTAAAAAAAGAGAAATAAAAGAAAGACCACAAATATATTAAAGTGCTGCACTGAATTCAGAAAGAAAACACAGGATTCACACAGAAGGCTAAGTTAGATATTGAATGATACATCTAGCACTCAGGTATTGAAATAATTTCCTATAGCAGACCATCTTCCTGTGCAAACACTGTCTCATTGTGTACACGTGCACTAAGGCTGAAACAGGGACAGGGTTGGGCTCTGCTTCTCCATCTGTGCATGTGAGAATCTGGCTGTTCTTTGCAGCTCAGTCTCCTCACTGACTAAATCAGCTAAATGCGGGTAGATGCTGGACCACTCATTTTACTAGACCTAATAGTAAAGTAGACCTAGTAGCAGATCTTAGTAATAGACAGATCTACTATCAAGTTCATTGGTATGTTAAAGTTTATGCCAAGCATAGCAAAGAAATGGCTATAACTTGCGTTGACCAATGATATTTCCCCGGAATAATATGCCATGAAGTGTCATTTCTAAGTGCTTCTCTTGTCCACGCCTGTGCTGGAACCTGCAGGGAAAGGAAGCGGTGGTGGCTATGCCATCGCCACATTCACCAAGGACCCCACCACACAAGCCTTCCCAGCTGGCTAGGGTCTATTCCTTTTGCAGTGCCTGGCTGGTACAAGGGGATGGAAGAGGACAGACTTCCTTCATCTTCTTATTTATTCTAACTTCTACTGCAAACACATACACTCCAGGGTTCCTGCACGCAATACAATACAGATGGTAAGAGCACTCTTTGGTTTCCTTTCATCTCTAAAACAATCCTCCACCTCAGTATCCTTAGGCAATTCCTAATGACACATCACTAATTAAACAGAGATATCATGGCCAAAACCCATGAACAAATGACAACATAACAACCAGGCTGGTCATACTGTCATTGCAAGGAAAAATAAAGGGCTGACAGCAGAGTCTTTGGGCATCAGCGGTTTACTGGACACAGACTGAGCAAAATTTCCCAAGCTACAAGCCTTTTTAAGCTGCAACACTTCAGGCTTTGTGCCTCAGCTTTCCTGCAGGATGTTTGCAATATGTTTCACTCCATCACATCCATGGTTTTTCAGCTAAGGCCTCCATACTTGTGCAGTGTGACATGCAGGGTGGAACTGAGCCCACAGAGACTAAGACTCCAGTAGGTACTTGAATGAATGTTTGGAGGATTTGTTACTTAATTTACATGATGGCTTACATACTGGGTTTTTAAATAAACTAAATCTTTCATATAGACCTCACTAATTGTAATTAAAATGTGTGTAGTACAGCAAGATTTTAAAGAAATATCCCTAGAGCTACCCAAGCAATCTTTCAGATGACAACTAAAGATTTGTACCTCTACCTCCAGTAAAATGAGATGCTACTGACATTTAAGAATGTCTTGGAGGAGCAACTACTTTTGCTGCAAATACAGAGTGATTATGTCATGAAACTTTACATTTAAATAGATAATACATATGTGACTACACCAGTGTCAGTGATCATAGCAGTGGCCGCTATTAGAATTTTTTGTTAGTGTGATTATCTTCAGTATCAGTCCATGACACATAATAAGAGGCATCAGAGATCTTCCTGCATTGTGAGTATATTCTAAAGAATGAAAACATAACTGTATTTTCAATGGTTGGAATTATTATTAGGTCATCCAAGTGAGGAAATGATAGATGCTTCCAGAGAATGTAGCATACATGATGCAAAAGAGGTACCTGAAAAAAATAAATCTCAATGACCACTTAAGAGCAGGCTTTCCTTTTATTGTGTAAATGCAACTCAAATTTGCATTATTTAGAATTATTCTTGTGGTATGAAAAAAAAACCTTGTCTAGGAAACTACCCCGCTATATTATGGTGTAATAATAAATAAAATAATCACAACATTTAAAAAGAGACTTTGCCACAATGAAATCATTGGATTTGGTTTATTTATACAATTTTCAAGAAGAATTGTTTCTCCGTCTTTTTTCAGACCTCATTAACACAGAAAATATATCTGTCTGCTTATGTTTTTCTGTTTGCAGCACAGTTTCTGCCACATTCACGTACTTTTATCAGTATGTCTCTATGGCTAAATAATAGGGATGTATACTTTTTACTGCATGACTTAGGAGACACAGGACAGAAAGCTTAGCCCAAGAGGGCTTGAGAAAAAAATTTAGTGTTAAGCAACACAGATGTACCCATCTGCTCACCATTAAGGCATGATAACTCCACACTGCATCTCACTGGTGACTCTCTAGCGAACTTATAGGCTGCTTTTCAATCAAAAATGACCCCAGTCTACAAAGTTGCAGCCACATCCCTCTAATTGTGGGTGCTATGAGGAGGGACAACATAAAATGATTATGTCAAGTCCAGACTGCAATTTAGACAACGAGAAATACCTGAGGTTTCATTACAGAGTCTTTGCGTGCCATCATAGAGGCATTGAGAGCCACAGCGGATGGAAAACGAATTTTTCTCAAAAGCTTTTTCTTTTAAAGGCAAGTTACAACAGATATCCCAGGTCCTACATCCAAATTACAAGCACCGACTCCCATGTAAGCTAACCACAGCGGAATTCCTGCAGTGGTAATTGCATTCATAACATTTAACCAAGATGTGAAATTTATACTGTAAAAAAAAATTGCTGAAGCTTTAGACTGTTGGTTATCCTTGTTTGCTAAGCATATTTTATATTTTTGGTCTTCTCGTTTCCCCATCTGCAACTAGAAGATGAAATGCCAGACGGAGGCAAAAATGTTGCTCTTGCCATATTTCTGATTCAGATGTAACTCATACAAAAATATCTTCAGATTCTGTTCCAAAGAACTAAATCCAGTTACAAGTTACAGTGTTTTAAGGAAGTTTCCAGCAACCTGAACATTTGAGAGCTTAGTCATTATCTGAAGCCCATCCATTATTAGTGCTTTCAGCCCTTAGAGTGAAAGTCAGGCAAAGTTATGCAAAGTTCACTTACATGCCACACTGGAACTGAAAATGGTGGTAACTGAAGGGTTATCAAAAGAGGTTAAATTTATCTTTGCCCCTGAACACAGAAGAACATTTCTAAGCTAAAACACAACTGGTAGTACTCCTATGGATCCACAGACCCCAAACACTTGCACAGCCTGAACAAAGCATTTGTGGTTCGTTTTAATGCACATAAGTTTAGAGAAGGATATGAATTCTACTTCCCCACAGTCCCTCAACAGATAGAGAATTACTCTGTTTTGTGCTTTTGTTGTGGAAAGAGGACAGAGAGAATGGGAGAAGAAGAATTTTTATCAGCCATCATAATTAACTGTTCATAGTAAGTGTTACATTTCCATCTCCACATCAGTGTCAAGTGATGGGATTTAAAGATGTCAGATCAAATTAGTCTAAAAGAGGTATTGAAAATGAAGCTTTATTCCAAAAGGCATGATATAGGGGGAAAAATGAAAAGTAGTTTGGCAATTGCTTGAAAAAAAATCCAGATTTCTTTCCTGCTACGTTATGTTCTGTCTGGCAACGTAATGTAACATATTTAGCAACATGTAGGCAATGCAATGGCAGGCCACAAAGTACCCTGCTATTCTTTTGGTTATGTATATTTACTTAAATATATATACATACATACATATATATGAGAGAGAAATATTTTAAGAGAGGCATTTGTTTAGCATTTCCCCTTCAAAGAAAGCAGGATAAACAACACATTTTTTTAATCCAGTAGAGTTCATTTGCAAACTAACTGCTGTAACAAAGAACGGTCCAGTCCTAGCTTCCTTGCTAAAACCTATTAAAGAGGCAGGTGCTAACTAGGCTGTTGAAGCTGCTGAGTACATGACAATCAGCGAGAAACAGCATCTCCCTTTGTTCTTCTACATTTGTTTTACTTTTCATTATGTTACTATTCCATAATCACAACTCCTAATCTTCAAAACTGACAAATGCTGCTTGAGAATTTAATCAATGAACAAGTCTAGGGCACTCCTGTGCCAGACAGCTGTTCCTGTGTCTGGGGTTTAGTGTCATGGCCACATCAACAGATTTAAAGTACTGGCAGAGTGCCAGTTTCACATTTCAGCCTTTGTTGTTATGTCTTTAGATATGGGTGGTATAGGAGAGAAAGATGTTTTAGAAAAAAAGTAAGAGATAACATATTTGTCGATATTATATCCAAGCAAGCTATAGAGAACTTCTGTTGAGGGCCTTTCTCCTCCTGCTCAAAATAGGTCATTTTATGTGGTTGCTTTTCTGGATTTTAATCTCTCAGGCTGCAATCCTGCAAACACTCATGCATGTGATTAACTCTGACTACCCACATGCGTGAAGTGGTTGCAGGATGGGGGCTTTAATTTGTTGTGACAATGTCATGGGGAAGGGAGCTAAATGGCAATATGAGAGGAGAGCTGTATAACTGAGGCCATAAAAAGCAGGCTGTGTTAACCCTGTACTAGGCAAGACTTTGCTAATGACTGCTGCATCTCCCCAGACCAGTAGTTCACATTATACTGTGTTTTGTTTCTGAAGATGCCAGAATCACTATCAAGAAGCTCACAGGAAAAAAACAAGGAAGCTCATTATTATGCAAATTTTTGCTTTGAAGAACTTTTTTCCCAATGCCTTTCTATTACCAGTTACACTTGGGAGTGTAACGGCTTTGCTCGCCTGTCCAGGATGGCAGGACAGAGACACATCAAGCGTTTGACATTCCTGAGAATTGACATGCACAGAGTGAAGACTGTACCTCCCGCATTTATGCAGCACAGTGCTATGGCCTCTTTCTCTGTCCATGATCCCCTGTGCCAGATGCAGCTGGTCCGCAGATTAGGATGATTCCCTAATTGTTTGCATCTAGGACAGAAAGCAGGAGATACTGTGTCCAATACTCAGAGCAACTCTGTTTTGAGGCATTTTCCCCAGCTGCAGTTTAGTGCCAAAACAGCATATAACTTGCCACTTGACTAGCCCCTACGATGTGAAGACAAGAGATATCACATGCAAAATGGAGCGAGCATACACATACCCCAACCAGGGAAAGATGACCATGCTGTCTCATGTACTAGAAAAGACCTGCTACTTGGCTACCTGAGTTTCAGTCATACCAGTTCACAAAATAATGCTTTTCCTGAAGTTCTGCAGGCTTTTTTTCATATGAAATGATGTTATTACTGTTTGGCATAGGTTGTGCTTACTGGATACTCCATACTGACATCTACCCCTTTTGTCTCAAGTGAAAGTTCAGTATTGCTCTCATCATCTTAATATTGCAGGACAGAATAATTTTTCATTTTAATCACAATGTAGTAAACGTTGGCAGACAAAATGATAAGCAGAACTTGTAAGAAAATATTGAAATATCACTAGGAAATGGAGAGAGGGTGGGCCACAAGCATTTCTTCCCAACCTGCACTAGCACAAGGGACTGTAAGATCAGCTTGCTGTTGTAATTTAATCAGAGCAATTTAATAACAGCAAAGAATACAACTTTTAGAAATATGAGTAAAACTAATCCGTCTAATAGAAATTGGACAACATAATGCAAACGCTTATAATTTTAGCAAGTGGCTGAGCCTCTTATATAACTCCCTGCAGGTGCTAAGGAGATTCTGTCATCATAATGTATTATCAAGTGCCTTACCTCCAGTTTTCAGTTCTGTGAACAATTCATCAGCAGCTAGAAATCAAAACTTCCTACAAAATGATTGATTCACTCCAGAGGTGTCCATCACAAAGATGTAGGTAAAGTCATAAGGGATTGCCAGGTGTCAAACTGTAAACCATTGAGAATCAAGTGATAACATTATTGTGGTCATAATTCTGTACCAAAACCAGAGAGTTTTATAAAGCAAGTTCTATAAGCAATGGAATGGATAAAAAATGGTTGCCCATGGCTTCCTGTAATGTGGTTAGATTCTTCCCAAGAAAGAGCAAGCTCTGACTGATGCTTCTTCCACTTTCAAAATGTCTGTCTCTCATGTAGATTCTCAGATATCAAAAATGGGAAATGATAACACTGCAGCACTTTTGCAAGTGGGAGAAGAGGCGCATCTCTCACCATCTACTTGAGCCACTACTTCATGAGAGAAGGGAACTTTAATCTCTGTAAGCACTCTACATCACTATTAAACACAGAAGATACTGGCCAAAATATTCAAAATTGTTTGTAGAAGCATACAAACTCTGACTGCATGAGCTCCACTTCTTTTGGAATTCAGGCTAGAAAATTATACATTAAAAGCTTTGTAATTTTTCCATATGGCCAGATGTTATGAACCTACATTCATAGACAAGAAACAGCATGAGAAAGGAGAAAAAGCTTCCAAGAAATATTTAAATTGCAGCTTAAGAGACTCAGAATAATTCAGGGCACCACCTCACAACCTACTGTGTTGCAATGAGCACGAAAGACATAAACCCCCTGTGATCTAAACTAATGTACAGTATGTCTACATATGGGACTCCCAAGTGTGCCGGTGCATAATTTGATCAAAAACCAAGGATACAGTTTGGCCTAGAGTGTGTCTCAGCATATATCGTTGTGAAGAATGGAAAATTTGCATCTCTATCTGGTGGCTTTTATGTCTTACAGGACTGAAAAGTGTTTAAAATAGCCATGGTTCTTTCAAAGTGTTTTTGCCTCACTAGATGTTCAGAAGTTGCTATCGTCCAGCCAGGTTTTGGATTTCCTTAATCTCTTATTTGGTCTGTGGCAACAGGGTTTATTTATTCACAATAGACAAAAAAAGCTTTCTTCTGGCCACATTCAATGCAGTTTGGCCAGATGAAGAGCTGTTGTTCTGTTGCAGATTTTGCGTGAATGGAATGGGGCAATGTTTGTACTGGAAAAACACTTTCACACATAAATGCAGAGTCTGTGATGCAAACACATTTTCTGAATTTGATTTCAGAAAATAAAAATATTTTCTGTTTCAATTCTAAAAGATTACTGCTTCTGAAGTCTTTTTTTTTTCTTTTTTTTTTTTTTCAAGTTTGATTGCAAAACTAGGCTACTTGTCCAAAGACAGGGAGATTCAAAGTCAGGCACCCAACAGACATGGTACATGATGCAGTCTAGGATCAAGTTACAGGTTCTGAACAAGTTGTAACATTTACCTGATCCAACACAGCTCAGATACCGTGTGGCTGAGAAGATGCAGAGCGGCGTTAGTACGGTGCTACCTGAGCTAATTTACCTAACTCCTTTGTGCCAATTAATTAGGGTGTAGCACTGAGCTGACATAGCAATTCCGCATCCAGTTCTGGAGTTACTTCAGATACCTCTGCCTGTCGCTGAGCTGCAGGGTGTACACCCTGCAAAATCATTTCTGGAGAATGTGATAGTGTTCTGCACTATCCTGTGCTTAAGTTCTAATTCATTCAAGCTCTTAGCATATGCTTAAATTCTGATATGATATGATCCTTTTTTTTCTTGTATCAGACCCTTTTATCCCTCAGATATAGAGATGTGGAAAAGACATAGGGAGGTGAAACAGACTACCACAAACCGGATTCATACGCTCCTACATGTGGCTAGCACAAATGGCTTGAATAGCCAGCAATACTTTTCTAATAACAAAGGTAAAAGAAGATGGAAGAAGATGCCTCTTTTGAAGTTTAGAGCATATTCCTTTTGACCTTTTTATGCGTTGTCCTTCCAAAAGGAAACCCAGTGAATGTTTACACTGCCTCTAATGCGCCAATATTCCAGGCAGCATAACTGGTACCAAGCAAAAAACCAAAACAAAACCAAAAAACCATCAATCAACCAACCAACCAACCCCAAAAAAACCAACATAATTCCAATAGCAGTGCCAAAATCTCTAGGAGGATTATGGTTTGTATCAAAAGTCTTTTGGGTGGGTTTTGTGAAACATGGAAGTTTGCATCCTGAGTGTCACATACAAAAGACTTTCTCCTAAAGATCGTCAGAGTCTGAAGTTAACTACTCTCTATGGAATATGTCTCCATAGTCATACCTCCAAGGTAATTATTTTCTTCCCTCCTGGTCTTTCTGAACATAGGAATTTTAATTAGATTTTTACTAAGATGCTAGGTATGTCTCCCCTGCACAGATATGTATACCCAAGTCAGCATTAAACACGCTAACTCAAAAGCAAATAAGGCTGCCTCTACACTGTTAACTTCTATACACCTTGGTCATTCCCAGTACTGAGACTTGAAATTAACTGGCTGAAATTAGCCCATTTCTAGAATTTAAACTCCCTCACTGCCCCAAACACAATGATCACATCCCAGCTGCCTTTTGGGAATGCTCCTCAAACCATGCTAATTCCCTTGCCATGTTCAGGAATTGTTTGGCCCAGAGACAGTTGGCTCAGGTGAAAGGTGTGCCCAAGTCTAATGATCTAACAGTATAAACAATTGAGTTTCAGTGCCCAGGAATGCTGTCTAGCACTTTTTAATTTAACTGTACAGAGGAGTCCAACAATCTACCAGTAAGAACACAGACTTCTGGACAGGTGTATTTACCCTGACTGTCTAGTGGGGCTGAGCAGTCTGAACTGAGCTCTGTGGTGCAGCCACGGAAGTGCTAATCAAATTGCTCTTTAAAAGCTCTGTAAGCTTCTTTTGTGTAGATAAGATACGCCCTGTCTTGTTTCAAGCACTGTACACTATTTGAAAGGAAACTGCAAAGACACTGTGGCATGAGTGGCTCTGTGACATCCTGCAATCTCTACCCACAGCCTTCTCTAAATGTATAGTGCCAACTGCTATGCCCTGTTTTACCTGACAGGAAAGACACTAAAAGTCCTTCTGTAGTAGATTACGTTAAGTGTCCTTGATTCCAGACAAGATCGGGCTCTCTGCAGAGGCTTAGCCATTTATGTAGTCTGCGATCATACAGGAGTGGCACAGTGACAGAGCAGTCCTGTGGAGATCGCTAAACACTTCAGATACCTGTACTTTATTAGCATTACACAGTTAACAGCATGGGCATCTAGCTAACTATTTAAGAGGCCTTTTTGCAAGAGTGACACCCAACAACGATTGTATAAATACTTCAGTGATCATCCCACAGCTCTTTTTGGCCTAAATATCGGTAACAAAGAGGAATTATGAAGTTATGCAGTCTGTGCCCTGTCACTGACAATGGCCAGCACTAGACGCTGCAAGAAAGAGGTCTGAGAAACCCCATTACACATAGTGGAGGAATAATTTCTCCAATGGCAAGTTTCATTCCGCTCTCAGGCAATTATCGATTGAGTCACATTCTAAAGCAACAATCTTTATATCTCCCCTGAAAAACTTACCATCTTTTATGTTATTGTGGGTGATTATGTTTGTACAAGTGCCAAGTGGCTCTTGAATTTCTTCCAAGTCTTGGTTTCACTGCATCTTTTGGCAAATAGTTTCCCAGGCTGAGTATCTTTTCCCTTTTTAATGTATGCTGCAATTTCAGTATCATTGGATTCTCTCCCCTGGCATGTTCTTTGATTAGGAAATACGACCACACAGTTTACTTTCACTCAACTATTCCTATCTCTACCATCTCCCTTGTATTGTTTTCTTGCCTAAGCGTTGCTGACATTTTCCAAACTCTAGAAGGAAACTATTTCAGTCATACATACTTGACAGGATATGTCACATACTCCCTGCAGCTCTGCATCAAGAAGGTTTGAAAATAATCACCATCTGTGTGGATGTCTCTTGATTTGTAATAATTTAGAAAGTGCTTGGGGTTTTGATTCAGGGTTTTGGGGTTTTCTTTTTTATATATAGTGAGAAATCTTGCATTGCAGTTAAAAGAGATCTCTTTTTGGGAGGAATCTTATTTATGTTGTCTGCCCACAATAATTGGAAGAAATAACAATGATTAGTCAACAATAATTAAAAGAGAAATTAGCAAAGATCAGCCATGAGACAACAGAATGTGTTACCTCTGTCTGCATGCATACTTAATGCAATGTATATCTTTGTGCTCTGAATATCAATCTGAAGTGGAAAGGAAACAGAATCCTCTTCAAAAAAATTACAATCATACGCTCTGCCTGAGAACAAAAAGAAACCAGAATGCTAGCCCTACTCTTTTCTTTTAGTTCTCGCAGACTTGGTGACAGTGAGAGAGAAGGCTGCAAGCCCTGCTGCGATATAAACCTTGAAGGATTTGCTGACACACAGAAATAACCTCAAACAGCTCCTCTACAAGAGGTATTTTGTACTGTTCTGCTCTTACAAGTGCCTCTTTGAATGGCTATTTTGGACTATTTCTCCCGGTAGAGAAACTTCTAAATGCCAATTTATTTCCTTTCATCTACTGATGTTAAGAGTATAACAGCATAAGAATCTGCGAAATGCAATCACAAATATCTGCTGTTCAGACAGTATATTACTAGGAAATTTAGCATGATATGCTAAGATTTATCTTATGGATCTAAATCTGGTCCTAGAGGAGTCAGCTTTAGATCCTTTTCGTAGCATAGCATAGCTTCTTTCTCTACAAAGAAACATCAACAGACCAGTTTTTAAAATAAGGCATTTATGAGAGGATGAGAATCTGATCCTTAGTGAATAACGTTTATAAAGAGCTGGAAAAAATGTACATGGCTCCTGGGCAGGGAGCAATACCAAAAGAGAGGAAGCCTCTGGCAGGTATAGCCTGTCAAGAACATCTTGTAGTGAATACTCCTATTTATGGCTATTCCTCTATAACTGTCTGAAGGGGCAGTCATACTGAAAACATTACGCCTCAAACAATGAAGAATGCTATCTTCTAGGAGGAAAATCCTATGTATTCAGAACAAAGCAGGAGAAAGGATAACATGGCAAAGATAAATGCAGTGCCCTAATGCTGCTGATGAGGGGGAACAAACATTCCTTTAAATTCTGACAGAAAAGAGACTTGTGCAAAAGTTTGTATCAGCGTATAGTGAACACAGCAATATAGAGAACTCAAAGATTTAGTGTATATACCAGTTTATATTCTACTGTCAGGACAAATCCACATTTAAAATACCTAGAGCTCTCCTTACCAGGAGTCTCTCCAGCCTTTGGTTTTTTTTTTTTTTTTGAGACATGTATTTATAGATTTAAAACATTCCACAGATAGGAAAACTTTCTGTCATGTTTTGTTTATGTCTTTGCAGGCAGAAAGTACAGAAAAATTCAAACCACCAGTGAAAATTCCATCAAAATGGAAGGGACAAGATGATTTCAAGAAGAAATTGTAATTTTCTATATTTAAAAGGGTTTGGGTAATTTTTATTGTTTAAGCAGAGATGAGGTGTTGATTTGAAATCTAAAGTAGTGGGAGGTTTAATGATACAGAGATAGAGAATGTTTGGAGATTATATGATTCATCACACCAGCATGGTGGTTTTAAAATAGATATTTACGTAGCTAGATTGATGGCTACAAATTTTCCACTGTTTCACCTATTTCACTGTGCAATGTTTTGGCATGCAGGATATGCATGGCTGTGAGGTCAAATAGAATCAACATACTATATATGCATAGGGATCAGTGTGCTTCCATTCCAGATTATTACATATTTCATAAAAGTTCTCTGGACCTCATAGTAATACAAAAGTCACACCACCTTCTGTCCTCCTCCATGTTGTGCGTTAGATCATTAGATGAGGAAAAGCACAAAGCCAGTCTCATTTTCCTTACAGACTTCACACACTCTCTCCTACTGAAAAGGTAGCAGAAGTACTATTGCTGCTAGGTGCCAGCAGTATGGAACTCAAACAGACTGATCACTGGAATTCACCAAGCACTCAACTGGGTCTTGCAGCCCATCCTGGGCTCTGTGCGACTGATAGCCACATCAGGCAGTTTACAATACCTGGTTACATCTACAAGAGAGGCCACAACAACAATTTCAGCTTTACAGACTAACTCCCAAATTGTTAATACTACCAACCACCACCATTTTCTGTAGGCTACTAGGTAACATTATCATCAAAATTCATGTAGAAAACAAGTGCAGTGCTACAGACCACTTAGCACGGCCTACAAAATTCCTGTGAGACACAGGAAGTGCTGATGAAAATGCAGTCTTTGACTTTATTGATGTTATGGGTGAATGGGAGGGCAAGAGGAACTGCACAGATGTGGAAGATGGTATACTGCACCAATTACTACTGAAGGAGCTTTGACCTTGTCAGCCAAAGGGTGTATCAGCATCTGGATCACTGAAAACAAATTGACCATGTTAGTAGCTTGTAGTATTTCTATAAAAATGACTATATTTATGTTTGCTTTCAATCGTGCTTCCCCATCTTTGTCAAGAATTCATTTTATAGCAAGGCAGGGAAGTCTTTATCAAAGGGGTAGCGAACTGTAAAGGGTGGAATATATAAATAGAAGCATCTCTGGCCTACAGAAATCACTGCAAATTAGTGATAGTTTCAGGATTCTTGATGTATTGGCCTTTAATCCTGGGAAGAGGAGAAAATGGGTCATCCTTTTCACATTGTTCTGTAGAGAGTAAAATCTGATGAAATAACATGAGCTTGTTAGTTTCAGTTGATAATTTCTACCCTTTTCACGAACTGTCAAATCAGTCAGCTGAGAAATGCAGTGCTAAGGGTATAAGAGAATAATGCAATCAGGGGAAAAAATACTGAAAGATATTTTTAGACAGTTCAATACAATGAGAAAAAAAGTCACGGTGTACTGTTGAACAGAAGTTGAAGAAAATGTGTCCATTCCCATGGGGTGCTTGAAATATATAGCAGAGACACCGTATGTGTATTATGAGTAAAACGCATATGGATTGAAGTGTTTCTTACAAAAGGAATTTTTCAAAGCTAATTGTCAAATGTCAATTTAAAAATACAACACACAACATTAAATAAACAATTTAATTGCCCAGCTCTTCGTCTAGCGCAGCTAATTTATACTTCAGCCATATGAGAGAAAGAAATTTATTGCCTTAGATTTGTTATATTGCTTTAGCAACAGAAAGAAGAAATTTGAATAGACCAGGGACTGCTAATCGTGAGGAAAGGGTAAAGCAGACAGGTGAAACTATTTGTCAGTCTTGGTCACAGACAAGGCATTTAGTTTTTCCTCTCCCTTTAGTACCATTCTGAAATTATCTGAAACTAGAGGCCTATGCTATTCCAGAATTTAAAAATAGAGAGATTGACCTTTTTTTTTTTTGGTGCTTCGTGCATTCTGGGAAGCAATGAGAAGTCAGGTCAACCAACAGTGTCAAGCAAAGCAGCTCCCAGGCTGGTTTTTGTGGTCTGTTCCCATAGCATCCGACAAACTGGAAGTGGCAGCACAGAACTGGAGCATAACAGCCCCCAGCCCAGATTACAGCATCTTGTGGCTACCTTCAAGATGCTTCCTTTGCTAGTAGCTGGTAGATGAGTTGGCTTAGAGTTGCCTCAGCTGTTCTATGGCTTCTATACAGTAACCTTATTGGGGTTTTTCCACTGAAGCTTTGCCTACTGCTTTATTGTTGTAAAGGGACTGACTTCCCACTGTAGCCAGCCAGGAAGCTGCCCAGTGCAGCACTAGGAAGATCAAGGATCTGATGGGTGCCAGGCCTGGTTTCATTCCAGATAAGCAGTGTCCAGACCATGTTGTTTAAATAAAAGAGTGCATGAACTCCTGCATTAGATACTCACATTGTGTTAGCCCAGAGCACAGCAATAAGATGTTCGATTACTTTTAGGGAGAACAAAAAGTGTATTAGCATATTTATCATTATACTTTAAAATAAGATTGAATACTCATTAAACATGCATAAAAGAATGTAAATGGAATTAAATCCTCACAGGCAATTTTCAAACATAGGACTTCACCGCTTCAACCAAAACCTTTTGCCATGGTGCTCTGTTGAGATTAAATGTACACGTAAATTGGTGTTTTCCCACTCCCTCTGCAAAAAAGCAATTACATTTTCAGAGCAGTTAGTATTTACTTCTCCTTTTGTCCCTGCTACCACCTTTTCATCCCTACAAATAAGTCGGCTACATTCCTTTTCTAGTCCAACTATATACAGCCTTTGCTAACAGCTTCCTTCCTGTAACGATTCCTGAAAGCATTAGGTATTTAATAAAACCAGTATTTTTTTCCCCTTTGTGATTTATAATCTATTCAGAATAGCACGGGTTGACTTAAAGAATCCTGTTGCTTTCTGTGTACTCATCTATGAGTGCCTGTGTTAAGGGGAACAAATTAATTGTGGTATTTAAAATTATTGGTTTTAGAAGCTAAATCTGTCCTGAGACTAACACCGTGTATCGACAAAATAAAACAGGCTATTTGTTTATTTGTCAAATCTAGGTTGTTGTTATTTATTATCTAGCTTCATTTATAGATAGGATGCTTATAAAACAAATACAGATTAGTTCAGTTTTCTTTTGATTTGAGCCATCACAGCAGTCTCAGTCTTGCATAACAAGTGCACCAGGCACAGGTTCAACCCCCAGCTTTCCCAAAAGCAGAAACCTTTCTTACTAAATCTCCCTTAATATGACAAATTCACATTAAAACCCTACAGTTTATACCTAGCAAGAGTAGCATACTCTTTATATCTGCTGTGTTCTTCACTAGGAGTTTGGCTGGAGAAACACTGACTAAAACCTGAGAAATATTTCACAATTTGGACTAATGTCAGTAAAGAATATTGAAGGAGTAATCCTAGCCCTGTTTTTTAAGTGTTTTCCCTATTTCTATGGCCTAAGCTGAAATAATCACAGTATCAAGTATGACAGATACAAAATTACATTCCTTTCACTCAATTTGCAGCAGTCATGTAATTCCAAAAGATCCAGGCTGTTAAATAACAGATGCATATACTGGACAGAACAGCAAAACCATCTGTATCTTCACAGACAATATGACGTTACAGTAGATTTCACCTTGGAAATACAGCACTTAGCATCCTTGGTTTGAATGCAATGCTTTTCATAAAACTCACAGCAATGCTTATTAGAAGGCTTTGAAAATCCCAATTTTGGAAGAAACCACACTGGCCAGCATCCAGGAACCTTTATGCAGTTCTCTTCTAGGCACTTTTACAATTCAGCATAGGGTAATGTCCTTGTTCAACATACTGGGAGTGGCCAGCGCGGATTTGCTAAAGGCAAATCATGCTTGACCAACCTGATTGTCATCTCTGTAGAAATGACTGGCTCTATGGATGAAGGGAGAGCAGTGGATGTTGTTTACCTTGACTTTGGCAAGGCTTTGGTGTGGCCTTCCACAGCACATTTATAGCAAAATTGAGGATGAGTTTTGGATAAGTAGGCTGCAAGGCGGCTGAAGAACTGGCTAGTACGCAAGGTTTTACCATTGCAGTGGTTTACCATTGAAAGTATAACCGATAGTTAGAAGCAGCATTCCTCAGGGGCTGATGTGGGGGCCAACATTGTTTAACGTCTTCATCAAGGACAGGGACCATGGGATGAGCTGCACCCTCAGCAAGTTCATGGATGACACTAAACTGGGGGAGTGCTCAGTACTAAAGGGGAAGTGGCTAAGGGGGAATGTAGCTGCAGTCTTCCACTATCTGAAGGATCATTACAGAGAAGACAGAGCCAGACTCTTTTGGATATGTACAACACAATGACGAGAGCTACAAGTGAAACTGCAGTTGTATGTAAGGGAAAAAATTCTTCACAATGAGGGTGGTTAAGCACTGGAGCAGGTTGCCCAGGGAGTCTGTGGGATCTCCATCCTTGGAGAGTTTCAAAACTGGAGTAGACAAGGTCCTAAGTAAACTGGTCCACCTGTTAAGTTTGTCTTGCTTGGAGCAGGAGGTTGAACTAGATGGTCTACAGAAGTCTCTTCCATCCTAAACTTGTCTAAGACTTTGTTCATACATTCTTCAGACCTGCATGTGTGACAAAGGTTTATGGGCAGGCACAGCTGAATCTTTTCCCTGAACCAGGATGTTTCCTATAATAAAGTTCATTTTTTACCAGTTTGCATTAAAAAAAAAAAAAAAGAAGAAAAAGGACTTTGCACTTTGACAAGTGCATGTAGCTTTCAAAGAATCTGAGAATCCTCTACAATAATAAAGATTATTCTGTCACAGAAAGGGAGTCCTCTTACTTGAAATTCACATACATGGAAATACATTCATTTCTGGGTGGGCAACAGGAGAAATATATCTTGAGTCTTGCCCTATAAATGTGTTGTATAAAAATAAATAAATGAAAACTCTTACATTGTTCTGACACCTTAGACCTCACCGAAGTATTTTTAAAGACTAGAAAAGTACCTGATCATTCATGACATTGTTTTGTTAATGGAACCTGGCAGAGTGCAGAGAAGTCTTGTGTTCCCACCCATGAATCTAAGACAGATGTGCATTTAAACACCAAAAAGATAACATCAATGTTTACTATTACTTTGAAGTCACTTCAAGCCCTGCAAAGGCTCGTATTTAGAAACTTGCTTACCAGTATCACTTAAAGAAAGGTTACTTCATAGTGCCATGTGAACCATGACTTATACTTCTTATATTAGGCCAGCGTCCTAGAAGGACATTACAGAGCAGTTAGAAATTTTAACAGGTCTGATGCAGCCAATGTGTTAATGTGTGAACTTAAAAGAAATTTCTGAAGAGCCTGAATATAAGAAAATGTCGAATAAAGAACAGCTTATGAGTGATTTAAAGGCAAAGTCTGTTGAGATGTTAGCCAGTGATGTTTACCGAATTCCTACTGAAATCCCCTTGGTACTTTCAACCTGTATGAGAATTAATCTTGCATTACAACTTCCTTTCCCAGATAAACAGACTTCATCAGACCTCAAGTCTAAAAACACTTCTTTATACTACTAGTATCATATGTATGCCTATGCTGGGAAAGAATTTGGAATACTCCTATGATTACCTTCCTATCTGGAAAAAAAGAAAAAATTACTCTGTGGTTGCCTTTATGCCCAACGAGAACATTTAAGGATCTATCCCACTGGGAGAAATCCTCTCCAGTTAGCCAACTGAGTTAATAGGTTGTATGTACAAGTGTTCAGGAAGAAATTCTTCACGTGTCCTCAGAGTACCTGCACAGCAGGGCAAAGATCTCGGAGACTTGCCACAAGGGGGCTGGGAAGTGAGGCTGTAAGGTATGGCACACAAGGCATGCCTCCCTAGCTTCATGGGGGGATCAGTAAGTGCTGTGTTCCTTTTCGGCCTATTCCTGAAATCTGCTCAATATACGTCACAATCTTACTAACTAGTTTTAAAATGCCTCAACTTTCTTCTTCACTATTACACTACCACAGCTTGGTTCCTCATGCAAATTGGCTCCATTGCTGAGGAGCACACCCTAAACTTCAATTTAATCTGTGAATTAACCATTTGACTATCCATATATAGGAATTTTCCACTGGTCTGAAAAGTACTCACCCAGGTTTTGTTTGGATGACACTATATAAAATAAAATAAATTAAAAAAACCCCAAGAAAGAAACCAAATGGTTTGAAGGAAAAGTGAGGGGGCATTGTGTTCCCACAGTAGACAGCCTTCTATTCAAGGCACCTCATCTATTCTGTAAGAGTTCTTCACTATTCCTCCAGATGAACTTCCCTAAATTACCTACAAAGGTCACACAAAATGTCACAGAAATCATCACAATCTCCATTGTGCAGGAAATGGCCATGTAATCCCTGACAAACCCTGACAAGACTGACGAAACTCAAGGAGAGAAAAGTGTCAGAATTTAACTCTTCAGTTTTACTTAGCCATAGAGTATCAGGGAAATTTTTTTCCCCCATTTTTTTCCCCTTCCCAGATATAACCTACTTTTGTAGATTCACACAAATAGAAGATGGATAGAACATTTTATTTTTGAGAATAGTATTAATTCTCGCTCTTCCATGGGGTAAACAAAAAATAAATTACACTATATTTTGTGAGAGAGAATAAAAACTGAAATAGAGAAAGTGGCTAAGTGTATTCTAGTGTCATCAATTTCAATACAAATTTGGAAAATAGAGTAGAAGTGTAAACCACAAAAAGAAAATGGGAAATATTTAACATGTAAAAGCTAATGAATATTCTAGCTGAGTAACTCCAGATAAGCAGAACAATGTGTTAGAAGAAGTGTTAAACTATCTGGTAGCACAATTACAACATTCTTAGATTTTCAAAAGAGAATAATGAATTTGAGGGTCTCAATTTTGTTTGTTTAATGAGGTTTCTTACAGGAACCAGAAATGTTCACCACTCCCTGAAAAATGTATCTTCCTTTTAAGCTGGATAAAGATGAACTGCTTACATTCAACAGTTCTACAATTCAGCTTTGAGTGGCATCACTTTTTCTATAATTAATGAGATTTTAGTAATCTTATTATAATTTTATATTTTGCTGCACATAGTATTTATAAGCCACATTTAGCAGGGAAAGATTGTTTAACTTGTGATCTGCATCAGTGCTGATCCCATTCTACTTCCAATACTAGCAAACCAGAGCAAAGAATAAAACTGCGTGGTAGGCAAAAAAATCCAGTGTTTTCTGAGGAACTCCACCAAGGTCAGATGAAGGGGAAGCCAAAGGCATGCGCACTCACTCAGAGGTGTGTGATCTCTTTGTAGGCAAACTACAAAGACTAAAGACTAAAACACCAAAGTAAGAATCAGTTACGATGGCAAGGAAAGCAGCTGATAAAGCAGCACAGAAAAGGTGGGATGCCAAGCATGCTTCTCAGGTCATCCTATACAGTAACAGGATGTCCTGTATTAAATGACTAGGTCTTACTTAGTATATTAAAAAAAAAAACCACAACAAAAAGAACAACACAAGAGAGAGGGATTTTCTAATATTTTTGCAGTAACTGACTACTTTTCCCAGTGTTTATTATCCCACATTTCCCTAGTTGATGCAGAGCAGACTGATCCAGACTTAACTGTATTTCCCATACAATAAATCTAAAGAGTCAGACTTGCTGTGTGTGTAAGTAGCATAAGTTTGTTCATATTGACTCACACTTGAACACTTGTAAATGTTCAGCAGCTCTGATATAAAAAGACAATTTCTCTCTATCTTTAAACCAGCTTTCTTAAATTGTCTTAATAAAATAACATTCCTTCAGCAGAAAAAGGAAATGGAGCCATGTTCAGATAGACTAACTTTCATCTAACTTGTGCTTTGGCATTGGAAAGAGCAAAATATCCCAGGAGGGTTTGAAGAGAGAGTCAGAAGACCTAGCACAGGAACCAGCACAGAAAGGAAACAGGACTTATCTGGAATTTGCACCTGAGTATGAACTTATATTATCACACAAAATTTCTTACCAGGAGTTTTGGACAACTATTGTCTGTGTGAGTTTGGAAGCTCTCCACATCAGCTTTTCATGCTGGAAAGAAAAAAAAAAAAAGAAAAAGAGTCAAAAATTAGGAGGGCTAGTAAAATCTAGGAGCATTCATGAAACAGATCAAGTACAAGCAGCTATCACCACTTTCCATAGCTCAAAAAAGGCAAGTCTCATATCTCAGAGGAGATGGCAAATTTTGCAGTAGTTCTCCCTAGAGACACTATTCTAACCTCAAGTATTATGCTCAGAAACCAGCTTTTCACAAGTCAGCCTTTGAAACTTTGCTCCAGAGCTCATCCACTGCATATTCAAGCCATGCTACTGGCAGGGGAGTTGGGGGGGAGCACATTCTTTGAAATGTGCTCCCAGGTGGTATGCGTGAATGGAAATTCACACTTCAGAGGACATGTTTAGAATTACCCATTTGTTGAAAATTTAAACACTGCATGAAAACACTCTAGATCCGGAACAGAAGATTTCAGAGTTAGTGACAGAGTCAGTATGTTTATACAGATGGGCACAGTAGGTGTGATCACCACTGCCCATTGCAAGCAATCTGAGTAAGCCAGCTCTATCCACAAGTCACATAGCTATGCCATACCCAAGCCATCCTTTTTCAGGGTGTATTTGGGATAACAGCTACGAGGACCAGAGATGCTTGCTTCTGACCAGCTTGGAGCAAAAGGAGTGTGAGCTCAGGACCATTTGCTTCTGCCTGTGGAGACATTTTCTCAAAAGTCATGTCTCTGGACTTGATTGTGCTTTTTATTTAGGTTAATGGTTCACCGATCTTAGTGGTGTCAGATGAGGCCATATCACTTTGCTGTGTCCTGTTACCCAGGTGTGTGACCCAACGGCCTATGTCCCCTACTTTGCCAATGCCAGCAGTCTCTGTATCTTGGTCCAACAGCTATCTCTGTGTTTTCTCCATATCATGCCCTCTGCTCAGAGTGCCTGTCCTGAGTCGTTCTGCAAGTTCACTGTTCTGAATTCTCTTAAGTCCATCCCCCAGACACACTCCTTTCACAATAGCTTAATAACATTAGCCAAATAGGACATACGCCCTAATTAGAATAAAACAACAAACAAACCCCCTTAACTGCATTATACCAAGCACCGTCCCTTGCCAAGTGACCACATAATCTTATTGTTGTTCCTCCTGTCATTCCTCACCGCCTTATTACTCAACAATTATTCTATGTCTATAATTAGTTCACACTACTGCAAGAGGAGATATTAACTCAGCTCCTTGGGCCTGTCTGAACATTTCCTGAAATCAGAAGGGTTTTGCAGAGGACAGCAGCCACTGGTGGCAACTGCTTGGCAAGTCCCTCAGGAGAAGGGATCTCGTGTCTTTTCTCTTCAGAAAGACACTTAGCCACCCCTAGAAATCATCAGCACTGGCCACATTCCAAAAGATCTGCTATCTCAGGCCCTTACCTAATGAGAGCACTGGTAACAAATACAGCTCCCCTTTCTCAATGCAGTTCTCCTCATATCAGTGGACCTGTTAATGTGACCCAGGTGAGCATGATTTACTCATAATAAGCACCTAAGGCAATAAGGAGTGTCTGTTCCATTTAAATTAGGTAAGGATTTCACATTCCTTCATTTTTGGGAAGCATTCATCATAGACAAAGAAAGTGATTCCTTCTTAAAATGAGACCAATAAATCAAATTCAGCCAAAATTATAAAACTTCTTTATGTTTCTTTAATGCTCTATTCAGAAAAGAAGTCGTCAAATCTGTGCTGCAATTTGCTCTGCAGTACCTGAAATACTACAAAGTTTCTTCTAAATTTAACTTAAAACTGTGTTATGGATTTACTTACCCCTAGATAATATTAGGTAGAGTCATTCTACTTGTTCTACTAGTGATAGACTACTATCTATGCCTGCTATCTTACTTTGTAAGCATTCTTGAAAGCATGAGATTTAAAGTTCTTAAAGTTTTATGGTTGTTTTACATCTGTTAACTAGTAGAAAACATTAGATAACTGGTCCCTTCTCTCTAGTGAACTCAGAAAGCTTTTTTAATTGCAATTACAAATATGAAAATGCTCTTTCTTTAGGCTATCAAAGAGAGAATTAATTTAATGAAATTTCTGAAAGTCTTTGAAATGGTAGACAATACACTGACTACATTTTCTAGTTTAACAGAGTTCAAATTGGTTAAAAAGCAGCATTTATAAACCTCTGCTATTGAACAGAATCACAACTGCAATGTCCAATACTCAACCTTAGAAAATAGTAGAGCAAAGGTTACTTGTACAACATAAACTGGTCACATAATTACAGGATCACCCTTTGTTTTTCCACAACCCTGGTTTCAATCTGTTTTTACTTTTGCAAAATGGATGTACTAGCGCTCCTTAACCAACAGGCTGCTTCTGCATAGAAGTGTGTCACTATCCAGGAAGAATTTGTGAAGTGGGAAGCCCTAGAGAAGAGCCCCTGAATACTAAACAGATTCCCAAGGGGACCTTCCGCACTCCAGGTGTGAGTTGGGTGGATATAACATTCAAGAAGGGGAACCAGACCATGAGTCACAGGGACAATGCTACAGACTCTCATTTTGGGTCAGGCCACTGTTTCATGTTGCTGAGTTGTTACTCTTTTCGGGTAACTGTATTTTCAATTTCCACACTCATCCCTGAAATCTGTTTATCCCATAAACTGTCATTCTGCTTGTCTGTTCCAAATGTTTCAGGTTATGTGAGCCCTGTATGCCAAATTCATTATATCTGGATACACAGGAACATTAAGGCTCCTGCTATGTGGTATATTTGCCGTTGCTATTACTTAGGTTAGCTAATATGTGGGTTTTTCCCCCTACTTCTCCAGTTACACAGATGCTGCATGATGCAAAGTTAGCCAGTAACTAGTAAAACCAAGAGACAGGAGGCTTACTGTTTTCTTCTTCATTTTACCTTTCTCATTGAAGGATGGACGGTTACAATGACTTTCTACTGTGCTTCTACATTTGAAACTATCTGAAAAGGGAAACCTGAGGCAAAAGAAGACACTAATTTCACTTATTATGGATAAATTAGAAAATAGAAGTTATTTACTTTGTCATTTATGCAGATGATGGGCAATCAAATGAAAGCAGCAACAACCAAGAAATCAGAAAATAAACCATGGTAAAATACTTGGAGACAGGAAGCTCTTTCCATTGCAAGTAGCAGTACAGAACAGGTACAGAATACAAAAGTCACAAATCCCCACCATTGCTGAAAGCGTAAACTCAGAAAATCAGTGGTCGGTTCTAAAAAGGCCACCCGTACCTCACACACCTCAGGCAACAACCACCATATCCCTGGTCACCCGCCCCACATAGCCCCTCACCAGTCAGGAGCCCAGCTTCACAGAAACAGGATGTTTTAGTTGCCATGCCTGTTGTTTAGTCATTAGCCTTCTTCCCTCTGAAGACTTCCAGCAAGGATACCAATTAGTGCAAATGGCTTGTAATTAGCAGTGATGATTTTTGTAATGTGGATACCTTCTCAGTATGAACAGGAATGAGCCACCAACTCATTTCACATGGTCCATAGGCAACCATCAGGAGGTAAAGATTTGCAGTTAATAAAGGCCCATGTGAGAACGAAACCAGTGACTCAGAGGAGTAATGCATTGTCTTGCAATACTGGTCCCCAGTGCTAGCACCTCTAATCTAACTGGATCATTGTTAATCCTTTGTTTTACTGAGAATATGAAAAACACTTACTTCATATTTAATTTCCTCAGAGATGCATATTGTGTGTAGTAAGTGTGCTGCCTCCTGACATGGCATCTTCTCCATTACGTGGAGGGGAATTCACTCTCCCCTGTGTGTCTCCTGCTTTCGCCTGTCCCGCTCCATTCTGGTCTCCTCCTGCCGGCACGCTGTCTGCGTCCACTGCCTTCACTTTCGCACTGCTAATCCTCCACTTGACCCATTTCAGCACTGCTCTTTCAGCTCTTCCGGCAGCAGATGTGGAAAGGTTACTAATAAGTAAGTTCAAGTATCTTCCTTATGTTCTCAGCTCTGTATAATGTGGAAAGGCTCTGTGTTTTCTGGGATTTTGAACTTCACTGGACTCGTTCTTCTTTCTTGATTCCTGTTGCTGCTTTTTTCTCTGGTCAACAATTTCTTCCCTTGGTATTTCACCCCTGGTCCGTGCCCACTTTTAACACCAGCGCAGTGCGTCGGCTGTCTTCTCTGTCACCTCCTGTCCCCTCAGAGTACCATCTCTAACAGCTTTTTTTGACACAAACTCATGACACTTGAGCTCACTCCCCTGCTCCAAACACACGAGCTCCCACTTACTCCTTCTTTTTCCCTTTTACTGACTGAAAACGGATCAATTCTTCTATGGCATTTATTCACTGTTATTTTCTCCTCCAAAGAGCACTCTCCTCTTCTCCTCCCCAACCCCACTATGACCCTCCTCCATGTGGCAAAGGTGGGCCTCCCCTGCCCCGGGCCTGCTGCGAGGTCTCCCCTGGGCTTGCCCGAGGCCTTCTGCGGGCCTGAGCCTGCAGTGACATCTGTCCCAGGGCTGTCCCCAGCTCCTCCGGGCCTGCTGTGAGGCCCGCCTCAGGCCCGCCTGCCGCTGCCCCGCCAAGCACCTCATGTGGCTGGCTCCTTCCCCCCTGCCTCCGCTTCCTTCACAACACGTTTGCTCTGGGGGAGGGTTCAAAACGGGTGCCTCTGCCTCCCAGGATCTCCCCTCCACCAACTGCCCCAGCCAGCCCTCCCCCATGTTTCCTTCCCAGGGCTCCCTCTCTTGAGTCATGGTTCTCCAGCACCTTCCTTTCCTCCTGGTGTTATCAGCTCCCTCACTTTTTCAGAGCCCCTCCGTAAACCCACGTGTTCCCACATACCCTCTTGTGCCATGACTCACCCTCCCAAGCTAACCTTCTAATTATTTATAATTAGCAATAACAAGAAGGAACTGACATGATGTGGAGATGATCAGATGTGAGGATGAGAAGCTCAGTGTAAATGCTTAGAGAGACAGAAACAGCATTATATACTACTGAATAATCCTATAATCACTCTGTGTACATTCCCCTTTCCATAACCCTGCCTGACACTATCACTCCCTGCGTCCTGTTACGAGATATCTAACCTCGATTGTAAGCAGATACCATCCACTTTCATTTCCATAGGTGCTCAGCACCAACAGAGATCGGCATGTCTGCAAATCAGGCCAGCTTTTTTCATTTTCTATGTAAAACATCGTACACAACTGTTGCAGCCTGTGCTAATATGTAATAAAAGGCATTTAAATTAGCATGAGCTTGTCTCAGCTGCCTTGGATTCCCTGTACTAAAAAGTCCAGCCTTTCCTGTTCTATCCACTTACTGCACCTCTCATGCATTTTTTACTGCAGCTATCCATGACTTAATGTGAGGCAGGCATAAGAAGCTGGCCTTGAGGATGATAAGCAAATTGTTTTTTTCCCTTAGATTAAACTTACTTTGACGGCATAATCTTGCTTCCTTTCTTCTGCTCTCATTGACTATCCTCCTCTACCACATCCTACTTTATAACACACTATACTTCCCCCTTCTCCTCCCACCAGAACCAGTCTCCATCCACTGGAGCCAGAATCCCACTACAAAGGCCCTGTCTCTTTCTCTTCCCCTGTGAATGACAATCCAAACCCATAAACCTCCTTCAAACTTTTTAACATCTTCATTTATAATAAATAAGGAAAAAAGCCTTATCACCATAAGTTATAAATTTCAGAGGCTACTTTTAAGAGCAGAAAATTTCACATGTGTAGAATTTTCGTGAATTGTCAGAGTTTACATATTAATTTGATTCTAATGCTTATGTCTGTGAAATCAGTGTTTGAAACGAGCAGGAGCAGGTGAGGTCTTCCTGTGTCTGCAGTAAAATTGAAAAGGGAACCCCAAAGCTTCTTTTATTCATCTTGTTAACAGTGTTGATGTGGTGGTCATTTGATGTGAAACACTGTGAATTGAGTCCTTCAGAAGAATGGTCCACAGGAATGATGTCCAAGATGACCAGGTCCTAAATGGGTTATTTGAATTACTATAGCACTTTGGAGTCATCGTTGTCTAGGAAGACCTAACTGTGTGATAGGTTATCAGCCCCAAAGATCTTAAATGAGCTGGTGTTTATTCCCCAGGGTGGGATCTTGAGAAAAAAGTACAGAAAATCGGAAGGAGGGTAGAAATGAGATCTGCAGGAAGGGGAAAGGATTAGCTGAGACCTCTAGTAATAATAGTAGTAAAGCACTAAATATGCTGTGGAGCGGGTATCTAACTTTTTTTTTTTTTAAAGAAAGTGATTGAATTAAAAAGAATTTTAATGTGAACTATCTATCCATTCAATATCCACAGTCAGAATATGAGTATTTCTCTGGACTAAGTCTAACAGGTCAGTAGAGAGACTGGGATTGTTCTCTGGTGGGAAGACGACCGAGGTTGTGCTGAAGTCATTGGGAAGGATTGGTGAGGAGAAACAGAGCATTGTGCATGTTTGGGGCTCTGAGCTGACTCCCTCCACTTTTTTTTTTTTAATCTACCTCTGCTTAAGATTCTCAGTCAATGGACAGACACCCACGCACCCACCCATCCACCCACTCACTCATGGAGCACACTTGTTCTACCCTCTCCTTTACCTGACTTTTGAAATTATCGATGGAAAATAAGCAGTCATTTTCATGATCATTCAGGATAAGTAAGGGAGGCAGAGCATGGAGTAATCTTCATTTCTAGCCTGCCACAAAAGAAAGCAGCGCTACATTCTGGCAAAGTGCTGGGGAGTTCATTCAGTTCTTCTACTCCGAATCCTTCGTGGAGGCAACTGTAAAGTACCTTATTGCTTTTTAACCTCTGAAGAAAATGTGTCTAGTAATTCCTTACCTGGGCCAGTTTGGTACTAATAATGCCTCTGTGTAAGGTACTGTTGATTTCATTAACTCTTTCATGTTCCTATCATGACAGTTTAAGGTGTTTCTTCAAATAGTAAATAGGAAAGAGCAGTAAATGGTCAGTCAAGGTAATACCTTACTCCAGATCACATCTACATGATACAGACAATGTAAAATGTTTTTTTCCCCATGATTTCATGGTAGAGAAAAAGAAAAACAGCAACGGTTTCAAACTTAGCCTAATTCTATATCAGTATGACAAAATCATTCAAATCAGTTTTGTTTCCATACTAAAGGTAATTTACACAGATAAATCCCAGAGGCTTTACATTCTATTATACTAATTTCTGAACACTGATGAACTATAATCTTTGTTTTCAATGCTGTATATTTAAATGGAGTTTAGGCTCTTAATTTGTATGTATTGGCCTAACATTGTGGCAATTCAATCAAAGACATGCCTGCCACTATTGATGTTACTAAGGCATAAAGAGTATAAAAACAGACCAAAAGAAAAAAGCTATGGTCTATGCCATGCATGATTCTGGTTGATTCCTTAGGTATGCCTCTAGTTGGGGGTTCATAATTACCTATAAGAACCTATAATTTTTTTTGAAAATTCACATTTACATTTAGAATCCATCTAATCAAGCAGGAAATTTGCAGTTATTGATGGGCAGCTGAAGGAGCATTCTCCAATCTGACTATTTTCAGAAGTAATGAAATAGCTTTAAAGTGACTGAATCTTTTTCTAGTTTCCTAAGTAACCTGGTCAATGTCAGAAACTTTGTTCAATCTTGGAGAGTAGCATATAACCCAAACTCTCAATTTTTTTTTTCTCATATATAGTATATGAAGTGATTTAATGAAATGGAACAATTTCAGAACACTTTAAAGGGATTACAGAATGCCCTAGAACACTTGAGTGACTAGTGGCATCACTGGGTAATACATTATGTTAACGCGGAAGCATGACCTATTTGAATTGTTTCCTTGACTAGTTTGCTACTGGCAGGTTAGCACACTGGGCTGTACAAGTATGTATGCATATTTGCAAAAATATATTTTAAGATTTGCTGAGCATATTTTGATAAGAATGCAAGAGATTTTTTTTTTTACCAATGTTATTTTCTCTGTCCACCACTCATACCTGAGAAACCTATGTGCCAACTTTCACCTAATCCTTTAATCCCCACATTTTCATTCAAGTACCTATGCTCCTAAACCCAACTTTTATGCTGTGTTTACTCTTGTTTTCAATAGAAGAGATTAAGATCACTGCCTGACAAGCATAAAATCCAGACCATATACCTTTTTTTCAAGAGAAGATAAGACATTTGTTATATAGAGGAGTGGACAAGTACTTTTCTAATATTAATCTTGCCATATGCAGAATTACATCAGGGATGTTACGTGATTGGGTAACGGAGGTCAATTAGTGCACTCCAGTGTCTGATTTAAGACCGGATCCACCCTGGGAAAGAATTTCAGAATCTTTGTTCCAGATGCAAGTTCTTATATACAAATTTTAAAGCAGCTTTCCCTCCTTGGGTTGAGGGACTAAGGCAAAAGTAGTGTACTTTGAAATGGGTATTTCTCCTTAACCTGATCTAAACATCTCTCTTATTTTGCAAGATGAAAATAAAAAGTGAGGTAAGGATACAGAGCACTAACTGGAAAGATACAGAAGGATTTAGAAAGCACCAAGCATCCTGGTACCACACATACACATTGCATACAAATAACTGATTCACTTAACTGTATTTAAGTGATATGCATTACAACTGTTGACAACCAACTAGCATCCTACAATAGGATTTGGGGCCTTTACATCCACTTTTGAACATCCTACACTTGAGGTCACTTTCTTTGCTTACACCAGCCTGAATTTCAGCCATAGAAAGATGATTCTGTTACCCAAAGAAATTATAGCAGCTGAAGTAAAGGTTCATACTTTCTCCAGCACGTAGACAGTCAGAGAAAGAGCTGTTTTTCCATTTGAAGAAGTTAAGTACTATAGCTCAAGTAATTTTTGTGTTTCAAATGGACACAAACTGTATGCTTACTGGTGTCATAAACAAAAAGTGAGATCTTACTTTGTAAGAGAAAAAGGCACAACAGTGGCTGTATGTGTGCAGCAGAATTAAGTCAGTCATGGCCTCCCTGGAATAAAATCAATCATTATCCCTTGAAGAAAGCAGACAGCTGGGAAGCTGAATTCTGCTCACTATAGCAAGTATATATTTAACTTCACTGAACTGCCTAGAGTTACATTAATGAATCCATCTGAAGAACTCAATTAGGTCTTCCTGTCTAGACTTGAGAAGTAAATAAATATTACCTAATGCATGGTATTCAATACAAGGAAAACAATCACACTTATACACACTTGCTGCAAGATGAAGCAAGCCAATGATACCTCCTCTGCTTGCTATTTTGGGTTGACATCTGTACTTTGTTTAGTCTGCACTTTATTAAATTGACTGCCTGCTCCTTGCATTCAGCAGCTTTGAGTGAAACACTGATGGCAATTGGGGTCGTCTTTCAGAACAGACCTCGCTCAGTTATATGAAGATTAATCCAAATTAGTGGTTGAACTACTGCTTGCTGCTGCATCAGAACAGTTGCTCGAAGACTGCTATGTGTTCATATAGGTCCAGGTGCTATGTAATATCTAGATAGAAATAAGCCCAGCCCACAAGTAGACATCCCCCCCTGCACTGGGTCATGAGTCCTCAGTAATCCCATCTATTTGAATAGTTTAACTGACAAATGGCATTGCCTTCAGTTTAGGAAAGCCATTGCTCTAGTAAGTGTACACTTACTTATTAGCAGTGGGATTGCACTTAGCAGCAGGCCATCCTTGTGCTGTCCTCAGCTGTTTTGAGCTACATTACAAGAGAACTTATGGCATACCATAAATAGTGTCTGGTCTTAATAACACTTACGGTTGTCTAACGTTATCAACTCAGTAGAGTAAGCCCAAAGTTGACACTACGTCAGCCTTTAATCTTCTCACCATTTTGGTTTTACTTTACTGGGGTTACCATTTAGCCAAGGGCAGAAAGACACACACAATGAAGCACAACAGAGGGGCAGTTATAGGCATCGACAATTCATTCTATCATTTAGGTGTCAGGATAGTTCAGCCCCTTGGTGAGTAAGAGCAATGCTTCCACAGCAAGTTAGAGGAGGAAGCTTATATAGCTTGTTATCATAGCTACTGTCCACCGAGTATCATCCAGAAGGAAGGAGTTCTTTTCAGTCGGTGTAAAACATCAGTATCAATTCTGGGATGTATCTTGAAAAGATCCATACTTTCGTTTTTAGCCCCTAGGACAATAACCGAGTGTCAAGGCCTACATCATTACTCTGCAAGCTCCATCAGCAGTTGCTTTAGGGTTGCTGCTATAATTAACAGCAGCATATTGGTGCTTGCAACTACGAGTGTGCATAGACACGGACAAACTGCTCAGTGTTAGAATCTGTCATTCATATCCTGTAGCAGACTTTTTTTAAAATGGCATAAGGAAAGCAGCCCTGCAAGATTTTTGGTAATGCAAAGCAAAGCATGTTAAGTTGTACTGTAAAAAGAGTGGAGAATGATGCTTCAGATTTCCATTCTCTTTATTGCCAACAGATTTATATTTAAAATGCCAAAGTCCAAAAAAAATGTTGTGTAATAAATACTTCACTTTAGGCTGTAATAAATTAAAAAAAAAATTATTAACAAGGAATGCACTTTGCCAGCCACAAGTGTGGGTATTTTTGAAAAATAAGGAAGAAAAAGAAAAAAAAAAAAAAAAAAAAAGAGTATGGCCATAGTTCACAGTTAAGCAGCCAGAAGCTGCTTATTACAGCTATTCCACAACAATGGAGCTCTCCCTTCCCTCCCTTTCCAGATGCGTATTCACAGTTTAACTCCATCAGAAACGCTCTCTTATAGAGCTATAGAGCAAGCAGTCACACTCTGCTCAGACTTCAAGTCAAAAATATCTTTAACACACACATGAAGCAAGGAAAACTATGGTCCGAGGAACTCCTTGTCACACCATTTTAGTCCAACAGTAGGTTTAGGCTTGTGTCTAATAGATGTGTGCCCAGCACACTAGGACAGTCAACTTTTCGTACCACCACACATCCATCATCAACATACTAGTTGCTCCACCACCTCCACTGTAGATTTCACAGTGAACAAGAGGGTCCGTTTGGTTTAAGAGTCAGTCCCTTCAGTTACATCGCTGCAGCAGCATGTTCAGAGCATATTCCATTCTGTGTTTTAGTTCCAACGAGCATCCAGAAACCAGAAGAGTTGTCAGACGAAACGTTGTGGATATCCTCTCTTCATTGATGTAGGTAAGGAGATACTCCTCATTCTGATTGCAAATGATGATTTTCGTGTGATCGTGATAGAAGTTCACCTGCAAAAGAGAAGCGAGTTCCTGTTTGTATACTTTCTCCTCTCAGTTTCTGGCACTTACCTAGTTTTATTACAATAAAGTATTTTAGAAATATTTTCTCTGGTGATGCTACCAAACTTACTTGAAACGTGCCATCATTGAAGAGCATCATTAATGCTTTATCAGATTTAAGCCACTGTAAGAGGTAAAGCCTGGGCCTGCGTATATCTGTTAGGCTGGGCAAATCTCCTCCCTAAGAAAGGAAGCAGACACTATGTTAAGCACTCAGTTCACATTTAGTTCATTTTTACAGCTCCAGATCTAGGAGGTACTGAACTTACATCCATGAGGTTCTCTTCCATGTAGTGAGAGAAATACTTCAGTACAGTTACTTGGCTAATGAACTGCTCAGGAGCCTCTGTGGCTGAGAAGACAGAGCACTGGCCTAGTTCAGCATAGTAGTGGACTGTCCTGTGAAAAGACAAATAAAGTAAGGAGGTTAGAGATGAGATAAAAGCATTTCATGTTTAAACCGCCTTAGTGAGTTGTCAGTTTTGTAATCATTCTTACTTTTTGTCTGGCAGGAGGCTCATATGCGCCCCATTATTGAAAAGGACACCAACAGTGTGATCTGACAGCTGGTACCCAAAGCCGTACTTGTTAGAATAGTCCACCCATTTTGTAACCCACTGGAAGGATGCTGTCAGCTGTTCTTTGGGAATGCTGTCTGCTTCTGGCATGTTCTCCAGACATCCTCGCAATACCCTTGCAACTGTATCAGCAACACTTCCCATGGTACTGTCTTCCAGGCCTGAAAGAGAAGGATTGTTAGACTGACAAGAGCACACAGAGAGCAGGCTTTAATTTTAAACCTTTCAGTTATCTAGACTGTAATTTTAAGAAGTTTAGCCTTTATGGCTTTCCAGTTTTAATTCTTCCAAAATATTTGGCTGTAAAATTTAGAGCATCAAAAATAGGGGGAGGAAAGCAGCTGTTCATTTCAAGCCTCTAAGACTGAGACATGAAGAAAGTAAAGGTGGGATTTAGAACTAGGCATTACATTTTGCTGCACTTACATTCACTGCTACTGCTGCAGCTTCCCAAAGTTCCTCTGACTATCATCCGAATAGAGTCTCCAATCTGCTTAGTTTCTGGTAATGCTCCCGGCTTCACTGCTGTTGTCATAAGAGGCTGGATCTCCTAGAAGAGATGTCAGACATATAAACATCAAACATAACACAAGCCAAGGCTTATACACAAGTTTTGCATAGCTCTCCTGTCTCTCAACAAATGATAAATTCTAGGGAAACTGGTATCAATGTTTCCAGCAAGTACAAAGAACTGCTGTTAGACTGAGCTTAAGGAAGCACACCAGGTCTTTCCATTCTTTAGATCTTCAATTTGCATCTTACATGCTATTAATCAGTCCTCTGCTCTCCTGCCCTAGCAAGAGAAGAGCCATGTGCAGGTCTGAACACCAAATTGTAAGAGTTAGACCTCAGCAATTTATTCTTTAAGAAGTCCTAGTTAATTATTCCCTGTATTTGGAATATTGGGAAAGAACACCTGGCAGACAAGTTACCACACAGACGACAATGGAGTCTAGGCAAATGCTATAATTACTCAAAAGCCAAAATTGATAGTCTCTCTACAAGCGCTACCATACCTTGGTGAAGCTTGGTTAAGCCCTCTTAAAGCAACTCTGCTAATCATTTAAGCTTGATTATGCTGTGTACAGCCCTGGCTCTGATATCCAAGTCAAATATAATTTAATTATAGCTACTCCACCCAACTGTTATTGGATTTGAATTGAACTACACTTGCATTTACCTCCTCTGTTCTGTGTTTGTGGGGCTGCTGCGTTATCGAGGTCTTCTTCAAATCATGCCTGAGCTTGTAGATTTCTTCGTCTTCTTTAGCTAGTCTGTCTGTAATAAAGGAAAAAATACTTAACGCTGCACCTGGAAGTGCTGTTCAATTACAGAAAGCCTAACAAGTTAGTTGCAGAAAGCGCATTTTCTCCCTCCAGTAACTTCCCCTAAGCCTCCCAGAACAGTGGTGCCATTATACACAGATCACTAAGAGACTAAACTTTAACAGACATTACAGACTAACAAATCGTCTATATAGATTATCAGTATGCCACAAGAAGCATTTACTTACGTAAGATGGCATAAGTTGCAGGCTACCATCTATACTTATTGATAAAGAGGTCAAAACTAACCCAGGGAAGCTTTGAGACATAAACACAAGTGCTCCATTGCTATCTCATAGCTGTACATTACTAGCATGACATTGATAGCATAGAGACAAATTTCAACCATAGCTACAATCCACTTACTATGTGTGTCGAAGTATCTGGCTTTATCCTTTTTACCACCAAATAAAGCAGCAGCTGCTTTTTTGAAGAAATTTTTAGCAGGACTTGATAAATGGAAATCAGGAACAGTGTGACAACAGCTAGCAGAAAGTCTATCAGGTGTAAAGCCCTGTGGAAATGAGATTCAAAAAATAATTTTTAGACCACAGGGTGATTTTTAGGGTGGATATTTCTTCAGCCAGAACACTAGACAGTACCAACCTGCACGAAAAATTCATGCCGAATTATCTCATCTAAACTGGGCCGGTCTTCAGGATTTTTTGACAACATGCTAGCTATTAAGTGTTTCGCAGGTGCCAAGAGAGATGAAGGCAGGCTGTACCTTGCTTCCCTTATACATCTGTATGTTTCTTTAAGATTTGTGGTCTCAAACGGGGGTCTTCCCAACAGCATTGTATACCTGTTTAAAAGCAAAGGAAACCAATTTTATTTATTTTACACACCCACAATACTTATCTACAACTACCGAAAAGGCTTTGTCCATCTCCTAACACGAAGGAGAATTTCTGCACTTGGGCTATATGCGTATAAAGGGCTGCAAACTGATGCAGTACTGCATCCCTTTTGAACTCTTAAAAGCCTAAGCCAGTGATAGAAATATTTCATTTCAAAGGCAGTGAAGTACTTACATTACACAGCCTAAGGCCCAGATGTCAGATTCACAGCCGTGTCCTTGTTTGTTGAGGACTTCTGGAGAGAGGTAATTTGGTGTGCCACATATTGTTCTGCAAATCAAAGAGGCCACAGAGCCGGTTAGTATTTCAGATAGAAAGAGGAAAGAAGCTATTTTTCATAGGGCAGGTTTTCCTCTCAAGTTCGGACAAGAACTTAAGAGACTCCTAAAGAGGAGCTGTATGAATGTTAATAGTGTAGACGCGTTTCATGGTGTCTTCATGATACGGGAACAGCAGACTCATATCTGCACTATTTGTCAGTCAGGTACTCTGCCTCTGGCATTTGCTATTATTCAAATGGTCAGAGGAAAGCAGAAGTCAAAGCATGGCAGCCTGATTTCTAGAAGGGGAAATCTTGATCCCAGAAGCAATTAGCTTTTGCTATGGAACAGAATTTCTCATTTCTAAATGAATTTGGCTTCATTTACTACTAGACTTTACATTTTTTGATGCTCCTACCTCCTCCTGTGCTCCAGTGGTTCCAGCCTAGCTGCCAAGCCAAAGTCACCCAGTTTCAGTTCCATGTTCTCATTAATGAAGAAGTTACCTAGCAGACACAGAAATTCCAGTTAGACCTTTTCTTGCAAGGTAGGAATGCATTTGCCACAGGTGCTGAGTCATACTTTGTTCAAAGCCAGAAGCTAGCCAAGATTTTTTTTTTTTTTAAAGTAGGAATGCTTAATGTCATCCCTTAAGCACTCCAAGTTTCCACTGTAAAGACGGACTGAGCTGATTCTATTAATTAAGCTATCACCATACAAGTGTAAAGTGGTACAATGCTGACAGGGCTGGAGGAGTGTGTTTTGAAGTCGGCAAGGTGCAGGACTTACCTAGTTTAAGATCCCTGTGCAAGATTTCCTGTTCATGAAGATACTTTAGCCCTGACACAATTTGCCTGAGGTAGTATCGTACTTCTGGTTCTGTCAATACCTTCCTCGCTTTTAAGATGTGAGCCATTGACTGCAGAGGGAAAACAAAGGCAGAAATGTCACTGAACATTCACGCACAAGATTAACCTTAAGCAAAAGTAAGTGAATGCATAGAGAAATGACAACTAAAGAAGCCACGAAAAATACCTTTTACACATCACACATTTAAATTAGTTGCAGATTCCAGGTAAGTAAACACTGGATTTCTCCCAGTTGATGCTCACCCTTCTACTGCAGTACTCCAGTAGAATGTAAATATTCTCTCTGTCTTCAAAGTAGTGGTAAAACTGCACAACATGTCTATGATTAAGCATTCTGTGCAGCTCAATCTCTTTATCAATCTGAAAAGAAAAGAGGGGGAAAAAAAAGTGTTGTTAGCCTTGCGTCCACAAGTTGAGCGGACAGCTCTACCAGAACATTTCAGGAAAAGGGCTGGGCAATCCAGCACACAAAGAGAGTTTGAGGAGAAAAAAAAAGTCATTCATGCACACACACCTTTTCCCTTTGATGAGGTTTTGCTACTCTGCTGTGAGGAATGATTTTTGCAGCATAAACTTTGTTTGTTGTCAAATCTGTCATCTCATAACACTTGGCGAATCCACCCTAGAGAGACACACAAGAAAAAGGCAATTATAGCAGGTATGAAAGAAGTCCCACACTTAGTCATTCACCAACTCATGTATTAGTCAAGGAGCGCAACTTCCTTTGCAAGGGACAATTTGGTAAAAGGCAGGTCTTGGGTTCATCGCCTAGCTGTAGGTTCGCGTCGCGGCTCCCCCCCGCCCCGCATGCAGCATCAAAGTCGTTTTTGTAGGCTTGCCCGAGCCGAAGGCACGATTCCGCTTGTCTTTGGGGGCAGAGACGAACCGGGGACAGGAAGCGTTCTCGGGCCCACTGCCTCTGGACCGGGCCAACGCAGGGCCACATGGGACTCCGGGCAGGTGGGGGGCGGCAGTGCAGCGCGCTCCAGCATCCCCCGGAGGAAAGCAGCCCCGCAGGGGCAGCGCCCGGCGCACGCACCGCCCGGACCGGCGCTCCGCACCGCGCTTCGCCGAGGAGGGCGGCCGAGCCGGGGTACAGCGGCCGCCGCCCCGGGAGGGCACGGGGCCCGCCGCGGCCATTACCTTTCCGAGCACCTTCCCGCGGCAATAGCGCTTCCCCGTCGTGGGGTCGGTTATAATCCGGGAGACCTCGGCGGCGAGGTGGGCGTGCTGGTGCTGGTGCGGCTGCTCCTCCGCTTTCTTCCGCCGCGACTCGCCGCCGGCCGCTCTGCCCAGCGCCGCCTCGCAGCCCTTGGCGCCGCCGCCGCCGCCCGGCGGGTAGGCGATGGTTCGCAGCAGCTCCATCACCGCGGATCACCGGCTCCGTCCTGCCTGCCTGCCTGCCTGCCCGCCCGCCCGCCCTTCCCTTCCCTTCCCTTCCCTTGCCTTGCCTCGCCTCGCCTCGCCTTCTTTTCCCTTCCCTTCCCTGCCCGCCCCGCCGCCGACGCGCTCCCGACGCCGAGCAGCGGCCCGGCTCGTCCCTTATATTGCGGGCGGAGGCTCCGCCCCGGCGCTGCTGGACGGCCCCCGCCGGGGCCCCGCTCCGCCCGCCCGGCTTGGCCCGGCCCCGGGGCGGCCCGAGGGCAGCTGGGCCGGAGCGAGGCGCCCTGCCCTGCCCTGCCCGCAGCGCGCGTCCTGGGGCAGCCGGGGCGGTGCTTTGGGGTCGCCCCGCAAGGCGCTCCCGCTGCGGGGCCTGCTCTGCCCACCGCCGCCCCCCGGTTGGGAGCGCGGCGGGGGGAGCCTCAGCACAAGATGTGTCTTCCCGACTTGAGTATTGCTGCTTCTGGGACAGCAGGAATTTCTGATAGACGATCAGTGCTGTGGCCCGTATGGGCAGCCCCCTAACAAGTGTCTGTTGCTGCGCAAGAGGAAGGGAAGGAGTTTTTCCTACCTATGCCTAAGCAACTCCACCACAGCAGAGAGCCAGGGCCTGTTTTTTATCTCAGCAAAGCTGAGGCCCAGGGACGTGCTCAGACAGTGCAAGTCATTGGGGTGCATGCCCTAGCGCCGAGGTACCGTGTCCCTCCTTTTGGATGGTGAACCCGTGCCTAGTGACAGTCCCCCAGAGCTGTCTGACAACAGTCAGCTCTAAACTCTTCTTTTCACAAGCAGAAATATTTCCTTAAACATCCCAAATGCACATAGATTAATTTTGAAGACCCCTGAAGGAAACTGTAGTCCAGGACCTCTGATCTAGATGTTTGAGTACAGATGATTGTTGAAGTGTGAAGTGTGTGTATAGGAGAAAAGTTTTGAAATGTGAAATAGTTTTGCATTTCTCCCATTCTGAAGAGGCAAAAGTGCTGAAGTTCATTACTTCCTTGGTTTGTTACACATTTCTGAAGTATTATTTGCTTGTTGGTGCACACTAAGAATACTTCTACTCGCTTTCATTGCTGGTAAAAATCGATGTCTAGCTGATTTAATAGAAATGGCTCTCAGAGCATGTAACTGCATCAATTATTTCAGTGTTTGTCTCTGAACATCCCTCATTTCAGATCTTAAAATAACAGCAAAATATACTTATTTTACAGTGTCAACATTAGGATGCATGCTTTATCAGAACCCCCCTGCCCAAAACAGCAAAAGTGCAGAAAAACATTTAAGTTTCCCTATATAGATATTGCATTATGAAGGTAACAGGGCTCAAGTGTCAAATGGATTGTGTACACTCTACTTCTACCCATCCGCAGTTTTTTACTGGACATGCGCTCCTGCATGCAGGTGTCCTAATTCCTACCTCACTCTGCAAAATCTAGTCAAGTTATGTTAGTATTACTAGGGATTAACCACAGGGATAGAGGTAAAAACAAGAAGAGGGATAAATTGGAATACACAGACTGTACTGAGTCCTGTGCCCACTCACGCTTTAGCTTTACAAGCATTGGCTTCCTGGGCAAATATTGTTTCCCTCATGAAATTTAACTTCCTCCAAGTTTGTATCCGTTATTGTAAAATAAGTTACTTAATGTGAACGTGATTTCTTGATGCTTTGTTTTCTGTCAGTAAGTTGCTTTGCTCAGTTGTGCTGAAAGGCGTATGGGGAAAGGGGAAAATAGGCAGGATAGACGTACGCGTTTCCCCTCCACTGGAAAGAAGTGGTACTACACATGGCAAAAAGCAAATTGAGAAAAACAGACTTTGTCTGGTAAAGGCTTAGGGGAGATTGTTAAGCTTGACTTTAAGAGGACACAAGCACATGGTTAAAGCTGAATATACAAAGTGTTCTGCTAAGCAAGACTAGGACTATTTATTCTCACATACTTTGCTGAAGCAAAGTCTTTAAGCTGTGTTCCTTCTGAGTTACAGAAAGCCATGAGGCTGTCAAGCTGTCCCGTGCAGCCTGTTCAGTTACTCTAAGATTGCTTCTTCCACTTTGGCACAGGTAGCATTTACCTAACACTTATCTCAAGGTGCCAAGTTTACCATACTATTCATTGCGAGGTTTTACAAAGAAAAAACTGGTGCGAGAGTAAGAATTTTTGACATTCTTAACCCCGATGATGAATTGTGTTTCTGCGTTTCTGCCTCTGAATTTGCTCCTTCATCTTTCCTCTTCTCCAGTCTTTCCACCCTCTTGCAAGTTCTGCCCTGCCTTCTAAGTCCAAATATGCACAGCTCATCAGGTAACTTTAGCTGTAGGTACTAAGTTCAATACTTAAGTGCTCCAGAGGCCTCTTAAAAGCTTATGTGCTGGCACTTACATTTCTTACACTTACGTTACTTACATTTCTTAGCTTCCATCGAGAGCTACTGGATATTTTGCAATTAATATATTTCACTTTTTCCTTCTAAACCTGTTCTCTTGGATAAAAAAACATTAATGCAAAGGCTTGAAACTGACCCTTTCATATTTTGCAAGATGAAAACCCTCCTAGCTAGCACACTGTAATCTCTCTTTTTCTTCCAAGTTACATCAACAGAGTCCTCAAGTGTACCTGCAGCCTGCACAAGAAGCTGATTTGCAAGCTAGCTAAGAGAGCAGCAGCTCTGTAGCCAGATCAGTATGCAGCACGGCAGTTACCCTGCCAAGAAACAGGGCAAACATAGCCTGAACTCAGGCTTCAGACATGCCTTCTGTCTCTGGCTCCAGAGAAAAAGTAATCCCTTATCTCTACAGCTTCATTTTGACAAAAGTGTACAGCTTTTTCATAAAAGCCTGATTATCGAGGGTCTGAGAAGCCTGGGCCTGGATAAATGCCTGGGTCAGATGAGGAATGGGAATTTGACAGAGTCATAAGTGGCCTAATTACAGGCTTGTGGGAAGAAGGTCTTGGCAGGAACCACTCGTTCTTACCCTAGCATTGGGAAAAAGAGCCTTGGCATTGTGTTCATGGCCGTGAATTTGCCAGGACAACCAAGTCCTTATGTGAAATCAGTATCAACGCCATCTACCTGGCCTCCAGACTGTCTCACAACTGAACTTCCTTCCTACGATGCCACTAATATGCGTTTCCATCACCAGTATGCCAACCTGAGCCAATTCACTATGCTCCTACAGTCACACACACCGATAGCCCTCCAGTCCGTACTGGGCTCAGGTGGCAGCCCATGCTGGTGTGGCAGGCAGAACTGGCTTTTTACCCGGCTGGCTTCATCACTTGCTTTCTGCTATCAAAACATCTGCTCTCCTGACTCAAGTTAGCTGTCGGCAGGACGGTGTTTTCCACTTAGGCGGTCATGGAGTGCCCTCAGCTGCTGAAATAAAGCTATGACAGTTTGTCCGAAAGGAGTGTATTCTACTTAAAGATGGGACTAACTAATGAGCCCCACAAATAGCATCGTCCATGTATCATGGAATACATACCAACATACACGGGTGATAAAAATTACGCAGCTTATTTCTAGAACATCACCTGTCGTGGTTTAACCCCAGCCAGCAAAAAGAAACGCCATGCAGCCGCTCGATCACCCCCCCCCCGCCAGTGGGATGGGGGAGAGAATTGGGAGGGCACAAGTAGGAAAGCTCCCGGGTTGAGATAAAAACAGTTTAATAATTGAAATAAAACTAAGTAGAACAGTAATAATAGCAGTGAGAACAACAACAATAACAGAATACACAAAGCAGGCAATGCACAACAGAACCGCTCACCGACCGCGTGTCACGAACGGGGGCGAGCCCCCCCACACCTGGTTTTTATACTGAGCATGATGTCACATGGTATAGAATACCTCATTGGCCGGCTGGGTCCACCACCCCGGCTGTGCTCCCCCCTCCCGGTGCAAGCATCACCCAGCAACAGCCAAAGCATCAATGGGCCATCAACGCTCCTTTCACACCGAACCCAAAACACAGCACACCCCCCAGGCTACTGGGAAGAAAGTTAACCCTGTCCCAGCTGGAACCAGGACATCACCCTATAGAAACTATGTTATTAAAACTGTGGCTTTTACACAAAGTGCTTCACGATCCTTTGCGACTTGTCAGAGGAGAAGGGTAGTTATGTCTGGAGAAACTCTTGCTAATCCTACTGTATTTTAGTGATTGACTAAGTCTCATTTCTCCTCTTGACTTCTTCCCTAGCTTATCCCCCTCATTTCATTCTTCTAGTTTAACTTTTTCTACCCCACCAGCTCCACACCAACCTTTTCCCACCACCCCGTATGGGTCTGTACGTGCCCTGCTTTTGTGTTCCATGCTTTCCCTGTTCTCTGGGGCACTTGCTGTTGTTCTTCCAGTAAAGTACTCATTTCACAGCTTGTAGGTTATCTAGCATAGGCAGCCTCACCAAATAAAGTATAAAACACATAAAAGCTGAACTAGATACAGAACTTAACATTTTCTCTGATGCTGCCATGCCAAGTGTGCCCCTTCCCTTGCAGGATTTTATTATCACAGATCATCCTCACACACAGGTGAGATACCATTTGTCCTCCCTAACTCACTGCATAGCTAGCAAAGCACTTGTTTCTGCTATAATTCATGTGTTTTCATTTCCTTTGTATGAAGCTTGGCAAAATTTCCAAAGAGCTGAATTCTTTCGCAGTGATTTGAAGTGATCTACTAATTAAAAAGCAGGCAGACTACCAAGAGCTTAAGGTAATCATATGTTTTCCCAGAAAAATCTCCAGAAAAGAGGGTGCTTAGCCCAGTGGTCACATAGGCTGTGCCAGTTTTTGGTTCCTTCTGGGGTAGTGCCAAGGCCTGTTCCCACCCTGCTGTTTCCGTGTGGGTTCCCTCGGGCTGGCAGGAAGGTAGGGCTGCAGTTGTAGTGGTTATGTGTATTAGGTCCCCAAAGACACAAAACTCTTTCTATTGCCTGGAGTTTAATGAGAAACTACATGGTCAGGATGGCTGGCTGGCTCTGAAAGGTGTCCCCCCAGTGCAAAGATCAAGTATGGGAAATAATGTAGCTCCAAGTGTCAAGTGAAGACAAAGAGACTCAGCTTTCTCTTATCCCTCACTACTCTCACACTCCTTCCCTCTGCTGCTTGGGTTGAGTGATGTCTCACAGCTCGACTTCAGGCACTAGCCCCTGCACTCAGAAAGTGCAGTAACACCTTCATACAGCACCTTCTTCTACGAGTGAAGTCAGACCACAGGTTTGCACATTGTGGTGTTTTTCTCATTTTGTTTTTTTTCACAGCTTGACTTGCACATCCTAGCCCAAAACAAAGGCTATACTAACCTCAAAGTTAACAGGACTGCAAAAATAAAGACTCTAAAGCCTTTGCCTTTACCTCTAAAGGTTGATCAAAATTATTTTGATCTTTGCAAGGTTAATTGTTGAGGATGTGTTTGCACAGACAATACCATCAGATACATCATGTCCTTCGATGAAATTCTCTACAGCCTCTATTTGTCCCCCTTGCAATGCACTGGGGAGAACCAAGAGTGCCAACTGTATTACCCGTCCATAAGAAACAATTTAACCTAATGACCACAAACAAATGCAAATACTTCATGCAGTGTCCTGTAGGAATCACACCCACTCTGCCTCTGCCTGCAATGTGAATGCTCCTAAGTGCTCATTAGCCAAAGAGTATCTGTCCAAAAGGTATTTAGTGAGACATCCTGGTACCCTGGCCACCCTTTCTGCCAGCAGCAGCTTTCTCCAGATGCTGCTGCTGCTGCTTCTGCTGAAGCACTGGTGATTTTCAGTACACTCTTGAAGGTGCTTGGAACTTCCTGAGACCAGGATTTAAGATACCGCATGCCAGTGATATAACGATTATACCCAGAATTAGCCTGCCTCCCATATAAAAGACCGCTAGGCCTGTTACGCAACTGCATCAATCATGCAGAAGGAACAAAGATCTGAGTGATGGTAAAGCATCATGCCCAGTATTAGAGACACTTGGCTTCAAACCTGAGGAACAATCGGAGTAGTGTTTTGTGCCCTAAAAGAACTGTCTAGATTCTTTTGCTTTTTTTTTTAGCCCTTCTCAATGCCCAAATATCTTAAACATAAAACCTCCTTGTTAAAGGAAAGAATGCCAAAGGGTAGTCAAAATCCTCTAAACAGAACAAAGAGCTCACTACTTCAGTCAGTTTGTTTCCCTTCCTGCTCTCCCTTCCCCTTTCTACGTTCAGTCTTCAACTACTGCAAGACACAGGACAGGAGACAGTTTCCTACCGGTTAGGCTGAGCACTTATTTTCTTTCTATGGGTAGGAAAGCAGTTTCCTGAATCCGCAGAGCAGAAGTCAGTGTTACTGGTGCTCAGATAACACAGACAACACAGGAACAGAGTTATAAGATATATGGGGTAAGAGCCCATGTCAGAGGTTACCTGTCTCCATGACACTCCTTCCTGTCAAGAGCAACCATATCTGTTTTTCATGCACATATTGCCAGTAACTAGTCACGTACAGGCTACTTCTGACTGCATATTATAAACATGAAGCACAAAAGAGGAAAATTAGTATTTAGGAGATTGAAAGCATTTGTTACCTTATTTTCTGCAATTAACTATGCTTGTAGAACAAAACAGCTACAAAGAACTAAATGTTACAGCAGACAGGAGTACAAGTCATTATTCCTAATCCTCAACAGTTGCATATAATGTTCAAACTCAGCAAGACAGTGATGTACATCATCTAGCTATAGAGAAACTCTGGGAAGTTAGAGTTGAAGGTAGAAAAGTTGATGGTCTACAGAGAACTGAGTTACTGGGTAATTAGATACAAGCCAGCGCTTCCTTTCAGCACTGCAGGTACTGCAGAGGCTCTTTGCTATCAAAGCAAGATGTGCCAGAAGCAATCCTGAACAGAAAGAAGAGAGAGCCTGCTCAGGAAGGAAAAGTGGGCTGAAAGCTGCCGTTATCAGAGCCAAGTGAAGGAACCACATCATCTGAAAAGGAAGGGTATCCTGCGCTCTTTTGCCCATTGGCATTAGATTAAACCTGGTTAACATTTATTACCTTTCCTAGATTTCTTCTATTCACCACTCTAATATCAAACCAACAGGCTTAAACAAAAGCATGTAGAAAGGAGAGTTAGAACCATATGTTACCATCAAACTCGTTGTTCATCAGACATGACATTACACATGTTCAGAGATTCTGGGGAAAGCTTCTGTGAACGATGTTTTTCAATAAGCTGTTTGCTGTCTTGCATACGTTAGAAGTTTTTCTAGGTGTTTCTTACCTCCATTTTGTTTTATGCATAGATCACTACAGCTTTTCCAGGTAAAAGTACTTTTTATATTTATGTAAATATTTAAAAGTAACTGGCACTACATTTAGTTTATTGGAGTTACACTTGTTCTGACTGCTAATCTGAAGAGTTGAAGCATGTCATTAGCAAAGTCAGTGTACCAAAAAAAAAAGTCACATACAAAAAATGGCCTCTGATGAAAGTTAACGTATCTAGGAAATGGAGACATATAAAATCCGGTCTGCTGGCCTCTAAGAATAGAAATGAGAGCAGGTGGTGGTTAAGACAGGATGGATAAAAGAAAAGATGAACAAAAAGCATGCCCTAAATAAATAGGTGTGAAAGTGAAAATCTCCACTAGATTTTTTTCCAGCAACTCACTTTGATCTTTTCATTCTAGCATCCTTTTCCGATTGAAGCTATTATTAGCATCAGCCACCCAGGGAAGGTAGGTAGTCCAGTGCAGTACTTTCTTCTTCCTGAGCTTAGCAGCGCGGTCCATCAATGGCCAAAGACCTCAAGCAGTTATTGGACATCTGCTCTTTTAACTAGGGAAGCCAGTACCTTGAATAAAGCTCCTCATCAGTACAAAGGAAAAACCCAGGGGAAGGTATCTGACAAGTGCAAACAAAGCCAGAACTATGATTGAAAAGCTGCTGGCAAAATGACTAAATCCACTAGCCAGAAGGGTAAATATTGCCCTCAAAACATGGAGAATCTGTCTGGGTGCAGTCACTGACTCCACAGACTGGACATCCGCTGGGGACTGTATACATAAAAATAATACATAAAAATATATGTGCCTCCCAGCACCGTAGCAGATGCTTTTCTGTACACCTGCATTAAGAAAAGAAAGTCAGGAGTACCGAAAAGGAAAATGAGAACTCAGTTCCACAGCTACAAACTGACCCAGGCATTTTGTCCAGCACAGGGGATGTTTTGAGAAACTTTAGTGCTATCTAATTTTTAGGTCTATTTCAAATTGACATTTTAAGCAGGTTTGGGTTGTGGGTTCTCAGTCAGCCTTTAATGTTCTGTATTACTTAACGTGGGGCAGTTGAACAGTTGCTATTAGCTCAGATCAACTGTGACAAATTTATTGTGTAACAAGTACATCACAATTTCATATCTAAAGTTCATAGTCATAGCGCACAGCAAATGCAAAGTAATGCAGAAAGAAAACGCTCAACTGAACTTACGACAAGGTAAAAATGTGAACACAAGTAGTTATTGCAGCTCTGCGATGCCAAGAGAAGGTGTGGTGCCTGGCAAAAAGCAAGCCTTCAGAAAGGAAGTAAAATATTGCAAATACAAGTTTAGCAACAGGATGTGATAGCTCAGCCCACAACATGGATTATTGGACTTTTGAGATGGGCCTGAGCTAATTTTAGCTCTCATTTCAAGTAGAGCAGGGCACTTCCTCCAGTGAAAGAGAAGCAGTGACCTTCACAGAGAACTGTGAGGTTTCTCCTATCAAAGTCTGCATTTGCTTTAAAAGCTCCTGCTTCTATTTTAGACTTCCAGGAGGGCTGCTGTGCTGAAAGTCCTGTCTCTTTTTTTAGATAAATCAACCTGAGTAAATAAAAAAATATTACCTCTCCCTTGTCTGGTTTATATCTTCAGATTCTCGTGGCAGAGATACTGCCACCACAAGCTTGCTGATTTTTTCTTACTTAGGTACTTATTGCTGTTGGCCTTAAATGACAGATTTGAGAATTGTGGAAGAATCAGCAAACTTCTGACCCTAACAGACACAGACAGCTTTCAGTCATCTGTTAAATGGTGACAGGGACTCATGGTCAGGGTTCCAAGTAATACCCATTTGATAAGTAAAATGTATGAAGGAAATCCTCCAACACTCACTTGCACAAAACACACCTATTTTTAAGAATTAGAACTTTGTTTTCCTGCTCTCTTGCTCCTTGGTGATGGTGTTTCTGGTTAGACATACGGTGCCTAAGGAAACACGGCTTCTTCTAGAAGAGCAATACGGATTGAGAGGGGCAGAAAGAGAGTAAGCAGCTTTGAGAAGTCCAGTGATGAGAGACTCTGGTTTCCTGCCATTTCAGCAGTCAGACAGGCTGTTCACACTTGTATGTGCTTTGCAAAAACCAAGAAAAGGTCACCTAAGTGGAAAACAATGCGGTGAGTGTTATTTTGCAGCTACTTTAGAGTACTTTAAAAAGCCATACCAAGACATTAAATATACATGGCCATTTGTGGTTGGAACAAATGTTTTCAAACACAATTCAGTCCCACACAAAGCACTGCATCAAAACCCACTTTAGAGCTATCCCGAGAACAGTTAGACTGGTCCCCAAACATGTCTTTGTACAGAAAGAAACAAAGCAGACACAAGGTCTCTGACCAAGAGAGATGCCCAAGTCTATACATATTAATGACTACAGACTTTGTTGGACTTCATTAGACTCAGGCTTACCAGGTTATTTTACCCTGTCAACACAATGCATGGAAATATTTGTCACATGAGTCTGCCAGCAGAATTTCTTCTCCTGCACAGGCCTTGCCATGCTTGACAATATTTACTAGGTACTGGAGGACTTGCTCCAGCTTTACAAGCACAGCTCTAATTCAGACTCAGAGAAACTCTGTATTCTTATATCACTGTTCCCCATAAATTACCACCAGATAACTGAGACTTTTCATAGTGATGAACTCAGTGCACAGTCTCATCACTGAGGAGAAGAACTGGCCAAAGGGAAAAATAAAACAGACTGTATTGTATTCTGTGCTGAAGAAACAAGGGAAAGAACACCTGGAATTTGCATTGGACTGACATACATTCATTCCTACTTGAGAAACAGACTTAGCTGTTAGGACTTCTTTGCTGGAACTGATGGGAGAAAACTTTGGCAATAACGATTCTGTCCCCTAATCTTTTCCTGCTTCCCCCATCTGTGACTGTTCTTTTGTTGTGTTTTTTGGGGTTTGGTTGTTTTGTTCTGTTTTTCTGCTTTTAATCTGTCTTACCTTCTCGTAGTCACTGTGTCCCTCTCATGATTTTTAATTGGGTCATATCCTCTGCTTCACTAATTTCTTAAGCTAAGCTGGACTCCATGAATCAGTCTCTTGGGCAGCTTTCAGGCCCTCTGCCGCCTAAACCCTTTTCAGCAGCAGCCTGGGGTTCTCTCCCATTTGCATTAATTGAACGGTTCACTTTGCTCTGGGACAAAGGAAAAGAAGCATCTTCAAGTGGAGGGAAAGTCACACTCAGCAGCAGCTTTGGGAAAAAGCTCAAAACCAACTTTGGAAACATCAGGAAACAAAACGTGTGGAAGCATACAGAAAATTAAGCTTATGGTGAGAGGAGGGGAGAGTAGCCAAGTTGTATAGCCAGTAGAAAGAACAAAACAATGCAATAAATTCAGAGGAAAGACTGTTTGAAGTTACTGCTTTGCAAGAAGTTAATGCCAAACACTAAGCTAGACACATTTTATGGTTAATAAGTTTGGGACCAAATGGATGCGAGTCATCTTGCCTGAAGCAACTCCTAGGTGCTTTCTCTCTCACTGCTGTCTGAGAAGGAACAATGTATGCAACAGTCCTCCTGAGATATTGCATGAAGCAGCATTTACTGAATTACAATGGGTTTAGAAAGAGAACAACATTATGGGGAGAGAGCGCGCACACCTCAGTAAACAGCAACAGGCTCAGGAACTGGCAAACACCTTGTTCCATGAACACTAATTATACAGCTGCTTGTTCTGCGGGCATCATCCTGTGCCTCACGAAAGAGTCATTTCATCAAGGGAACAAAGCAGTGCCTATGAGGGAGTTGAGATACTCTCCAAATAACAGTTATGAAGATACTCATCCACTGCATATTCTCTCAACAGATTTGATTCATTAATGTTCAAATTAGTGGCAGAGGAGATGGGATAATAAGATCTATCACCTGCTTTGTAATTTTATGAGCAATTATGAGCAACTCCTTCCTCAGGGATTGCAAAAGACAGATTGATTCAGGAATGAAAGCTATAAGGTGTTTTTCTATGGTTACATTTTGCTGTATGCATGCCTTGTGGCTAAAAACAGTATTTTCCTCCAAAACTGGAGAGAAAGCTTTGCACCTGCAGAGATGTGCTGACTGATTTGCTCAGGACACCTGAGTTACATTGTACCAGGGCCAGAGAGAGCATGTGCAACTGGGGCACAGCTCCTCAGACATGGAGGGTGCAAAACAATTAATCATGAAACTCATCTGGCTGTTTGGAGTCAACACTGGCTGAGTTCATTCACTGGACAGTGGAGGGATAAGGGGGATCTTCTTGCTGGGTGCAAAATACTTTTTTTACCATTAAACAGGACCCTATTTCAAACAGTACGAGAAGGGAATAACTAATGATATATGCTCTTCCCATAACTGTGTTGAGCTCCAGACCAGGTAAACTTCTGGTCCTTTCTTCAGGCATTGCTTCTTCCAGGTCCACAGCTATGACCCCCCCATCACCTCCCCGCAATCAAACTGATGTACGCTGGCACCATTTGGCCGTTTCGTGACTGCCCGATCCTCCATGCACCCAGGCCCGTGGTTCAATAGGCTGCAGCCAGCAACTCCCAAGAGCCTGCTTAAAGCACACGGAAAATGCTTTAGCAGAAAAAAATCTCATAATGCAAATGGAAAGAAAAGAATATTAAGAGACTCTGCACGTGGTTTTTCTCTAAAGGCAAATAGGTGTAATTTATATCCCCCACCCTTTTGGGCTATGACAATCCCCAAAAGAGTTATTCCCCACTCCCCAAGAGAGTGATTCCCACTGATACCTCTGCAGATTCCCTCCTAACTCCTTCTCCTTTGGCAGACATAATGGCTTCAAAATGAGCTGAACTGCCATGTCATTTAAGTGTTTCCCAAGAGGAGTGTGTGACAGTTCATCTCCAGCCCTAGGTGTATGATGCTTGGCAATGCTGCTTCCAAACAAGTCCAATAAATACATCCAGCTACCATTTAAAAACTGTTCTTCTCCCATCCACGGGAGGAATTTTTTTTTTTTCCCTGGCAATAAGTGGACAGGACAGAGCCACTAATAATTTTTCTAAGAACTGTCTTGCCATAAATCATTCCAAATAGATGTCGAGCACACCTGTGTCAGCCCACTCTCCCCTTCTCCAGCTTATCAGGAAGTGCAGGCACTTCCAGGGTGAGAACACTAGAGGTTTCTCTTTCTCAACACTTTCCCCTGAGCAAGAAAGCCAGAGTCCATTCTCTCTCTGGTGCCTGGAAATAGCAAAGGAAGGCAGGCAGCTTGAGCGAAGCTTGAGTTTCTGAAACTGCCTGTTTCTGAAATAGGGCCCAATGCTTCTCCTTGCTGTGAAGCACAGACACATGAACAACTCATCAGTCCAGGACTGGAACAAGACCTTCTGGCTTCCTCAAAATGCAAAAGACTTCCTATGGCAGCAGTCAAATCATCCATCTTCAACCCCTGAATTTCAAGGCATGAATAAATGCCTTGAGTCCAACTTTTTCTTAGCTCTGTCTCTCTACGTTCAAGTGGAACCTTGCACTAAGAGGCAGAACATGGCATGTTCCTCCAAGCAGCACATCGCTTCCTTCCAGCCACTTGACGGCAGATCTGAGGGATGAAGGTATACTTCTATCCTCAACAAGTGGCTCATGCTCATGTAATTAATAGACCCAGTGCCCACAGGTCAGATATTTCTTTAATTTTAACGCCTCCAAACAGCTCAACTGATGTTATCCATCTCCTTACATGTGAACTGTGACCGATGGAAGCCAAAGCAATATAATGATTTACTGTCTTTCTTAGCCAGTAATGTTTATGTGGACCCCGAGGGAAGATTAAAGAAAGTTTTTACAATCAGCAGTGATAGAAAATTGTAGCTTGGTATTACAGGTGCAATTTTAGCTCATAATTGACTATACCTACCTTCCTTTCCAATACACAAAAGTTAGTAGCAGGCTAAGCCCAAGTTCTATTTTGAATATCTGTCTGTCTGAAAACATTTGGTGCTCAAATAGATCTCAAATGGCTTAAGCTATATCAGGAGAAAAAAAAAAAACCATGCCAGATTTAGAGGACCTTACACAATATTTTCATGAAGAATATTGGCATCAAGAAGACATGCACAGGTGGAGTGGGGGAGGAGAATACACAAAGGAGATGAAAAACTGAGCAGTGACACCTACTAAATATCTCCAGGTTCCACCTTTCACAGACTTTAGAGAATAACTTTTATGAAAGATGAACTACTTTTTCTAAAGGGTTTAGTTCATGAGATAGTGCTTATGAAAAACTTACAGAGAAATGTTCCCATAAGTCTGACTAGCAAGAAGTGCTCATACTTTACTACAAGCAAAGCAACTTGCAGTTCAATTTTAAACAGTGTGTCTGCAGGCTATCACTTCCACCTATTTATGGAAAAACTTGTTAATATTGAGACATACTCAGAGCAGTGTTTAGCAAGAATGGCCCCAGGCAAAGGATTCACCCACTGCAAGAATCACTAGGGTTTTCTCTGCAAATAACACTCAAAATCCAAAGTAAGCCCATATTTGCTGGGAGATGTCTCAGCAGGAATGCCACATTAAGGATAATGATTTCATCTTAGAATGCGCAGCCCTGGATTGGTGATCATTTATTTAGAGGCTGCCTTACTAAGGAATATGGCAACTGCTACATGGAGCTGTTACAAGGGGAATTTCCAACCCTTATAAATAGATATTATTTTGGAGACACATGAGCTTTCAAGGGTAATCAGCTTTAATTTAAAAATGTTCTATTACAAAGGACCTTTAAGTGAGAAAGTCTTTGAAAATGAAGTAGTTCCCAAGGAATTCTTAGCTTCCAATGTAATTATCTCCTTAACAGATAATAATTTTCACAACTGAATATGTTTTTTGGAGACATAGCCTCCTGCAGGTAGGAGAGAGATGCCAGTCCTCCCTCCCAAAGAGTCAGTTTCCCCTGCCCCCCCACCCCCATGTCCTAAGCTTTTCTCACATTTGGAAGAAAATATACAGAAGGGAAAGGTACTACAAAGAATTACTATAAAAGTTTCATTCTTCCATAGTCTTCTCAACTTCTTAGAGTGGTGTCTTCCATGCTTTCATACTCATCACTCTGACAAGTATTTTGTAAAGGTAAACTATAGCTGCAATAGGTAATAGCATCTCTTCGTAAGTTTTAAGAAATTAAACATTAAAAACCAAGTTCTTACCTCATTGTCCTAGTATCTTCTAAAACCAAAGGGGAAGAAAACAGAACAGCTATTTATCTGGCAGCTAATTGATTATTCTTTTCCATTCAGGTAAGAAACCAGTAAATCATTATGTCTGTGCAAGGTTGTTTTTCTTAATAACAGCTTTATTAAACTCAAATTGCGTCTGACTTGTTGCATCATTGTTTGTGGGTAATAATCTAAGTATTTGAATTTTTCATACTTTTGAAAGAGGAGCTTAGGTGAAAAACAAATATTGACACTCAAATCATACACTTAGATCCCACAAGTGAGGTGGAGAAGATTAATAGCCCTATTAAAAGACAGCTGGTGGTGTAGTTTTAAATGCATGTATTGGCTTTAAAAATATAAAGCTAATGCATGCATTTATTAACCATTAATTATTAACCATTATTAACCATTAACAAGTTCTAAGTTGTATACATTACATCAGTTTCTGGTTTCAGCTTATTCAGTCATTCAAGATACAGAGGTGGGTTTTTTCCTGCAGTATGTAACTATATACACTTTCTTTATATATAAAAGCATTTATTTTCCTCTTTTCCATTTTCAGTATTTGCAAATCACAACCATACTGTTCAAGTCCCTTTAAGATGTGCCATTTTTGATAAACAGCAAATTCTTAGTAAAAGCAGGAAGAGAGATTTCTATCCTTCACTGACACGGAAAGGCAACCTACCTGCTCATCAGGCACCTGCTCCCTTACACTGCCCACAATTCAAAGCAGAGCATTAAAGACTGTCAGTGTTGAGTTCAGTGATTCCAAACATCCCTGAAGTCTGCTGGACTACTGTGATAGAAGCATTAAGACATTTTGGAAATACTCAGCAGTACAAAACCAGAGTTACAGTAGGATATTACCATGGAAAAAAATAATTGGCTTTAAGGAAGAGGGGAAAACAGCATTCAGCTGTTGCTGCATAGCCCCTGCTCTGTACACAGGTGTAGCGTGCTGGCTGGCTCCCCAGAGGATAGACAAGGATGAGCTGGGGAAAGCAACAGTAATAGTTTTCTGGACACCTCCTCTGGAGATGGATAGTGGATTTAGAGACCCCATGTCCTGACTCTCCAAGTGAAACTGGAATAGGTGGCATTACTTAGGGGTTCCCTTTCAGTGTGGGCCCAATACAATCGCAGCTGATTAACATACACTTACAATGTTCATGCAATATCCCTTGCTCATCAAAACACAGAGCAACGTTAATAAACATTATTAAACGGGTGCTATCTGAGAAGATGATCACAGTTTGACTCGTGCCATCCTGTTTATTGCAGTGGATTATAAATGAGAATGAGGTCTGGCGCATAAACATCTGCTTTTGGGTGCCCAGTTTTGGTGAGCTATTGAATCCCATGTTTCACCTCATACAATCATTAATCAAAGCTCCAGTACCCTGATTTTTGTGTGTTTTGATAAAAAACATAGCAGTAAAGGTGACACCATTTTAAAAGACCTCTGCTGATCCCAGCACAACAGACCATTGGGAAGCTCATCTTCTCTGGGAGGCTGAGCAGAGCAACCCCCACTTGCTAGGACCTCCTGGGAATTGCCACCCCCCTCTTTCCCTCACTATGCACCTGATGCAGCCAGCACAGAGCCACTCCAGACAGCACACCTGCGAAGGAAACCCTCTGCTCTGTCAGTAGCAGAAAAGGAAAAGTAGAGAAAACATCCTTCGTGTTATAAGAAAGCTAAGGCAGAAGAGAAAGTATTTTTAGGAAGCAATCATTTGGACACCGACATGAGAACCTGTTGTTGCAAGATATGCAGTAATATGAATAGTACAGTTTGTTCCTTATCAGGCTTCACATTGTTTAATATCTGCATTTAAAAAATAACATTTTCCAGCTTGTTTACTCAGCTCTTTCCTTCCCAATTTTATCTGTTATTAATTACAATTGGAAACCATAAAAGCCCAATAGCACAAAGAACACTTTGCAGCAGCCAGCCACCGTCCTGTTAACAGCATTCACCCTGCATTGCATGGCTGCTGGTGATGTCCAACAGCTTGCTGTTCCACAGAAATAAGGAATAAAACAGGTTAAAGCAGAATCAATGTCTTATCACTGAAGACTACAGCTTGCCTTGTTAACAAAGAAGGAACAGAAATCCTTTTCTGATGTAATTTGCAGCAAGAAAAGGCAGTTTTGATGGAGCTACAGAATTACAATATGTACAACACAGCTAACCTATGTTCTCTCCGTATGCCAGTCAATTCTCTTTTAACCACAGCAACTCAATTCAATTCAAAGAATTTTCTGTGCAAGCATTAAAGTTAAAAACTTTAAATGCAAGCCTGCCTAGTCAGTTGCCACAGAACATTGGCTTTTGGAGGCTGTTCAGGCAGGTGCTGTCCCTGGGCTTGCCAGGTTCACCTATGTTACTCTACTGATTGCCTGCTGAAACATACAGACTTGTCTTTTGAAACTACAACTCTGACTTTTAATAAAATAAGTTTATTAATTAAAGAACAAATAGTCTTGTTTAACTACAGAGCAGATATAATGTCTAGAAATAACAGAAACTTACCAACTAAAGTGCATCTGATGTAGCAGCTCTATAAACAGACTACTAAGGGCAATTTACATGTTTGTCAATTAGACAATTAAGGTTGTTTTTCAGTTAGCAACTTAGTAACACATGCATGCAAAGTAGGCATATATTTAAGGAGAGCTCTTGAGCAGGTAAGTTGGATGGTGGTGGTTCTGTTTTTTCTAGATAGGAAAGTTGGGGGGGTCGACTATAGAAAGGGCTATATTTTTGGTGCCTTCTTTAGTAGTGTACTCATGTGCAGAGTCTCAGGTAGATTGAGTTACATCTAAGATGAAAACTTTGAAGACAGAAGGAAGCATTGTATTATTTTCCTTCATTGTATTATTATATTTCTTCAAAGTGAAGCTTTGAGGAAAAAAAAAAGACGACTTCTGGGTAGATAAGATGTAGTTATCCAAATCCTAGTCTAACAATTTCTGAAGTGCTTTGTTTTTCACAATGTGTGTGGCTACTAACACCTGGGGTTTTTTCTTCTTTTGAAGTAGGGATGACTCATGACCTCTAGGAAGAGATGATGTTTGTGTTCACAGTGTTTGTGTGTACCCTGCATAGGAATAAACAAGGTAAAATAAGCCTTTTGTTCTTCTCCTGAATAGACTAGGTGTAGTGAGGAAAGCACAGAGAGAAAGATACATGCTGTTCCAAAATAGCTTAATTGTTTTGTCTGTTACAGTCTAAGTATAATAACATAGTCAAATATGGGTTGACTATTTTGATTATAATATTAAGAAAAATCAAAGATATGATGAGATTCTAATGAACACATTTCACAGGAACTAGGTATAAGACTTTCCAGCATCTAAACAAGATTGTGGAGAGAAGGAAGCAGACTTTTTAACTACCAGGAGCACCTAGCAGGAGGGTTATACGTCTCAAAACTGGATTATCTGCTGCCTTCTTTCAAAAGCCTAGCTGCCAGCAGACAGAAACCTAGCTAATAGTCTGGGCAGCAGGATGGTACTTGTAACAAGCAGGACTCTCCATTCTCAAGGATGAGCCTAGAGGCTTAAAACCAATTAATCTTACCACGAGGGAAATACAAATCTGGCTTTGAGCTTATAGTACTGGTTTTATTCTGTCATCAGTATTGCCATGTTAGCAATAGCATTGAGAGAGTTTCCCCAGAATGGCTGAAAGCAACAGAGGCAGTGTCACTCTTTTGCACTGTGCAGCATCATGATTTATTATCTATGGATGATGATGTCTAATCTAATGACAATTTTTTTAATGGTGTGTTGTGGCAGGGTAATAGTGGCCACAGAATCATAGCATCATAGAATGGTTTGGGTTGGAAGGGACCTTTGAAAGTCCAACCCCCCTGCAATGAGCAGGGACATCTTCAGCTAGATCAGAGCCCCGTCCAGCCTGACCTTGAATGTTCCCAGGGATGGGGCAACTACGACGTCTCTGGGCAACCTGTGCCAATGTTTCACCACCTTCACTGTAAAACATTTCTTCCTTATATCTAGTCTAAATCTGCCCTCTTTTAGTTTAAAACCATTACCCTTTTATCTTATCGCAACAGGCCCTACTCAAAAGTCTGTCCCCATCTTTCTTATAAGCCCCCTTTAAGTATTGAAAGGCCGCAATAAAGTCTCCTTGGAGTCTTGTCTTCTCCAGGCTGAACAACCCCAACTCTCTCAGCCTTTCTTCATAGGAGATGCATACCATCCCCCCACTCCAAAAGGTCCACGTCTTTCCTGTGCCGAGGGCTCCAGAGCTGGACACAGTACTGCAGGTGGGGTCTCACCAGAGCAGAGTAGAGGGGCAGAATCACCTCGCTTGACCTGCTGGCCACGCTTCTTTTGATGCAGCCCAGGATAAGGTTGGCCTTCTGGGCTGCGAGCACACATTGCCGGCTCACATCCAGCTTTTCACCCACCAGCATCCCCAAGTCCTTCTCGGCAGGGCTGCTCTCAATCCCTTCATCCCCCAGCCTGTATTGATACCAGAGGCTGCCCCAACCCAGGTGCAGGACCTTGCACTTGCCCTTGTTGAACCTCATGACGTTCAGAGGGGCACACTTCTCGAGCTTGTCCAGGTCCCTCTGGATGGCAGGAACAGCTGTGACTTTGTTTAGGACAGCTTTCACTCAGGTGAGGAGTCTTGGTTTGCTCACTGCTTCAGAAGACATCTCCGTGTTACATATCTTGGTTCACTGCCTTTGCACCAGCTCATCTTTTCAGGGAGAAAACTGCAGAACATTGAGGTTTCTGTTTTAACTGGAGTGCTTCCCTTCCTGCCTCTTGCCTTGTTGAGGGTTCCTTCACCCTGTTGCTCCAGGCTGTGATGAGAGCCCCCAGGTGTACTTAATGCAACTTCCTTGTTAACTATTTCAAAGCAGGGAATATGTTTTTTTATTTCTTGTATTTGAAGTTTGGCAATTGTGGAAATTTTGTGAAATGATGTTATTATTCAAATGTCCTGGTTTGTTTTTTAATCCTTTGGCAATATCATGTGTTCAAAATTTTAAAAAGGAAAAAAAAAATATGTTACCATCCTGAATAGGGTTTAAAGTAACTGACTTTAGGACTAGACCTCATTTGTATTCTGCTTGCTAGAAACTGCCAAGAGAAGATTGTCTCCCAGTCTATGATCCATTTGTCTGGACTTCTCAGATAGTCTTCAACAGTTCTTTTTCCTGCATACCAGCAGGCATCATCAAAATCAGCTCCCTCCTCTTCTGAGCAGCTAGGATTAAAAACATCTGATAAATGCATATTGCCCTTTACCTGAAAATCAGAGCTGAATATAAAAGACATATCAGGTAGAAAATTATGTCCTCAAAAAAGACTTCTCTCCTCATGAAACCTAATCTAGCCCCTGGGGTATTCCTCTTAAAACTGCCCAAAGTTATACTAAAGTATACCTCATACTTTATCCAGTTATAGGTGACTTAGATTAAGCAGTCCTTATATGGAATCATGCTTCCTAGAATGCCTATAGAATTAAGATTTGCTTCTTAAAGTTCAGATGAGAGGTTTAGGTTTTATTTGATAGTCAACAGAGGACATTTAACTGAAAGGGGTTTATTTTAGACCTCCTACAAGACAGATACAGAAATATATAGATTACACAATTCTGTATCTCTTTGCTGGTGACCAGCTGTTTGCAGCCATTCGAGGTTGTTACAGAGACAGACTGAAAGGTACAGGTGAGAAGATGAATGTGACTAGGAGAAGCAAAACTCAGATCCTAAGCCACAGTTTGGACTTTGCAGAGGAAGAGTGCTAACATACCACATTTTGTTTGGCCAATGGTCACTCATTGAACGTGGCAAACATCTGAGGCAGCAGTTAGCAGGAGAGCACAAGGAGAAGAGAGATTTTGAAGCTGCATATAGATCAGAAGGTAACCAAAGAAGGTCAGTGTCTAACAAAAGATTGTTACTTTAAAGCAGTTGTGCGGGGTTTTTTGTTTCCAGATACAATGTATGCTCCAAATAGGATTTTACAACTTGTGAACATTTGAGGTCCCATGGATGGGAGTTTACACTCCCCTAGTGTTACAGGGCAGTGCTTGGCATTGATTTTTGCTGCACTTCCTTACAAAAACAGCACTTCCTTACAAAAACAACAATTTTATTGCTGAGGATCACTTTGACCGGCCCAAGGGTGAAATGGAAGTTCATAGAATCATAGTATAGTTTGGATTGGAGGGGACCTTTAAAGGTCATCTAGTCCAAGCCCCCTGCTGTGGGCAGAGACATCTTCAAATAGATCAGGTTTGTGGGTTTCTAATGGATATTTCTCCAAGAGGAGAGATTAGATGTGTGGAGAGACCATCTAAGGACCCAGTGACAGCAGTTGGTGAAAGCATCAGCCTTTTATGCACTGATCCTTGGGGCCCCTTCCCACTCAGTCATGCCAGGCTCTATCCCACCACCTGGCCAGCCTTCTCACATCTGCATTTTATGGTTCTCCTGCAGGAACAAGTTGTAAGGAAGGTCTTGGTGCCATTTCAGGCAGTAGCTTTATCTTCAGGATAGCAGTGGTTTGAGTAGCAGCTTGCATGCATGGCAGCATTTGTCTGATATCTTACTTCCAGTTCACCTCATAAAAAGCCACGTATAAATAATCCCCAGCTTCAGCTTGGATCCATTCTTACATCAGGATTTGGTGTTTTGTTCACCTTTCTGTATAGGTGAAATTTGTTCAAGTACAAACTTTAAACCTTATTTGAACACCACTTCAGGGTTTTTAGGGTCAAATTGGATCAGACAGACCAATGTTTATTTCAAAGACAGGGCAGACTAAAGCTGAAGGGAAGAAAAATGGGTTTTCTCACCTAAATTTGTGCATAGCAAAGCATGCTGTCTGCATACAATAAACAAATCAGGGGAGAGAAGGAGGAACCAACAAGTGGAACTGGAACCGTAGCTTTCGCTATGATGCCGTTATTCTCTTGAAGTTAGTTCAGTATTATGCCAGATTTCTACAGTGCATAATAATTTAGGTCCCAGATCAAGATATATCAAGGGATTGTGTCCATAATGCTCTCCCTGTATGGAATAGAAGGTCTCCCAAAACAAAAACCTTTGGCTGGGAGAAGCCAGTCTACCTGAATGGTCTTAATTGGTTAGGTAATAAAGACTTCATTATCTGCTCAAAACACAAGATGCAGTGTACTTCAGTCATGCATTATGTTTTGTTTAGTAGCATTAGTAAGCTTCTTACTTAAGCCTGTATTATGTAATTAAAAAAATAGATAAATCATCAGGGAAAAATTCAGTAGAAGGTTCTGAAGCCTGATCTGTCTCAAAATATAGGCTGGTTATTAAAAGGGGATAACTGGAAAATTAAAGGGTACAATACATGTGCTGTTGTAACCCTTTCAAACGCTGAGATTCTCCCCAATGCCCCTGCTTTTGGACTTGTGACACTTGATGCTTTTCCTGAGGCCCTTCCATGGCAACAGGCCTCTCAAGAGCACCGTAACCTCCCCTGCACCTCGGCTCCCTCCCAATTCCTGTTTCTAACATTCCTCAGCACCCTGGTCTTGCCAAATGTCAGCCTTTCACAGGCATTTTCACAATGCCAATCAGCTTATAAAGGAAAGCTAAATCTTCTTTTGCAGTGCCTGGGGATTCAGTTACCTCCCCAAATCTCCAGGTGTGATATTGTTGTAAATATCTATGTCTGAGCTTTATTTACAAGGACAAGCTCCCTACAGGGGAAACTCTGAGCCCAGAGGAATTGGTGGCTTTGCTGATAGAAGATGGACTCCTGATGTGGAGCTCTGTGGCTTGCAATGGCTCGGTTGTTTATTCAGAAGCAGCTTCCAAGTCTCTGGTTACTTTGAAATCATTGGCAACTATGATGAAACACAATTAGAGAATATGAAATATTCAGGGTTTTTATTTCCTTCAGGATTTTTTTTTTTTTCACTAAACCCAGCAGTGACCCAGATTCCTCATCAGATTTAGGTTTGCTTCTGTTGCCTGGAAGCTGGAATAACAATTGCAGCTGTCTGGTGCAGATCATGACCCCTTTGCCCCGATCCCTGACACCTTGCAGGAACACTTTTGCAAATAGTGGGCAGGATAAGTATGCCAGTTATGTTCTTTGGTTTTGCTTGGTATACAGAGAAGAGCCAGTGATATTAAAATGAACTTCCATTAATTCACCCTGAATTGAAGCTTGCATATTCCCCAGGCTTCCTTAAATTTACATCTACAGATGGTACATGTTTGTTGTGTTGCTGAAAGACATAAGTTAAGATTTTTATCTCCTCATCTTACGGAAATGTACAAAGAAATAGTGGACAAAAGGCTGTTATTTGCTTTTGCTGGACAGAGATTTCAACAGAGCATTTGAAGACTGCTCCAACTATTTTGTTTTTCTCAGTTTTTAATATGGTGACAAAGTGGCTCTGATTTAAAACGGTGACAAGGACAGATCTGCTCATATTCTATTCTATATCAAATTGTGATATATAATTTGACCTCCCTTCATCTTGGAGGATGTACTTCAGCTGTGCTGCCCCAATTGTTCCTTTTGCGTTTGCCTTCCTTCAGGGTAAGGGAAAATTAGAGTGAGTTTCTTCAAGCTTCAAAAATCTTGGCAGTGATAAAGACTCACTTTAATAAGCAGAGCTTTCCAAGCTCTGAGATCTTAGGCAAAGACCACTGAGGAAAATATCTCATTTCAGCAGAGATTATAATGCTAAAAAATAAATCAACAGAGGAAAATGGGGGGAAGGAGGAAATTAAAAAAAAAAAAGTGGCTGACAACCAAAAGCAAGTACGAAATTATATTCTTTCTTCCTCATATCCTAATACGAGACCAATCAAATAAACACCCATAGCGTCATTTTCTGGTTCCAGCAAACGTATGCGTGGCATGAAAATCACTGAAATGGGCGTTTTAGCCTGAAAGTCAGAGACTGAAAGGATGGCCAATTAATTCTCATCTTTCACAGCATGCTCCACTCTGTGACAAGAGCAATCCTGGTTGAACACTGTGCCTTAGCAACTCTCCTCTTCCAGCCTTAGCTTGTGAGCCACTCTCTTGAGAAATAAAGTAGAGACATCTTTTTCCCTGGTCTAGGTCATGGAAAGCTGTAAATAGCTCCTAAGGGTGAAATTAAGGTTGAAGGAGGCAAATAGTGCCATACTTAGTGTATATGCATTCATGGTACCATCTGTAGGGCCCGTTTCAAACTTGTGCTTTATGGCAGAGCTGTAGTTGGTAACATGGAACTGGAACCAGTTGCAATTAGGAAATGAATCAATGACACCAAGACTATTCCTTGCAGGTTACTGTCCAACCTATTCACAACAGATATTATCATAGAATAGAATCATAGAATCCTTAAGGTTGGAAAAGACCTCTAAGATCGAGTCCAACCGTCAACCCAACACCACCATACCCACTACACCATGTCCTCAGCGCCTCATCTACACTTCTTTTAAATACTTCCAGGGATGGTGACTCAACCACTTCCCTGGGCAGCTTGGTCCAAGGCCTGACCACTCTTTCTGTAAAGAAATTTCTCCTTATGTCGAATCTAAACCTCCCTTGGCACAACTTGAAGCCATTTCCTCTCGTCCTATCCGTTGTTACTTGGGAGAAGAGACCAACACCCACCTCGCTACAACCTCCTTTCAGGTAGTTGTAGAGCGTGCTAAGGTCTCCCCTCAGCCTCCTCTTCTCCAGACTAAACAACCCCAGTTCCCTCAGCTGCTCCTCATAAGACTTGTGCTCCAGGCCCTTCACCAGCTTCGTTGCCCTCTTCTGGACACGCTCCAGCACCTCCATGTCCTTCTTGTAGTGAGGGGCCCAAAACCGAACACAGTATTCGAGGTGCAGCCTCACCAGTGCCGAGTACAGGGGCACGATCACCTCCCTGCTCCTGCTGGCCACACTATTTCTAATACAGGCCGGGATGCCGTTGGCCTTCTTGGCCACCTGGACACACTGCTGGCTCATGTTCAGCCAGCTATCAACCAGCACTCCCAGGTCCTTTTCCTCTGGGCAGCTTTCCAGCCACTCTTCCCCAAGCCCGTAGCGTTGCCTGGGGTTGTTGTGACCCAAGTGCAGGACCCGGCACTTGGCCTTGTTGAACCTCATACAGTTGGCCTCAGCCCATCGATCCAGCCTGTCCGGGTCCTTCTGCAGAGCCTGCCTACCCTCGAGCAGATCAACACTCCCACCCAGCTTGGTTTCGTCTGCAAACTTACTGAGACAGCACTCGATCCCCTCGTCCAGATCATTGATAAAGATATGGAACAGGAGCGGCCCCCTATTGCTAATGCTTAACTAGCCTTTCTGTTAGAGCTTTCCTCATGGTCAAAACTTTGCTGCAGTATAAGCCCATCATTCCCAGCCCCATTTCTGGTGAATACAGAGAAGAATTTCTCACTTTCCTCCTTTTCAGATATTTGAAGAATGTTTTATTGTCTCCTAGTCTTTTCTGGGTTAAACAAACCCAATTTTTTTTTGGTGTTTCCTCACACAGTTGCTAGACCTCTGCCTGTATTTGCTGCCTGGACTCCTCTGGATACTTTCAATTTGCCGATATATTTCCAGAAGCAGGATCATCGTGTCAGGATTGCAACCAAAGCTTTGCAAGTGTGACATGCAATGGGAGGACTGTGTGGTATGTCTCCCCAGTTGTGCCTAGATTTCATTTTTTAGCTGATCCCATTTTTCAAAGTATTGCTCTTTTTTGTATGGTGGTGTTAATCATTTGATGTTTATGCTTTCGATACTCTTTTCGTAGAAGTGCAGCACAGTCAAATGTTCCATTTCATAAGCCCATGCTCTTGATTGCTTCTATTTCCATGTGTGGAAATTACTGCTTTCCCTTCACTCATTCCATCCTATTTTTTCAGTTGATTCAGTCAAATTTGTTTTTTTTTGTCTGGGAGGTAGGGCAGTGGGAGGGAAACACCTTGCACAATTTTCACAGCTGATATTTTCAATAGTTTAATTGGGTAAAAAAATCCTCTTTCATAACTTTGTCTTCTCTTCTTAGGGCAGCAAGTGGCAAATGCTAGAGAATTCACCGCTCGGGGTAATCCTGGGCGGTATCGAGGGCAAGGAAGAGGCACACGCATGGTCACTGTGTCTGTGATGACGTTCCACAGATGAACATGGAGATCACATCTGGGGTTTGGATGGGATCTTTATACTGCAAAAATCCCAATCTACCAGTGAAACTGCCTGGCCTTCTGTATATGGTCTTTTGTGAAGGGTCTCTGTCCTATGCCTTCCCCAGGGCTGTGCCTGGGCACTGCCTTAGGTGCAGGCTGGCTGTGCTGGGGAGCACCTTAATACTTATGCACTTGGGGTGGCCAGACCCCATTCCCGTGCTCAAGCCTATGCCCTAGCCTAGTTAGGTCTGTCGCAAAGATCTAGCTGCAGGTCCCTTTGGTGTTTGCTAGCTAACTTGCTGCCTGAATCCTGGTTTTGGAAGGATAATATTAATCCACAGCACAACCTCTTGTAGGTAAAGGTGTGTTTTATGCTGGCTTATAAAGTCAGCTTGCTACCCTCTGCTAACCAGGACTAACAGTGACCTGCAACGTGATGGCACGAGATAACTCTCTGCTTTATTCTTAAATCAATTTAAAGGTTCAACGTCAATTCCCCTGAAAGCGGACTATTACAGGACACACTTTTCCTTGCATTTGCAGGTGATTAAAATAGCCCAGAGTGACTTGCTGTAACAGTGCACTTAGGATCCGTCAGCCATTTAAAATCCCAGAAATAGGTAGAGGGTTATTATATCCCCCATCCTCTGCCAATAACTGTCACTCCCACTAAGATCCATGATAGTAATTTAATTTCCATACAGGACACTGTTAATTTAGCAGACATGCAAGAAAAGTACAAAAAATCTAAGCTGAAATGACAAAAGTGTCAGGACAAACAGGGCTTCCAGAGTGGAAAACCAGTGTTTATTAAAATATGTATATACATATATATCCTTCATGTTTGTACTCTGAACTCTAAACACAGACAGCAAGGTGAGTCCTAAATGTCTGGGCTCATGCATTAAGTCTTATCAAACACATTTTGGAACATTTTGCTTGTGTTTTTTGGAAAGTAATTGTATTTGTGAATAAGAGAATTGTACTGAAACCTTCAGAATTTCACATCTTGGCTACCATAATACCTTATTCATCTGTGAAGTGTATGCTATTTTTTATTAACAATTACTGTATTCAGCAGAATTCTTTCTCTTTTAAAAAAGAAAAGAGCAGGCCTGAACCAGCCTGACCAAAACATTTGATCAGAAACAGGAAATAATGCTTAAAATTAGATTGACCTTTTAACTGAAAAACCTTTTGCAACTGGGGAAACATTTAAAACAAGGTTAGCCTGAAAGATCCTGGTGGCTCAGAGGTGGTTACTGTTTTTTTGTTGGGTATGGTTTCTTTGCACACTTTTTGGGTTTCTTGTGCAACTGCTGCCCCATAGCAGTTGCCAAGTAAGACCATCATGTGTGAGAGTCTGTGCTTATTTCCCATAATGCCAATAACAATGCCTAGAGGTGAGCTCTAATTCACTTTAACCTACAAGGCATTTACATCAGACTTGTTGACTTTTGTATCTTGGGATGATGAATCCTATGGGCTGTCTCGAAGTGAAATGAATGTCCTTGTCCCTTCATATAACACTGTCTACCCTGCAGTAATGACAGTTCACTTGCTGAAGCCTTTCTCGGATGAATAAATCTGTGATTTATTTGCTTGTTGTATTTTGCTAGTTCCCTAATGCTTTGTGTCCCCTGTGTTTTCAATTTTTCCTGTTTTCTTCCTCCCTTCCTATCACTAATCTCATATCTCAGATAATAGTAAAGATTTTAATCTTTTTTTAGCCCAGATAAGGTCATTTAGTCTCTCCTGTCCTAAAAAAATAGATCAGAGTATTTTGCCTAGTGACGTTTCATTTAGCCCTAACTAGTTTTTGACCTGCTGGGTTTAGGTAATTTTAGAAAGCCAACCACTGTTGATGCTTGTTTTCCACCACTTGGAATTTTTTTAATCTTGTTATCTCTTTAAATGCTTAATTGTTCTTTCTGTTAATCCTGCATTATTTCCAGTTTGAGCTTTGCTGACTTCAGCTTCAAACTTCTTCTATCTTGCCTTTCTCTGCTATACTGAAATAATGTGCTACCATCAGCTGTCTGTTAGCCATGTGTGCAGAGTGCAATTAAATAATCTCTTACCCTCTGTCTTACAAGCTGAATCAATTAGGCATCTGTCAGCCGTTAAAAAATAATTTTTTGGACATTTCTGAAAAGTAAGGTCTTCTAACTCCAGTGCAGGTGAGGGATGTTAAGGATACAAGAAGACTGTATAAGGGAGACCCATGCATATGTAATACTTTGGTGGCCTGAAATGGTGTGGCTCAGTCTCTGGCTTTCCATATCACTCTTTCACATGTGGAATAGCATCAGCATCCTATATTTTAGTATCCTTCTGCCAAAGGCTTCTTTGTTCATTAAGACTGTATGAAAGACAATAGGCAGAGAGAAAGTGTCACCTTAAAATGGCTGATGTTAATACTTTGAAAGCCTGAGTTAGGAGTTATTTTTACTACAGTGAGACCATCAGCCACTAGAGGCCCTTCATGTCCAGGAGACTGGCTGAGCCAAGATGCTGTAGAATATCGCTCTGGTTTGATTTAGTGCACCCAGAGGAGAAGTATTAAAATGATAAACCACCTAACTGAGAAGCAACGTTCAGAGTGTCTGTGTTAGGCACCTCTGACAGGATTTGGTCTCTTCTCAGCTGCTGTGTTATTCAAAAAAACCCCTTGATATTAAAGTCTCTTTGCTCAGACACATCTTTTCATTCCCTCCTCTTCATCTTATTTTGTCTGCTTAAATTGAAGTATGGACACTTATTTTTTATACTGTATCTGGTGTTAGTGCTCAAGCCACCTTATCTGGAAAGCAGAAGGGGACCCTGGGACCCAGGTGGGAGAAGCAGCAGCAGGGCACATAGGCAGCACTGCTATATGTCCCTCCCCAGTTCAAATAGACAAAGTAAATTAGGTTGGACCTGCCACAAAATGGGGACTCAGACCTGCAAATATTTATTGTGAGTGCTTAGATGGAAGCATAAGAGTCACTTGATGAGTTTTCCCAATATACTCTTGGGAAAGGGGATTCACAGTGAATTACAATTATTTATGTTACTACTATGCCAGACCCTCAATCTGAATTCAGGTTTTGTTGTGCTGGATGCTTTTCAAATAAGAACACATATGGTCAGCATATGATGCTGGTCCATCTCTCAACTCTAGAGGGCAGGGCTTGGGATGTACTGATATACCGAGAAAAGTGTCTGCCAGAAGAAAAATGATCTTTTGCCTTGTAAAAAGACTAGTATATTCTGCAAATCTACTTCCTGAATATCAGGAGAGATGCCTGGCCACCTCTGCTGTCACGGCCCACCGCCTATTTCACAACACACAGAAGTGATGATGAGGAAAACCCGGTGTTTCTCAGGTGTTGCCTGTGGGGTTTTTTTTTACTATGTATCGTCTTTATGGCAATTAGTTATCACTGTTGTGGTCTTTAGTGTTGTTATAATATTCATACAGAAATTAAAATAGGATTCCAATTGGAGACTAAATGACTTTTCAAGATTGTAGTTAAGTGAGAGAGGAGTTCTTTCAAATGATTCACACCTTGCTCAGGATCAAAATAACTATTTGAAACACCCCAGCAAAACTTTGAAAGGCTGGTAAGATCAGAAGAGTCCTTGAGCTAATCAGACCAACAACAAGAAGAGCTATATGTTATTGGGAAAGTTGTAAAATATAACGCATGAAGTGATTTCTCAGTGTGCTAACACCAGCACAAAAGCAAGCAGATCTGCATGAAGGAAGGACATTAAGCTTCAGCACGACGAGAAACACATTACTCAATAACATTCTAAAAAGTTGTATTGAGTCAACAATCCTGTTTGCGGTGGACAGAGTGTGAGCTGTAAGCAGCATGATTAATATGGAAGGCTTGTTAGAGATTACCAGCTTCAAAGCTTTATAACAAACAAACAAACTGCTCTTGGTGGAGATGTGCCCAGCTTTGTGTTTTTCTTTAGTCTGTATTCTTTCTTTACACTTTTCAAAATAGTATATTTTAATAAGAGCCTTTTCTTGTACTATTGGCTATTAAGGTACTGGCTGATTAGTAAGGAAGGTAAAATATTTTCTAGTTTTGCAGGAGAGAGTGGCAGGAAGAAAATAGAAGAAGTAGAATGGAGTATGACTTGCCTAGAAATACTCACCAGCTGAACAGAAAGCAGGTTGCAGGTCATGAGGCATAACTCTGGGGGGAAAAAGCCTGAAAAGAGGCTTGTGCTATTTTAAAATTCCTAAAGGTACAAGAAGTGGAAAAACCACATATAATCATAGAATCCTTAAGGTTGGAAAAGACCTCTAAGATCATCGAGTCCAACTGTCAACCCAACACCACCATGCCCACTAAACCATGTCCCTAAGCGCCACATCTACACGTCTTTTAAATACTTCCAGGGATGGTGACTCCACCACTTCCCTGGGCAGCCTGGTCCAAGGCCTGACCACTCTTTCAGTAAAGAAATTTTTCCTAATGTCCAATCTAAATCTCCCTTGGTGCAACCTGAGGCCATTTCTTCTCGTCCTATCGCCAGTTACTTGGCAGAAGAGACCAACACCCACCTCGCTACAACCTCCTTCCAGATAGTTGTAGAGCGCGATGAGGTCTCCCCTCAGCCTCCTCTTCTCGAGGCTAAACAACCCCAGTTCCCTCAGCCGCTCCTCATAAGACTTGTGCTCCAGGCCCTTCACCAGCTTCATTGCCCTTCTCTGGACACGCTCCAGCACCTCAATGTCCTTCTTGGAGTGAGGGGCCCAAAACTGAACACAGGATTCAAGATGCAGCCTCACCAGTGCGGAATACAGGGGCATGATCACCTCCCTACTCCTGCTGGCCACACTATTTCTGATACAGGCCAGGATGGCGTTGGCCTTCTTGGCCACCTGGGCACACTGCCAGCTCACGTTCAGCCGGCTGTCAACCAGCACCCCCAGGTCCTTTTCCTCTGGGCAGCTTTCCAGCCACTCTTCCCCAAGCCCGTAGCGTTGCATGGAGTTGTTGTGGCCAAAGTGCAGGACCCGGCACTTGGGCTTGTTGAACATCATACAATTGGCCTCAGCCCATCGATCCAGCCTGTCCAGGTCCCTCTGCAGAGCCTTCCTACCCTCGAGCAGATCAACACTCCCGCCCAACTTGGTGTCATCTGCAAACTTACTGAGAGAGCACTTGATCCCCTCGTCCAGATCATTGATAAAGATATTGAACAGGACTGGCCCCAAAACTGAGCCCTGGGGAACACCGCTCGTGACCGGCCTCCAACTGGATTTAACTCCGTTCACCACAACTCTGGGCTCCGCCATCCTGCCAGTTTTTCACCCAGTGAAGAGTGCACCTGTCTAAGCCGCCAGCTTCTCTAGGAGAATGCTGTGGGAGACAGTGTCAAAGACTTTACTGAAGTCCAGGTAGACCACATCCACAGCCTTTCCCTCATCCACTAGGCAGGTCACCTGGTCATAGAAGGAGATCAGGTTGGTCAAGCAGGACCTGCCTTCCATGAACCTGTGCTGGCTGGGCCTTATCCCCTGGTTGTCCTGCACAGGCCTTGTGAGCGCCCTCAAGATGAACCGCTCCATAATCTTCCCCGGCACCGAGGTCAGGCTGACCGGCCTGTGTTTCCCCGGATCCTCCTTCCAGCCCTTCTTGTAGATGGGCGTCACATTGGCAAGCCTCCAGTCGTCCGGGTCCTCCCCAGTTAACCAGGACTGCTGGTAAATGATGGAGAGTGGCTCAGCAAGCTCCTCTGCCAGCTCCCTCAGTACCCTCAGGTGGATCCCATCTGGCCCCATAGACTTGTGAGCATCCAGGTGGCATAGCAGGTCGTTAACTGCTTCCTCTTGGATTAAGGGGGTATATCCTGCTTGCCGTGCCTGTCTTGCAGCTCATAGGGCTGAGTACCCTGAGGATAACTGGTCTGACTATTAAAGACTGAGGGAAAGGCGGCATTAAGTACCTCAGCCTCTTCCTCATTCTTGGTGCAATGTTCCCCTCACATCCAATAAAGGATGGAGATTCTCCTTGGCTCTCTTTTTGTTGTTAATGTATTTGTAAAAACATTTTTTGTTATCTCTTATAACAGTGGCCAGATTGCTGGGCTTTTGCCTTTCTAATTTCCTCTCTGCATGACCTAATGAGATTCCTGTACTCTTATTGAGTTGCCTGCCCCTTTTTCCACAAAGTGGAAAACTCTCCACAAGTGGTAAACTCTCCTTTTTTTTCCTGAGTCCCAGCCAGAGCTCCCTGTTCAGCCAGGCCGGTCATCTTCCCTGCCAGTTCTTCTTAAAGCACATGGGGACAGCCTGCTCCTGCGCTTTTAAGATTTCCTTCTTGAAGAACGTCCAGCCTTCCTGGACCCCTTTGCCCTTCAGGACTGTCTCCCAAGGGACTCTCTCAACCACTGTCCTGAGCAGGCCAAAGTTTGCCCTTCGGAAGTCTATGGTAGTGGTTTTGCTGGCCCCTCCTTACTTCACCAAGAATCGAGAATTCTATCATTGCATGGTTGCTACGCCCAAGACGGCCTCCGACCACCACGTCTCCCACCAGTCCTTCTCTGTTTGGAACAGCAGGTCAAGCAAGGCACCTCCCCTGGTGGGCTCACTCACCAGCTGCGTCAGGAAGTTATCTTCCACACACTCCAGGAACCTCCTCTACTGTTTCCTCTCTGCCGTGTTGTATTTCCAGCAGATGTCCAGTAACTTGAAGTCCCCCATGAGAACAAGGGCTAGCGATTGTGAGACTTCTGCCAGCCATTTGTAGAATGCTTCATCTGCCTCTTCATCCTGGTTAGTTGGTCTATAACAGACTCCCAGCGTTGTTGGCCTTCCCCCTCATCCTTAACCATAAGCACTCGACCTTATCAATCGCAATTGTTAAGCTCTATACAATCAAAACACTCCCTAACATACAGAGCCACCCCACTGCCTCTCCTTCCTCCCCTGTCCCTTCTGAAGAACTTATAGCATCCATTGCAGCACTCCAGTCATCCCACCGTGTTTCTGTGATGGCAACTAAGTCATAGCTGTCCCGCTGCACAATGGTTTCCAGCTCCTCCTGTTTGCCGCCAATGCTGCGTGCATTGGTGTAGATGCACTTGCGCTGGGCTATCGATTTCACTCCTAACATTGGCATGCCACCCCTAGGCTCATCTCTGGTGAGCCTGGTTTTATCCCCTTCCCCCTTCGAACCTAGTTTAAAGCCCTCTCGATGAGCCCCGCCAACTCATGAGTGAGAATCCTTTTCCCCCTGTGAGACAGCTGAACTCCATCTGTTGCCAGCAGGCCTGGTGCCATGTAAACCTCCCCATGACTGAAAAAGGCAAAATTCCACTGATGGCACCAGCCTCTGAGCCACATGTTAATCAGGTGTGTTTTCCTGTTCCTTTCAGTATTCTTCCCAGCCACTGAAGGGATTGAGGAAAACACTACCTGTGCTCCTGATCCTTCAACCAATTGCCCTGGTGCCCTGAAGTCCTTTTTGATCGTTTTTGGACTTCCCTCCGCAACCTCCTCACTGCCAGCCTGTATAACCAACAGCGGGTAATCATCAGAGGGCCGCACCAGACCGGGGAGTTTCCTAGTAACATCTCTAACGTGGCCTCAGGGAGGCAGCAGACTTCCCTGTGGGATGGGTCTGGTCGGCATATTGGGCCCTCTGTCCCCCTCAGAAGGGAATCGCCTAGGACAATTACCCTCCTTTTTTTCTTAGCAGAGGCAGTCATAATACGTGGGGCTGACTGCCTCGCCCCAGGCAACCCCCTGGACGAACCTTCATCTACATCCTGCTTTGCCTGGGCCTCAAGTTCCAGAGCCCCATATCTGTTGTGTAAGGGCAACTGGGAAGGTGAGGGAGGCCGGGAGGGGATTTGCCTGGCGCCCCGAGCAGGCCATTCCTCCCTGTCTCCTGGGTCCCCTCCTTCTGCCTGGCAGCAAGAGGGCAGGGGATCCTCTGCTTCTTGTGGAGCCTCCATGTGCTGCCCTTGCCTCAGGGATGGTAGGGTGCGGCTCCACCAATCCATCTCCCTCTCGCACTCCCTGATGCTCCTTAACCTCTCCACTTCCTCCTTCAGCTCTGCCACCAGGCTGAGCAGATCACCCACCTGGTCGCAGCGCACACAGGCGTTGTCTCTGCTGCCCCTCTGTACAAGGGACAGGCTCAGGCACTCCCTGCAGCCGGAGGCCTGGACAGCTGTATGCTTGTGTGGGGGCTCCGTCTGGGTCGCCACATTCCTTCTGCGATGGCTTTTGGCCGAGTGGAAACCATGGCTAGGTCCTCTTCTGGGAGGGCGATGACCACGAGTTGAGCGAGCCTCTGGAGCCTGGAGGGGGCTGCGCCCTGCCCGCTCGCCCTCCCCGCCCTGCCTGCGCGAACTGCCGCACCACGTCCTGGTCGCAGCACTCCGGGTTGCTCGCACTCTCTGGGGGCTGCTCTTGTATGTGAGGGGGTTTGGCCGCCGTCCCTCCTGCCCTGTGCACGCTGAGTCAGAGCTGCCACCCGTCAGGAGCTCAATCCTCCAGCTCGGGGGGGCTGGGGCAGCCCCTCTCCACTTTAGGAAGGGTCCCCCGGCGCGATCCTCCGCTCCAGAGCCCTTCGCCTTGGTGGCTTCGCTGAAATGGCGGAGGATATCTATCAGTATTTTGACTTCATTGCAATATACATTTATGTAGTGCAGATCTTCTTTAATCTTTCTTTTCCCTTTGCTTTACTATCCTTCCCTTTACATACATGAAGTTGTGAAGGGGAAGGGAAAACACTTGTAAAATGTTTTAGCTGCTTTCCAATTTTTCTCCTAGATGCGGGTGGCAAGGCATAGCTGGAGGGAGGCCGTGAAGGACTTGAAGGACTGGCGGCACATGTCTGCCTCAGCCTTGCCGAACGGCCCAAAGCCCGTGGGCACTCAGTAAAGGTGCTGCAGCACGTCGTCTTTAACAATCAGACGCAGCATTACCTGCCTGTGAAACACATCGTGAGCTGAGAAATGTTGGTGCCTGGACAGGAGCCAGCAGATCCCCAGGGAGGTCCTGGGGTTTGTACTGCAATGAAGGCAGGGGCAGCTCTGGCCTTTATTCTTCTCTTCATCTAGCTATGACCTTCTGAGGGACATTTTCCTGGAAAATCAAGTCGATGTGGCCTGATGAACATTGACGCCCCAAGGCAATGGACTGGACTATTTCATTCTTCCTGTGTCATAATAAAACCCATCTGTGCCTTGTCTCTGCTGGGATTTCCCACTGCAGGCAGACACCGTGCTGTGAAAGGAAGCCTGAGATAATTTTCTTCAACCCTTTCCATCTAGGTCTTTATGGCCCTGTCCTGAGCGTGTCTGCGTATGTCCAGCCTAGGGAAGAATGATTGCAGTTTAAGGGTGTTCGAGGTCTTGGACAAACCTCCTTTTTCCTTTGGACTCTGCTTTTTCAACACAAGTTGAAGTGTGGACAGAAGTGGTTCAGGTAGACCAAACTCAGAATAGCACCTGGTCTTTCACAGACAACACCACAGAGGCACGTCAGTGTTGGGCAGAAGAACTGGGAAAACTACGGGTCTTACCCTGACAAGACCTCCTAGAACAGAGAGGACCAGTATCTCATGTAACACTTGAGCACAAAATAGTCGCTATGTGGCCATCACCATAGACAAGAGGAAAGGGCCAAGATTGATTCTCTTGGAAGACAACCTGTATGGAGATCCAGTGTTTTCATGGGCTTTAATTCTTCCAGATCAGTTTGTACAAATATATATATAGAAATCTTTAGAATATCAAACTGCATGGAATGAGCACCAGAAAATGTTACTAATATTGTGTTAAGCACCCCAAAATGAGAAAATGAAGGTTGTCTGTGCAATATAATTCGATCACCTTGTATGGCTGCATTTATGATAATCTTCTCAATTTCAGATTGCATGTGTTTTTTCCACTCTCTTTGCATAGGATAGGTATAGGCAGCACTCAGTTAACGAGCTTCTGTTTAATATTTACTGCCCACAAGTCAGAGTCTGCTCTGAAGACAATATTATTAATTTTCTCCTTGGTTTTCAATAGTTCTTGTCAATACATTATGTGTACTTGAGAAAGTTGGTTTTTTTAAAACAACTGCTGGTAGAGTTTAGTCATTCCCGTTTTAGAGTTGGTAACAGAAAGACTTAGATAAGAGAGCAGTCACCTCTTTTTCTTTTTTTTTTTTTTTGTATGCCCAATCCCAGATCTCTTAGACGTAACTTAAAGAAAAGTAGCACTATTCAGTATGCTCTGAGTCCTGTTTTTGTGACCTAGACAGTTTCCTCTAGATTCAGTGCTGCTTCTAAGCAGATCCTATATATTCATTAACTTAAGTGGATAACATTGTTTTTACAAAATCAAAGTGTCCCTAGAGGACACTGGATTTTTAATTACATTTTCAACAGGAAAGTGTAACATTATTTTGAGGTACTTTCTGCCCACAGAAATGGAAAATTTTAGCACAATTTCACAAAAATTAGAAGCTGCTGACAACTCTCTTACAATGGTGGGTGTCTGGCAGTGCTGGGGTAAGCTGTCAGTCCCATTTACTACAAGTGCAGGACTTGCTGTGAAGCAGAGTGAGGACAGCTTCTTCACTTCTCTCATTCAATTTTTTTGCCACTGAAAAAGCAAAAGAAAACCAAAGAAAAAAAAAAAATGAATTTCAAGAGTCTGATCATAACAAATTGAATACTCTCTTATCACCATCTTGCCAGCCCCTTTCTGGGTAACTCATGCTTTAGACTTGATGCCTTTTGTGAAATCCATGGCTGTTTGGAAGGAAGGAATGGAAAGGCTTTTACTTAAAAGCTCCCAGTCTTTCTCTCTTGAAATTGCTACAGCTGCTAGAATTGAGCTTTGGTAACTCGTGTCAGGCTCTTCAACTTATGTTGATGTCTGATCTTTAAGGCATTTCTTTTAAAAGCAATTTTCATTACTTAAATACGCTTTCCCTCAGTACTCAAATGTATACAAGTTAATAATTACTGAGAATGGCTTGATACACAACTGTATTCCTGTGTTTAGTAACAGTAACATCATGCCTAATCTTTGTCGATAAAACTATTATTTTAATTGATCAGTCTTTTAAGAAACATATTTAATGAACAGTAAAAAAAAAAGTAGGGCAAAGTCCCTAATGATCAACAATACCTGTTAAGTAAATGAAGTTGTATTTGCTGTTGCCAGGATGCAGGCTGGAAAAAAAAACAGCTAGTCCTTTGAAAAATTGTATGAAAGGCGCTGGTTTAAAATTCTTTTAGCTCAAATGAATGTAAGAATCTTTTTAGCCTATATTTTAATTGTGTAAGTCTTTTGTCTTGCTAAAATTATAGATTCCGGAGTGTTCGTGTTTTTGTTTTGTGAGCAAGTTCCTTGCCTTAAATGAAAAATTCTTGATTAGTGTAAGGAAAAAATAGGATTATGCACATGGAGGAGAGCTGATCATTTTTACCTTTCAAATTTTTTGTTTGCAGACCACCTCATCAGCATTGTTTAGTGGATGGACAGAGTGCCTTACAGGGACTTTAAGCCAGCTGTTAATTAGGCTTTTTTAAAGCCACTCTTTTCCAAATGAAGTGGTTGAGATATTCTTCAGGTTGAAAATCATGGACTAAGTGTTTTCCTGCTAAGTAAATTTCGAGCTAGAATGTGATTTATGTCCTGTCACATGATGGTTGTATTGAACTATTTTTGCTGAGTGTTTCTGGGAAAATGGTATACATACAATTCATTTACCGCGTAAGCCTGTCTTAATGAAGATCAGCTAGAGAAATTAAGAGAGGCATTTGGGGTAGCAGTCAGAGCTGCTAAATCGGATTATTTCTTCAAAGTCTGTATGACTGGCTGCACTTGTGCAAACAGCCTAGAGTGGGTTACACTTGCAAATACTGGTGTAAATGAGTACATACTCTGCAAAGCTGCAAAGAAATGGCAGCCTTTACTGCTGAATGAGATCACATCAGAAGTAGGTGCTTGGCCACTTCCAAGATGGACTTTTGGTGGGTAAGCGATACTTTTCAAAACCTAAGTACTGCAAAATTGGATGTCCATGGCAGAGCACAAGAGCAGCTTTCTAGTTTATTTTGTGCCCTGCTTCAGACCTCTTGCTTATCTAATTTAGAGGGCTGGGAGATTAAGGATAGTAACAGGACCTTTAAGACAGGCAGGTACTTCTAGACTGCCACTTTTCCGACATACTGTAAGCACAGATTTGAAAATCAAGTGCAGCCCTTGAATGAATTGTCTAAGGGGAAAAGTCCACTTTAGAAAGTGTTAATTGCAAGTGTTCTCAAATAAGTAACTGGCACATGAAAAAGGAAGGAATAGCCTTTCCAAGTAGTATGTTGTCCTGGAAGAAAACCTTTGTTCAGAAGGTGCAAGATCTAATGGTTCTGTGGCACATGCTGGGTGTATACATCCGTATCTGTATGCTACTCTTTGATCTGATTGAGTAATTTGCACAAATGAGTGTATTCATTTTGCCTGTCCCTCTGTCATGGATCCCCTGGATTTTCTTGCTGTGAGAAATGATTCAGAAGTTTTCCTGCGTTTCACACCTTTAGATACTGCGGCTAATTCAGCCACAGGCCTGGAAGCCTAGGAGGGTTACGAAGGGCAGAATCAAAGACTCTCAGATCTGAAGCCAGGAGGGAAGTGAACTTGGGTCAGGGTCTGTGGTCAGAGGAAAGTTGAGGGAAGAAAGTAATAAATATGGAGAGCAGAGATGTGTCTGTGTGGGAGGTCAAACTGTAAGGGCAAGAATCAGTGTTTTAATTAAGAAAATAAGAGACAGTCAAGAACTGAAAAAGAGTAAAGATAGCATAGACTAGGCAAGATTAGCATTTTTAAAGCTATTAAATTAACTGTAAGGAGGAAATAAAGAAGAAAAAAAGTTTAATAAAAGGTGTATTTAAGTTTCATTCTAAAGTTATTGCAAATTCAGAAAATATCCATTACCTCCCCTGAAGGTCAGGCACACGACGGTAGGAAGATTAGGTCTGTCAAACTAAAAATAATAAATGGTATCAGTGTATGAAGAAGAGATACTGAATGAATGTCGTCAATCCTGAGAAATGGAAGGAGTAACTATGGTCAGTGCAATCTGGACTTTAATAGTTATTTGATTCAGTGCCTTACAAAAACTTAACAGAAAACTTAATCAAGAACACCCCAGAAAAGAGCAGTGTTAAATGAAATGAAACTGGTTGTATGTCTGTAAACAAATTACGGTGATGGGATGGAGAACTGCCTGGATGAGAGTGTGTATGCATATGTGCGTGTATGAAAAGCACTGTCCTCCAAGAGCCTGTTATGCCAAGCTGAATTTCAGTTCTTTATTAGTGATTGATCCAGAAGATGGGGTTAAGTTTTTAGCAAGTACTGTACTCGCAATACTCCCTGTGCACATTTAACTTCCAGTAAGAAATGAATAAACCCAGAAAACGTTTGCTAATAGACTTGTGAAAAATCAATCTCCTAACTAAGGATTCAATAGAACAGTAATTACTCACAAAGGAGAAATGAGATACCAGACCGCCTGCAAGAGGAGAGATAGCAGAAAGCTACTTAGGTATCAGGTTGCTGAAAAACGACACAGTTAAAAACAAATGAAGAAAACAGAAAACCCAGCCAGTATAGCTTTGACTAGTATGTTAAAATATTTGCCCAATTCTGGGTTTAATGTGGTCGTTTTTCCGTACATTTGAAATTTCTGTATTGAGATTCCTCTCCTGGTCTCTTTTAGCTACAGCAACATAGCTATCAGAAAGGATAGCTGAGAAGCAGTGCCAGTTTGATCACAGGACATGGAAATGCACACAAAGTTGAGAACTCTGAACTCTTTAAATTGCATAGAATCTGAGGGCCGAAATTAATGATCTGATGAAAAATTATTGTGATGCGAAACATCTATGAATAAGAATTTCAAGTGAAATGTTAACATGCCAAAGAAATCAGAAGATGCAAGTGTCCACCCCTCTGAATTCCACCAGCCTGTATAGCGTGGGATGGAGGGGGGAGATTCTGCTTAGGGCATCACCAAACTTGGGAGCAACTGTTATAAAAAAGAAAGTTAAAAAGCTGCCTGGATGTATATTTAAAATGTGATGTGGTGCCACAGTACTAATATTAATCTTTTCTTTATCTCATAATAGAGAACTCTGAATAACAGTATTAGGAAATAATATTCTGAAATAAATATTGGGGAATATTCTGAAGAAGAAAGTAACATGAGTACCTGAAAGTAATATATGACAAGAGGAGGGTGCAAATGGTGCAAAGGTGTTGATGATCTTATTTAATTGTCATCAGAATTTAATACTTTGAAGGTATATTTTCAAGAGAAGAACATTTGTTGAGTAGCTAAAATGCAGTGAACAGTAGCAAACACATTAAAATTGTTTTGGAGACATTAGGCTTTGGTTTAGTAAGTGTTTAATTTGAAACAATGTAAACAAGTTTGATAATGAGATTGAGTCAAATATAATCGGAGGCTATGGGGAGTGTTTATTTTCCTCTCTGTGCATTCGGGGATTTGTATGCAGTAGTTAACTCCTGTGAAGCCACAGAAGGAGTTAGATATGAAGAGTGAATCCCTTGTGCAACAGATCCCTTTGGCTTCAAAGGGCAAACAACATGAGTAAAGATTGGTTAATTCTGTAAAATTATTTTGCAATGCTGATTAGAAGTAAAAGAAAACAAGTCCCAAGCCCATTTCTAAAGATGTTCAGTAGTAAAGACATGCTGATCTCACGGAAATTAGTGGAAAAACTATTGATTTTTATGGACCTGAAATTCACTGAAGGTCTCCAATGCTTCAGCTGCCCATCTAAAGTAATTCTTGCACTAGTTCAAAAGCAGATTTCCATATGCTTTTTAATGCACCTTGTTAAGGGATCTCTGAAACACAAAAAGTATACCAAAGGAACCGAGGCATATGAAAAGTCAAGGGACCAATTACACTAAAGGCATCTTCACAGCCACTGACACGGATAATTAAGATCCTGACAAATCTGTCCAAAAAGTGTTTCTAGCCTGCCTACCCGGAAGAGCCTCTGCTGACCAAAGAGCAAACAAATAGAGCGAGGAAACAGTGAAAATTATTTTTAAAGTCCCAATTAGCTTAGTCTAAAAAGGGGAAAGTCATTGCTCCATTTAAATATGGGAGACTAACCTTCATAACAATACAGTCAGCTTGCAAGTTGCAAACCTCTGGATATTATGTTTAACTGCACAGTCTGAAGCTGAGGGAAGGCTTAGCTTATACAAGCCTATATAAGCCAAGCCTGTATAGCTTAGCCTATATAAACTAAGCATTCCCTCAGGCAGGATTCTTTGGGTGGAAAGGTGCAAACAAAGCAAAGTGTCAAAGTCACATCTGAAAATCAGTGTTACACAGCACTTGAACATTGAGTTCAGGATCCTAGGAAGAAGAAATAGAAAAGATAATAAGAAAATACTGAAGGATAGTAAGATTAAAATACTTACGGATTTTTTTCTCCATTTATCTCAGTTTCTGGAAGAGAAATGTTCAGCAGGGGACATTTCGTAATGGAATAAATTATATCTGTTAACACAAGCCAAGAGCTTAGTTTAGTTGCTTATTATTTTCTTGTTCACTGCTCCAATCAATTTCCCTCTGTCAGTTACCAGAGGGTCCGCCAAAAGAGATACAGTATGTGAGGCTGAGTTGCAGCCATCGAAGGCACGGTACAGATAACTTAAATATATTTGCTGGACATCATTACATGTGAGAAGTCAGTTCTGATTCCTCAGGGGTGAATTATGGGTGGATGTAGTCATGACCTTGCTTGGTAGTTTGCTGACAGTTAAGGTAATGCAGACTCAGACAAATGTCTCATCGTGTTCAGGAATGGTAATAAGCTACTTTCTTATTTCCTGCTGGGTGAGAGCATTTAAAGAAAGGCAGCACATGTGATCCAGCACTGCCCACTTCCAATTTTTTTGTAGGCGAGGAGCTCTATGCTGTTGACACTGTTTCTCCAGAGAAAGACTTTGAGAAGGGACTTGCGAGCTTTTCTAGCACCCATTTGAAAATAAACACAAATGTTTTCCGTTAGCAAATGCAGAAAGAGATGGTAGAGGAAATGGAGTAATAAGGGTCTGAGAGCAGCCTGAAAGAGCTGTATCATGACATTAGCCAGCGCAGATGTGACATCAGCCTTTACCAGGGTTCTGGGAAAGAGCTGGCAGGAAGGGAATGTGGAGGGTAAAGACTGTGTTTTAAAGTTTCCTAAAGAAACTCAATCTTCCTGTGATCCCTCCATGAGGCTTAAATAATCTTCAATCTCCCTTTTTCAAAACAATTACGTTTTACATAAAAAAAATACTGATAGCATTGCATGTTTATCACAGTGTAATGACTTGACTCTGACCCAGAATGAACACCCCTTTCCTTAATCATCTATAATTATAATCTTAGCCAAAATAATTCTAAAATAAAGGAAACATACACTTTATTTTTGTACCCAGTAATTACAAATTAAATTGAAGTCAATGTAAATTATACATAGTTAATGATATTGTCTTTGTCCAATTTATCAAAAATGCTAGCCAATAAATAGGAAATATCCTATGATACCTACATATTTATTTTGAAAGATATTGCTGACTTGATGCTTATAGCACGCAACATTTTACTAAGCTAGTATAAGCATTAATTTATTACCTTGAAACACAGACTTCTTTTATGCTTGCTTCCTGTGTGTGCAAGAGAAGATTTTTGATGCTCTTAATAGTTTGATCTTCTTGTCTTCAAGCAATTGAGATTGTAATGGGTATACAAGATACCTATATTATTATCATATAGGAAAATTAGCTATGAACAGTTAAATGTTATTAATTGCCTTTTTTACCTCAGAATTTAGAATGGATGCTACAATCTACTGCAGAACAAATACAGCACAGCTACTAGTATTGTATAATAGACAGCTGCCAACTCTGACCTCTGTTACTTAAACTGATATCTGCAATACACAGATATGCAATATGAATGTAAATAAAAACCTCCACTGTGTCTGTTCAAAATAATGTATGTGTAATCTATATGCAATTCTGGTTAGCACAGAGAAAAATGTCCCACTTTGAAGATGACAGTTTAATGCTGTCTGTTTTTGGTGCTTTTACCAAAAAACAACTGATGGTGGTCATTAGGGAAAGACAGCCTAGAGAAGATCATGAGGAAAGCTTAGGTCAAAGTTGCTTCCTTTGCCAGCTATGCTGCACTAGTAAGTGTCCTTTATTACTAGATGTACTCAAGAAGGTTACCTACACTGCCCAGAGCCTGAAATACTACTATAGACTATATATGCAAACCCTGGAGTGCAGAGCTACAGACTTGGGAAAAGCAGACTACTTCAGATATCTAAAACCTACAGGAGCAAAAAAAGTGCATCGTAGGTAACCAGATTTGTTCTCTTATGGAAAAGTGTTGTGAAGTAGAGGGCACTAGTGTAAGTATTTGGGTTTGAATCTGGGATGGTTTTACTTATGATGTGTGGCACTTACAAACTATGTTTGTTTTCAGCATCAGCTGGTGGTTTTTTCCCAGAAAGATTTAAAGAAGAATCCTGGGGCCATGAAAAGTTTGTAAGAGCTCTTCCCTCTTCTGGTGATATGTGCAAAGTGCTCGCCAGCCTTTGGGCTGTAATGTTTCTTTCCTTTCTTGTATTATCCCCCTGCCTCCCACCCCCCCACACAAAGGCAAACACAATCGACTTCTGCATAGTCATTGCAGAAACTCAGTTTCCCCTGAGTGTCCACAATTATATGAATTTCTGGTGCCTCAGTTGCTCACATTGTTGAAATGTGTGTGTTTCTCATTCTCCTTTCCATTCAGAGCCTGGGCATTGCACCGGTGTACTTTCCTGAGTTGTGGAGGCAGCTCAGGCAGGTGTCTTGAAATTCTTCCCTATGACAACCCCCTCTCTTTTGGTAAATACTGTTGCTGCCAATCAAATAGAATATGCAGCAATTTTCCACTGAAGAATAGGAGCAGGTGCCATATCTGTGATAAACCTTGACTCTGAAGCCGGGGAAGCCAGCCTCTTGAATGCCATTTCGCATGGTTGACTCAAGAGCCGCTGCATACATACAGCATATTGATCGATACATCTGCTTTTCTTCTGTATAATTGAAGCTCCTGCTGGCTTTTGTCTTCACTTGCTGATGCATTGCTTTTAGAAAGCAACATTATGTTTGTTACCTGTGTAAAACAAATTGTTCATGCGGTGAAACTATTCCCATTTGAGAGGGACATGCTGCAAAACTCAGTAAGCACCCATGGTAGAATACAAATGGATGCAGGTCTCAGGCAGAAAAATAGGTTCAGCCTTCTCATTATTCCCAGAAGAAATGAAATCAAAAGGTTTAAAAATACATGGAAAACAAGTTTTCTGCTTAGTTAGTCTCCCAGCTTTTTGATACTAGACCTTTCAAATAAAACAGAAAATATATGGCTTTGTCATCATGTTCCTTTAGCTAAACAAAAGGCTATCTGGGTCTAACAGATTACTTCTTTCTTCAGCTCAGTCCAAAGAAAGTCTTTGCCCTGGCTTCTCGCAAGCTATTAGAGCTCAGAAGTGTGATGCCAAAAGATCCATGCATGAAAGATACGGTATATGTTTCTCCATTGAATGCATTTTTTCCCGTCTTTACTGATGTCTGATGCTGCAGCTCTGGCCACCCGAAAAACATATATTTGAACAGTAGAGGTCTTGATGTAATGCTTTGCCTACGTCCTTAACCAGAGTGTTTCATTGCCACTGGTGGTTGACTGAACTTGTCATATATTTCAGTAGCTGTCATAGGGCTGGAATGGTCTGGGACACTGGATGAATACAAAGAGGTTGACATTACCGCAGTACATATGTTTTTACTTTACAAGGCTGACGGGTGAGTAATTATGAAGGCAATCCTAGTGACAAATGAGATTAACAACCACAGATCTACATTTCATATTCTTGAAACTAGAGCCGTATGACCTTGCTTTGTGTTCTAACCAGATGAGAATAATAATGTACTAAAATCTGAGGAAGCAGATACAGCTTAAAGTAAATCCTTCCTTTTGAATGTACCTATTCCAAGAATACACAGAATGATTCATAAACGAGAGAAAATTTTAAAAACAAACCATCAGGCCCTGCTGAAAACTAACTAGAATATCTCAGTGGATAATTTTGGAACTGTGTATGCCATGGAGAATTTTGTTTTCCTTCTGCTATGCAAAGCTAGTAGCGAGACTTTGAGAAGTACTAAAAAAAATAACATTTTCTAGAATCTTGCATTCTCTGGAAGGAATATTTTTACTTGAAATTATTTGGACTGGCAAAATGCTGCCTGAAAAACTATCCCAGAGAATGTTAGCAAACCCAAAGGAGGATTAAAATTTGTTGCCAGCACAACATTAATTCTCATTCCTTTGCCTTTCAATACAGTTACCAGAAATATAGGAACAAGCTTCTCATAGTACAGAGTTCCAACTGTAGAATTAATTTCTCTTCTTCAGAAAGTGTTTACATAGATGCTGCTTCAGGAATAATTGTCTGCTTATTATTTTTATCCTTATTTGTAACTATCTCTCTTTTACTGGATCATATTAAGCACCATTTTCAAAGAACAAAATCTTACTGATTTCCTCAAGATCATTTTTGTTGTTTTTTTTTCTTCCTCCCTAACACCCCCAAAACCAGCACCAATTAAGATGAGATAATAATATTATCTTATTTTACAGAAAAGGAAATGGAGACAAAGAGAATTCCTTAAAGCCACCCAATGAATCAGTGGTAAAGGCAGAACCCAAACCTACTTTCAAGCAAATTTCACACACATTCATTCTTCCAGAACATGCAGCTTGGCATTTTGATTGCACTTGTGAGAACTAAACATGTATGCAGATTAGACTGCACTTAGGCACCCGAAAAATGAGGAACATAGAAGCTGACTGTGCTGAGAGTTTCACTGCAGCATGGCAGTGTAAGGGATCCTTCCCTGAGGACTGCCCATTACTCCTCCTTGCTAGAGGTTGCTGGGAAAGAGCTAATGGAATGACTTGTGTGAGTGCCCATCATCAACTCTGGTGGGAAATCGGCCAGCTCCGTGCAATGTCTTAAAATGACACAATGGTTTCTGTAGTGAATATCTAACTGTGGACTCTCTGGCCAGCTGCCAATAATTTGCTTGGTTCCTTATGCAGAAGTCATGATGGTAGAACTGAGTTCTTTTGCAAAACATTAATCTACCATATCCCATCTTTATCTACCTGCCTTTATGGTCTCGCTTTCTACATATTTTGCAGGTTCCAGAACACTTGGGACAGACTATGCAAAGAGCCTGATTCCGTTCCTGATTAATTCCTCAGCACCCTCAGTCCTGTGTGCCAAATGAGCATGCCCCTAGAATTGCCAGGCAAAATGAGCTAAACCATGTTACTATGGCTGAACCTGCCCTTATGTTCAGATGTTCATGTTCAGTTATTATTTTGGCGCAATGTAGAATTTTGCAGTGAGCAAAAGCAAGAGAAGGAAACAGACATTCAAAATTTGGACATACTCATATGGGACACAACCCCCCAATGCTTTTTCCAAACAGATTAAGAGACAGTTGCAGATAAAAGAGAAAGGATGTGATGATTTCTCTGACACAGTTAGAAAGCTCTCCTTTAATGGAAAATAATGGTGACCTAATGGTAGGGGCTACTGCCAGCTCTCTAGCATGTTAATGTACTGCGTGTGTAACAAGGAAAACAGTGAAGTGTGGAAGCATTTAACTTAGTAATAAGGGGTAAAATGGAGGCAGACAATATGTCATTAATCATGTATGGAATCTGCCAACCACTCAACATCTCTACTCTGGTAAAAAAATTACTGGCTGCTTTTAGAGACTCCAGATGATGCTTATGAAGTTGATGTGACATTTAAGACCAAGTTGGGGCTCCTTCCTTGGTTTTGAATTTCAGCCTAAGGTCTCAGACCTGAAAGAAAGTGGATGCCTCTAACTGAAAGCTAATGAGATCTACAGGGGATCAGCATCTCACAGAATTACATCCTCATATTTGAGCTCCAGAGGCTTATTCTTCATCTCTCTGATGAAACAGGACTGATGTCTGAGTAGTCCTGGTGATTGGTGTTTTAAGTACCTAGGCAGAATAGAAAATCAAGTGATGATTCTTTTTCTTCCTGAGTCATGCATAGCTAAGGGACCCAAAAATAGCTATTAGGTTGTTTCCTGCCACAACAGCCTCTTCTAACACAGCTGCAGAGTATTCATGGGAAGTACTTGATAAAATCACCGTGATACCATCAGCAGCAACTGTGTTTCTATCTTGAAATGCTTATTAGATGAGAAAAAGCAAGCAAAATTAAATATTAGAGCTAGATGTGAATATATTTATTTCCTCATTCATTTTTACATTTTTGGCTGAAAAAACCGCAATCTGACTACAGGCAGTTCTTTTAAGTTTTCTTCTTGTTGCCTTCTTTTTTTTACTTCAGTCTATAGTTACTGTAGCAGAAACTTTCAAAAGAAAACCTAGTGAACTGCAGAACTAGTGAACTGTAATAGTATCTGTCATTGTCATTTCCATTCATTATTGGAAGCTTTATGCTAACATCATACTGAGGAAAGACAGACAAGTCAGATGCAAAATGAATGAACACAAGACCCTTAGAAGTCTCATTGACTGTGTGTATATCTGATAAAATCGGTAAGATTATTTCTTTAACCAACCAGCCTTTTGCCAAGAGTAGGAAAAAAAAATCAGCCTGCTTGGTCTGAGAGCCTAAATGCCATTGTTTATGGCTGCTGCTTCCCTTGGCTGTTCTGCAGAACTTAATACAGCTGAATTCATTACACAGTGTTTGCTGCTATGCTATTTTAACAACTATTTTGGCAGTGCACAAATGATTTGACAGGAGGAACTGTGTGAAAATTCCTACCAGAGCAGTAGCCCCAGAACCCCTCTCTCTAGGTCATCCGATTGATCTGAGCTGCTGTCAGCACTGAGCCATCAATGTCTTCCAATGACCATCCAGAATTGTGATGTGGTATATCATGGATCTGGCAAAACTCTACTTTGTCATGTTTAAGAATTTCCATGCTTGGTAGAAATTAATGCATGCTCTTTTCTCCCATCAGAGCTTCCTCTTGTCTAGGATGGATGTTGTGATTAATGGTATAGAAATGCATGGACAGTAAAAGAACCATTCTTCTGATATACAGAAAGCTTAGGATGATGACATTTCGCCATGAATAAAAAGCTTGTTGCAAAATCATTACATAAGCAATACATTTAATCTGTAATTTAAGTGCATTTTTTAATTTGATGATGCACGCACTGCTATTAAATATCTCTACAGATAGATGCACAATTCCAAGTATGGGTTTTAGTTCCATAATTTCTATAACCTTTATAACCTGCCCATCATGATGAATATACACTGTTTTGGACTTCCTCTTGAATGGTATGCAGACTCTGAGTGTAAAGCCCTTTTTCAGGAAACAGCTGAGCAGACATTTTAAAGATATTTAAAAGCTACGCTTTGTACCAAAAACTGTGCCAGAAGACCTAAAGTACTGCCACCTTCAGCTCCAGGTGGCAGTTTGTCCCTTGTCTGCAGAGGTTACTGGAGATGCAGACGCATAGCGGTGTAAGTGCTCAGGTTAGGTAGTGACTGGAGTCAAGAGTAAGAGGCTTTTTTCTTCAGCCCCAGGACACGTAGCAAAGGGAGATGCCTTCAAAGGGAGATGTATGAAGTGCCTGTTTGATCTCCACAGACCCGGGTGAGCTTAATGCAGACAAGGCAGTGTGCTATGCAATAGAGAATGAAAAACACAATGCAAGTTTTCCCTTTTCTATACACCAATGAAACCATTGCATGTAGAATACGAGGATGCAGGAAATGTGATGGCGTATCTGGTGCTGTGACCCAGTAGCCATAGCAACAACAGAGCAAAGACAGATTACCCCAGTGCTCATTTCCATCAACGGCAGAATTGTAGTGATTTACACTGGTCCCTTATCCACAAAATGAAAAGCTGCATTTCAGTTCTGTGTTACCATTTTAGTGGTTGCAGAGTTTAACAGGGAAGAGACCGACAGTATCTTCTATACTGAGAAACAGAAGAAGAAAAAAAAATACCACTGACAGGAACCGCTTACTTGTCTTTCATTGTAATGCAGACCTGTCAAGTCTCATGTGATGAGCATCAGACTTGCACCTTTAGCCACTGCTTTCTCATTCCCCACTGTGGCATCTCCAGTTCATGCATCAGCAGCATGCTGTCATGCGGCCTGACATGTGAGTCTCATCTGTTGGGATTTTAAGGACTTGCAGAATCTGGCAAGGTCACAAAACCAAGCATCTATACAGCAGTGAAGCATCTTCATCTGTTGCAAATATAACAACTTCCATGGTTTACCCCATGACAAGATTCTATGTAGTTTATCTGTCTTCTAGCCTGACAAGAAGTCTCCACAGATTTTTTTCAATGGATGTGTATCTGAGATCTGTGCTTGAGGCAGATCTTGTCTTGTTTCAGTGTCACATCTGCTTTCAACAGAATTTCTAGTTTCATTTCAGAACTGTATTTTGTTAATTTATGCTGGCCTTCTTGATGAAATAGTGTTTAAAACTGTCATTGGAAAGAAACATTCCTGGGATCTTTAATCACCATTTTCTTGCTCTCTACATTTCCTGTTTACCTACTCAAATATAAAGATCCCATACTTTTTTTTTTTAAAAAGAAAGCTCTAAAGAAGGCATACCTCAATATTTACATTTTGTAAGCATAAGCCAGACTCGCAAATATGACAGACTGAGTCAGGGTGAATGATCTTTACTGCTTAGTGAAAGACCCGTGACTTTTTTTTTTCTTTTTTTCTGCATCCAAAGTCCAATCCCAGGATAAGTCAAACAGCATGCAGGAGTAAAAGAAATACTGTGTTCTAAAAGGTCGGGGGCGGGGAAAGAAAGCTATTTGACATTAAGGAAGAGAACATGAGAGAAAACATTGTCAAGATGTATAGATATTTCAAAATGGTGGCATTTCGTACCTAGCAAGAACCTTTATTTTGTTAAAGCGAAAACCTAAAGGATTTGTATTTTGATCTAAAAATTACAAGAGAGGAACAATGATCATTAGTTAACTGTCTTAGCCTTATTATTCTCCCTCTTAACTTAGGCTTCTTCTACTTCTGAATCTTACCCACTTGTTAATTTTATAACCTGGCCTACACTTTGAAAGTTTTGAAAGCACAGAAAATATTTGTTCCTAATACATGCATTGAACTTGTGAAATGAAAGTTACATTGCATTTATATTGTTTTTACTTATGTAGACCACTAGTGCGAAATTGAGAAACAGCTTTGTTAATGTGTCCATCGTTCCAGAATTCGCTCATCCAAAACAACTCAGTTGCATACAAACCAGCTGTCTCCTGGTGCCTTTGTTAATACAAGATTCCTTATATTTAGTATGCAGCCCTGAAAGTTATTGCTTATCTTCTATGTACGGTAAAATTAGTATTTCGGGCAAAAACCAAACTGTGTTACAAAGATTGAAAAAAAGTCCTAAAATCATACTGTTCTACATCTAGATAAGCCAGATTGACTGTACTAGCTATCTCATGTGCAGCATGCCCATTCTAGGTTAGCTTTTATGATGACATATGTTATTTGAATGACTATTTGCCATCACCTAAGGAAAATGAAAATTTCTCCTTTTTTCTTTAGTCGAAATTACCAAATAATAACTAATTTGTTCTGTGCATTCCATGATTCAGCATTTGGTATGAAAAAAACTTGACTCTTGTGAGTGTTAGCTAATGAAAAGGAGGTAGTATAATCAAAGCAGTCACTGAAAACCTGAACTGATGTTCATGACTACTTCTGCAGTGTTTCTACTAAAAGAGTATCTAAGGAAAAGAATATCTAAAAGAATTAGATATTTTACTAAACTGGGTCCCTTGTACATTAGCACCTGGTGAAAATAGCTAGTTCATAGTAATTACGTACAAAAGAGAGCTTCAAGCATACCATGTTCCAAAAATGTTAACATTTTGTAACCCAGTGATTAGTAATCAACAGAAATTCCTGCCCCGTGAAAACAGTGCTCTGCAGACAGGAGTATTCAGGAATATTGTCACAGCATGCCACTGGACTAGAATGCTTGAGGTGCAAAACCTTAGTTGTGCCTAGCATTATACTATTTAATTCTGGTCCGTTTCTTTCCCATACCATCTTCAAAAGCCTCTGAAAAAGATAGAAAGAAAAGAACAAAATTACTGCCAGAAGACAAATAAACAAAACCTGAGGAATTAAAAAAATCCATATAATCTCTTCAACCAACACACAAGCAAAATCTCATCATTTCTTGCATACTTATGCCTTTTAAAAATTAAACAAAGAAACAGAAAAGTATTGTTTATGCAGAGATGCTGTTTACTTTAACATTTTTAGTAAAAAAAAAAAAATCATCCCATGCTTTAAAGAAGAACATATGACAACTTAAAAAGTAACCCTGCTTTATGTTCTATTGATAGTTCCCTGTATAGAGGTTTTAGGTGAGAGATTGCTTAGAGACATCAATGCTAAGATAAATGTCAATATAATAAAAAGATGTGGAGGATCTTTGTCTTGGGATAAATTTGGGAACCCAGCATCATTTAAGTCTTGTAATTTCTAATACAGTATCTGCAGTAAATTTACTTAAAAAGTTTAAGAGAATAATATATCCAGAGTATCTACTTTCTAAATTCTATAATCAAAAGCTTCTCTGAATATTTTAATCTACTGTTTCAAATATCTATTTAGCTAATATTTAAAATAACATTCCAAAATGAGAACTGTTTTATGGAAAGCTATATTTTAATATATTCATGGTTGTATAAATATAAATATATTTATAATACTTTCTTAAAAACAAAACTCTGTAAAACAAAGCTTTAATAGGAGGAAGAATATCTCTCAGTTTTTCCGTAACTGCAATTGATAACAAATATAATGTTTTCCCTGTTTTCAGAGGGAAATAGGCTGTTACTCATGATTTTTTGGTATGTATTCACCTAAAATCAATAGCAAGAATAAATCATATGCATAAAAAAAAAAAATCGGCTCTTAGCATGCTCATGCATGCATGCACACATACAGATGGTCTAAAATGTTGAGCAAATTCATGATGTCTGCATGCCCACACTGGCAGAAAGAGTAACATTCAGCGTTTCACGCAGGAAAGAAGACTCAGCTGCAAAAATGCATGGTACACATAATGTCTTTGAAAAAAACTCCACTTAATTCCTATTTTCATGTTACAGTGAGGTAGGTTTAAATAGCTGTAAATGAAATTAAAAACCTGCAGAGCTAGAATGAAATTACTTCTGACATACACTTTAACCCATATTCATGTCTCTATTATACAATTTGCCTATGTCACAGCTTCTATAGGTGATTCACATTACACAACACATACCACGTAGGTGGAAGTGTGTAGTCCAACAGGGCAGACTGCTGTTTTCATGCTGCCTCAGCTGCTGCACGGGCCTTCTCCTGCCCTTCCCTCTCTGCCCGGACAACGTCCAGCTCTCAAACCTTGGGCAGACATCCCCAGAGTGAGCCACCTTTGCTGCTCACAGCCACGGATCGTCTTCACCCTTTCAGTAAAGAAGAACATGCAAAAGCTTAAATCTGAGTACAACACTGTTTATACGTTTTCCTACCTTGTGTGGACCTGTATATTTGGGCCCAAGATAAGTATGGACTCTGCAGTAGAGGATGGGGTGATGGAAAGAGTGCCAAGACAGACGTTTAAAACATCTTCCTGGACAATAAAAACCAGTGCTGGGGATACATGCAGGAGGTTTGGTGCTTTTTTGGTGTTTTACTGTCATTCCCTCGTGATGAACTCAATACCGCCGTCAAAAACGAGTGCCACCACCCAGACGCAATGACGCCGTGTCCACGCGGGGCTGCCGCCATCATACAGCAGCATGGCCTGGCGCATGCCTGCTGCTGTTGTCAAACGCTGGAAAAAATCGCAAGTGAGGAAAGAGAAAGGGACAAGGGGATGTGATGAAGAGGCGGAGAAATCATGGCGTATGTAGGGACTGTCGCTATACAATAGCAAGGACATTAACCAGCAGTCGCCATGCCAAAGGGCGCTCGGCCTCGCTCAACCCCAGGGCCGGCTGTGGGGAGCAAGGAGGGAGGCAGGAGAGGGACCGAGGCACGGTGGGCACTGCTGGCACTCCATGAGCGCAGGACGGTGGCCGCCCCCAACCCTCCCCCCGGGTGCCCGCGGGCCGCCGGGCGGCGGAGCCCGCCCGTCTCCGAGGCTCGGGCCGCAGAGGGGCCGGGCGGGGCGGGGCGGTGAGGGCGCCCCCTGCCGGCGGGGCGGAGCGGGACCAGCCCGGCTGCGGGGATGAAGGGACGTGAAATGGCCGCGCAGCGCGGACGCTTCCCGGCGACCCCGGAGGAAGCGCGGTACAGCGCCGCGCCGCGCCGTGCCACGCCACCGCTCTCGCTCCCGCGGCCCGGCGCTGCTCCTCCGCGGCTGCCGCCGCTCGGGCTGGGCCGATGGGACCGCGGAGGACAGCGCACCCGCCGAGCGCACCCCCTAGCTCCGTCCCCACTTTCTGCCTCAGCGCGGGCAAACCGCGCCGCGACCCCCGGCAGGGCGCCCCGCGCTGCCTGCCCGCTGCCAGCCCCGCCGCCTCTCCGCGGCCCCGAGAGGAGTTTGCAAAGCGCCGCGCTCGCCCCGCCGCCTCGCGGGTTGCACCGCCTCCGTCCGCGCCGTCCTCCGCGGCGGCGGGCCGCCGGGCGCAGAGCATCCCGGGAGCTGTAGTCCTTCCTTCCTGCCGTGGCGGCGGCGGGCGCGGGGGAGAGGGCCAGGGGGACTACAGCTCCCGGGGGTGCGCGGCAGGGAGGGGCGGTGCCGGGGGAGGAGCGGGGACAGCTCCGGTGCTGATCGCGACCCGGGTTTGTCAGCAGAGCCCGGGCAGGCGGCGACGGCGGCTGTTGGCGTGCGCGAGCGAGCGGCGAGCGGCAGCCGAGCGAGCGGCGGGCCGCGCCCGGCGATGCGGCACGAAGCGCCCATGCAGGTCGGTCCCCGGGCCGGAGCCGAGCGAGCGGCGAGAGAGGCGGAGGGCGCAGCGCGGCCGAGAGCCGGGCGTTCGCGGGACGGGGCAGGAGCCCCTCCGCCCTGCAGCAGCATGGCGGGGCCGCCGGGCCGGGCTCTCCCGCTGGTGGCCGGAGGGTGTGAGGGGGGAGGGTGTGAGGACGCCCCTTATGTGAGGAGGCCCGGGGTGAGTGACGGCCCGGGGTGCGTGTGAGGGGGCCTGGTGTGTGTGTGTGAGGGCCCGGCGTGCGTGTGAGGGGGCCCGGGATGCGTGAGGTGCCCGGGCTGTGTGCGATGGAGCCCGGAGGGGGGGGGCGTGTCCCTGTAAGAGGGGTCCCCGGCGGGCGATCTCGCCGGTCGGGGGGGCAGCCGGAGCGGGAGGCTGGGCAGCACGGCCCTGCGGTGGCCGCCACCCCGCCGCCGTGCCCGCGGGTGGGTTTCGGGTCTCATTCGGGCAAACCAAGCAGTGTTTTACAGATACCGCCCTTTGAGCATTGGTCGCAGCTCCCCTGGGAGTGAATGGATGTAAGTTGTTAGGTGATGAGATGTAACGAGGTCCTACCTGGATGCGCAGGAAGTTGGCATGGTATCTCCACGTGTTTATTCAAGGAGCAGTTGCCCATCTGCACCAGGGAGAGTGGCTCATGGCTAGAACGGGAGTAGCAAAGAGGTGGCCTCTTTTCATCAGTTTTTATATATATGGAAAAATATAATGCCCCGTAGCAGTGGAGAAACAGGTGCTATACAGATACAAGTTACAGTATGCAGAGTTTTTAGCAGTTTCTAGGTTGTCAGTTCAAAACAGTTTACGCTGGTGAAATGTACTTCAGTTATTAATCAGGACCTATTTTATAATCTCATGCAGGAGCTCTGGGGGCCCCAGACTATACATTCAAACACATGACTGTTTTTTAATAGAAGATCGGTTATGTTCCTGGTGGATTGGTATCAATCAATCCCGCTGATTTTATACAATGCAAAGAGCACTTCTGTAGTCTGCTGTGATTTAAGTTATGAAATGCAGATCTGTTCACTAATATTTTTCATGCTGGATCCATCTACTCTGGCAGTAATAGAATTTCAGCCCGAAGGGAAGATCTGCATCCTCTCCAATATGCATGCTCAAAAAAAAGTCTGAAATCTTAAGTTACATTAATACAGAGTTGGGTTTGCTTGACTTTGGACAGAGACTGATAATCTCATAAATCTTTTGCAGAGCAATTGCTCAGATGTCACATGCTGAAACCTTTCAAACAAAGAGGTGCGCTAGAAATAAGCCATTATCCAGTAAGAATGTCTTTCAGTTTTCAGATTGGAGAACAGCAATAATTAGGATGCTGTTTAAAAGGTCTAGTTCTGCATGCTTACATGCACATGTTGGAAATGTTTATGTGGTATGTGCTGTTTCTTTACACATGCTTATTGAGATACTGAAGTCATGTTTAGTATGTATTGGCTTTGGAGAGCATTTCATTAAAGGAAATTTTGCTAGTAAAGGATGACAACTGCAGATTGGTCACTATTGCATTTGACATTTTTGACAGGTGTTGAGTTCACTGATGTTGTTAAATAGTTGTGGAAACAAAATGGTGGTACAACATTAAAATAAAATCTAAAGAAAGGAAAGTCCTGGTGTAAAAAAAATGTACTTGACACATATCAGAGAACAGCTTCTTGGTTTTTTAATATGATTATCAGTACAAACGGAATTATTGTTAAACATAATTGAATAAAAGTCAGAAGAAATCACAGCCTCCTAGTATAGAAAGAGACAGCAGAGAGCTATAAAAAACCCTAAAAATTGCACTTTTTCAAGGCTGATGAGATGGTCAAACAGTGTATATTTTTAAGCATATCTCCTCCAAAATTATAATCACAAGCATCTGGATTTTTCCAAGATGTGAAAATGCAGTCTGGCAGATGAGGTTTGATCTTCACTTCTAGTTTCTGCACGTTTTTTCTTCCTTCTGCTACTTACACTATTCTCAGCATACTCAAATATTATTCTTATTAAAGATTCCAGTAAAACAATATTCTATTGTGGATTCTTCTTCTTAAGAGTCCTTTTGTTTTCCAACATTAGACTAGTATGGTTGGTCCTTGTTCAAAATGTGGTTTAGACTGGCTGAACTAATTGCTTGATTTATCTCTTTTAGCTATCTGATTTCCTATTACATGAAACAAATGGAGTTGCTTCTTTGCACACAACAAATTTATGGAACAGTCTGTTACAGAGCTACCATCTCTGAATTGTAGAACAAGAGAAAGGGTGATCAAGTGTATGTCTTTTGATCATGACAAAAACAACTCAGAGTGTAAGCATTTTTTTTCCATTTCCATCAAGCAATAACTAAAAACAAAACTAAAAAGTTAAAATATTTTAGCAGGCTGAGAAAAAGGGCCTGTGCAGTGGCACTGTCTTTCTATATTTATCATAGAATCATAGAATCATAGAATCATACAGCTTGGAAAAGACCTCTAAGATCATCGTGTCCAACCGTCAACCCAACACACCATGTCCACTAAACCATGTCCCTAAGGGCCTCATCTACACGTCTTTTGAATACTTCCAGGGATGGTGACTCCACCACTTCTCTGGGCAGCCTGTTCCAAGGCCTGACCACTCTTTCAGTAAAGAAATTTCTCCTAACGTCCAATCTAAACCTCCCTTGGCGCAACTTGAGGCCATTTCCTCTCATCCTATCGCCAATTACTTGGGAGAAGAGACCAACACCCACCTCGCTACACCCTCCTTTCAGGTAGTTGTAGAGCGCGATGAGGTCTCCCCTCAGCCTCCTCTTCTCCAGACTAAACAGCCCCAGTTCCCTCAGCTGCTCCTCATAAGACTTGTGCTCCAGGCCCTTCACCAGCTTCGTTGCCCTCCTCTGGACACGCTCCAGCACCTCCATGTCCTTGTAGAGAGGGGCCCAAAACTGAACACAGGATTCGAGGTGCAGCCTCATCAGTGCCGAGTACAGGGGCAAATGAATTCTTTGTTTCAATGAATTGTTTCAATGAATTCTTTGTTTCAATCTCGAGCTCGTGCCATTTCTCTGTAGACAAGAAGGGCTAACAATTAGCAGAAAGGCAGCCCAAAGAGTCCTTCCAGAGAAGGAGTTACCTAGTGTAAAAGTTTGCTGTTGTCATCTGCTGGATATAATTGGATCTGGGTCAGAATTTGTGACTACTTTTCATTTTTCTAGCCATGTTTTCAAAGAACAGATAGAAGTCTTCGTAGTCCTTGCGGCCATAGAGAGGGCTTTGGTTTAGAAGTCAAAAGCAATGAACTCTCTTTTCTGTGAAACATAGAAGTATGTATGGTTTCTGCATGTTCTTTTAAGAATTGGTCTGAATTAGTTGAAGTGTCTGTGTGTCTCTCAGTAGTTTCCCCTAAGGCTCTCGTGGTACTTTCAAAAGTGGAGATTCAATGGGAAATTCTCTGTGATTCGTACACTGATTCACTCACTTTACGTTTCACTCCTTATCTGATTGTAACATGCAAATTTTCCACATACCTGCACTTTGCCAAAATAAAAAAGCGGGAAAGTAGTTTGGATAACCTGTTCTTAGTGTTTATCAGAGCATATGGACATTAATGGTGGCAGTTTGTAGAAAATGCCAGATCTCTAGAGACCTTCTCTTTCACTTGCCAGGGCATCAGATCATTTCAAAGGTGACTGAGGCCATAGAGGTGAGGGAAAACTAGGAAATGTAAATAATCTGTTTTGCCAAGGAAATAAATGAGAACGTTTTCTTCTTAGCTTTTCATATTCTTTTGTCACTGGCAGTGGTTATGCCCAGACAAAAGAGGTTTATAACAAACACATCCAAACACAATGGAGAAGGGCAGCAGCAATCAAAAAGAATGCTTTCAGATATTTAAGAGGTTATTATAAAATTATGATGAAAAAAGTCAGATCAAAGCTATTAGACACAGGAGTCAGCATGGCAATTCATCCCCAATCACTCCACAAAATTATTAGATATGTCAGTCTTGTTCAAATTAAAAGCACTGGAGTAGAAGAGCCTGCCAAGCTACTGAGTGCATAGAGCAAGTTATGTACGCCTTTTTGTTAACTGATCAAGCTGCATTTGGAGTCAGTAGTCCTCTTTCGGTCATTACCCCTTTTTGGAAATGCAATGTGGAAACTCGTTCCCTTGCTGGTCAGATACTTCCTAATCTCCAGCTTGGAGGCAGTCAGAGCTAGTTTATACTCACTTCTTAATGTCCAGTGTCTGCTCCAGTATACATCAGTGTAAATAGTTCTCATTCCCTATGTACACTCCAGATTACTCTCTAGAGAAACAAGCTTATGTTTTGCTTACTCTTTTTTTTTTTTAGATTTCTCTCATAAGATAAGCTCTTCATTCTTCTGGTCTTCCTAATAACCTTTTTCTGTACTTTCCAGTTTGAACTCACCTTTAATAAACATGCTTGACCAGAATTGTTACTAATGGCATCTCACCAGTGCCTTAGACAGTGGCATTAGTATTTCACTTTGTCTCTTGCCCTGATGCAGCTGCTTTGGAAATTGAGAAGCTGCACAGTCTTTGCTAATCTTATGACCCTGAGTGTTGCACTAAATAGGGCAAATGGCAGAGGGCTGTAGCCATTTTGTCTTCATTCTCTTTTGTAACCCTCCAGTAAATCCAAATTTATTTATTTATTACTGGAGTACCTGTCCTGACACAGCTTGTATTTTTTCTTTTCAGAGCTCCACTATTTTGGTGGCTTCTTGACATCCTGTGTTAGACTAACCCACTTAGGACTTTATCTCTGGTTTTGCCACTATTTAGAGAAGGGGATTTTGCTGTACTACCTAGAGTGGGAATTGGAAATATGTTTCTTAAGCTACCCTTTTCATGGAGAAGGTAAACTTAGGTTAAAGAAAGACAAATGAGGGATAATGCCCTCGCCCACCACAAATAGATTCATCAGAGTCCGTATGCTAGAGCCTTGCCAGAACTGTTCTTTACTGCACCTTGCATTCTGCTGTCCTGGGCAGCTGCCACCACTGTGGCCACGTTTATGCTACTTCTGCTGATATGAAGCAAATAGAGCTTCCTTAAAAAGTTTTAGACTCTCACCTCTCTGTATCTTCCCGATATTCCCCAACTTGGCATTTCAATATGCCACTTGTAATAAAACTTTGCATTTCTAACTATACCTTTCAGACTGGGTTATGATATGCTTACACATATTCATGAATCTAACCTCATAATACCTTGAAGCAGATAAGCTTCTCCTGATGCTGCCAAGTACATTGGCTCACAAGCTGTGCTCTGCAGATGGCTGGCAATCTGTAAATTCCAAATAAGTGGCTGGTGCATTGTCCACTGAACTCTGTTAAGTCTTATTAATTGGTCAGTTAAAAATTAGATGATAAGGATTTGTGAGAATTGGCTGTGGTCTGCATCTGTGGATACTGATGTATTCATTGAGAGTACACCAAAAGTAAGAGAGGTTAAGCAGCTTGCCCAAGATATAGAAAAAAGGAAAACAAAAGTAATAGGATACCTCTGAAAGAGTTAGGTATAAAATCCAATCTCTAGATTATTGGTCTGTTGTTTTACCTAGAAAATCTTTGATTTCTTCATGACTGGGTTATATTGTCGTAGTGTTCTTATATATAAGGATCTTGGTTACATTTTGACTACTCTGATGATGACATTTGGTCTGCACATTAAGGACACTCACTTGTGATGCATCCTACATACAGTCCAGAGAGTTACAAACATTGATTTTTCCCATTGTATTCCATTGTTTCAATATCCATTGATTATGTTTGAGTAATTTTATTTTACAAAAAGCAAAAACATCACCTCATAAAAAGCTGCGTGTGCAGGGAACTCTGTCTTCTTACTAAAATAATGGCTAAAGTATTTTTCTTTTTAGAAAACAATGGAAATATATATATTTCTACACTGTATGTAGAAAAGGAGTGTCGCTCTTTGAAATAACTGTAATTTAGCTAATCAGTGTCTATTTATCCTTACTGTAGATAGAAAGAAGGCATTTTCCCTGGGCTTATTATCAATCTTCTCCTTTAAGACATGCCTGTTATTATAGTTTTTAAAAGAAAACAATGTATTTTTGAAAGGCACAAAGGAATGAACCTCCGTATTTTCAATCCCAGCTTTTCTTGCCTTTTGCATCATATTTTCCAGGGGCAATTCATCCTGCATTAGGCATCCAGAGTGGGGTGCATATATAAGTGCAAACTGAAGTGATGTGCAGGCCAGGGAGGTCATGGCTTGCTGCTCTGCTTAAGTGAGAAAGCTTTTCAAATTAATTCTGTCAAAGAATGAGGTCCTCTAAGACCATAAAGAGTAACATAGACAAGTGTTTGTTATTCTCATGAAGGTGACAGGTAAACACATTCTTTTTCAGACATTTGTTCTCAATCCTGCCCTGTTTAACCTATTCTTTTGGGTTCAAGGAAACAGCTGAACATGACACTTGAAAAGTACCTGGGTCTGATATAGAAAACTTGCCTATGCCTATAAAAAATCCACATTTAGGGCATTTAAAGATGCGCTGTAAGCATACAAAGCCATCCTTTTTTGTCCTTGGACCATATTCAAGCCGAGGACATACCTTCTCCCAGTTTTGATAAGGACCAGGCCTGTGAGACCTCCTGACTATAGGTCTTCCGATCATTGTCTTGAGCTTAGATTTCCCAATGGACCCTCAAGTCTGTCCTGAGTCCTCTAGGAGGTGGCCTGAGACTGCCTTTGGTGCTAATATCCTGGCAGGTGTAGGGATCTGAATAGGGACTCATTCTAGAAAAAAGCAAGTATGCAATATGCTAATGAAAATAGCCTTGTCATTCTGTCTTCAATTTTACTAAAAAAGGACAAAATTTTACTGAAAAGAAAACTCAATGTGTTTTACTGAAAGAGATGTTTGTTTAATGTATCCATTTAATCATTTGAGAAGAGAACTTTGTCAAAATGAAGGTAAGAGTTTTGCTTTCTTGGAAACAGCATATCATAACATTAGCGAGGTTTGCATGTTTATTTGGTTCTCATCTATGTGTGTAGTATTTAATTATAGGTCTGAACATGGCATTCCTAGTGATTATTTCCAGCATCATTTCCAAAGGAGGAACATAACATCAGCACTAGCTTCTTGACATTTCTTTGCCAAGTGCCTCCATAGTAGGGACAAGTCCTGTTAGGAGTGAACTGACATTAATACATCAGGAAGTGGGCTACAGTGCATCCCATACTTGCTTGAAGTCAGCAGCTTGCATTTAAGAAAGAGAAGCATTGCAGGCATATTCACAAAGTTCAAGAGGGCCAAGCATCTAGGTTTCCCTTACAGTCAGCAGAAAAATAGAGACTCCTCTAGAGTATCATTTAGAGCAGGAGTCTGATGTAGGTGATGTGAATTGTACTTGAAAGAATCTGTCTCTGCTTACTACACAATGAGTGATTTTGGGAAGTAATGGCTAAATTTTAGTACCCGTGCTGAGTTTGATGTTTCTTCAGACTAGTGCAGGCACTAGCACTTTTCTAAAACCCATTTGGGTTTTGGACATGAGAAAGGATCACTATCAGTAGTCTAGGAAGACCGGCTCTCTAGGCTAAAGTTAGTCTCTCCAAACAGTTTGAATTATTATCAATACCTCACTAATCATCTCATGATTTCCCAGGTGGGAGATGGAGAAATTAGTCCTTTCCCATGCCTTTCCTATGCCTTCTGTATCCTGTAATAGGCAGACATACTCCTACCCCTGAAATAAAAACTGGCTGCAATTCTGTGTTCAACTTGCCCATAATTCTGCCTATGATACTGCAAGTAATGCATCCTTAAGTTCAAGGCACAGTGAAGGTGTTGAGGTTTATTTTTTTATTATTTTTAAGAACTTTTAAGGAAACCATTTTATGGGTAATGCACATAAACACATTAATTTAGAGGAGCACTGAAATTTCTTTGTGGGGAAAGTCTGTATTTAAAACCATTCACAGGAAACATGTTCTTACTCAGGAAGGCTACACAATGTACAAGATTTAGCAAAACTATTATTAGAATCCAGGTGTCCCGATTCCTCTGCTCATTGAATCATACTGTTTCTGAAGTGTAAGGCATTAAAGTGCATGGGGATGAATTGTAAGGCACATAATACTGAGGGCAGCAAATGAAAAGAAAGATAAATCCCCTTTTTGTAAACCTTAAGCGAGTTGAAGAAGCTGCATAGAAGACTTCCTAGGAGATAAAATCAAGAAATGTTTCTTTTTCTTCTTCTTGCTAGAAGTGGTAACTACTGCTTTCAACTGCCGCATTACAGAGAGGAGGCAGAAGGGCAGCAGAACAGGCTCCTGGGGAAAGTGTACAGGTTACACATTGGCATCCCCAGCCACTGCACAGTCTTTTGTCTGCTGGACTTCATTGACTTGTTGTTGCAAACTGTGCACAACATCAGCATACTCTTTACTATTTTATAGCCAGTTGTGATTAGACTGGTATAAACAGCATTTGATTTTCTTTTTCTCATGTTCTAAGCAAAATATCCCCAAATAGCTTTACAATAAGGGAGAGTAGTGAAGGTGGACAGGATTTGTTTCTGTCTTTTGCTCTAGAAATCAGAAAGGTGAAAGACTAGTGATGTGTATGCCTGGTAATACTTAGGATTTTGTTCTAAAACTTCTTTGCCTGTGGAAGAAGTGAATAAATATTAAAGCCAATGCAAACACTCAGGGTGCAAGCACGTAAGTACCCAAGACTACATTTAATCAAGAACTTTAGTCACTACCAAATAAAAGGGTAATTCTGAAATCAAACACTCCCTACTGCATTATTTATGAAATATAAATCTTACACTGAATTTTCTCTCAAAAGCTTGCTACTTCCATTGTCTCCTTCAGGACTTTTTGTCCCCACTTCTATATGCCTCTTCAGTAGCCCAAAGAAGCTGGCATACTATTATTTGTACTATGAGACAGCAGAATTAGCTCAGAAAATTTATGCAGTAATTGCAATTCTGCTGAGAAGGTGGGTTAGTGTACAGCCCTCATCCTGGTTCCAGCTGTCCGTTCTGATTGCCCAAATGCACTCTGAGACGTCTAACTTAGAAACCCTTGATGTAAGCTGCTTTTCCATAAACTGTTATGTTAGGTTATGATGTCTGTCTTCCTGTCTGAAATTAGTGTGCAAAAGCGTTGCCCTTAGTATTGCCAAACTCCAAGATTTTGGCAAGATCCCAAAATACTTGAGATTTTTCTTAAAAAGCATAAGAAGTGAAACACTACCTAGTTCTAAGTTCTTTATTTTTGCCATCTGTTTTTTGAGCATCCCAGGTAGAATTTTGGTCAGGTTTTCAAGTTAATCTCTGCAACTCTCCTGAAAGCCAAAAGTGTACTTTTTATAAATGGAACCCATGATCTTTGAAGTCCCTAGAGCAAAATAAGCTTGCTATTTAGCAGTATTCAGTAATCTGTGCATATTCAGGTGTTTTCTATGGATTGGAAGCTGTGTTTTAAGGACTCAAATTTGAAAACATTGACAACTGCCACTTATGATGATGTTGCATTAACATTGCGAATTCCAAAACTATAGAATTAGACTAGAACTAGAAAAAATCAATACTTTCAGAGGTATATACCCAACTCACTATTTAATGGTATGATAACTGAAAGCTGGTAAAGGCAAAATGTTTTGAATAGGGTTATAGCCATTACAGAAGACAGCAGCATATTTACAGTAAAATAAATGGTTGTGCTGGTTTTGGCTGGGATAGAGTTAATTTTCTTCATAGAAGCTAGTATGACGCTGTTTAACCCATTGTCAGCCTGGGTTAAACCACGACAATGGTTCAAGAATTTTATCAGATGTAAAACATATTAAGCTTTTGCTTGGAAATATACCTCCTATGTTATAATGCAGCATTGATCTCTTATTTCCTTCTTGTACAACTGAAGTACCTTTGACTATATTTTCACTGTCTATTTCATGCACCACATTTTCTGAAGGTAGATCTTTTTAATGATAGACTCAAGAAGTGTCCTGAATTTTTAAATTTTTTTTCTTTTTGTACCAGTCACCAGTGATGTTTACCCCTTCTTTTGCAGCCAGAACTATTACCATGTATACAAGAATCATAAAAAAGGATTAAACCTCTGTGAACTTCTTCTTAAGTTCATTCATATCTGGTATCAAAAACTCCAGTAAAATCTAAATGTTTCCAGTTTTATATGATAAAAGAGACAATAAACTATTTCTTTTTATTTTGAATTACAGATGGCATCTGCTCAAGATTCCAGATACGGCCAGAAAGATACATCTGACCAGAACTTTGATTATATGTTCAAACTGCTCATTATCGGCAACAGCAGTGTTGGGAAAACCTCCTTTTTGTTCCGATATGCTGATGATTCCTTTACGTCTGCATTTGTAAGCACGGTTGGGATTGATTTCAAAGTAAAAACGGTTTTCAAAAATGAAAAAAGAATTAAGCTCCAGATTTGGGTAAGCCAAAAATAGTAATTTTATGAACTAAGCAAGCTGTAGTAGTTTGATAGATAGCATTTAAGCTACTGTAGGTTTTCACTGAGTGTCATAACTTTTATATATATACATATATATATGTATGGCATATTAATGGAAAAGCAGTTAATTATTTCCTGCATCCTTTTTCTGTCTTGAATAATAGAGTGTAGACAGTATTTTTAAGGTATTGAAGTACAGCAGAGTATATATTCTGAATTAAATTCCATTAAGAAATAACACAGGTTGACACATATTGATATCTGTGCAGTGAGGTATAAACAACAATGCAATATATAGGCTATTGAAAGTGATATACGTTATTAAAAAGTATCTTGAAATACCAGTTAGGATCTGGTTTCTTCCCAGAAAAATTATAAATTCATATAGGAGCTATGATAGTGGATGTGTAACAGAAGGCATAATTTTTTGCTCTGTTAGTTATGTTTGTCATGCAGATCACCTGGAACATCTTCCTCCTTCTGCTGAGGAAAAAAACGTGTGGAAAGAGTGAGTGTAACAGCTGTGTTGCCCAAGTGTACAAAAACCCTCGTCCCTTGATTGCACCTTAGAGATGGTAGAAAGATGTCAAATGTTGGAAAGCGTGGTGCCAGGGAATAGGTGTTCTTTTCTGCAACCTTTCCTCAGAAAGAAAGGATAGCCAAAACTTATTTATGCAGGAGCTGCTGGTGCTCCGTGGTCACTTAAAGGAGAGGGGGGGATAGCAGAACATTTAGCAATGTGGGACCTGGAGTTAAAGCTTCAGGTCTTTGCCATCTTCCTTGGGTGCTTGAAGATTCTGGGCAATGTTTCCTTTGTGAGATACTCATAACAGCCTTATTAACCAAGATTTTCCTTTTTTTGTGCATGAATACAAGTAATTTAAAGATTTAGTTAATGATGGGCAGCCATTAAATCTCAGGAAACGTCAGATCAAATACGACCAGTTCATCTAACAGATTTTGAACAGCAGACAAACTGAATATCTTTTTAATATCGCACAAAGGTGAACTTCCCAGAGTTTCCTAGGCTATATCCCCTTCATGTCTTTTTAGGTAGCTTCAGCCCTTGATATCTTAAATCATTTGTTGTTCTGTGTCCTCTAAGGACTGGAACACAGACTCTTTGCCTCTCAACCTCTCTACCTTTTTAAGCTTAGATTCTTGCTATTATCGTAACAGTGCTACATACTAGGGAACTGTATGTCATGTGCATGCTTTCACTGCAATAACTTGCTAGTTTCATTGTAGTACTTTAATGTTGGAAATCACACAGTAATTCACATTGACATTACCTTATTATTTTTTTATAATGGAGCAATAAAATTGTGTTCACATTATAGTCTTTACACAGTTCTTTTAATCACCAAGTATTCTCTACAATAGATTTTATTGTTCATGTCTCTCCTAGCAAAAGCAGCAACGTTAGTTTATAATATTGTATTAATGTGATTAGTTTGACACCAGTATATTTCTCATAATGCCTCTCCACGGCAGACTACAAATATGTGCTTGGCTCAAAGCAGTCCATTAACCTAAATGTGTTCAGGGGTATCCATGGCATAGAGAGGATGTAGCAGCTGTATTCCTGCCAGCTGGAATAAACTTCCAGTTCTAGCAAAATGTACATTTTGTTGCTCTTTGCACGGCAGTAACATGCCAGTCCAAATGGACTCTGTCAGTCCTTGCCTGAAAAAAACTGCAGTTGAAATGAGTGAAACAAACAGAAGGGCTCCATGTTACTTAGGGAAAAGGGAACAGAGGCTCAGAGGATGGAAGAGACCTTCCAAAAGTCACCTACCAGGACGTAGGGTTAGAGACAGGACTTCAGATCTTACTTTCATGCTAAAGCTTTTTACCCCAGCCAGTACTGCATCTTGGTTTGCTTTTTTTTTCCCATTCAAATTTTAATGCCAGTTCTTAAAAGGCTTTGTCATTGCCAAATTAACTCAAATTGCAACAGCTTACTATTGCTGTTTGCACTTTTTAGATGGCGTGTTCTGCATTGGAGTACTGTGTTGCAGTTATGCTTGCTAGTAAATCGGTTGACTGTTGCATCTCTGAGACCTTGAATAAAATCAGTTAAGTATCTCAGAAAGCTATTCTAATGCACAAAATCTGAAATAGAGCACTATTACCCCATCTCGTAAGCTATATCAACAGCCGTATTGTTCTTAATATGCAGTATCTGCATATGTAAGATCTGTCTATATTATATTATACTTTATTACTTTTCTTTGATTATGCAAATGTCTTTCTAAAATGAATAGTGCTCCTGGAATATCCATTTCCATTTCAAACTGTGTTTATGAAAGACCATTTATATCAGATAAAATATAAAATTGAATGAATCACAGTGAGTGTGATTTGATGTTAGTTCTGAGTAGAAACTTGCATGAGGTTATAACACTTCTTCAAAATCACTGGCAAAGTATTTGGTGACATCATGTGATAAATGATATTCAGCATCTATGAAATAAAACATTCTGAAAAATCTCACAGGTTTGAATAGTCAGAAGAAACTCGAAGTGCAACTTTAAAATGTGTTCTGAATGACAAGATCAGAACTGAATTACTTTGCAGTGAAGAAATACACGGAATGCTACTGCTCTGCTGTTCTTCCCTGGCAGTAAGATGCAGAAATGTGTAAATAGTAATGCTGTTAAGTCACTAAAATTCCCTAGCTAGAGACACAATTAATCCAATATGTGTCCTGTTACAATTTTGTAGATATTCTCCTTGGGTAGACATTTAAACTTCGTGTTTAATAGCCCTTTCATCATGATACTTTGTATTCAACTTGAAGCATGTTGGACCTTGAAACACTGATTTCCTCAAATTGAGATTCTCATATGCTTACCAGTGAAGGGTGCAAGTTTGCCTGAAAGGCAGCATGGACATTCAAGGAAGCAGAGTCATTATTTCTTAATAAAATTCACTGTGTGATTATCACAGATGAACTAGCAAGAGTTAACAAGTTGAAGCAGGTGCTGTCTTACATACTGGAATGCCCTGCAGGTCTTTTGTTTGTTTGAGGTTTTTTCTTGGCAATGATGTCTTATTCTTGAATTCAAAGGACCTGAATTGAATTGTCTTCTTTCAGGGTTCAAGTTAGGGAGGATGGTGCTCTCTCTAGTACTTACCATCAGAAAGAGCCTGCTGGGAGCACTGTAACATTTGCTTTTTTTTTCTTCTGAGCCAAACACCTTCTTTCCAATATTTCTTACTGGAATGGAGAGAGGTTCAGAATTCAAGTGCTATATTCGTTAGTGATAGCACATTACCTTGTCATAGGACCACCAGCTGGCCCTGAGATTTTGTTTTACAGCAAGTTATGAATGTGACAACGCTGATATGGACGTTACAAAGACATATATTAACAAGTTTTTACCTTTTAAAGGAGAGAAATCCATAAATACCTAAAAAGGTATTGATTTCTCAACAGAAACTATAGGATGTTTTGGAAAGGAATTGTGTCTGTATGCGGCACATACATGCATAGGATAAAAGTCCATCACAGGGCTTTAGGATGTTTTAAAGTATCAAATAAAATTTTTTCCTCCATTTGGTTTGAGCTAGTAATATTAAAAGGATGGGTCTGGAAGGCTATAAGAATCTTCCGGTTTCAAACTGCTAGGTTTCGAATTACGTTGAATTTAAAAAAATGGCTTGTCAATACTAGTTCTGACAAAAATACACACTAAAGAAAATGATTAAAAGCTCAAAGAGGTGCAAATCAGAAAATAAAATTAAGTTTAACCTTATAAATCTATCACTGTATTCACTGTATAAATCACTACATTCAGTATACTCTGTAGCTATGATGCCATAAAGGTTTACATTACTTTTGTAAACTCTGTCTATGGTTTAATAGAAATAACAGACTGCAAGAGCTTATGAAGAAAATAGAGGCTAATTTAGACAGTAGAATTTGTTAGCTAAGATTTGTCAAAATAAATCATTAGAATGGGGGAAAAAAAGGAAAAATAAAGTGCAGATATTCATTCCTAGAAAACAGAATAAGATTTACAAAGACAGGTCAACATATTTGTTTAACTGACAGTGTATCCATACCACATCTTTAGCTCATATTTAAAATTTACTTGATCAGAACTCTCAGTGATTTCTAACTGATTTCAGTACACATTTTGTTTGAGGAATAAAGCATCAAGTTTTCCCTCTCTGATCTGTTTATTACACAAAAATGTTCTAACTGCACTCATACAGCGATATTTGCATAGTTTCTGATTGCAGCACTTCTTTGTGCAAATATCATATAAGGACACTGCACTGCCTTTTGCTGCTTAGATGGCTTTTCCCTGGGACTAACCATAGACTTCATGGACTAGGTACAATGAGCACACATAAATAAAAGATACCTTCCTAGAGAATACAGTGTAAGAGCTGCTTGTGTCAGCATATCTTTCCTAGAACTGTGTGTGACAGTTTCATTTGATACCCCAAATGTTGCTGTCTTCACATCAACTGTTTTCTATAAATTGTCATAGGGCATAGGGACTAAGTGAGGACTAGATTTTATAAGCTGAATGAGGAAATCCAATGTCATCATTCAATAATTAAAACTATAGTAGTTGTTCAAAAAAAATCAATAAATATTAGGCATCTGATTTTTTGCTCTACAAGCTCCCTAACAGTGCTTTAGCAGTAAAAAGGGGTTCAGTTAAAATGAGAATAATTTTTTGTGTGTGTTAAAGGGATCTGTGGGAATACCAGTATGAATGAAAATTACCTTGATATTGGAGTCTTTAAGGGGTATCCTACAGTAATTTGCAAGTGTGGAGGCAGTGCAATATTGCAGAAATATCCTGTAAGAGTGACTGAGGCTATAGCATCAGTGCAAGAATCACTAAATACACTGGTTCAGAAGAAAGGTAGTGAAAGCTGAAGCAGTAAAAGGGGAGTTAAGAATAGCGTGTGGAGATAGCGGATAGCAAATGTAGCAAATGTTTCATCACAGGAATTCCAGGGCCTGATTTTGTCACATGTGACTCATCTGAGTATTTTTAATTGGTATGCTAGCCACATCAAAGTTTATTTCATGATTCCTTTCTCAGGTGCTGGTGACAATGTGTAGCTGCTGCTTTGAATACACAGCCTTTTTAGATGAGGACAGTAAATCTAATATTGAAAAAGAAATTTCCTCATCTTAGCATGAAAATCAAATGTGTATGCATAATATATCAGGCAACAAATGATTTGAAGACAGCAATATAGAAGGCTGAAAACTGCAGGGATTTGGGATTTCTGTGGATCCATCTGTACTAGTATATAAACCATACCAAGACTGTCTTTTGGCTCTGAGTCCAGCTGGCACGGAATAGCTTTTGCCCATATGTTTAAACTCTTTTAGTCTCTGAAAGAGGATGGACACATCCAGATTTTGTACTGGGAAAGGTCTCTGTCCTGTGTTAAGTCCTGAACCTTGCCCAGGAACTGTTTGGCAGAGTGCTAGCAAGCCTGGGTCAAAACCGTGCCAGAAAACGTGCTGACAGTTTCACGGTATAGACAAATTCCATAGTCTTGAAATGCTCCCCGGCACAATTTAATTTGCTGTTACAGGCACAGCCTGAAAGGGCAGCAGCTCCAGCCAGCTTTGGGTTAGGCTGTCCTGTCTGTGGTAGCAAGCAATGCAACGTGCTCACAAATGTTCTGTCAGAAGGCTCTAAAGGAATCATTCCTGGCAAAAGACGGTTAATGAGGAATGTAACTGTGACGGCCAGAATGCAAACTCTTTCTGGACTTTCCCTATTAGCTGAAACAAGGTGAAATTCTGAGCAGCTTTTGTTTTGGTTTAACCTGCCCTCCAATAGGTGAATGTTATCCTAGTTGTGGTTGGATATTGTTAGCCTAAAATATTCCCTTTCTTCTCCTTTGCTTATTTCTACACAGTAAATATCTCTGAAGAGCCATGAACAATATTTACCTGAAAGTTTGGGGGTAGGATCCTATTTTCATACTGCTGTATTATTTCATGCAGTGCTTCTTACATCTTCTTTGAGAGCTCTTCCACTTATGTGCAAGTCATATTTGGTATACTTAATTTCTCAGAAATACTGGCATTCATTAATCATTATTTTTCCATAATTGTTTTTTTCCTCTATTTTTTGTAGCACCTGGAGTTTTTCAACAACAAATACTAAAGATTTGCACAGCCAAGGGAAAGCTCATTATAGTACAGACAGTACTATTGTGTTCAGATCTCAGTCAGACAACTGCCAGGATCTTTGAATAGCTTGGGGATCTTAGCTACTTCCAGAAGTTGTATATTTTCCTTAATTCAGGGATTCTTAGTGGTCTCTTTACCTTGCCCTGTTTATTCTATATTCTGTTTCTTGTACCTGTTCTTCTGTTTATATTAAAGTTGCACCCATGGATCCAATTCAGCTCCGGTTTCCATTGTTTTAGGTAAGTAGCCAAGAAAAAAATTGTTGAATAGTTGACTTTTAGACACTCAAGTGGGAATGAACAGGTGGCAAGGGGAGATGGCTAATGTAGATATTTGTCAGGGAAAAGAAAGCTGCTTACCTAAAAAGCAGACAAGACAGCTTGCCTTTTCTCTGAACTTTAGTAGATGCTAGTAGTTTATACAATCTATATAATGTATACATAACATAGATAGTTCATATAGCGTAAAGTTTAAAGGCATCAGAGCAGAAGGAAATATTAGAAGAGACTGAAAAGATGATACGTGTGTTGCTATTTGAAGTTCGACTGCAATTGCTCATATAATGAGGCATGATGTGACAGAAAGCACCAAAGAGTCTGAGTGAGAATACGAGCGAGAGTTTATTGGACAGGGCACTGTAAATGCTGTAAAAACTCAGGAACAGTTACAGATACTACATGTGATGGCTTGTATTATTTCCTTGCAAATCACACTGCAAAAGCGGTAACAGATGTGATACTGCAGTCCTTTAGTGGAAAACACAAAACAGAACTCTCTAAAACTTTTTGCAAGAAATGCTACCTTGGAACCTATTCTGGGTGTAAAATATAGATGCATCCATTATAAACAATACACATCTTGTAAAACTACTTGATGTATTTCTTGTATAGAACCAGGGCCCAGTCTTCAATGCCAAAGAAGACCTTAGCAATGTAAAGGGCATACTCAGTTCAGATGGACTTCAGTGCAAAGAGCACATGCTGTACGCTTTGTGAGACTGGCCATGTTGGCCAGTGATGGCACTTTTAAAATTGATATGCTTTTATTTAAAAAGTAGCACTGGCTATTCAAATATTGATGTGACATTACAATCTCATTGCTATAAAAAGCACAGGTCTTGAGGGTTTCAAACATTGGGTCTAAACCCAACTCAAAAAAATGATGGTGCCTACCGCTTCAGCATCCTGGCTAGAGAGCCCTGTGGCCTGATCCAGTGTGCTTGCTCTTGCACTCATGCACCGACGTGATTGCAAACTCCTGGCCTTAGATAGTTTGGAGAGGAAACCTGACATAAATGTCAGGTAAATGCAACTGCAACTAGCATTAAATTCCACTATTTTTCCCAATATTCCAATGGTTTTGTGAAAGCCTTCTGTAATACTAAGTCAAAGTTCTGTGCTTTACAAAACCCTCCATTGCCTACTTCAACAATTTTGCTGAATAGCTTTGCTTGCAGCATAGAAATCAGGTCCCTGTGACCCGCTTAGCTATAGATATATATCATAGCTGGACTTTCAATATTCTCTGACAAAGACTCCTGTTATCAGTAAAACAATACATCTGTATTCAAAGGCAAAGATTATTTGGAAAGAGAAGGTGGCATTTAGCATAATTAAAATTCTAAATAAGGCTTGTCTTGCTGTTTAAGTGGAAATTTTCGTGGGGATTCTTTAAGAGAAACTGAGCTAGTTTAAGACACTTTCTAGAACACTTTTCTAGTGTGTCTTAGGCAGTTTTCTTCATTGGGCTCCTGGGAAATGCATCCTGCCATCGTTTAGGCCCACAAACCATCATCCTGCCAGACTTAAAGTAATTGGAGCTCCCCCTAGCCTGTGACCAGACAGTCTGGTTTAACTTTTTTTCAGCTGCCTTTGCCTTCCACATCATGATCTGTGAGTCACCAGCTTTACCTATGTAGGGAGGCATACAACAGTGGAAGAACTGTCATGGACCAGTACTTACGTGTGTGCAAGCATCACATAGATGATAGGCTCCTTAAAAAATGGTGATGAGAAAGGGAAAGGGAAGATAGAAAAGTCTTTCATACATGTGTACCTGAATAGCAAGATTTTTGATTTTGCTTGAAGTGAGGAGTCAGGATGGGAAGGAAAAAGGGAATGGAATGATTTTGCTGTGATAGGGGTCTGAAGCAAGAACAATAACCTTGGGCTAATGTCGAAAAACGAATAAGCTATTTTAATTGTTCAGGCTCAATAAAATCCAGAAAAATCTGACAGTATACTTTAAACTGTGAGATGCAACTTATACTTACTAAGCTATCATTTTAAGAGCAAGAATAAGTCTATTTCTAAAACGGAATTAATGTTGACAGCATTCCTTAAAGTGAAATCAACTGTGCTGCCAGGTCCTGTGAACCATTTTAGCCGCACATTTAAGACGTATACAGCTGCAGTGAGTCTACAAAGGAAAAAAAAAAGCCCATACAGGCTCTTCGATGCATTTTAATAAGATTCATGTTGTCGATTGAGCAAAATGTTGCACTCTTGCTGTGCAGTTCTTGCTTTGAAATCAGGGGACCAGAGCCTTGGATGGGAGCCATAATGTAAATACCATGAAAAGAGGAGTGTAGAAACAGTATTTAAAGCTCACTTTTGCCTTCTCCTGCTGCTCAGTGCAAACTGTTTCCCTGTGCTGTGTTAGAACAGCTTGAAGTCATTCTGAAATTATGCTGGATTGAGAGGGGCACAAGTGACTGATGGAGGATGGGGGTCACACAAAAGCAACTCATTTTTATTTAACACTATCCAATTTGCATTATGTTCTGGAAGTAAGCTTAAGTGCATTTTGTAAGAAGCCAGAGCTGTAAGGGGCTCTGTGTCACATCAGGATAATGTTGGTAGTAGTTAACACATTATGGACAATGCACCCAGCTTTTACATGTGAAATGGTGACATCAAGCAAAACAGCATCCCTGGAGGAGTTAGGTCTGTATTTACATTGTTATTTCTTGGTCAGCTAAGAAAAATCAGTTAGGACGTTGGTTGCATTTTTTTCTGGTAGAGAAGATGCTTTTTCCACTTTTCTTTCTTTTCAGTGTAGTTGAAGGCTACTATTGTAGTTCAATCTTTACTGAATAAATATATTGTTCTTCTGTAATCATCTAGGTATTTTCTGGTTTAACCCAGATTGCTTTATTACTCACTGCTCATAAACAAATTCTTTCCGTAACAGTTTTTAGCTGTTATGACTTTATTCATTCATTAATTGCAGTTTGAGAAATACAGAGGATTCTGCCTTAATAAATTCAGTCTACAAGTCAGATGGAAGTTGTTGATGGTGTAATTCAGCCAACTTGTTTACTCTAAAATTAGGGTAGTACCTAGATATAGAGAGTGCTTACTTTCCTGCCCATCAGGTTATTATTTAGGTGTATTTATAAAAAGAAAAAGGAATTTAAGTCTGTCACAGGAAATCAGTTGTTCTGTTCTGACAGCGAGAATGATACTTGGTGGACATTTTTGCCCCATATAGATTGGATACTATTGACTATGGTTTATTTTATTGGGAAATAAAGCCAACCCTGCAGAAAGAAATATGAAGTAACCTCTCATAGGGGTTTCTGGTTTTCCTTTCTAGATGGTTTGGTCTGTCACACTGGTTAGAAAGGCCTCTATTTGTTCAGCTTAATGAATGATTCTAGGATGAGCTGAGCTAAAAAAAGCCTGAAAGTGTAATATTTTATAAGTCTATATTCACCTGTAATTAGGACTCATATTTTCTGCAGTGTCCTGAAATCTTCTGGGACTGCTTGTTTCTGACCTCTTCTCTAAAAGATATTCAAATTCTAGTCATCATATGAGACTTCTTAACAGCAATAAGTACAATATACTTCAACTGTACTTTCTTTGGAGAAATCCATTTGTGATTAGTATTCCTAGATTTTAGTGGATATGATCACATATGAGACAGCTTCACCTATGCTAACTGTGAACTAGAAATGCAAGGGTGAGATGTGGAAGCATCCCAGTTGGCTGGATGTAAATGTAAGATTCTTTAACTGTATGAACAAAAGGAATCAAGGAAATTTCCTGAAGATGGAGTTTAGTAATGAGAAGAAGGGTGGGTAAGGAACTAATGACAAGTTGTCCTGAAAGGAGAGGACATCAGACTTAGAATGCATTGTGGAAAGGTTTTAGGACTCAAATAGTTAGTAAATTTAATACATAGTAGGTATCTGCTAATAAAACTTGTTAACGATGGGAATTTGGGAAGTGTTACCAGTATAGAAGAGGATTAGTATATCATACAGAAAAAAATATTGACTTTCAAGTGTCAAGTAATAGAAATGGAATGTAATTTAACAGTGCCAAATTGAGCACTTTGGGAACAACAGTAAGAAATTACTTTATAAACTAGAAGTTATTCAGTTAGCCACCACTGAAGAAAGGCACAATCTGGGTATACAAGAAAGAGAAAGGATTCCTACCAACCATCCAATGAAAAACAGTTAATACGGCTCTTGCATGTGCCTGGTGAAGTATTTGCAGAGGAAATGGGACTATTCCATTATCTACTGCACTGGAGGGACTTCATATGGAGAAAGGAACTCAAACTGAAGACAGGTGCAGAAAAGCCCTGTTGTAATGAGTAGGGGAACTAAAGGACATAGAAGGAAACAAAAAGTGTGGCTTTTTTTACTTTAGAATCATAGAATCATAGAATCATAGAATCATACAGGTTGGAAAAGACCTCTAAGATCATCGTGTCCAACCGTCAACCCAACACCACCATGCCCACTACACCATGTCCCTAAGGGCCTCATCTACACGTCTTTTAAATACCTCCAGGGATGGTGACTCCACCACTTCCCTGGGCAGCCTGTTCCAAGGCCTGACCACTCTTTCAGTAAAGAAATTTTTCCTAATGTTCAATCTAAACCTCCCTTGGCGCAACTTGAGGCCATTTCCTCTTGTCCTATCGCTAGTTACTTGGCAGAAGAGACCAACACCCACCTCGCTACAACCTCCTTTCAGGGAGTTGTAGAGCGCGATGAGGTCTCCCCTCAGCCTCCTCTTCTCCAGGCGAAACAACCCCAGTTCCCTCAGCTGCTCCTCATAAGACTTGTGCTCCAGGCCCTTCACCAGCTTCGTTGCCCTCCTCTGGACACGCTCCAGCACCTCCATGTCCTTCTTGTAGTGAGGGGCCCAAAACTGAACACAGGATTCGAGGTGCGGCCTCACCAGTGCCGAGTACAGGGGCACGATCACCTCCCTACTCCTGCTGGCCACACTATTCCTGATACAGGCCAGGATGCCGTTGGCCTTCTTGGCCACCTGAGCACACTGCCAGCTCATGTTCAGCCGGCTGTCAACCAGCACCCCCAGGTCCTTTTCCTCTGGGCAGCTTTCCAGCCACTCTTCCCCAAGCCTGTAGCGTTGCCTGGGGTTGTTGTGGCCGAAGTGCAGGACCCAGCACTTGGCCTTGTTGAATCTCATACAGTTGGCCTCGGCCCATCGATCCAGCCTGTAGAAAACGAAGGCAAGACTAGTTTAGAAAACGAAGGCAAGACTAGTGCTTTGTTTTTTGATGAAGTAATTTTTTTTCAATAAATATACTTAATTTTGTCCAAAACGCACAATTCTCCACTGAGAAACAGTTTGGACAGGAAAAATGTGTAGGCAGGCCTGTTATTTACGTGACATCAATGTGTCGTGTAAATGACACGTTCTTCTAACCTTAGAAGAAACCTGTAACAAATGAACAGGATATGAACTGATGGTCTTATAACAGACAGAGGCATTCATGAATTGCCTTAGAAAGCATGTGTGGAGTTGGGCTGACAAACGGCACATGCACTGTTCTGAATGCTCCCAATTGCTCCCTCCCCAAACATACAGTGGAAATTAATGCTTGTATGATATTTGGTGGTCTTGCTTACAGTACCTCAAGGACTCAAGTATTTGTCTTGCTTCATGTCCATGAGCCACCATCCTTCTTCCTGTTCTTATTTAGGCTAAATTCCTTTCGGAAAGTCAATCCATGCAGGTGCTAAGAATGCTTTTTTCACAGCACTCTGCTTCAGGCAGTTTAATGAAATGAAGGGATCAGAATAGTGTCATTAGCTGGCTGCATCCCGTAAGATAGAGCTGGTGGCAGGTAGGAAGAGTGATAACAGAAGCGTGACTCAAGGGCGATCAACAGGAAATCGTTTTCGTCATTGGATATGATGAGTCTGGTAGACAAAGAAACTCCCTAGACAGCAGCTGTGTGTGAACATGTCTGTTTGCCATGTTGCACGTAGTACAGAATCTATCAAGGCAGAAGGGCATTAAAAAGATCATATAATGGTAAGGGGGGTATAGTTGCTTTGGCTGGGAAATGGAAAGGCTGAGAAAACCAGTACTGTGCTAATTAGAGGGTAAGAGAGAAAAAAATGATGTGATTGGTATGAGGAGTCCTGTGAAAATGAATGTCAGACCTGAAGCAAGACAGTCATTAACAGCCTGAGGGATAAAAAGACCTTACAGAAAAGTCAGATAGTCCAGGAGAAATGCCTTTACGCTGAAGATAATGAATGCCATTATGATTGTACAGGAACAGGAGTCTTAAAAGCTAAATGAAAGAAACAATGATAGAAGATGACATTTGTATATAACACCCTTATTTGGACATCAGCTCTGGGAGTTAAATTCATATATATTTAGAGCTAAAATCATGAGCGCTTCTTGCTTTATTTGAAAGGCTAAGACTGCCTACAGAAATGTCCTGTTGTAAACCAGCCATTATAAAGACTGGCCTATATGAGAGGAATGAGTCTGTGATTTTAGAGGGATAGAAAGAAGAAAACCTGGAATCTCTTAATATATTCTGTCAGTCCCATACATGTAGATAAACAATGGAAGTCCTTGCTAAAGGACGTAGCAAATACTAAAAGTTTACATGTGTTAAGAGAAGTCTGGGCAAATTCATGTAAGAGATACTCACTGAGAGTATTTATAGACATAGAAACTACTTCTAGCTCAGGAAATCACAGAGCGGCATGTGGTTGGAGGTAAGGGGGATGTTAAAAAGAACTATCATATATGTCCACCTGTTGTTGTAATTTTCCCTAAGCATTTAATCATCAACACTATTACCGAGGATACTGACTAGGTACACTTTTGATCTGACCCAGCAAGACTGGTCATACATAAATGTTTATTTACTGGTAAAACAGATCAGTTCTTTGCCTTCTTACAGGAAAAGCTTCCCTGCTTTTTATGAAGCTGTATTTCCTAGCTAGAAAAGTGCAAGAAAATTCAGTCACAGGCCTCTGATCATGTACAAATGAGCCTTAATACTTTGAAAATAACAGGATCCAGGGATAGAGGAATTTTACCTGCCTGTCCTTTACAAGGTTTTCTGAGAGCTTGTGTAGTAGTGCACAAGTAATCACAGAAGAGGTTGGAGGTGAGGCATGGCAGGACTGCAGTCTTCTTGTTTCATCATGGTGAAGGATACAGGATCAGGAACTGGGTAGATTCCAGGAAATCTTATGGTAATACTTGTGCTTTGATTCCCATTTTGAAAGGATTGCTAAGAGGCTAAAGTTGGTATAATTTTCTTGTAGTTCCTGATAGATTACATACTAGCTTCCTTTTGCTAAATTATAAAATTTCTTTACTTCTTTTTAAGCCTCAGATATCACAGTCTATTTCCTTCTGAATTCCTTTAGAAATCCTAGGCCCCAATGCAGTGGTTCTTAGCCATTCATATTTGGACCCATGGTGTCCTGTAGGACAGCCAGACGTGGTCTGTGAAATGACCGCAGATTAAAAAATAAAATACATTCTCATACATGTAACCAAAGAAAGAAAATGAGGAAAATTAGTAGTTTGCATTATTAGCCCAACCTGTATTTGGCTAGAAAAAAAAACTCTTGTGGGGCATCTCTGAAAAATAAGTTGAGTAACCTTGACTTAGAAAGCCCTATTTTCCCTCTGCAAACCAGGAACGCTACTATCTCCTACCTGAGTTGCAATAACCATTCTCTCTTGAGCTCTTAATTTCCTTTTTCGTCTTCCTTTGTATAAACTATGGAGTTCACTTTGACCACAGCACAGCCCCTGGGACTTAATTCTTTGATATTTTTTCCATTTTGTGTTGCCAGCTAGGAAGTGAAATAGAATTGTATGACTTTCCTTCTCTTTGCATATAAAAGAATAAGTAAAAATGTACGCCTTCTTTGTGAGAGGGGAGAAGGTTTTCAGGGAAGACTGGCTTAGGTTTGGATAAGGAGATTGCTGTATTTTGAACATGTTCTGGAAAGATGCTAGGGGCTGCCTCGGTTGACAATTCATCTAATACATCTTTTGTCTCAGTGCAATCACTGTGCAAAACAAGGTTTCCAGCACACAGTGTGCTACCACACAAAGGGTCTCAAACACAAAGCAATGACACAGGAGCACAGCCCTCATGTAGTAGAAGCAGGCAAAGTTTTTCTAAACCTTTTTAAGTTTGGGAGCTTTTTTCTTTTCCCTTTTGCTCTTTTACCTGATTTACTTCTGTGTAGTGCAGTGAGAACATAAAGAGTACTCAGTGGGTTTGTCTAATTTACAGCACAACTCCAGATAAACTCTGCTGAGTGCAAAGGTAATTTTTTTCCCCCCTATGTACAGAAGTTCTTAGGATATAGGATCGATCTGCAGGCCAGGAGAATTCACTTCCTACAGCTGTTTCTTTCTGATTATGCAGAAGGGAGCCTGTGTTGATGATTTGCCAAAAATATAACTTTCAACAGACCAAAATGAGTGTATGTCTTTTGTGAGAACTTGAGTTTTCAAGAGCAGCACTCATATTTTACTATGACTGTTTCTTTTGGAAGCATATAGTTAAATCCACAGGTACAGTCCAGTGACACAAGGATATCTTGTTTAGTGTGTTTATAAACCTGGTGTATGTAGAATGAATTTTAAATGCTGGAAGGTTCTTTTACTTTAGGAATTAAAAAAAATGGGTAGGTCATCCACATAATATGTCCATTAGTATATCTTCCATTGATTTGTCTCATTAAATGTAACTCCAAACCAAAGTAATACAGGATTTTTTTCTGATTGCCTTGTGGATTTTGTCAGTGATATATGAACAAGGGTTTTAAATGTGGTTGTGTTTCATAGTTTTTTATCACATATAACTTTTAATAATAGAACAAATCCTCCTCGATAGCAAACCACTTCCAACTCTGAAAGAACCAATGTTGAATTACTGTGATTCATCCTCTTGGTATCCCAAATTGTATCTCCAAGGCTGCCAGACTTCTAGCGTTTTGGAGAGTAATAGGCTCTGTTTTCTGTTTCTGGAAGGGATTTTGTAGTCTGGCTTTGAATAGGCTAGAAAGGAAAGAAATAAGTTTAACAACTTTTAATGTCCTTGAAGGTATTAGTTTAACTGATTGACAGTCCTTCATCCAGAATTGAATCATCTGTAAATCTAACTTAGCAATTACCCTATAATTTGCATCTCTTGCATACAAATATAGCCAAACTCCTTAAAACAAAGTAAGGATTCAGAAAAGATTTTAGCTTCATTACGGCAAGGAAACAGGTGAATTTGACAGCATTATATGAAGTTCAAGATCTAACAATTTTACCAAGTGCTGCGACTGTTGTGACTGAGTCAGCAGCTACGTTGTAGGAAAGTCGACCTCTGACTATTACATCAGAAGATTTTCTCTTACACAACTAAATTGAGTGATGTTTTCTGGACCTATCCTGATGAAATTTCCACTCAGATTTCTAAATTTGTTAAGCTTGTGGACAGAACTTCCAAACCTGGTGATGTTTGCTCCTGGGTAGTTCAAACAAGAAAGCCTTCAGATAAGTGTACAATAGCAACTTCTCGTTTTACCTGTTCTGGAATTGTAAGTAACTATTACACTTAGGGACAGATTGTCAGTTGATATACATCAGTGTTGTTCCACCAAAGCAAAAAGAGCCAAGTTAACAAGCTTGGTAAGGTGGAGATCCAGGTTTTATATGGAAAATGGGGGAGAGAGAGGTAACATAGAAGTGGAATCAGAAACTTAAGGTCTTACTCAGCTAAGATTTAGGTACTTGCTCTAAGCTAGTAGTCTACCATGGCTCTATAACTGGTAGTCAGAAATATATATCTTCAGAAGGTGATTTATTCTGTGCTAAAATATGCCTCTAAAAGAAAAATTTCCCATAAAAATTTCCTTTTTGGAAATGTATGTTCTATTAAACTGAGAGAGAAATAGGCCTAAAATACAGTAAAATAGATGCTTATATTTTAGATGGCTGAATCCTTCCCTTAGCAGCTGGCAAACAAAGGAATACCTTTGACAACAAGAACAGCCAGTGGTTGAGAGATTACTCTTGGTTTAGTCATGGCTTTTCATAATTTTTCAAAAATCTGTGTGCTGTAAATTAATGACCACCAGAGTAGCACAAATGATATTAAGGAGACAGACACTAACCAATGAATCAGTGTTATGCATGCAGAAGCTGCCTTTAGCTGGATGCCATTGCTGAGATGACGCCAGTGGTTAATAACATTAAGGCATTTTTTGTTTATTAGAACCAGGTGCCTATGTACTCATTCTGAATTGCACTGTCTGGTGAAGAAAAGGATTTTGCAGAAGGAAAATTAAGGTGGGTACTAATAATTATTAGTCAGGAAAGTTTAGAGCTCTAAGATATGAATATGTCAGCTTTGTTAAATTTTTGAGAAAGGGTGTGGGAAAGAGAGTGGCCATCAAGGCAGAATTTTTAAGCAAAACAATAAAGCTTTCTAATCCCACTGTGTATGAGTAGATGCTTGCATCCATTTTATGGAAAAAAAGTTATATTCATGATTTGGTCTGATGTCTCTATGGAGACCAAATGATTGTCCAAATTTTGTTGTAATCATGGGTCTATCTTGAAAAACCTTTGTGGCAGAATGCAGAATATTCTAGAAAGTCACTATACTTTCTAGTCCAGAAAATGTTTCTTATGCTATATTTTTGCAAAAAGGTGCAAAACTGAGAGTAGAGCTCATAAAATTTATTTTGTGTTGAGGTTATGTTTTCCAGTCATTCGAAGATAGGTCATAATACCTGTTGCAGGCTGATAAATTTATGATCCTCTGTACACTGCTAATCGTTTCCAGAGGTGGTGTTTATGATGGATGCTTCCCATGGAGAAAGAGGCTGCACTTCCTTAGATTAGCTATTTTATCAAGCATTTCTGGGCATGATTTTTCATAAGCAAAAACTACTTTTGTTACAGTCAGTGGCATAGTGCCTCATAAAGAACTTGCTAAGGAGGTTGTGTGATTTCTTAAGCCTTTTAAAATTTTTGAATGGTCATTTTTAAAACTGCTTCTAAGAGTTGTCTTCTTTCCCCAAAATCTTCTACAAATGGGTATGTTTTTATGTTTGGAAAAGGATCACATAGATTTTTCCAAAGGAACACGGGCCAAAGTACTCCTGGGGCAATAATTGAGATCAAGAAAGAACTTTAAAATGACCTGGCAAGAATTTCCTTGTTTTCTCCTGTTATCTGTGGGAGTGAGCAGGAATCTGTGCTTCATAACCATAGCTTAGGAAAAAGATATGTAATTAATTCTCTCAGTGATGAATTCTGCTCACCAATCAATTTTCTGATTTGTTTATATTTGTCAGAGAACAATGCCTGCTGCATTCTTCTTACTGTTAATTAACTGGACTATAATTTAATTGTCCCTTATATTATTCTGCATCAGAAATCTTAAATAGTATTTTTTCCTAAAAGCCAGGCATTTCCCTTGAATGCAAGCCAAGATTTTGCAGCATATGTCTTAAGTAAATGAGCTGCATGTGATACTAATCATTTCGGGTTTCTCTTTTTCAGTCTGTAATAGGCTGAAATCTGTACTTTCCTGTGTCTTTTCAAAATTATTTCTGGGGCTCTTCAAAGGGGAGAGTTATAACTCATTTTTGTGATTTGGCCTCCATGCCAGTAAGCTGCTCACTTGCATGAAAGTAACATGCTCGCCCCTACCATCCACATATACGTGTTCAAGAGAAACTGTGTTCTTTGTGTTTGTACTCCCTCCTGCTGCTCCTGACACTTGCAAGTGAAAATCCTAATTGTCAGTCTTAGATCTCAGTTCTGCAGCCTCTATGTGAGTCACACAAATTAGACTATTGCAAATAAAGAGGTTACTCAGGCAAATAAAGACCAAAAGACCAGGTGCGTATTACCTATCCCTTAGAGGTCTGCATCTGCAATCATTCATCTTCAAATTTTACCATCAACTTACCTCATTTGAGTCACGGCTAAATATGTTTCTACATAGTAACAATTAATTCCTGGTGGCAGCTGCCTGTTCTCAAATCACATTCTGTACCCATGTGCCTGCAACACATACAGTTAATTATGACAGAGGACCTGGAAATGTTATTAGAGTCCAACCACTAAGAGACTCTTATTAATTACATACAGGGTTACCTGTGATTGGTTACATTGTCCACTTAGTACGATCTGTGTAGTATTGAGTCTGCACAGAGAAAAATCATAAGAATTAACACAGAGAAAGAAAGCATCTACTTTCTACTCTGTGAGGGAGAAGAATGCCTAAAGATCTTCAGAAATAGGAGAAAAAGTCATATTGATATCTTGTATTTCTGCAGCGTCTAATTTGTGATGGAATATCTGAAATATCGATGCTAGATGAATGTATATGTTCCTTTCTTCTTGTTACCTGTTGTAAAAAATTACTACGTTTTGTGAGGTATGTTAATGCTCTTTGGGTTCCCTACTGAGTTTTTGAGAAAGGAAGGAGGAGAAAAACATTAACTGAGAGGTGCACTTACAGACTCAAGAAACTTACTGCTTTTCACAGCAGACTGTCACATCTTCAGGACATGTTAGTCTTCTTTTTTGAACACACATCACCTGTTCATGTAGAGTAGGGGTAGGGTGGGACCTTCTTTTTGCAGAAAAAGAGGTAGAGAAAGTCAGAATAGCAGCTAGGTAGAGTGAAATAAGAGAGAACAAACCATATTTAGGAGCAGAAGTATGCTATGGCATTTTTTCCCCTCAAAATATTCTCAAATATTAATGTGTCTCCTCTCTCATTACTATTTCTTTCTATGAGTGCCTCATGTTACACTGGATAAGAAGAGATTTTTTTCAGCACTTAGCAAATAGGAAACAAGGAATCAGCATGGCTTTTCCACTCTTATGACAAATATCACTGAACCTTTTGGAATATCCTAGTAGTTGCTGGCAATGGGCTTTTGGCAATAAGGTAAATAATGGTGTCTTCCCCACAACATTGACAAAGCAACTGAAGATTGTCATAATTTGCCCAGGATTACAGAGCAAAGCTGTCATTTCTCAGCTTTCCTCATGCTTTTAGACATTGTTTCCATCCATTGCCATTAATTTCTCAGAACATCTGTGAAGTAATCAGCATATGGCTTTCCTATGTGATTGCTAATGAGCTTATTAAAATCTACAGCACAAAATTACAGTTGCATGTGATTTTTGCCTTACTTTACACTGGGCTTTTAATTACCTGCAGGCACTTTATGAAATACTGTGGCTTAATAACTTTGCAGTGTTATTCTCTTATGTTATTTGAAAATAGGGAGTTCAGTGGGCTGGGAGTACTTAGCTTGGCAGAGAAGTTTGGTAACTTTTACTTAAAGCAACATTTCTCCCCAGGCCTTTGCTATAGAGAACATGCTAGATGATATCCTAACAGTAAAACAATGGATTCTGTAGAAGTTAGGTGTATGCAAGCAGCGTGTAGATCTTGTGCTAGCTCTTTGTATAGGGATAAATATCAATCTTAATCCTAAAATGACAGGTTGATATCAGAAGAACATGGGACTATTTAAATAGTGAAGAATTTCTAGCTAAATTCCCAAAGATTTCCCATATAATAGCAAAAGCCACTGAACTGTTTTCATACTAAAATAAAAAACAAATTTTCATGTCTGCCAGTACTTGAGAAAAAGAGCTACTAGGAAACTGGAAAATATTGGTCTTACTTCAGAAAACAATAATTCTGCATTCATGTGTTTTCCTTTGTTTTCATGTGTTTCTTTCCCTGCTGCCTTTCATAGGGTTCATAGTGAGGGATTCAGTTTAGTTTGGCACGTTCATTGTAAGATAAACGTAATGTTTGTTCCTCAGGTTTTTTCTTCTTAAGGGTCAAACTCCACAATGGTAGGAATTAAGTGGAACTAACAGCACTAATCATTCCCCTTGGATGGATTGTGGGAGTAGCTGATTTATTCTGCTCCATTTTCAGTAATTAGCTCATTAGGTTCCTCCTGCTATCATTCTTCTGATCTTCATCGGATCTCTGTGTTTGCAGTGACTGGATTTTAAATAGAGAACCTAGCACAGATAAAAGGTCACAACTGTTCATTTTAAAATTATCTTAATTTTTAAGCACAGTTTTCTTCGGTTTTACTATAAAGTCTTTCTGTCATTGGGATATGGAATGATGGTTTGTGTGAACTGTGGATGACACAGGTGCATTTTTGTGTGTGTTTTCTTCATGGAGGCAGCAACTGGAACAAGCCTAGTGTGCAGATGCTTCAGTGGAACCAGTGCCTCAGGACATCTTTATGGTGCTCTTGAGCTTGGGACAACAATGTGCAGAGATAGTGCGAAGCTGCTGGCAGCTGGGAAAGAGTTATTTTTATCACCTGATATAAACGAATATCCCTTCTGTATGGGGTAGATAAAAGACACATACTGAAATCCCTATGGCATCACAGATCCCTTACAAACTTTCAGGATAGTCAGTGTGGCATGAGTATCACTGCTTATTATGTCAAAGGAATTTAAGCTTATTCTGTCAGAGGAATATTGTATGTTCCTTGCAAAAAAATATAGTATTAGTGATATTCCTGCCAAAACAAATTGATCTGGACAAGTAGATTCATTATAGAATCATAGAATCATAGAATCATTAAAGTTGGAAAAGACCTCTAAGATGATTGAGTCCAACCGTCAACCCAACACCACCATGCCCACTAAACCATGTCCCTAAGCGCCTCATCTACACGTCTTTTACATACTTCCAGGGATGGTGACTCAACCACTTCCCTGGGCAGCCCGTTCCAAGGCCTGACCACTCTTTCAGTAAAGAAATTTCTCCTAACGTCCAGTCTAAACCTCCGTTGGCACAACTTGAGGCCATTTCCTCTCGTCCTATCGCCAGTTACTTGGCAGAAGAGACCAACACCCACCTCACTACAACCTCCTTCCAGGTACTTGTAGAGCGCGATGAGGTCTCCCCTCAGCCTCCTCTTCTCCAGACTAAACAACCCCAGGTCCCTCAGCCGCTCCTCATAAGACTTGTGCTCCAGGCCTTTCACCAGCTTCGTTGCCCTTCCTTGGACACGCTCCCAGCACCTCCAGGTCCTTCTTGTAGTGAGGGGCCCAAAACTGAACACAGGATTCGAGGTGCGGCCTCATCAGTGCCGAGTATAGGGACACGATCACCTCCCCGCTCCTGCTGGCCACACTAGTTCTCATACAGGCCAGGATGCCGTTGGCCTTCTTGACCACCTGGGCACACTGCCGGCTCATGTTCAGCCGGCTGTCAACCAGCACCCCCAGGTCCTTTTCCTCTGGGCAGCTTTCCAGCCACTCTTCCCCAAGCCTGTAGCGTTGCCTGGGGTTGTTGTGGCCGAAGTACAGGACCCGGCACTTGACCTTGTTAAACCTCATACAGTTGGCCTCAGCCCATCGATCCAGCCTTTCCAGGTCCCTCTGCAGAGCCTTCCTACCCTCGAGCAGATCAACACTCCCGCCCAGCTTGGTGTCGTCTGCAAACTTAGTGAGGGAGCACTCGATCCCCTCATCCAGATCGTTGATAAAGATGTTGAACAGGACTGGCCCCAAAACTGAGCCCTGGGGAACACCGCTCATGACTGGCCTCCAACTGGATTTAACTCCGTTCACCACAACTCTCTGGGCTTGGCCATCCAGCCAGTTTTTTACCCAGCAAAGAGTGCACCTGTCTAAGCCGTGAGCCTCCAGCTTCTCTAGGAGAATGCTGTGGGAGACAGTGTCAAAGACTTTACTGAAGTCCAGGTAGACCACATCCACAGCCCTTCCCTCATCCACGAGGCGGGTCACCTGCTCATAGAAGGAGATCAGGTTGGTCAAGCAGGACCTGCCTTCCATGAACCCGTGCTGGCTGGGCCTGATCCCCTGGTTGTCCTGCACAGGCCTTGTGAGCGCCCTCAGGATGAACCGCTCCATAATCTTCCCCGGCACCGAGGTCAGGCTGACCGGCCTGTAGTTCCCCAGATCCTCCTTCCGGCCCTTCTTGTAGATGGGAGTCACATTGGCAAGCCTCCACTCGTCCGGGACCTTCCCAGTTAACCAGGACTGCTGGTAAATGATGGAGAGTGGCTCAGCAAGCTCCTTTGCCAGCTCCCTCAGTACCCTCAGGTGGATCCCATCCGGTCCCATAGACTTGTGAGCGTCCAGGTGGCGTAGCAGGTCGTTAACTGCTTCCTCTTGGATTATGGGGGGTTTACCCTGCTTGCCATCCCTGTCTTCCAGCTCAGGGGGCTGAGTACCCTGAGGATAACTGCTCTGACTATTAAAGACTGAGGCAAAGGCGGCATTAAGTACCTCAGCCCTATCCTCATCCTTGGTGGCAATGTTCCCCCCCGCATCCAATAGAGGATGGAGATTCTCCTTGGCTCTCCTTTTGTCATTAATATACTTGTAAAAGCATTTTTTGTTGTCTCTCACAACAGTGGCCAGGTTGAGTTCTAGCTGGGCTTTTGCCTTTCTAATTTTCTCTCTGCACGACCTAACGAGATCCCTGTACTCTTCTTGAGTCGCCTGCCCCTTCTTCCATTCATTATCCACACAGAGCTGTAAATGGTTTGGTGTTACTGCCCTATTATTATAAAATCTGTCCAGCCTTGCTCTTTCCAGACTTTTTCAAGGTATTTTAGTTACAGCTTCATTATAGAATTATTTTCTTGGTGTTTCCAAATTCTTTCATCAGTTGTCCAAGTGTGAGGCAGATTAGGACTGCTATTTTTATTTTGTGCAACACACAGTTTTAGAGTAGTACACTAGATGACCAGCTGAGATAAGTCTGTGTTATTTCTTTGGTTTTTATGGAGCTACCCTGACCTACATGAGCATAGCAGCTAGTCCAGTACCAATTAAGACATCAGCTAATATGCTTGAGAATGATCTTCCTTATTCCTCATTGCCTCTAAGTAATTCCCAAAACTGTGAACATTAAAATTTATACTTCTCTCTAATGAAGCAATGTGTATTATTTACACAGGTAGCATCTTCATATTCATATAGACTTTCCAAAGGGCTAGTTTATTTTAGACATAATTATTAGACTTGAGAAAAAGCCATACAATTGTCATGAAAAGAATGAATTGCTCACCAGTTCAAATTATATTAACAGAACAAGGACGAAGTAAATTTGTCATATTAATAAGCTACTGAAAGATCTCACTTCTTGCATATATTTAAATCACTGTACTTCATGGGGCAGTTTAGCACTTGTTTCTGCCTTCACTGGTCAGGCTAAGTGTGATTGACAAACAGTGCCAGTGTCAGATTCTATGTGCTGGCAACCTTGAAACCACAAGGATGACAATCCTAAACAGGATTACTGATATGATTATTGTGGTGATCAGGTATATGTTACCATGGACAACAAGTTGTTTTGCACTGTAACACAGACCCTGCCTCAAGAGTAGGCTAATATTGTAAGCAAAGAGTGTCTTTGCCTTGTCCATGCCCTGACACTGCTCATAGAGTCTGATTCATTGAAATTTGCTCCTGTTAGACTGTTAAAGGCAAACCTAAGATACTTCTCTCTGTCATTTGCTAGAACCTGAGTGATTTATTCGAAGCTGTATATTTTGTTTTCCGTGGTAAATGTATAGTGAAACATTTGGACTTCAGTTTTGCCATTGCCACAGGAATGGAGCTCTTTTGATCAGAGAGGTGTACCCATGTAATAATAAAGGGCAACCACTCCTAATAATAGCAAATCACTAAGGATTAATGTTGATATTTTGTTCCCTTGGTTTCTTTCTTAGCTTGTTTCTCCAAGATCTGATTGTCTCATAAAACCACATAAATTTTGATATAACAAAACATTATATTATTGTGTTTTTAAGTCAGGAGAATAATGTGCTTCTCCAATTTATATTTGAACTATAGCTGGTCTCAATAGAACATCATTTAAGCTTTAGGAATCATGACATCTCTCCCTGTTCTTTTTCTCTTCTGCTTAGAAGTATTCTTAACTTCTGAAATCCTGCAAAACCTTGGCTTCCTGCATCAAAACCTGAGAGTGGACAGATACCTTAGCTGTAGAGTGAATGACAGGGATTCAGGCCAAAAAGTAGCTACTGAAGAGCATTTGCTGGTAATTGTGTTGTTTTTTTGGAATTAAAATTTTCTGATCAAATTTCTGCTGAGGAAGGTTTCTGAGGTTCTGCATAGAATTTCTGTCTGTAATCAAAAGTGGTAGAGTCCAAAGCAGGCAGTAGGTAGTGGGATCTGTCACATCCCAAATGAGTTCTCACTGCTGTTGATATAATGACTGTTCTGGGATGAGTCTGTTGTGGGTTTGGTTTTGTTTTGGTTTTTTGGGGTTTTTTTGTTTGTTTTTGTTTTGGTTTGGTTTTTTTTGTGTGGTTCATTTTGTTTTGTTTTTTGGTTTGGTTTGGTTTGGCTTTTTTCATGAAAAACTTTTAAGGGTTTTTTGTTTTATCTAGATATGAGCAGGGAGCATTTTAAGAAATCCCTCTGATAAAATGGAAAATATTATTTCCAATTTATAGTATTCAGTCTATGCAAGAGAGCAGGATTACAGGAATAGGGACAAAAAACTGTTTTGCTTAGGTTTTTGTTTTAGGTTTTTTTTTTTCTTATGGTTTCCCTTTTAAATTTCCTGGAAAACTTTTGCTGATACATGCAAGGAGTAAAATTTGAGTCAAATTGCAGATTCAACTCTCCTTGCAAACTGGGCTAATCTAATTGTGTTGGCTTGTGCTTTTGTTGGCTAATTTTTTGGGTCTGGCTGAGCTTCAGCAAGACATTTAAAGAATGTATATTATTTGCATACATTTTCATGTATTGCATCATGAAATTAGAGGTTACTTTGGCAACATGAATTACTGGTATGGTTTGGAGCTTTCTTAAGAGCAATTAGTGGCTAGAAGATATTTTCTTTTTCTAGATTCTTTTGTATTATGTGACTGTACTAGGAGATGAATCAAGAGTGATTTGCCACAAAATTATGAATTGGCATATCTTAATAATAGTAAGCCTGCCTCTCCTGGCACGATTCTCCATGAGGGACAAACTAACCACTATTTCATAAGCACCAGTTATCACACTAACATGTTACTCATCTTCCACTGTGTTTATACCTGAATAGAAAAGATTTAAATCAGTCATCGTCAGCAGCATGGGAGAGTAACTCCAATCTACTGGTGGTATGGTTTTCCAGGTGCTTTCATTTCAGACCTTTCAGACCTTTCAGAAATGGTATCTGAAATAATTTGCACACTTAGAAAAGAAGAACATGCATTAAAAAAATAGCAATGTCACAGTGCTGTCAACTGAAATAAGCCTTAATATATATAGCAATTAAAAAATGCTTAAAATCTATACTGGAAATGTTGAGGGGTTTTGCTGGTCTTTTGCTTATATGATTCTAGTGGAATTTCAAATCTTAAATATATTCCTTACTCTTAAAGGAAGGTACTAACAGTAATCAGTTTGCTTTTTTTTTTTGGTCTGGTAATTAAGCATCCCCAAAATTCCTAAGTTGTTAAACACCTCTTATACCTCTTAAGGCCCAATATCTTCAGTCTATCTTGCAAAAAGAAATTATGAGCCTGCAAATTCTTCGGATAACATCCTTCCTTCAAAGAAATGGTCAGGTATTAGGCTTCCTATCTAAGAAGGATGAGGGAAGATAAATGTCATGAATTGAGACAGATTGAACTTCTAATTAGAAGGCCAGTATGGCCAAGTGAGTCCAAGAAAAATTAATGTGGAGGTGAGAATAAAAGTCAAACTGATCTAAAGGCTAGAGAAGAGGACAGCTGGGGGTATTTGTGTCAGTCTCATATGGAGCACACAGAGTGAAGAGAGCAAAATCAAGGAATAGTATTGCTGAGTATGCTGCTGGATGAACCTCGTCCAGTATGGGTTGCCTTTTAGTGGCCAGGAAAGTTCTTGGGGGTTCAAGTGGAACAGGATTCCTTAGCTATCTTCAAGTTATTGTGTCTTTTAACAGTTAAAAATAATTTAACCTGTTGGATAACTCAAATTACTATAGACAAGGCGCATGTATATACACATATATTGTGTGGTCCTTAATAATATACATACTACATAGAGATTCACCCTTGATGCTGCTGGCAAATTTATAAAAGAATTCTGTAACACTGGGGACTCTATTAGCAGGAGCACACCTCTCCTCATTAAACTGCATCCATGATGCTGTGCTGAGTTCCCCCTGCCCTCCCCACCTCCCCCAACATACAAGAATGACACCAACATACTGAAGCAAGTTCAGCAGAGGGTCACCAAGATGCCCAGGCAGCTGGAGCTCTTGCCTTGTGAGGAGAGGCTGGGCTTCTCGGTGTGGAGGAGGGAAGGCTTCAGAGGGAACTCAGAGCAGCCTTCCCATACCTATAAGGAGGTATCAGGCTTGATATAAGGAAAAGTTTCTTCACTATAACAAGAGTAAAGCAGTAAAAGAGGTTGCCCTGAGAGCTTGTGCAATCTTATTTTTGGAGGTTTTCAATATCCAACTGGATACAGCTCTAAGCAACATGGTCTGATCTTATAGCTGACCCTGCATGGAGCTGAGGGCTGGGTTAGATGACCTCCCAAGGACCCTTCCAACCTGAAATATTCTATGACCCTACAATTAACCACGGAAGAGAACTGCATAATTGATCAATCTGCAGTCGTGATTTACTGCAAAATAGTTGCTGCAGTGGGATTTAAATTTTTATGGTGCTTAGAATTTTGTAATAAATCTGTGTAAAACTGGAAGTACAATTATGCTTTAATATCTTCTTTACACTTGACTGTAAATTATAAATTTTTTCTGTGGTGGTTCTGTTGGCTGAGGATGGATATGCCTATAGAATCAGGTTAAGAGACAGGATGTATTTGCTCAGGTATAACACTGTAGAACTATTTCAGTTCTGTGTCCATCCTGTAGATATGCTCTGCAAATCAGACTGAAATTAGTATGTGAAGAGGGGTGAGCCCTATTTCTTTTACTGCCTGACAGGTCCTACTAAGTTTGCACTGTCATGACACACAAAAAGATGAAATTTTGCTCTCCAGGACTATATAGCATATACTCCTGACATCTGTGGAATGGGGATGCTGGAAATGATCCTTATGAATCCTTTTGGGATGTGTAAGTGAGAAGTACTACACCTCAGCCAACTGTTACAGTAAAGTAAAATCAGTATTATCAATAAAGCTTCATCAGTTGATTTACAGTGCAGTAAAACACTAGTTTTTCAACAGATAAAATAAAATCAAGAAAATAAAGTTAATAAAATAAAATCTATAAAGTAAAATCAAATTATCAATCTAAGCTCCATCAGTTGATTTACACTATAGTAAGATACTAGTACCATTTCTGTTTCCTGGCTGGATTACTTAAGTGCATATTACAAAGGAATAAACATCTCTATTATTTGCAGCTGTTGTGGTTATGTTGGCAAGGAGCTGTAAGAACAGTTGTGTGCACCTTCATATTAAAAACAAAAGTGTGTTCAGAAAAGTGGGGGGGTGGGGGGGAATGTGCTCTGAACATGGCAAATTTAGCTGATTAAGAACTCAAATTTGGCCGTAACTGTACAGAATTAATAGCTACTGTTTGAATTGTGACTCAGTAGTATTGCAGGAACCCTTTTACATACCCACCAATATCTGAGGTTCCTAGGTGGTAGATTTATGGTTCTGTTGCCAAGCTGCCCACTGAACCATGATGCATATGTCCCATATGGATAGTACAGCATCCAGGGATTCAGTCTACTCAATTCAGGTTGTCCTGAGAAAGCCTCTGCCGTGTGCTGCAGTACTGAAGAGCTGGACTCCACTAACAGTTCTTGTCTGAGTCCTCTCCTTTTCCCTGTGAGAAGAAAGCAGGACCCAGGAATCACTTGCATTGTTTGAAGAAGATGGAAGAACAACCTCTGAGCGGGGGAGCATGTGGCAGGCTGCCAGCAGATAGAAGGATGGGAAAGCAGCATGTGATAGGAAAACAGATAAAGCAGAAGAGTGGGAAGAGTTGTGGGAGCCAGTTTATTGCCCAAATTGGTAAGGTTCATAGGTATGTTCCTGTATGTTATATGTGACACAGAGGCACTCAACTCCTTTTAGCAACCAACTCTATTTAACATCTTATTTGCTTAAAGATTTATCTAAGTCTCTTCTCAGATTACCATCTTATTCATACTGAGCCACATGGATTTCATTATATTAGTAAAAACTACCTAATGTAAGCAATATCAGAATAAAGTGATAGAAAAGACTGTTGGTTTAGACACAAAGACCTGTGAGATAAGGCTTGATAGCTTACAAGTCAGGAAGCCTGGTTCTGTGTCCAGCCTTGTCACTCCCTTTTGAGAAGCAGCTGTCCTCCTGCTTGTTTGCCCTGTGTATAAGGACGCTTTCTTTTGGAAGGACCCTCAAGCTCTCTGCTTGATGCAGTGTAGGTCTTTTACCCAAACCTTTTGAGTTGACTTCTCCTTACAGAGTAAAGAAGACCTCTTTCCAGAAGGACATGTTTTGTTGTTGTTATACTTTAATGAATCATATTTTGATTTGGGGTTTAGTATTTCTTGGGAACATCTAAGTGGAGGAGAGCAACAGTTCATTCTCTAGTCAAAGTGAAATATGGGTGATATTTTATAATTCTCTTGATGCTCCTTTATCTCCAGGAGATAAAAAATAAAGGAAAAATTCAGCTGGGGGGCATTTTGGTCCATTTCATCAAAATTTGAAGTAGAAGTTTTTTTGTTTTCACCTGGTCTCTATTTATAGGTTCTTTTCTGAATTGAATGTTTCTGTAATGTGAGACAAAACAGCTTTCTACCATGTTTCGCGTGTACCCATATATTTATTGATGTGCTATATATAGCATTTATATTGCATATAATGCAGGCAATGGCATTTTCACAGAATCTATGGAAACACTCTCCCCTGCATCCCCTCCAACAACTGTACTGATGTTGCTTCTTCTATCACCTGACACAAGCATGGGAATTGGAATACTTTTTCTCTTCTCATCTTCTTCATTTAAATTAAGAAGTTATATGTATATTTCACACATTTCAGAAACATTTTGGGGAAGGTGCTTGTGCAGCAAGAACAATCATGAGTTTTATTTAAAACCTAATCCTTGTTTACAGCATATCAATTTGTTATGTGTTTAAAAAAAGGAGGGGGTGGTGAGAGGAAAAAAAAGACCGAAAGACTCCAAAAGTCTGGCATTCAGCAGCAGTGCAAGTTTTATAAGTGTGCAGGCAGTAACAGGGAAAGGTTAAACCGCCTGCCCAATGCCTCTGGTTGCTGAAGGCCTGCTTCTCTGCTAAGACTCCATTTACTTTCCTTTTTTTACATGGGCTATCTGAGGACTTATTTCAGGTTTTGGTAAGGCATTCATGTTGTCTGCTGTACTGGCTTGTGTAGATGAAAATACCTTTATTTAAGCTTTACAACTAAAAATATTCTTGCATATAAAAATTTCCAAGCGAGTCCCAATGTGTCAGAAAACTGTTCTGAGGTAGTATGTGTAGAGCAAGCAGCAATCAGTGCCATCAGGCAAAATTATGTTCTAAATCACTGATTGCATTGGTGTCCCAAAAGTGAAGAGCATTTTAATTCTCGAAAAAAAATCATTAAAATTAAAAGGCCTGTTTTGTATTGATGCTACCTGGATGATTTTCAGTTGATTTGAAAGCAATTAACAATGGATTTTCTCTTCCCTTTTTTTCCACTGTACAAGGGATTCTTTGAATTAAAAATATTCAGCTTCTTTACCTCTTTTTTTTTACTCTAGTTTTTTTTTTTTTTTTTAATTCTCATTATTTCAGTGGAGATCTGGTATTTTTCCCTTTTATGAAATTTAAAATGTTTCCCCTTTGCTAATAAATGCAAAAAGTGCTTTTAAACAAGGCAACATTGTTCATTCTTGTTCATCTCTGTTAGTCAATGTTGATTCAGAGGCATTTCTTGCTCATAACTCTGTTAGTTGGGGGTTAGTTGGGGGCAGAAGACGAATCCCCAGTATTATTCCATTGCTTCAGATACTGGATGTTCCCAAGAACACTAATAATGCAGACCAGTGATATCTTTCAAAAGGTACACTTTGTATCTGGTTTTCTGATCCAGAAATATATTCTGCACAAGTCCCATTCATAAATAAGTGGAAAGCATTCTGGATACTTAGTGAAATTGATGTTCTTAACTCACTATGAGTGGAAACATGCTGTAGGCTACATTGAATCTTATTTCTTGGCTGATGCTGTCTGCTTTTCAAACAGCTTAGGTATATTCTCAGTGACCTCCACTCTCTGTTTGGCAAACATCATCCCATGAGGCATCACTGCTGAAAATCAACTGCAAAACAGATTTGAATTCTTAAATAACTGTCCGTGTGGTTCTGGCCCCTGCTCTTAGCATCATAGAATCATAGAATCATTTGGCTTGGAAAAGACCCTTAAGATCATCGAGTCCAACCACAAACCTAACACTGTCAAGTCCACTACTAAACCATGTCCCTCAGCACCGCATCGACAGGTCTTTTCAAAACCCCCAGTGATTCAACCACTTCCCTGGGCAGCCTGTTCCAATGCTTGACAACCCTTTTGGTGAAGAAATTTTTCCTAATACTCAATCTAAACCTCCCCTGGCGCAACTTGAGGCCATTTCCTCTCATCCTATCCCTTGTTACTTGGGAGAAGAGACCAACACCCACCTCGCTACAACCTCCTTCCAGGTAGTTGTAGAGAACGATGAGGTCTCCCCTCAGCCTCATTTTCTCCAGGCTACACAACCCCAGTTCCCTCAGCCGCTCCTCATAAGACTTGTGCTCCAGGCCCTTCACCAGCTTCGTTGCCCTTCTTTGAACACTCTCCAACACCTCAGTGACTTTCTTGTAGTGAGGGGCCGAAAACTGAACACAGTATTTGGGGTAGAGTCTCACAGGTGCTGAGTACAAAGGGATGATCACTTCCTTAGTCCTGCTGGCCACACTGTTTCTGATACAAGCCAGAATGCTATTGGCCTTCTTGGACACCTGGGCACACTGCCGGCTCATATTCAGACGGCTGTAGACAACAGGTCCTTTTCCTCTGGGCAGCTTTCCAGCCACTCTTCCCCAAGCCTGTAGCGTTGCCTGGGGTTGTTGTGACCCAAGTGCAGGACCCGGCACTTGGGCTTGTTGAACCTCATACAATTGGTCTTGGCCCATTGATCTAGCCTGTCCAGATCAATGCTTGAAATCAGTAGATCTTTGTGCATCTTCTCTCCATGAGTTTATCCTTCTTTGTTGGGTTGGGTTTTGGTTTTGTTTTTTTTCAGAGGTACTGGTAACGTTCTGCCTTTCCCAAATGGTTATTTTGTAATGAGGACATGCCTGAAGACACAAAGCTAGCTGAGCAAGCAGTGTCATAGTTCATATATGAGTATGCTTTCCTCACACGTATGAATTTATTCACACGATATTGCATTGTTTTCATAGCGATGACATTTCTTTCCCAAGAAAAAATAGTTTAAGGACATTTGTGGAAGAGGCAGTAAAAGGAGAACAGAGGCAATTGCATTCCAATTGGATTCAATGTTTGTGAATAACTATTTTCACTATTGTTCCAGATCTGCTCCTCAGTAATTAACAACTGAGGAAAGACTTAATCTTTTAATTAGTATACGGATATATTACAGAGTGAATACTAGCTCTGCATGTGCAGATGGCTGTCTCTGCTGTGAACTATTATGCTTTAGTTTCAATGGAAAAATACGGAATAACTCTACTGAAATATAAATGTCTCTGTGGACAATGAGCTTACAGAAAATAGTTGCCAGTTCTGGCAGAAAGGAAGGTAAAACTAATTATTCATGTTCTGTGAGTGGTTGAGATGAATGGGAAGCAGCAGATCCTGAAACTTCTTCTGATACCCGAGAATAAAGGTCTCGGAGATCAACTGACATTTTTGTTAGCCTTAGTTTGCAAACCCACAAAAATGACAAGAGCTGGGGTCTGGATTTCCTAACACTGACTAGGTGTAGGCCCCAACATTTCTCATCATCCCGACTTTTCTTGATAAGGACTTTCTGCTTACCACTCTCCCTTGCCACATGATGGGAAAGCTGTGCTCTGTGAAGGGTGTGGAGGAAAGAACTGTTGAAGGGAAGAGCTGGAAATCTTACTTCCACTGAAGTGAGTAGTGGGTTTGGCTCTGCTGCTGTCAATGCTAAGATCTCCTTCCTGGGCAGCAGAAGAAAGGAAAAGTTTCATCTCACAGTAATGGCTTCCTGCAGGATGCAGTAAGAAAAGAAGTAAGGGTGCAGTAAGAGTAGAATTACAAATCAGCTGGATTATAGCTAGGAGATTAAGGAGGAAAATATTTCAGGGAAAAAAAAAATCACTCTTCTTCTGAGATAGCAAATCTGATTCAAACCACAGAGGAACTACTATGTTTAATAAACCATAGATTCCTATTGACATATTCCTATCAGAATTTCCATACTCTGTTTTGGCTCTCCTGTGTTCCCCTGAGACCTATGAGGTACGTACTTTGCCTTACTAAAGAAGCCTCCAGTGGGTATGACATAGACCAGTTTAAAAAGCCTACATTTTAGCAATGCGGTATTAATTAGAAGAAAATATTTGGGCTCCACCATTCATTTTTGTATAAGTAACTGATTTATTTCTGTAGCATAAGAAGTAATGAGATATTTTTCTAAAGAATTATTTTTAAATTCTGTACAAGAAAATTATCTGCAGGTCTTCTGGAACCGATTTAATTGATCAAACTGACTGTAGATTATACTAATGATATGGCTGCAACACCTGACCAGCGGTTGTATTCACCACAATGTTTGGCTTCTTATGGTCCTACAGGACAGGAACAATAAGAATCTACATCTTATGAAACACTTTTCATCTCTATACTTCTATAATTTCAGAATTTTAATGTTCCAGCTCCTAGGTGGTACAGGAAACAACAGGATCATAAATACAAGTGCGCAATTCTCACAATTAACTGTATTTAATAGCTGGTGCTTGAATGCAAGTAACAGACATTTCTAGCTGGGAGGAATGACATGAGAGGCAGTTTTTCCTTGCTTTCCCTAATGAACTCTTTAGTAACTTGGCCATTTTCCATATTATGGACTAAAGTATTGCTTTGCCTGTGCTACTGCCTGATTGTCATGGCTTTTAATCTACTGCGTACCCATCATGTATATCCAACTGTACTACTGCTTGAATTTCAGGAAGGTCTAGCATGGCTCTCTGGAGCAAAGTTATTCACATTAAATATTTACACCTGATTAAATATATACAGAAAAATAAATCATACTCTTGCAATGTTTTAGGGCCCGATCCATCTTCTATATGTAACATTAGCAGGTGAGATGCACGGAGTTGTCATTTGATCCAACAGTAGAAGCCAATACTGTCTGAATATTTTCTGTCCACCCATTTTGCAATAACATTATAGCATGTGCACCTCTTGCCACATAGATAAGTTTATCACCAAGGCATATGCTTACACTTTAAACCTTTTGCATATGATAGTCCAATGCTCCTTTTGAATGAGTAGCTAATGTGGGGCGTTCATTTCCCATAAGGAAGCCAATGTATGGATGAAACAGCATCATTCTTTGAAGTTAATTTAATAATGGGATATGATGTTCTGTTTATAAAGCATCCTTGTTTTATGACAGTAATAAAAAGAAGCTCTCAGAAGAATAATTCTGCAACACTGGAAAATGGAAGCTGTCTGCCATTTAAAGAGTGTCTCTATCAGGCTCTAATTCAATTATCGCCTTTCAGCTAGCTTCAGTTAGCATCTTTAGCAGCTGACAGCCTAGCAAATCCCTACCAGCTGAGGACTGGCCCATACACCTGACTTCATCTCCATGCTAATATATAAGGGAATCTCAGTTGTTTTCCATTGCTATTCAGCCAGTTTCTGGGTTATATTATCTTCAGCTTTTATTTTATTGCACCTGTCTTTGGCTTTGTCCTGATCTGTATATCAGTTTCTGCACTATATTCTCCCAACCCACTTAGCTCTTACCTTCATCCTTGTTCATGATCTTGTTTTCTGCCCTGCTTATAGTGATACCTCTTTCTGACTGACTTTCTTAGCCTTTCTTCTGTCATGCCTGCTTCTAGCGGTGGATGCTGCGTTACTCTGTGGTTGACATTCCTCACGTTTTACCTGCGTTCAGACTGTATCTGGTCTTGCAGCATGTGTACACCTCTGCTTGTGCACCTTAGCCAGACCTCTCAATTATTTTGCTTGCCCTTTTAGCTTTTCTTTCTGATTTGGCCACACTTTTAGTCCTGCTTCTTCTCTAGGTCCTATATTCAAGTTGGAGCACACTGACACTCCAAGTTTCCCATCCCCAAGTGCTAGCTTAATTTGTGTGGTCTGTTAGCCTTCAAGTCTCAACTCCAACAGTAACTGAGGATGAAAAACTCAGGATGTCAGTGTTTAAAAGATAAAACAAGAAGGAAATTGAGCAAATTTGTGTGGAGAAGGACTGTTTATATGTATATTTTTATGAATTGACTAGATATTCTCCAGATCTTCTTCAGACCTTTTCTATTTTCATAGCAGCAAGCCCGTAAGTGTTCTCACTATTTCTTTTACAACTTCATTTTTCAAGCCCAGCAGGGCCTATACGAGAGAGCCTTTTAATGTGGATGAGTTGTCAGGCATTTTCTGTCCACTCCAGAGCTTATTTTAGACCAACATGAAGTGCAAAATCTAATTTTGCTGAAGTGGGGAAATGCTCCAGGCTAAGAGATGATAAAATTATTGAATTCCACTCTTTTCTCAGGATAGCCTGTAGGTTTCCAAAAAACAATGCTGCTGGATGTAGAGCACTGAGCATTGAATCACAGTTGCCACCACACCGCTGCATATAGAAAGCACTGGTCTTGTATGAACTCTTTTGCGGGATCAAATTTGTTTGATAAATGTTTGTGATCCCTTTGTATGAGACAGCTTTATATCATATTTATCTCAGTCACTCTAATATTACATTAAATCAATAATGTCTGTCATTGTGCAAATTATATACAATCATGATGTCAAATTAATTTCTATAAGAGTGCATTCTGGATAACTCAGTAAAAATGTGCCAAGCTGCCCATTCTGAACCTGGATCAAATTTATGCTGCAATGTGTTCCCATATATTTGTGGAAGTATAAATGTCATTATCAAATAAATCAGAAGTTCCTAAAATATAGCTGAAAAAGACAAAATTTCTGGCAGAATCCAGTTGCTGTGATAAATGCATGTGTATTCCACAAGTCTTGATAAAACAGACTTTATATAAATATCAAGCTATAATATACCAGAAGACTATCTTTGTAGTCTTAAGATCACTGAGGAAAGCAATGGAAATGCATTCATTTGTTACTATCCTTGGGACATGGACAGATGCAGAGAAGATGAATATTTTCCATATTGAAATGTAATGCAAATTGCTTATCACTTTCAGGGGTTTTCTCAAAAAAAAAAAAAAAAAAAAGGCTGCAAGTGCATATTATTGTCTTAATTTTCCTTAGATACAGGTTTCATTCATACACGGAAATATGGAACTTCAATATTTCAGTGGAGTAGCCTTAATATTTAAGCTGAGAATTATGTCAATGTGTTTTTCAGGAAATTGAAACAGCTTTTAGATTTTTACATAAGAGCTTTTGTGAAAGTGCTGAATTGGAATAAATCATCCATATTTAATGGAGACTGTCTAAAATATTTCCTCTCTCTTAGCTGGAAGCTATGGGTAGATATATTGCAGCATGAAGATATCAATGCTTTAGCCTGCTCACCCTGAAAAATTATTGGTATAAATCCAGGATTACCTCTGTCTTAAAAATGATCGTTTTAACCTAAACTGCCTCATATTAAGAAAACTTTGTAACAGGGATTGTACCATTTCTGGGTGAGTTCAGAATACAGAGAAATTAATCTCTTCCTGCAAAGGTGCTTTCTTTTTTTCTTGTCAGATGCATTTATCAAGATATATAATGTAGGGACATTGGTACCAATGTTTTCAGTTTCTCTGACATCTGGCCTACCACAGGTAGTCTAAAGGACATGGAAGACTGTTTCTTCAAATGTCTGGTGTCAAGATGATTTCTATAGTGATTTACACAACAGACAGTAAATAAAGTATACTCTTGTCAAATTAAAATAGGTAGTTGAACCTTAGTAATGCAAGTGCTGTTATGCAGCTCCCCCTTTAAAAAATTTCATTAGGAAAGTAAACAATTAAAATAATCGTGTGCTTTTCTACTAGAATTTGCATTCATTTGATCTGTTCTTTGAGGAACTAAAAACACAGCCTCCTAAAAGAAAAGAAAAAAATACAAAGGAATTGGTATTGCTTCAATTTGGCATAATTAAAATTATTCTGAAGGTGCTGTAAGTCTGATTCTACAGCCCTTACAAACTGAGCCATCTGTTTCAGCAGGCTTGAGGAGAGCCTTGCTATAAATCCACATATATAAAACTTTGCCATACCTCATGAGAAGAAGCAAATAAAAGATGTACAGAGGGGAAAACTTTAAATAAGATAAATCAGCCTAGCTGTGCTATGTTTACAAACATAAACAAATAATTTTTAAAAATGCTCAGAATGGTTAGGGCCTCCACAAAGAGAAAAAAGTGGACTCTCAACTTAAAAGGCAGAGGTAAGTGTTCTTTTTTAATACTGCCAATTGTAGCAGGCTTGGTCAGACCTTCTTAGGCGAATGTTGGTTGTATGGTTTAAATCACAACATTTTCACTTTTTGACTAAATGGGAAATAAATCTTTTGAGTAAATGTTAGGAGAACTACACAGACAAGAGCGGTGAAAACTTTCACATTAAGAATATAGAAAGTCAGCCTGGAGGATCATGAACAAAACCAAGAAACAAGCTAATGTTTGGTGCTTAGTTCAGGTCAGAGACATTTACTTATTCTGTGGGATTGAAGTGCAATTATTTCCTATGAAAAGTTTGGAAGAAAAAAATTCATGATAAATTAAATAGGCTACTGTAGTTGCTTTTCATACAGTTCTCTTCCTAAATACACAATATGGAAAAGTAACTATTTGTAATAATTTAGAAAGAAAGCTGTCAATCAAATGAGTCATAATAGTTATCTTAGGATAGTTTTTATATATGAAGAAAAAAGTAATCTATGAAGTAACCTGCTTTATTTTAGCTGATTTAGTGGGCTCTATGAACTAATGACTTCCAGACCTCTTTAGCTCATGCTAAACTTCCATCACAATATTTGGTGCGCTGGTGAAGTAAATACCCACCATAGGTCAGAAAGCAATACAAGTCTAACACGTAATAGTAAGAAAACAATATAAATCTAAAAGTCAGCCTTCTGTACAGGTTGCTTTAGTGAACGTGCTAGGCAATCTATGCTAGAAATTTCTGGGAACTGTAATTTTGAACTTTTTACTTTTGAGAATTTTGAAAATACTGTTCTGTGATATTATAGGCTTGGAAGGTCTGAAGAAAGAACATTAAGTGAAACAGATTAGTTCATGGGCACTGCGTTTACAAAATCAACCAAATCCAAGAATATATAACACAGAATAGAAAGGCCTACTGAATGATAGAAAAATATATTATGAGTTAAACCATTCAAGTAACAGATCCATATTTACCTTAAGAAAGACTGATACTGATTAAATCTGGTACACCTGTCAACAGTATTAAGAAAGAACACTTAGCTCTGTCTTTTAAGTTCAGAGTCCATTTTTTTGGTCCAACACTCTAGTAAAATTAGAAATCCAAATTACTCATGGAGACTATTGTGTCTTTTGCATAAAAAATACACGTTCAAGCTCCTGGTCTTTGAACTTAATTCTGTTGTTCCCATTTGTTAAATAACACATCTTGTTAAGATAGTGAATTACACTTAAGAGGAAGCTGCAAGTACTGGGTATAAAGGTCAGTTTCCAGTAACAAGAGAGGCATGCTCTGTGACTGTCCCTCAGTCTGAAAAATGCCGTTTCTCCAGCATGGAATTTAATTTGTTTGCACCCAGTAATACAAAGCTAATACTTCAACGAGGCTGAAAGGGATGATTTAGCAAGTAATGGCCCTGAGAGCCGGTATTTCCTGACCTGGCAGTAGCAGTGTAAGTTGCAGATCTGCCCAAGGCGTATGAAAAGGAATGGGGGATTGTGACGGATATCAGAGTTCTGTACAAAGCCTGTCCTAGTAAGAGTAGCTGCATTTCCTGTAACCGTGGCTGTTTTTCATGTGGAAATAATGTGTGTGTGCATGTCTATATTGTCACTAAATCTCTTCTTCATTTTCTTGTTTCTTTCTTGCTATTTAAAGTACTTTAAAAAATATTTTCTGAATAGCATTTTATTTTTTCTTTCTTTTTTTTTCTTTAAGTGAGAGAGTAATATTTGGCAAAGGTTTAGCGCAGGAATGCTTGGATTATTGCTCACTTCGATCGCTATTGATACAAATCAAATAGGCGTTTTATGAGCTATTCATATTTCTCTAATTTGCAGTGAGGTTCAGCTCTGAAGTTAGTCTATTTAAAGAATAAACTGTGACTTTCAATGCTTTCCCAGAATTGGCAGCTCAAATGTCCAGAAGTTCCAGGCCTGGTAATTCATGTCTTAGTAAACAGTTAAAATCTTGGTCTCCTTTTAAATCCTTTTTTTGTTCTAAGTCAGTATCACTGTCAAAAATTCAAGCTCTAGTCTGCTTTTTTCCTGATTAAATTAGGGATTGGCTCATTGTGCTTTTATTCTAAATTTAAATAATCATAGTACAGTAGCACATGTCACGTGGGGAAAATGTTGCCAATTTCATATAGTGATTATGAAAGAAGTCTGTCCACAGCTCAGTGGCTATCCTCCAGCATATAGATGATGGCACATGCTATTGGGTTTTACAGCAGAGATGTTTATCATTACTTTGTTTACTGTTTGTGTTCATATGAATTTATTACACAATGGTTTTTTTTAATGTTTCTTTATAACACAGATTGGCAGCCTTTGCAGTTTGGGGGTTTTACTCTGTCCTTTTCCTAGTCATTAAGACACAGATCCATGAAGTGATTTAGATGTGCCAAGATCTTTTCTAGAGGCCTGGTTCCCAGAGTAGAAATCATAAACCTAGATTAGACCTGCATTTCCTAGTGCATACAGGTAGCTGAACACGTAGGACCAGAACTTAAAACAGCCAGATGGTGCCTGGTGTGAAAGGCTGGTATTTGTAAAACAGCAGTAGGAAGCATGGGAAATGATAGGTCTGAAATTTTGTGATCCTGAATTAGTTACTTTCATGATAGCCACAGCATAGAAGCATAGAACAGCCCAGGTTGGAAGGGACCTCGAAAGATCATCATAGGAAAGGGAACCTAGATTTGGTAAAAAAAATAAAAATTGAATTGTTAAAAAAAGAATGGAGGAGTTGGAAATGCAAAGCAATTTTTTATTACTGTTATTATTTTTAGGTTTTCCCCAGATTGTCCCCTAGAATTCTCTGTAGGATATTAAAATAGTATGGTTCACAGATTTTAAAATTGGGAGAGATCACTATAGGCAGCAGTTTTTAAAAAAGCAAATGTCAACAAGGTCTAGCTCAGGAATTCCTTGACCTAACCTAGTAAAATGCATGAAGCCAAGTGCTGGATTTAAGTGGCTTCTATGTTCTCTCTCTG